>NC_083727.1:87949501-88586501 GCF_028564815.1 Eubalaena glacialis
CATGTGACAGAAGAGAGATACATTTCTGTGGGAAGTTTCACCCTAAAGTTTGAAGAGCTGGTAAACTTCTACGCTAGAGTGAAAACTCCTTGTGTGCAGGACAGTCTTGACTACACATCTTTGCTTCACAAAATCCTTGGTTATTAGTTGTCCCTCAGGAAATATTTCCTGGAGGACATATAAGAGAATGAACAGACAAAGTATAATTCAACCTAGGACTGCTTATAACTATCCTACTAGGATGACTATCCTGACTTTTATTTTCAAGTATGTATTAAATAACAAGATTGGAAGTAATGTGAGGTTCTTTTAATTTATGAAGATGAGAGGTTTATTTTATTTAACATGTACCTGGTTTACAATATCTGAGACAATTACTGTTTTAAAATAAAACAAATCCTTCCCTACTTCTCCAAGTTGGTGATGTTAGATATTTATGCAGAAAATTAGAGGGTATTTATATTCTATGCTGTATAACAAAAAATTACCACACAATCAGCAGCTTAAAACAACACACATTTATTATCTCATTGTTTCCCTGAGTGAAGAATTTGGGAAGGCCTCACTGGGTCCTCCGTATAAAGTCTCACAAGCTCAGTCAGTGTGTTGGTCAGGTTGGGGTCTCATCTCAACATTCAGTTGGGGAAAGACCTGCTCCCAAGCATATGTGATTTGTGGTAAAATATAGTTTCTTGCAGTTATAGGACCAAGGACTTCAGATCTGCTGGCTGTCAGTCAGTGGCCATTCTGGTTACTGCTGCCCTCACTGCCTTGTCACATAGACTTTCCCCAAATTGTTTCACACTTTATCAAAGCTGGCAAGAGACAGAGTCTCCTTGCTCACAATCCTGTGTGACATAATCATGGAAGTGACATCTCATCACCCTATTTTATTGGTTATTCTGTTGATTAAAGGCAAGTCACGTGTTTCAGTCATTAGAAACTCAAGAGGAGAAGCTTTTATCCTGTTTCTATTTCACTTAATTAGGCAAAAATGCATTTTTTTTTTCTGCAGAGTTCTGAAGTTTGTCCTGCTGGATAATTTTTGCATTATTACAATTAAAAAAATAATCGCTATTAATGGGTTCCTTATAAAACAGGAACTTAGAATACTTACTAAGTAAAGGCTTGATTTTGTTTCCTTCAGACAAGTGACCATAGCCAAGTAAAATTCATTCTTTTAAAATCCTTTAAAACTTTATCTGTTATACTTTACCTATGTGAGACAGGTTGTTATTTTACAAATGTGTAAATTAAGTCACAGACTTAGACATAGTTAATCAGAAGCAAAGGTTTTAGACACTCTAAGAGCTGATACCTTCCTTTCTCACTATGTGTTTTCTTCAAGTTTATTATGGTCAGTCTGTGATTGTCTGGTAAATATATCACCCTGACTTTATCACATCTGTCCATTCCTCTGTCTTGTCTTGCCATTTTATTCTCTCCATCTGTCTATTTTCTTTTTCTGTTTGAGTGATTACTTTCAGAGCCCATCTCTGCCTACCATTTCCTATCCTACTTTTTTGATAGAATTTTTCTCTTTCTCACACTATGCACATAGATGTTTAGGTTTATAGTGTCATTAACTACTTGATAACTTGTCCCTTAGAAACAATGACGTGAATTAATTAAGATAGTTCCTGTGAGATTTGGTCAATTTCTCCTTGACTTGAATTATTATAATCTGTACATGTTTCAGCTTCCACTCTGTCATTATTTGTAGCCCTGAAATAAAGATTTCTCAGAGGATTGAAGAAATTGGAGAATATTTTCTATACTGCCCAAATGAGACTCCCTCAGAGTCAATTCACTTAAGACATGTTAGTGGAACAGAAAGTAATTTTAATTAAGATCTTCTTAAGCTTATAAGCATCATGAATCTTTACTTCAAGGTGGAAAAAAGTCTATGTAAGATATTTTCTCCTTGAAGTAAAAATTGCCAATACAAAGAAGAAATGGATATAGGTACTCTTTCTCCATCTCTAATCTTAGAGACCTAAGTATATTTATTTTTAAGATGAAGCAAAAACAAACAATAAAATTAATGCATCAAAACCATTACCAATGAATAATCTCTCATTCATATTTTCAAAGAGCAGAACACCTTGGTAAAATTACACTTAGATCCATTTAAAATTGCCAAAATCAGGTCTAGTCACCTAGTATTTTCAGAGTTCAGGAATTTCTGACATTGGAACCACAATATATAAATTTCTTTGAGCAAACATCATCGTCTAGGTGATGTACACAAAAACTTGGAAGTTCCAAACCTTTCTTTTCTATCACCCAGATGACAGTGCTGCTGGTTTTGTTGTTTTAAGAATTTGACTGGAGGGCAGGAGGCTAGTACATACCTGACACAGGTACCATTATTGCGGCACAGATGACGCTTACACCGAGGGATGTGGCAGTTCTCAATGTTTTTCCCACTCAGGGCTTCATCGATGAGGAAGAATTCTTTGTTGTTTACTTGAAGCTCTTGAATGCAGCCCTTGAATCCATAAACGTGGCCTGCATTCTTAGGAATCTTAACATTTGCAGGGATATGGCCAAGGAACAATTTTTCAAAATATACCTTTAGGAAAAATAACAAAAAATATTTGTATGAAGTGTTATCAGATTATATGGGAAAGACCTAGATGTTTTGTTCTGTAATTACATGTATTGACGTGTTTTTCTGCATAAAACAGGCTGTAATTTCTGCTTAATTTTGTCATCACTAGTAGGTGGTAGGATAAGTTACTTTAGAAAAGGGCGTTTATTTTGCATTTTTTTTTGTACCTCTCACAGTATCTAATAAAATTTAGTAAAAAAAAAAAAAGGGGGCGGTATTCAACAAACCTTGCTGATTGATTACTTTGAAAGGTATTTTGGAATGCAAGGGTTTGCATTTTAATGTGAACATTATCAAATAATAATGGATAAGGAAAATGAAGCCTTGTTAATTAACTACTGTTAGGGATTGAATTTTCTCCCCCTAAAATCATATGTTAAAGTCCTAACCCACAGAACCTCAGAAGGTGACTTTGTTTTTTTTAAATTTATTTTATTGAAATAAATAGAGTTGATTTACAATGTTGTGTTAATTTCTGCTGTACAGCAAAGTGATTCAGTTATACATATATATACATTTTTTTTGATAGTTCAAAAAACTATAATAGCAAAATTAATTAACAACTTAATGTCTATCAAAAGAACAGTCTTTTTCATATTTTCTTCTATTGTGCTTTATCACAGGATATTGAATACAGTTCCCTGTGCTATACAGTAGGACCTTGTTGTATATCTATTCCATATGTAATAGTTTGTATCTGCCAATCCCAAACTCCCAATCCATTTCTCCCCCTTAACCATATGGCTGCTCTCTATGTCTGTGAGTCTGTTTCTGTTTCATAGATAAGTTCATTTGTGTCATAATTTAGATTCCACATGTAAGTGATATCATATGGTATTTGTCTTTCTCTTTCTGTCTTATTTCACTTAGTATGATAATCTCTACGTCCACCATGTTGTTGCAAATGGCATTATTTCAGTCTTCTAAATGGCTGAGTAGTATTCCATTGTATATACGTACCTCATCTTCTTTATCCAGAATGTGACTTTATTTGAAAATAAAGCTTATACTCATTGGCTAGAGTGATGATAAAGTCATTTGCACAATGTAACTACTACTTGATCTCTCCTTTCCCTCCTCGCAGCAACATATATAAATTGAACTCTCATCATTTAGATGTATGTAAAATGCAACTCCCCTCAATAAGACTTTATGAGCTGCAAATAGAGCCTGGATGGACTGGTAAATGAGACCCTGACCTTCAGGGCTGTTGGGCATATGACAGACAGATGTAGCAGGATTTGTGCATTCATATCTCTGACATCCTTATCTCTAAACACTCTAAACTAAAACACTCCAAGCTGATGTCTGAAAAGTATTTAAATTGATATTACAGATTCAATAATATGGAAAAGTGTGATTGTAAGAATTAAAAAACTAGAAACAAATAACTAAGTTAGGACACCAGGGAGAAGAGAGAATGGGAGATGCCCAGTAATATCACTTAATATTTACACTAATATGTGCTGGTTTGATGTACGTGTGCTTTTAGATAACAGAAGCATGTTCAATTCTAGGAACACCAAAGCATCTCCACGACCCATAATAGATCAAACTAACTATTATTGGAGCTCTTGTTATTATTTTAATAACTCGGGCTCTGTTCCAAAGGGCAGTCCTTCAGTTTTTCTCTGAGTACTTCATATAGGATTCAGATATACAGTCATCCAGAGGATAGCTCTCTTTGAGTACAGTGGGGTGGAGTCTTCATGGTGTATTGATAGAGCCCTTATGCAGATAGGAGTACATCTGTTTGTTTTCACATCTTTTCTCATATTTAGGTGAATTACTCTAGCAACCAATTAGCAGAGCTCTTTTATCAGCTAAGATAAGTGAATCACTGCTAATGCAATCTGGGATCCACCGTGAACTTACAGACTCAGCGAATCCAAGGCCATGGCTTTCCTCTCACTGAAGACCTCTGACATTTTTGTGTATTGATTACACACCTAGAAGAGCAAACCTTTCACTGCTTTGACAAGTGTTCCGTTTTAGCACAAAACTGATAGAGAATGGAAAAATACCTTCCTCTTCTTTCAGCTGTAGGCAGATCTGTGGCAGAGTCTACAGAGCGGTCTATGATTTATTAGATCATTAAAAACACCCAAACAATGGAAGTAGATGGCTCTGTATTTCTTCTGATCTGAAGCCTAAGCTTCGTTGGAATGCTGAAACGTCTAAAAGAGCAGCTGCTATTGACTGCACATAGATAACCATTAGAATGGTTGACTTCCTCCATCCTGGGCTCTCAATTATCCAAGAGCTGCCTTTTGTGTGTATAATCATTCCTAAGGAGACAGGTCTTTAAATAAGTCTTTTCTAATAACTCCTGTGAATCCGACTATGGAGAATAGAGTCTGACATCAAGATATCTTCTTACAAGATAAAACCACAGAGAACAGACATGGACAATCAAGGAGGGATCATCAAGATAATGAAAAATATGAATAGTGACTGAGGGAAAAAGGCTCCACATCTGACAGGAGAGAAATGAACATTCTTTTCCCCCTCAGAGTGTCTCTTTAAAGGAAAAATATAGTCTCTCTTTTACAGTAGGTTGGAGTAAAATAAGAAAATAGATAAAAGACAAAACATTTCTAAAAACTGGAGTCTGGGGAGTGGTGGAGGAAGATGAGAAGCTGCTTTATCTCCTTTTTGTTTTAATTTAAATTTAGATATTGGAATACTACATACATTTCTGTAGTGATGTCTTGATTCAATGTATAGTTTTGTCTTACAGTCTCAAATCTTTCTGAAGTCAAATAACTTTTATGTTAATGGGAAGGTAATGGCAAATGTACTTTTTACTTAAGATTAACTATTGAAGTGTACTTATCTTTAGCCAAGAATATGATGACTTGTAATTGGAATGAACTGACTTTTACTTGTGTTGTTACCAAATTTTTGTTTTTAATATTATCTGAATTGTATGCAGACAAAATCAGAAACATCAGTAAAGATGGATAAGTGATGTTAGGTAGTGATTGCGAAGAAGGTTTATTTAAATAACTTTCACATATGATTTGTCTTAAATGCTTAAAAATTGTTTGGAGACATTAAATGAAAGGGGATTAAAAGGAAGAATCAGTATTTACCTAAATCAGTATTTATGTAAATTCTCCATCCCTTTACAGTTCAAAGATTACCCCCCTCCCCCATAGTATGATAACCTGCGAGCATAGTCTCTTCTATATTAATCTATATCCCTTTTTAGGGCAGGGTGTCCAACATGGTCATCCTGGGGTTCTCTCACTGTCCACAGCAGTGGTTTGCAAATAGGAGGTTTAATACAAGTCTGTTACAAATGACCTGATTCATGAAACTCAATCCTGCTCTTCTTCAGTCTCCTACTTGTCTTTTAGGCCTCCTCTCCTACTTTACACTTCCTTAGAACCTAGAAATTTGCCAGATTCAGCATATGTGAGGTCTCGCTGGATATCAACCAAGAAGGAATATTAATATGGCTTGAATTCTAATATAGCTCTGTTTATTTAATATATACGGCATAGGGTACAGAGCAGTGCTTATATGAAGTGCTTAAATTTCTTATAAGATTAATATGAAGTAGCTCACATAAAAAGTTTTTTTTTAATTTAATAAATATCAGTGAAAACCTCATTAGCTTCATACTTCACAGTTAAATCTCTGATTATTAAGACTTTCTAGGATAAGGAATGTTCTCAAAATAATATCTTCTCAATTTGTTGAAGAAAGAACTGAACTTTAGTGAAGCAATCAACGGATTGAGTTGCTACCTGTGAGCAAGTGGTATAAGGAAGTGGAAATACAAAAGGAGGATGTAAGATGACTCTTGTTTATAAGAGAATGAAATGTAATCATGGGAAAGAAACATAAAGAAATTAAACAGAAAATAACATCATACAGATCATCAAGATGGCAGAATAGGAAGCTCCAGAAACCCTTTCCTCCATGGAGACACTGATTCAACAACAATACACAGACCAAGTCTCTTTGTAAGAAATACATAAGTTCAGTTAAGAGACACTTGTACCCCAGGTGACTGTGAAACCAGCTGTGTTGAGGCTGGCAGGAAAATCTTTGACACTCACTCACCATAGCTCTCCCACAGACTCAGTGAGACATAATTGGGAGAAAACTTCCAGCTCTGAGACTCTCTCTGGGGAGGGAAATAGAAGACTAAAACATATATCCAATGTGCAGGCTTTTCAGTGTGCTGCCCAAGAGACTAGTTTCTGTCTTGATTGAATCTAAGTGCTGACAGGAAAGGGTGCAAGGTTGGGGGTCCCTGAGAACAGAGGTGAAGATTTGGACTAGCACACATTCACTCACTATAGACATCCCCTCCCCGACCCCCAGCTCAGTGGGAAAGAATGGGCAAAACCTGCAACCCCTGACTTCTCCCTGTGAATGGAGTGTGCATTCAAAATAATGGCTTTTCAGGGGGGCTGCCTGAGAAATGGGTTTCCTGTCTCCTTTGTCTTAAAGCACTGAGAGTACCTGGCATACAGTCAGCCCTCTGTGTCCACGGGCTCTGAATTTGCAGAATCAACCAACTGCAGATCAAAAATATTCAGAAAAAAATTCCAGAAAATTCCAAAGCACAAAACTTGAATTTGTCACATGCCAGTGATTATTTACATAGCATTCAAACTGCGTTAGATATTATGAGTAATCTAGAGATGATTTAAAGTATACAGGATGTGCATAAGTTATATACAAGTATGACACCATTTTACATAAGGGACTTGAGTCCATGGATTTTGGTATCTGTTGCGGGTCCTGGAACAAATCCCATGTAAATACCAATGGAAAATTGCACTCTAGATGCCTGGGGCGGTCACTGAAAACAAAAGAGAGCTGGACAGTGTGCTGTTGCTCTTGATGCAGCATGGCCTCTTCCTGGGGCTGGGGCAGGGTGGAAGAGTAGAGAGGCATGGAGTATGTTTCCAGCATTCTGGCTTTTCAGGGGTATTCCTGAGGGACTGGTTTCTATTTTGCCTGATTCGGAGTTCTGACACAACCCACATACTCTATAGAAACTTTGGGGCTGCTGAGAATGAAAGAGAACTGGGTGGCTTGTAGCAACTCCAGAGAACCTGATGTACTGCAGACAAACACCAGAGGGAGCAAAAGATTATAAGCAACTGAAAAAAGAAACTGGCAAAGTCCTATAATAGATAATCTAAAAGACAGGCCCAGAGAAGAAACATCCACAGAAAAGGTTTGAAAAGTTCCCAGAATCTCTTCCTGGGCTGATTAGTGAAGGACCTTTCCTATACAAAGCAAGTCCATGTGGCTGGGAGAAATGGCTGTTTCTTCAAATGTGTTGATTCCATTACAAAGTTACAAGGAACAAGAAGAAACACAAAAATATAGCCCAATCAGAGAAACAAAATGTCTCCAAAAACCAACCTTAAAGAAACAGAGGTATATAAATTACTGACAAAATAAAAATAACTGCCATAAAGATGCTCAATGAGCTCAGGAAAATGAAACACGAAGAAAATGTTTATTTTTTAACACTTAAAATGTTTTATATTCTTTATTGAGAATATCAGTAAAGAGATAGAAAATATAATAAAGAATCAAGCAGAAATTTTGGAGCTGAATATATAAAAGCTGAAGTGAAAATTCACTAGAGGGGTTCAACAGGAGACTTGATCAAGCAGAAAAAAGAATCAGCAAACTCAAAGAAAGGTCATTTGAAATTATCTGGTTAGAGGAGTAAAAAGGAAAAAAGATTGAAAAAAAGGGAAGGAAGCCTAAGGGACTTATGGGACACCATCAAATGGACTAATACATGCATTATGGGAGTCCCAGAAAGGGGAGAGGGGAGAGAGAAAGAGAAAGAGAGAGAGATGAAGAATGCTTATTTAAAGATATAATGGCTGAAAACTTTCCAAATCTGGGGAAGAAATAGACATTCAGAATCAAGAAGTCCACAGGACTTCCAAGAAAGAACTTAAAGAAGTCCATACCAAGACACATTTTAATCAATTTGTCAAAAGTCAAAAGAAATACAGAATTTTGAAAGAAGAAAGAAAAAAGTGAGCTGTCACATACAAGGGAGCCCCATAAGACTCTCAGTGTATTTCTTATCAAAAACCTTGCAACCCAGAAGGGAGTGGGATAATATGTTCAAAGTGCTCAAAATAAAATGCTGCCAAACATGAATACTGTATCTGGCAAAACTGTCCTTTAAAAATGAAGAAGAGATAAAGACTTTCTCAAATAAACAAAAACTGAGCAAGCTTATCAGTACTAGACTTACCTTACAAGAAATGCTGAAGGGAGTCTTTCAAGTTGAAATGAAAGGACATTAGACAACAACATGAAAGCATATGAAAATATAAAGCTCACTGGTAAAGGTGGCTATATAGACAAATATAGTAATGTAATGCTGTCATAGTGGTGCATAAATCACTTGTAATTCTGGTACTGAAGTTAAAAGACAAAAGTCTAAAAACACTATATAAAAATGTGTTAATTATGCACATATTATCTGTATCTATATCTATATCTATATTTATATCTATATGACATCAGTTACATAAAGTGTGGAGCAGGCAGAAGTAAAAGGTTAGAGTTTTTGTATGCAATTGAAGTTAGGTTGCTAACAGCTTAAAATAGATTGTTATAACTATAGATGTTCTGTGGTAACTTATGATAACCAGAAGAAAATGTCTAGAGAAGATACAAAAAAGAAAATAAGAAAGGAATCAAAGTATGTTACTAAAAAAAATCAATAAAACACAAAGGAAGAGAGCAAGAGAGGAAAAGAGTGGGGGGGGGGGGGAAGCCAGGCAGAAAACAATGATTGAAATGGAAATAGCAAGTATTTATCAGTAATTACTTTAGATATAAATGGAGTAAACTCCCTGTCAAAAAACATGAAGTGGCTGAATGAATAAAAAAAGATTAAAAAAAAACAAGATCCAACTATATTCTGTTATAAGAGACTTACTTTTGATTTGAGGACACACATAGTCTGAAAGCAAAAGGATGAAAAAAGATATTTCATGCAAATGGTAACCAAAACATTGCAGCAGTGGCTACACTTATATCAGACAAAATAGACTTCAGTCAACAAGGGACAAAGAATGACATTATATAATGATAGTAGAATCAATTGACCAGGAAGATACAATAATTATAAATATATATGCACCTGACACCAGAACACTCACATATATGAAACAAACATTGACAGAACTAAGGGAGAAATGGACAGTACAATAATAGAATGAGATTTTAATATCCCACTTTCAATAAGGGATAGAACATTCATATAGAAAATAATAAGAAAACAGAGGACTTGAACAACACTATCGAACCAATAGACCTAACAGACATATAGAACATTCCATCTGACAGCAGCAGAATACACATTCTTCTTAAGCACACTGCAACGTTAACCAGGATAGATTACATGTTAGGTCACAAAACAAATTTTAACAAATTTAAGAAGATTGAAATCATACCAAGTATTTTTTCCACCCACACTGGAATAAAACTAGATATCAATAGCAGAAGGAAAAAATGGAAAATTCACAAATAGGTGCAAATTAAACAATGCGCCCTTAAACAACCAATGGGTCAAAGAAGAAATCAAAAGAGAATTTGGAAAATATCTTCAGACAAATGAAAACACAACGTGCCAAAAATTATGAGATGTAGCAAAAGCAGTACTGAGGGAAGTTTATAGCAGTAAACACTTTCACTAAAAAGAAAGATCTCAAATCAATCCAACTTTACGCTTCATAGAACTAGACAAAGAAGAACAAACTAAGTCCAAAATTAGCAAAAGGAATGAAATTATATAACAATAGAGCAGAAATAAATAAGAGAATAGAAAAACAGTAGAAAAAAATTAACAAAACTAAGAGTTGTTTTTCTGAAAAGATCAACAAAATTGACAAACCTTTAGCTACACTAATTAAAGAAAAAGAGAGAAGACTCAAATAAAATCAGAAATGAAAGAGACAACATTACAACTGATGTCACAGAAATAATACAGATTATAGAGATGACTATGAACAATTATACACCAACAAGTTGGATAACCCAGGAGAAATGGATAAATTCCTAAAAACATACAACATACCAAGACTGAATCACAAAGAGAAAAGCTGAACAGATCAATACGGAGAATGAACCAGTAATCAAAAACCTCCCAACAAAGAAAGCCCAATACCAGATGTCTTCACTGAAAAATTCTGCAAAATATTTAAAGAAGAATTAATACTGATCTTTTCCAGATTTTTCAAAAATTGAAGAGGAATGAACACTTCCAAACTCATTCTATAAGGCCAGCATTATCCTGATACCAAAGATAGAAAAAGACACTATGAAAAAAGAAAACTACAAGCTCATACACCTGATGAATATAGATGCAAATCTTAAATAAAATACTAACAAACCAAATTCAAGAGCACAGTAAAAGAATCATACACCATGACCAAGTGAAGTTTATCCCTGTGATGAAAGGGTGGTTCAACATACAAAAATCAATAAATGTGACATACCACATTAACAGAACAAAGGATAAAACTCACATCATCATCTCGGTAGATGAAGAAAAACCATTTGACTAAATTCAACCTTGTTTCATGATAAAAAGACTCAACAAACTAGGAAAAGAAGGACTTGAACAGACATTTCTCCAAAGAAAACATACAAATGGCATATGTAAAAGGTATATGAAAAGATGCTCAATATCACTACTCATCAGAGAAATGCAAATCAAAATCATAATGAGATACCACCTCACATTTGTTAGGGTGGTCATTATAAAAAAACAACCAAAGTAACAAGTGTTGACAAGGCTGTGAAGAAATTGGAACTTTTCTGCACTGTTGGAGAGAATGTAAAATGGTGCAGCTGCCATGGATAACAGTATGAGGGTTTAATTTTAAAAAATTAAAAATAGAACTATATGATCTACCAATTCCATTTCTGGGTTTATCCAAAAGAATCAAAAACAGATCTTGAAGAAATATTTGCACTTTCATGTTCATTGTACATTATTCACAATAGCCAAGAGGTGTAAACAATCTAAATGTCCATCGGTGGATGAATGGATAAAGAAAGCACAGTATATACATGCAGTGTAATATTATTCAGCCTTATGAAAGAAGGAAATCTTATCATATGCTACAACATGGAAGAACCTTGAGGACATTAGGCTGAGTGAAATGAGCCAGCCTCAGAAGGAAAAGTACTGGGTGATTCCACTTATATGAGGTCTCTGGGGTAGTCACAGTCTTAGAAGCAGAAAGTAGAATGACGGTTGCCACAGGCTGGTTGGAGAGGGAAATGGGGAGTTGCTGTTCTATGGGTATAAAGTTTCAGTCATGCAAGATGCAACAATGTGCCTACAGATAACAGTATTTTACAGTATACTTAAAAATTTGTTAAGAGGATAAATCTTATAGTATGTGGTTCTTTATCACCGTAAAAATGAAAATAATAGCACACAATAAGTGAGAATTACATAAAGAGTTAAGAGTTGCAATAGAATGATTAAGGGAGAACACCATTTCAAAGGTTGTGAGGCAGCATAGTGTTGGTTAAAAGCATGGGTTCTTTAGTGTGAATGTCTGCATGTGAATCCCAGAATAGCTGTGCGTCCTTGGGCAAGAAACTTAACCTCTCTTTGCCTTAACTTTACTCCTCTTTATTTGGAGAAGATAGCATTTACCTCATAGGTTTTTTTTTTTTTTTTTGGTATGGATTAAATGAGTTAAAGTATAAAAAGTTCTTAGAACTGTGTCTGGGACACAGTGCTCTATGTGTTAGCTGTTATTGGTAACAGTATTAAGGAGAGATTTTTATTCTTTACTTTCAAAATTACCCAAAAAATTCTAAGTTAATGTGTGTTTCTTTTATCCAATCTATAATATAATTTTGGATTTAATTCTCTTGGTTTTGGTCTGGCTTTGTTATAGGTTAATGTTCTGAAAAGTACCATTCTGTACATAATGGTAATTTATATACATAACAATTCCTACTAGATTACAATGAGCAGAGACAGAGCTAGAACCTGTTTTTAATTGTTTTGGCCAAAGTCTATGACTAAAATTTAAGTGGCTTCAGCTCACAAAATCCTCAATGCTTATATCCTATTCCACAAATTTCCACCATCCTCTCACCGTAATAAGAGAGGAAAAGGGAGTAGCAAAATGTATAATTCACACAAAAAAATGGAGAGCTGGCCTGGAGGCTGCTAGGGACAAGTCCAGGACTGGGGTCTAGTCTGTGAGAAGCTCACCACAGTGGGTGCCGAGCTATGGGGTTAACCTGCTTTCGAAGGTGGAAGTGATCCCCTCAGACTTCGGAGCACTTGAGTTGGGATGAACATAAAGAGGCAGAGTGTTGTAAACAAGCTTTAGAGAGCCTAAGTGCATCTCTCTGTTTACCACCCTAAAACTATCCAAATTCTTTTCAGTTTAAATCATAAACTGTAGTCTCTGTGTGAGGATGGGCTTTCAGTCAACCTAAAATGTGAGGAGACTTATTTGTCACACATGTATCTATCGTTTTCAACAACAAATGACATTTATTGAACAAGTTGAATTCTATGAATTAAGATATAATTCATTAATGTTTATGTTATAACATATTATATGTTATTCATAAGAAAATATGGAGTTCTCAATATAAAAAGTGGATGACTATAAGGAATTAATAAAGATAAAAATCACACTGGCTGCTTTACATTGTATTTTTCACAAAACTATGAGTGTTTCATATATTTTCCACCATTTGAATATTCCATGTCATGAATCTAAATATTTGGTCATCTTGGGATCTAGCATTACTTTTTACAACAGAGAAACCAATTTCATACCTATCCTGACAATCCACTCGACAGTTTTGAATCGCTGCATCAGCAAATGAGGAGCGGTAAAGTGTATTAGAAGGGAACAAAAAAGGTTGGGAATCAGAAAACCAGGGATCAAGTCTCTTTCTTTTTCACCATGAAATTTTAGACATCTGACATTCAGTTTCCTTAGCCTTATAAAAAGGGTAATCACTCTTTGGAGGGTTCTTGCGAAGATAGATGAGATAATATATATGGCCATAATTTGGAAAATGTAATATATTTATGCAAATGTTAGATATTCCTATGTGCTTCTTTTGGATGCTTGTATACACTCAACAGGATACTACCCAGAAAAAATAGAAATAAAAGGAAATTTCCAATTCATTAGGGCACTACACATTTCCAACTTTACTGTGTACCAAAATTAGCATTTTGGAGCTCTAATTATACAAATTAACTCTCCATGATGATCAAATGGACCAGAAATTCTTTATCTTAAATGTATTGCTGTAAAGTCATACTAAGAAGCATGTAGCCAACAACATCATTAACATGAAAAGAATTCAGCAAATTGCCTTGTCTCTGGCGGGACAGACATCCTCTCTTCTTTCAATTTAGCTTCATTCACTGTTTCTAAGAAAAGTTTCCTGTAAATCTAAAACTCTGAGAAGGGACTTTAAACAGCATAATGCAAGCACTAGCATAGACTATAAAAATGTAAGTTTTTAAGCACTGTTTTGTATCTTGCTAATCTTTCCCCATTCCTGACCTGTTTTATTAAAATAAAGCATATTATATGCAAAGTGTGAGAGTTGTTAAATTTAATAAAACTTTTATAGTGACAGGCAGTATTAAATATATTTAATTATACCTAAAGAATCAGAGATGAATATTCTGGTGTTTTGTTGAGAGCTTTTTACAAGGAATCTGTTCTCTAAAGAAATATGATTAATGCTTAGTAACTTAAACACTTTGAAATATTGAGGGTACACTTAGTAATGTTTGAAACTGGATATTTGCATATCTACCTGGGACACATGAGGTATCTTGGTGTCTTCTTTCCGTATTGGAGGTTTTCCATCTGCAGCCATTTCAATCATACAAGCAACCTTAGGGCTGCTAACAGGCATTGTGTAGCTAGAAATAAAATGGAAGAGGCCATTACTGTATGTGTTATTGGTAAGAACAGGATAATTTGCACATAGATAAGTACTCCAAAGAGAGAGGTAAATTCTGGATCACAGTAATTCTAAAATATCGTCTCAACCAAGTCTGAACATTTTAGGATAGATAAAGATATATTTCTTTTCTAACATTGCATTTTATTTTCCTTCTCTCCTCCTGTCTTTAAATCAGGAGTTGAAATGCTTTCAGAAAGTTAAACCCACACAGAACAAAAAGAGCTTTCTGTGTATGAGTAGTTATTGATAACTTTTAAGTGCTCACTATGGTTGACATATGTTCTCATTCATGTAGGAGATTGTTGGACACGTAACATTGATGTTAAATGATGCTAAACTCCCTAGGTAGAAATTTCCCTTCCCTGGCCTATGGGGGAGATAGAAATGGAATAAGAAATGAATGGCTGCATACCCTGGAGCTGTGAGATTACCCTGCGATACAGTTATCAGAACTCAGAAGGCAAGCTGCTAATATACCAGCTAGTACTCTGTCTCAGAGATAACCAAGAGTAGAAGGTTAAGGGAATTTGTAGAATGAGTGGCAGAAATGGTCAATACACAGTTGAAAATTTATCAGAGTTTATAGAACGATGCAATCAAATGAAAAGGTACACATACGGAAGTACTTGACATACTTTTAAAACAGAATTTTAAAAGACAATTCAGTGGCTATCTCTGCATGATGAAAGTATGAATAATTTTTTTTAACTGGGGTATAGTTGCTTTATGATGTTGTGTTAGCTTCTGCTGTACAATGAAGTGAATCAGCTATATGTATACATATATCCCCTCCCTCTTAGTCCTCCCTCCCACTCCCGCATCCCTCCCATCTAGGTCACCACAGAGCACTGAGCTGAGCTCCCTGTGCTATACAGCAGGTTCCCACTAATAATTTTAATGTACATTTTTGCTTATTTGTATTTTCTAAATTTTGGACAGTGAACACAATTAGTTTTTATTTTAATTTTGACCAACGGCCCCGGTATGCTCAGGACTGAGAGGTGTTCCAGGTCACAGGACTTTTCAGAGCTAAAACGAAGGAAGTTTCTGGCAAACGAGCATAGATCGATCACTGATCAAAATTCTTAAGTTCTAGGAATAATCTCTTAGAGTCCCATTTGCGTGAACTTTATATCGAAGGTACACACGAGGCACATTTGCCATTGTAGTTGATGTGGGTTTATACAGACATTTTATACTGGAGATGGGGGAATAGCTGTCAGGGATGCACATGTCCTTATTAAGAAATAATAAGCTCTCTTATTACTTCACTTAGAACTTGTTAAAAGCTAACCCTGAACTGCAGTTCTACAAAAGAAGTCACTCTACTCCATCTGCTTTCTGTTACCTCCTGCCTTTCTTCCCTTGACCCTTCCGCCAAATGGCTGATTCTATTATCTGCTTCATCTAGGTTCTATTTTGGAAATTGATACTCTAATTTAACCAGAGATTTTCCCACATGTGAATTCTTATCAGGTTCATTTTTACAATGCCTTATATCTGCTTACAGACCAAATTCTGTCATAAGAACCAAAAAAAAAAAAAAGCTCTATAAACAAATTAGACTTTATGCCACATAAATCATTTGAGGAAAAATCTACGTGCATATCCGTTATGTCTTGCAAGTATTGCTGAGGCCAACCGAGTCTAACGATTTAAAGACTCAAGGATTATATTTTGAGATAATCCATTGCCTGGCTGAGTGATCTTAGGCAAACCACTTAACCTTTCTTCCCTGAAGTGTGATTATCCACAGAAGAGAAATAATCATTCTTAGCTCATAAATGGTTGGTGAGAATCACATTATTTAATGTACACATAAATCGTTCAGTGCTAATATTAAAATCCAAAGTTAAACCAATTATTTGCTGGCTAGACAGGGATCTCTAAAGAGATTTTTATGAAAAAAATTACACAGTCAAGTTGAAATGTTCATCTACTTTTACTAATATTGCTTGTAATGGAATCAAAATCAAACACTTAGGTTGAATTATTTTAAAAATTAAAATTTGATGCAACAGACATTTTTTTTCAGTGTCTTTAACATTCTTATTTTTTAGACTTATAGTCTTTAGGTATGCTTGCTAAACAATTTGGTAAAAACAGTCTGATTTGGAAAATACAATTTATTTAAAATTTTTTAGAAGATTCTGCTCAAACTGGAAGTTTAGGATATCCAAAACCAAGAGAAGGTTGTAAAAATGTAAACAACAGAGCGTGGATTTAATTACCAACCAAGAAATTTTATATAATTGAATGTTATCCAGCTTTTCAACAGGAGTTGTAGAATAATATTTAATGGCATAGAAGATATTTGTATAAAATAGAAGAAATAAGGCAATTTAGATGATATATTATTTTTATGAAAATATGCATGGAGATAATACCAGAATTACTTTCACTAACATTATCTGTGGCTATCTCTGCATGCTGGGAATGAGAATGATTTTTCAATTTGTCTCTTTTGCTTATTTGTATTTTCTAAATTTTGGACATTGAATATACAATATTTTTCAGTTTCACCTCTTAAACGATAAGTTCAGTTTTTATAAAAAGCAATCAAGAATTAAATACTTTATTGACATTCTTCTGTTTTCCTGGATTCCATACCTTCCTTCTAGGTATACCTATCTCTATCTGTCTATCTTCTTGCTAAATACAATTTAAATAGTTCTCGTAATGAGAATTTATGGGTAGTAAATTCAGAGTCATATCACCCTTGAATAATAGTTTAAAAATGTATAAAATTTTAGATTTTTTTTAAAGAACTTTAAACAGTAGCTAATTATTTGTTGCATTCTACTGCTGATGTGAAGTCAGTAAAAAAAAAACGCTTAAAAGCTGTTCTTTTGTTACTTTAGCTTTTCTTTTTGGCAGCTTTAAGATCTTCTCTTTAATTGTGATAATGCATCTAGGGATGGATTAATCATTATTTATCCTTCTTAATACTCTGAGTACACTTCTGATCTCAAGAATTATGTATTCCTTCAATTTTGGAAAATTCTCACCTGAATCACCTCAAATATTGCTTTTTGACATTCTCTGAAATCTCTTATTATAGAGTTTTTCTAGAACCCATATTAGACATTTTTTGGAAGCCTATTAAAATGTCCTCTAAATTTTTAAATCTTGCTTTCACTTCTTAGAACATTTTCTTAATTCTCTGTCCTGTATTCTCCCTAGACACCAGTTTTTTCCCCCCAGTGGTCTGCATGTTGAGTTTTAATTTTCAATAAATATAATCTTTTATTCCCAAGATTTTGAATCTTTTCCATGTTTTTTGGTGTTTAATTTATGCCTGTTTTGCTTTTGTAATTTCTTTTTTTAAAATGAATATTATTCATTTGTGCTCTCTAGTATTCTAAAAATACTTATTTTAAAGTTTTTGTCAGACTTTTCCATAAAAGTAATTTTATCTAGAGTGATTCATGCTCTATTTGCTGATTTGCTTGTTTCCTTTCTCACTGTTGTCATGTGTTTTGGTATTGTGTTGTTTAGGCTCATTTTGAGTCAAAAGTATTTTTGTTTTTCTCTTTTTTTCTGCACTCCTATTCTCTTTCTCCTGTGCTCTTGTGCTGCACTCAACTCTGCCTGCCCTAATGAGAATGCTACCTGGTCCTCTGAGCACCTAAACTAGAATTTTGGATTCTGGATATTTGAGTAGTTCTGGCCTATGGTGATATTGATGGTCCACAGGTCCATTCACAAAGCTGAGAGAGATTATTTGGTGCACTTCTGCTCACAATACTTCAGTTGCATTATATTTTCTTCCTGAGCTGGCAGTTTGCTAAAGGTCAGAATTCCAGATGACAGGCTCTCTCTCTCTCTCTCTTTGTATATATGTATCTGTTGCATGTTTTTTTTTTAATTGAAATATGGTTGACATACAATATTATGTTAGTTTCAGGTGTACTACATAATGATTTGACATTTGCATATGTTACAAAATGATCACCATCAAAAGTCTAGTAACCATCTCTCCCCATACAAAGTCATTACAATATTATTGACCATATTCCTTATGTTGTTTGCATCTTTGTGCCTTATTTATTCTATAATTGGAGGTTTGTACCTCTTAATCCCCATTTAAAATAAAATCCATCTTAATGGCACATAATTGTTCATAGTAATCTCTTATGATCCTTTGTATTTCTGTGGTGTCAATTGTAAATTCTTTTTCATTTCTAATTTTATTAATTTGGGTCCTCTCTCTTTTTTTCTTCATGAATATGGCTAAAGTTTTATCAATTTTGTTTCTCTTTTCAAGGAACCAGGTCTTACTTTCATTGATTCCTTTTTTTTAAAAAAAATTTTTGCTCTGATCTCTGTGGCTTCTTTCCTTCTACTAACTTGGGGTTGGTTTTCCTTCTCTAGTTCCATTAAGTGTAAGGTTAGGTTGTTTACTTAAGATTTTTCTTGTTTCCTGAGGTAGACTTGTATTGCTATAAACTTCCCATTTAGAAATGTTTTTGTTGTGTTCCATAGATTTTTGGATCATTGTGTGATAATTTTCACTTGTCTTTAGGTATTTTTAAATTTCTTCTTTGATTTCTTCAGTGACCCATTGGTTATTTAGTAACATATGATTTAGTCTCCACATGTTTGTGTTTTTTGCAGTTTTTTTTCTTGCAGTTGATTTCTAGTCTCATTGACTTGTGTTTGGAAAAGGTGCTTGATATGATTTGAATTTTTAAAATTTACTGAAACTTGTTTTGTGACCTAGCATGTGATCATCTTGGAGAATGTTTCATGTGCAATGGAAAAGAATGAATTCTGCTGTTTTGGGACAGTATGTTCTTTATATAACTATTAATACAGTTTGATCAAATGAGTCGTTTAAGGCTAGTGTTTCCTTATTGATTTTCTGTCTGTTCATTGATGTAAGTGGGATGTTAAAGTTCCCTATTATTATTGTATTACTGTCAATTTTGCTCCATATTTGTTAATATTGCATTATGTATTTATGTACTCCTATGTTGGGTGCATATATATTTACAATTGTTATATCTTTTTGTTGGATTGATCCCTTTATCATTATGTAATCTGTTATGTAGTTGATCCCTTAATCATTATGGCTTTTTATTGGAACATTTATTCCATTTACACTAAAAGTAATTATTGATAGGTATGTACTAATTGTCATTTTGTTAATTGTTTTCAGGTTGTTTTTGTAGTTCTTTTTTGTCCCTTTCTACTTTTTTTGCTCTCTTTAGTGACTTGATGACTGTCTTTAGTGTTATGTTTGCATTCCTTCCTATTTTTTTTTTTTTTTTTGTGTGTGTGTGCGTGCATATCTATATAGGTTTTGGGTTTGTGGTTACCATGAGTTTCATATATAATATAATATGTGACTATTTAAATTTGATAATCTCTTAAGTTTGAATGCATTCTAACAACCTGCATTTTTAACCCCCAGCACATTTAATGTTTTTTTTTTAAACAATGTGTTTTAAAAAATTAATTAATTAATTAATTAATTACTTTTTTGGTTGCATTGGGTCTTTGTTGCTGCATGCGGGCTTTCTCTAGTTGTGGTGAGCGGGGGCTACTCTTCAATGCAGTGCACGAGCTTCTCATTGCAGTGGCTTCTCTTGTTGCATAGCATGGGCTCTAGGTGCGTGGGCTTCAGTAGTTGCAACATGCAGTCTCAGCAGTTGTGGCTTGTGGGCTGTAGAGTGCAGGCTCAGTAGTTGTGGTGCACAGGCTTGGTTGTTCCACAGCATGTTGGATCTTCCTGGACCAGGGCTCGAACCTTTGTCCCCTGCATTGGCAGGTGGATTCTTAACCACTGCACCACCAGGGAAGTCCCACATTTAATGCTTTTGACTTCATATTTTACACCTTTTTATTTTGTGTATTCCTTAACTACTTATTGTGGATATAGATTATTTTACTATTTTTGTCTTTCAACCTTCCTACTGGCTTTATGTGCGGTTGCTCCACTACCTTTACTGTATGTTTGCCTTTATCAATGAGTTTTTCCTTTCATCATTTTTGTATCTCTAGTTGTTGCCTTTTCTTTCCACTTTGATAAGCTCCTTTTAACATTTCTTGTAAGATTGGTTTAATGATGCTTAACTCTTTTAGCTTTTGCTTGCCTGTAAAATTCTCTCTCCTTCAAATCTGAATGATGACCTTGACAGGTAGCATATTCTTGGTTGTATATTTCTTTTTCTTTCTTTTATTTTTATTTTTTTGTTTTCATCTCTTTGAATATATGGTGCCACTCTCTTCTGGTCTGCAAAGTTTTTGCTGAAAAATCACCTGATAGTTTTATGGGAGTTCCTTTGTACATAGCTAGTTGTTTTTCTCTTGTTGCTTTTAAGATTCTCTTTTTATCTTTAATTTTTGCCATTTTAATTATATTGTGTCTTAATGTGGACCTCTTTGGGTTCATCTTGTTTGGGGCTCTCTGTGCTTTCTGGACCTGTATGTCTATTTCTTTTCCCAGGTTAAGGAAGTTTTCATCTATTTATTATTTCTTCAAAATATGTTCTTTGTCCCTTTCTTCCTCTCTTCTCCTTCTGGGACCACTTAATGCAAATGTTAGTATGCTTAACGTTGTCTCAGAGAACTCTTAAACCATTTTCATTTTTAAAAATTCTTGCTCCTTTTTTTCTGTTCAGCTTGGGTGTTTTTCACTGCTCTGTCTTCCAGCTTGCTGATCCGGTCCTCTGTATCATCTAATCTACTGCTGATTCCTTCCAGTGTATTATTTATATCAGTTATTGTATTCTTTAACTCTGCTTGGTTATTTTTTTGTATTTTCTAACTCTTTGTTGAAATTCTCACTGTGTTCATCCAATTCTCTCTGGAGTTCAGTTAGTGTCTTTATGATCATTACTTTTATCAGGTAGATTGCCTATCTCCACTGTTTAGTTCTTTTTCTGAAGTTTTGTCTTGTTTCTTTGAAACATATGGCTCTCTCTCCTCATTTTGCCTAATTCTCTGTGTTTATTTCTATGCATTAGGTAGGTTGGTTACATTTATCAATCTTGGAGAAGTGGCTTTATGTAGGAGGCCTCCTATGGGGCCCAGCAGCACACTTTCCTCTATAGAGCTGTAGGGATGACCCTCTATGGGCTGCCTGGGCCCTTCTGTTGTGGTGGGCTGAATACTGTGGGCATGCTAGTTGGGGGTATGTCCCCTGACTAATTGGCTGCAGGCCTGTTGATGGGGGAACCTGGGTCCCTGTGCACTGGTTGTGCCATCTAGCAGCATCACATGTTTTCTTGAGTGAGTCATTTGTACCCTTTGTCTTAGAGAAGCTAAACTGCCCTGTTTCTAGATCTAGATCTTGGCAGGTCTGCAGTATTAACTGTTTTGCTGGTTTGCATTTTTGTCCATTTCTCATTTGGGAAGATGTTTATCCTGTTTTTGAGCTAGACTTTATATTTTCAAAAGCCTATTTTAAACTTTCTTTATTGATGCTATGTGTTTGACACTAAGGTGGTGTGTCAAAGTATGAAGGTAGAGAGTCATTGTAACTAGAAATTCCACTTTATTTTTTATAAAAAGAAAACAATGACAAAGATCACACTAAGTCCCTGCCTTAGGAGCACCATGTAAATATAAAGTTATCTTTAATTTTTGAGAGGCAGAATGAAGAAAAATTAAACAAACCATTTGGAAGTACCTTTATGATTTTTCAAGATATAAATTCATTTCTTTGGCTTTTTCCATCTCTGGTTTGTTTTCTGCTAAAGGCATTTCAGTGCATCTGTCTCATATTTTTTTTTCCTGTGGCATATTTCATAAGCACATAAGTAAAGTAGTTTGTTTTCTCTCCAGAGACAAATATGATGTATGGATTTTTTCTTCTCCAAGGTACCTATGTTTGATTTCTCAAATTGGGAAGTTATAAGTTACTGGCATTAAATCATAATGAAATTAAATGCTTTAAAGGGCTATTGTAGTGCTGTGTTGTAGGCTCACAGAACAGTGCTCATGCATAATTGCAGTAGCTACAGAGTTCTGAAGCCGTGATATAGCAATAACAAAACTGAACAGGACAAACTGTTTCTAAGGAATATCACAAAATTGATGACAATACTGAATGCTTTCCTATGTGCAAAATATAAATGTGCTTTTCTCTTGTTGCTAGGTTTTGCTATTACCCAGTAATGATGTTAGCTTGTCAATTTTAAATTTTGGACATGAATTAACCTTGCCAGTAAGTTTATTTCTTTATTTACCTGAATTAGACTTTAAAAATTAATGCAAGAACAGGTTCTCTATGTGGATAACTTGCAGTATAGATAGCAGTTAAATGAATCTCAAACTTAATAACATTTGACCATGTTTTTTACTATTTTGACTATATTTTGAGTATTTTTTCAATTAGACAACTTTTACTAAATGAGAAAACTATACTTAAAATGTGCTTTAAAACAAATGGAATTATTAAAAAAAAGACATATGCATTTGAAAGATCTTTGCACTGTGCTGAAAAATCAAATCTCTTGCAATAATACATGCCAATTTATAACATGTAAGTTAACAGAATACTCAATTTAACATTTTCAAAGATGATACTAAGGTCAAGAATTTCACATCTATGGTAGCACATATAGAAGGGCATTCATTTTAAATATGATGTCCATCCATATGAAGCTTACAAATTTGACAATGCTCAACAAAAGCTTTTTAGAATCACATCCAAAAGTGTTGCATCCAAAGAATCACAAATCTGTGTCCTTAAGTTCTCATTCTAAAACCTTTATGTAGACTTTTCTATTCCTTGTCATTTGTTGATACTAACCCTTAAGAAAAGAAGAGGAAAAGAAGTGCTGCAATAAACCCTTGATCATGTGCAAAAATTATTGCTGCTATAGTTCATTACAAAGCTTGTCTATACAATACCAGTCTTAATGTTTACCAACTGTGATTATTGCTCTGAAGAGAATGGATAGCGTACACACTGAGCTCCAGCTTGGAACTTTCATTAAAAAATCTTCTCAGACTAGGCTCATAACTGGGAGAAGTTACCTTCGATTGTTAGCAGCTATGATCTCCATGTTCAGCCCAAAGTTTTAGTTGAATTGGGACAGTTAGTTCTGAAGAATAGCTGAGTTGGAAGACTCATAACAGCAGATGGCAGTAAATGTACATGGCAGAGACAGGGGCACCGAAAGGTATCTGTCCCCAAAAAGATAGGATCTAATTGATAGTGTGATTGTTTTAGCTCCCTGTTTGCTACAGGAAAACATGGGAAATATATTTAAAAGATTACACATCAGGTAATATGGAAGAAACTGTCCAGAGACATACAGCTTTCCTTACTGGTTCCTGTGTCTGATGCTATTGTCATGGCTGTGTGAGCAAATTTAAGAAGATGCTGTTGAAGAGTATGATGGTTCCGTACAACCCTATCAACACAACCATACATTTCACTCACATACATGCTGAGTGAGACTCAGCAAACCCATATGTGAAAACTGTAAAAAAGATCAGACACAAAAGCCGAAGTGTAATGCCCTTTGCCAAATAAAAGCAATGGAAACACACCAAAGCATCCTGAAGCATCCCTTTTTGTTTAGAGGATCAACCACGTGACCAGGCTAGCCATACAAACAGCTTGTGCAAGGAACACTGCGTGACTGTCATGAGGACTTCCTGTCTCTGGATGATTGCCATGAGGTGGTCATTGTTTTTAGACTGTTTTATTTAGCCTTCCCTCTGACTGACAGACAGCCCAAATATACTTACTAATAAATTGCTGGGAAAACCAAGTCGTTATCCTGTGAAGCACTGATATTAATAAAAGTATATGTGATGCCTGAGGACCACTGAAGTAGGAGCCTCATTTACACCCTTGATTAACCAGAGCAGTCATCAAGGAACTGTCCAGCCAACTGTCATGAGATATCAGGGATACCCCAAGAACTGTGACTGTACTTCTGACTACACTACTGAGGTCATGTACAATGGAACCCACAGCATATTCTACAGATTTCACGGTTTCCTGGTAGTTCCTCTGAAAGGGAAGATGGCCAAAATTCCCTTACGATCTTTACCTAATAAAAACATTCACACAATGAACATTACAACTACACAAATAGAAATTCGCATCCAGAAACGTTGCCATTTTTTAACCTGACATCTCTCTTCAACCTATCTGAATGTAATAGTAAGAACCTTCATTGTATGCTGGAGCAGGCTTTCAATGGCTCATGAGAGCTGATGTTTGCATGTCTTCCCAACTCCATATCAGTGAATTCATGTTAGTAACTTGAAATTGGTTATGGTGAGAGTATTTATGCCGGGGAATTGACAAAAGCTACAAATCAAATCAACCCACTATCCCACCTTTTTTCCTCTGAGAGCTGATTGTTAAACACTTACGAGCACACCACTGAGTTTCTTGAATATTTCTTAGTAGGGTGTAAACATTCACTTGGAACAAGGGCATTTTGAAAGTCGCAAAGCTCAGCTCCACTGTTGGCATTTCATTTGGAATTTCAGTAGGAAATCTGCTTTATTCATAATCTATTAGTTTATAGATCTAGGTTGGATCAATTTACTCTGATGATGAATGTAGGTTCCAAGAATATTACACCTAAATCATACACTTATTCAGTTTACAAATACCAGGTAGTATTTAATTTTACCCTCATTTCTAATACTTACTATTGTCTTAATTCATTTGTTTTTAGCAATTTTGGGGGTATATTTGTATTCAATCCACTGAGAAATCAATCAAAACTCAGGAGTAAAATATATTGATTCCTGATTCTTTTCTCTGCAACACCTGAACTCTCATACACATTTTATTTTGAGAGACTAAAGCTTCCCAAGTTGAAATAGCATATGAAGAAATTCAATTTGTTGAAAAATAGATTATTTTACCAAGTTTGAACAAATAGCAATTCTGATGATATGGGCATGTGGAGATTCACGTCCATTAGATTATGAGTGAAGCTAAAGACATGTTTCCTCAGGAAAAGGCCACGTGTGTCCCATGTTTTTAGAAGTGTTACAGTGAGTGATAATTCTTTCTTATGTTAACAATGAGTGTGTAGTTTTCCTATATTCTAAATACTCCAGTTTCCATATGGTTAGTATTATTAATACCATGTGATTTTTCCGGCAGTACATTTTAACTGAGATTTTTAAAAAAGAAAATATTTTAATCTTAAAATATTTATACTATATTATGTTTAATCCAATTAATTCATTAACAATTTCAGCTTTTCTTAAAAATTATGAAGTGAGAGTAGATTAATAGAGATGCACAGGATTTAAATTTCAGAAACACTTTCTGAACCAAAGTTGTAAACATTCTCATCACTCTAAATGTAAAAAGGCTGTAGTGTGATCCCAGTGAGCTGAGCCTCAGATCAATAATACTTTCTTTTCATATTTCTTTGCCAGCTAGCATACCATATAAGTGTCCCTTGTCTTAGCTTATTTCGTTTTTTCTGGGCAAGTACATCTATTTTTCATTCTTATATATAATTTTTTCTTTATGATTTCTAAAACTTTATGTATGCCACTTCCCACTCTAATTGTCCTTCTTATACTCCCTTGCCACACGTGACTTCCCATCTTTAACATTTCTGATGGATAGAGAAGAAAAATCAAGTCAATTTCTTACCCCAAGCAAACGTTCAATTCGGAGACAACCAGACAAGTAAAATTTTAGAAATTCAACCAGTATGAAAATAAATGGAACTGATGAATGTCTGTAATCTAGGCTTAATGGTTAAAAGAACAATGACTAGCCCTTCCTTTATGTTGAGTCTATTTCTTATTAATAGCTTCCATGAGAGCACTTCTAATTTAAAGATTGGGGGTATTTACTAGGATAAGTGATCAGGATTATTAAAAAAAATGTACTTTTTCACCCTTACAATAGAGACAACACATTTCTGGTGTTGTTTCTGACAAGAAAAACAATTACACTAAACCCTTTGGAAATTTTCCAGAAGACGATAAATGAAATACTACAAGTAGAACCAAACTTCACATCATCTCACATGGAAAGAAAAATCACTGATAGTTAGAGATGGTTTGAAAGTTTCATATTACTGGGTTCAAAAAGAAAACTAAATTATTGCAAATCTCAGAGGTCCAAGATGACAAAGAAATTTAATAAGTTCTAAAGCCTATGGTCTATGTTAATTTTATTATGTAATCTTAATCCAAAAGTGATTTAAGGCAGCTTTTAATATGAGGTAAAATATTGAGGAATAGAAGAAAAAGTTGCCTAGGAAAATAAAGCATAAAAGAAATTAGTGTTCAGGCAAATTATCTTAAATACAACTTCAAATGGATCTGTTCATTCAATAGACGAATGAATGAATGTCTATTATGTAAGCTGTTAGGTGGTGGGGAGGTAGAGGTGGGTAAAGCAGTTCTTTCTGAATGTTGTCACAGAGGGTAGGGAGCAAAGATACTGCCGTTCTCTGAGAGGTCAATTTTCACTGAGACCAGAGGAATCAGGACCAAGGCACCAGATCAGCAGTGTAGGTTAGTGCTAAGGGGAGCTGACAGATTTGTGCTACATCTTCAAGGGTCACTCAAACTAAGTTAGCAGGTAATGCCAGGGAGATCTTACTCATAGAACACAAGCTGGGACATCTTGAGTGCCAGGCTCATGAGGCAAAAATGAAAGTACTGAATTCAAAGAATGCCTAGCTTTGTTGCTTATAGAAACAAACAAATGGTGAAACATCTTTTTCTCATCTTTAGCTTTTTTTCCTCATCTTTTTGAGCCCCAGTCCAACATCTGGTGCCTTCATGCTGCTTTGTCCTATCTCCTATCTATTGTAAGAACACTTACTCAATCAGGACAATCTATTGTAAGAACACTTAATCAGGATAGACTGGAATCGTCATCGCATAGGGTAGAAACCTTCATGGGGTGTCCATTGTTATTATGAGCAATGGCTTCATACATTGAAACATAATGGAATTATTTGCTGTAATAAATATTTACATCACATTTATTATGAACCAAGCATTATTCCAAGTACTTTAAATATTAAGCAACATCCACCCCATGAGTTAAGTAGAAACATTTTTCCCATTTAAAGATGAGGAAATTCAGTAACTGAGGGGTTAAGTAATTTATTCAAGTTTACACAGTCCCTAAGTGACAGGGGTGGACTTTGAAGATGGAGGCGGAGATTGGAGTGAAATCAGGAAACACCAAAGAGGGCTGGCAGTGACCCAAAGATACAAGAGGCAAGGAACACATTTTCCTCAAGCCCCAGAGGGAGGGTCATTCGACTGCCACCTTGCTTTCAAACTTCTGGACTCCAGACTGTGAGAGAACAAGTTTCTGTTGTTTCAAGCCACCAAGTTTGTGGCATTTTGTCAAAGCAGACACAATAAGCAAATGAAGAGAAGTTATATTTTTGTTTTTGTTATTTTTTTAATGAAACAATACTAAAAACAAGGGGCAAGAGTTTGACTATTAACAGTGTTCAACGGTTAAAATGGAATTCAGACATGAATGAGATTAGAATGTATATATTGTGCATTATCAGTGGACATTTTATTAAGATGTACAGGTAATCTAAGTGATTTGATTTAACAAATATCTCAGTTGTGAAGTGGCTAAAAAGAGACAGATCAGAAAGCAATAGAGTATTTCCTTCTTAGCATTTTCATAGTGTAGTCTAATTTGACAGGAAACATAGATGTAATCAACATAAATCTGTTGGAAACATCTAACTCTAGTATCTGCATTTATTGCAATTCAAAAAGGGTAATAAAAACATTCTAACAGACCTCTGTAAAGTGCAAAGGGGATTATGCTCACTATTTAACCAATATTAAATCAACTATTCAATTGATGTATATAATTTTTAACATCTTTATTGGAGTATAATTGCTTTACAATGGTGTGTTAGTTTCTGCTGTATAACAAAGTGAATCAGCTATACATTTACATATATCCCCATAACCCCTTCCTCTTGTGTCTCCCTTCCACCCTCCCTATCCCACCCCTCTAGGTGGTCACAAAGCACCAAGCTGATCTCCCTGCGCTATGCGGCTACTTCCCACTAGCTATCTATTTTACATTTGGTAGTGTATATAAGTCCATGCCATTCTCTCACTTCATCCCAGCTTACCCTTCCCCCTTCCCGTGTCCTCAAGTCCATTCTCTACATCTGCGCTTTATTCCTGTCCTGCCCCTAGGTTCTTCAGAACCATTTTTTTTGGTTTTGTTTTGTTTTAGATTCCATATATAGGAATTAGTTTTTTTCTTTCTGACTTACTTCACTCTGTATGACAGACTCTAGGTCCATCCACCTCACTACAAATAATCAATTTTGTTTCTTTTTATGGCTGAGTAATATTCCATTGTATATATGTGCCACATCTTCTTTATCCATTCATCTGTTGGTGGACACATAGGTTGCTTCCATGTCCTGGCTATTATAAATAGTGCTGCAATGAACATTGTGGTACATGATTATTTTTGAATTATGGTTTTCTCAGGATATATGTCCAATAGTGGGATTGCTGGGTCGTATGGTAGTTCTATTTTTAATTTTTTAAGGAACCTCCATACTGTTCTCCATAGTGGTTGTATCAATTTGCATTCCCACCAACACTGCAAGAGGGTTCCCTTTTCTCCACACCCTCTCCAGCATTTATTGTTTCTAGATTTTTTGATGATGGCCATTCTGACCAGTGTGAGATGATATCTCATTGTAGTTTTGATTTACATTTCTCTAATGATTAATGATGTTGAGTATTCTTTCATGTGTCTGTAGGCAATCTGTATATCTTCTTTGTAGAAATGTCTATCTAGGTTTTCTGCCCATTTTTGGATTGGGTTGTTTGTTTTTTTTAAGTTGAACTGCATGTGCTGCTTGTATATTTTGGAGATTACTCCCTTGTCATTTGCTTTGTTTGCAAATATTTTCTCCCATTCTGAGGGTTGTCTTTTGGTCTTGTTTATGGTTTCCTTTGCTGTGCAAAAGCTTTTAAGTTTCTTTAAGTCCCATTTGTTTATTTTTATTTTTACTTCCATTTCTCTAGGAGGTGGGTCAAAAAGGATCTTGTTGTGATTTATGTCATAGAGTGTTCTGCCTATATATTCTTCTAAGAATTTTATAGTGTCTGGCCTTAGATTTATGACTTTAATCCATTTTGAATTTGTTTTTGTGTATGGCATTAGGGAGTGTTCTAACTTCATTCTTTTACAGGTAGCTATCCAGTTTTCCCAGCACCACTTACTGAAGAGGCTGTCTTTTCTCCATTGAATATTCTTGCCTCCTTTATCAAAGATAAAGTGACCATATGTGTGTGGGTTTATCTCTGGGGTTTCAATCCTGTTCCATTGATCTATATTTCTGTTTGTGTGCCAGTACCATACTGTCTTGATTACTGTAGCTTTGTAGTATAGTCTGAAGTCAGGGAGCCTGATTCCTCCAGCTCCGTTTTTCTTTCTCAAGATTGCTTTGGCTATTCGGGGTCTTTTGTGTTTCCATACATATTGTGAAATTTTTTGTTCTAGTTCTGTGAAAAATGCCATTGGCAGTTTGATAGGGATTGCATTGAATCTGTAGATTTCTTTTGGTAGTATCATCATTTTCACAATGTTGATTCTTCCAATCAAAGAACATGGTATATCTCTCCATCTGCTTGTATCATCTTTAATTTCTTTCATCAGTGTCTTATAGTTTTCTGCATATGGGTGTTTTGTCTCCTTAGGTAGGTTTGTTCCTAAGTATTTTACTCTTTTTGTTGCAGTGGTTAATGGGAGTGTTTCCTTAATTTCTCTTTCAGATTTTTCATCATTAGTGTATAGGAATGCAAGAGATTTCTGTGCATTAATTTCGTATCCTGCTAGTTTACCAGATTCATTGATTAGCTCTAGTAGTTTCCTGGTAGCATCTTTAGGATTCTCTATGTATAACATTATGTCATCTGCAAACAGTGACAGTTTTACTTCTTCCTTTCTAATTTGGATTCTTTTTTTTTTTCTTTTTCATCTCTAATTGTTGTGGCTAAAACTTCCAAAACTATATTGAATAATGGCAGTGAGAGTGGGAAACCCTGTCTTGTTCCTGCTCTTAGTGGAAATGTTTTCAGTTTTTCACCATTAAGAACGGTGTTGGCTGTGGGTTTGTCATATATGGCCTTTATAATTTTGAAGTAAGTTCCCTCTATGCCTGCTTTCTGGAGGGTTGTTTATCATAAATGGGTGTTGAATTTTGTGGAAAGCTTTTTCTGCATCTATTGAGATGATCATATGGTTTTTATCCTTCAATTTGTTAATATGGTTTATCACATTGATTGATTTGCATATATTGAAGAATCTTTGCATTCCTGGGATAAACCCTACTTCATCATGATGTATGATCCTGTTAAGAGGTTGTTGGATTCTGTTTGCTATATTTTGTTGAGGATTTCTGCATCTATGTTCATCAGTGATATTGCCCTGTAGTTTTCTTTTTTTGTGACATCTTAGTCTGGTTTTGGTATCAGGGTGATGATGGCCTCGTAGAATGAGTTTGGGAGTGTTCCTCCCTCTGCTATATTTTGGAAGAGTTTGAGAAGGATGGATGTTAGCTCTTCTCTAAATGTTTGATAGAATTCACCTGTGAAGGCATCTGGTCCTGGGCTTTTGTTTGTTGGAAGATTTTTAATTACAGTTTCAATTTCAGTGCTTATGATTAGTCTGTTTATATTTTCTATTTTGAAGTATAAAAAGGTCCCCTTTGAATTTGTTTTTATTACCTTTTAGGGGGAGGGATTATAGTTACTATATATAATAAAAAGAAACTTTGATATTGAAAAGTTTTTATCAATGGCAGATGTTCCGTTGATAGATAACCAATGTAACAAACATTTCTATGGTGGGTTTCCTTAACCTTTAATCACTTGTGAATCTAGTGTTCTACTATTAGGGATAATAAAACAAATTTTAAAGTCATATATCCTTTATGCCAAAGAAAGGTCTCAATAGTGGTGTTGTAGACAGATGGAGAAAGCCCATTCTTGTCTTCAAATATTGCCTAGAAATCAAAGCATTATTTGAGTACAGAAGCACGGCTACGTTACACTGTGAAATGTAGAGGGAAGAACAAAGAGGTGTCCACAGTGAGGAAGCCTCTCTAAAGGCTCCTTAAGTATTCTTTCTACCCAAAAGCATTTTCTGAATTGAGAAAGGTTTTTCATTTTGTCTATACAAGAGCCAGAGCCTAGAATCTCTTTTTTTCTTCTTCTTTCTTTTTTAACATCTTTATTGGAGTATAATTGCTTTACAATGTTGTGCTAGTTTCTGCTGTATAACAAAGTGAATCAGCTATATGTATACATATATGCCCATATCTCCTCCCTCTTGTGTCTCCCTCCCACCCTCCCTATCCCACCTCTCTAGGTGGTCACAAAGCACCGAGCTGATCTCCCTGTGCTATGTGGCTGCTTCCCACTAGCTATCTATTTTACATTTGGTAGTGTATATAAGTCCATGTCACTCTCTCATTTCATCCCAGCTTACCCTTCCCCCTCCCCATGTCCTCAAGTCCATTCTCTATGTCTGCCTCTTTATTTCTGTCCTGCCCCTACGTTCTTCAGAACCTTTTTGTTTTTATTTTAGATTCCATACATATGTGTTAACATACGCTATTTGTTTTTCTCTTTCTGCCTTACTTCACTCTGTATGACAGTCTCTGGGTCCATCCACCTCACTACAAATAACTCAATTTCATTTCCTTTTATGGCTGAGTAATATTCCATTGTATATATATGCCACGTCTTCTTTATCCATTCGTCTGTTGCTGGACACTTAGGTTGCTTCCATGTCCTGGCTATTATAAATAGTGCTGCAATGAACATTGTGGTACATGACTTTTTGAATTATGGTTTTCTCAGGGTATATGCTCAGTAGTGGGACTGCTGGGTCTTATGGTAGTTCTATTTTTAGTTTTTTAAGGAACCTCCATACTGTTCTCCATAGTGGCTGTATCAATTTACATTCCCACCAACAGTGCAAGCAGGTTCCATTTTCTCCACACCCTCTCCAGCATTTATTGTTTGTAGATTTTTTATGATGACCATTAGTTTTCAAAGAAAAAAGCAGTAGATATAATAGGAATATTAAGTGAATTCCCTGGTGGTCTAGTGGTTAGAACTCAGCACTTTCACTGCTGGGGCCCTGGTTCAATCCCTCATTGGGGAACTAAGATCTAGCAAGCTGCACGGTGTGATGAGAAAAAAAAAAGGAATATTGAAATACATAAATGATTAAGTGTTTAATTCCTAATGAATACTTTAGTAGAGGGTCATAAAGATCAATTTATTTTCCTTTCTGGCACTTAGGACAAAAAATGTACTCCCTCCCCCTTCTCTTTTTATGATCTTTTGCAAAACATCATAATACAATGCACTTCCATGCACTTTTTTACCAGCCGAATAAAAGAATTTGATAAACTTTACAAAGAAGAATTTCTCACAGTCAATTAACAGTCCTATATCTGTAAATGTCAACATGGAACAGAGTGAACCATACTCATAACCAAGGATTCTTACTGGTGGGAAGGACTTGAGATGCACAGTCCAGTCTTCCACTCAAAGGAAGACCCTTTTTAAAGGTCATTATGTTCCATTATGTCACAAGACCATTTTTTTTTTTTATTGTTTAACTGCTCTGCTACCTTTTGTACAAAATCCATTCTTTTTTCTTTTTTTCCTTCTTTGAAGATTTTCTTAAGCCAGGTACTGGGTTCAACACAATACATGGATTATCTCAAGGCAGTGGTTCTCAAGTGGGGGTTTTTGCCCCACCAACCCATCTATCCCTGGGGAACATTTGGCAATCTCTGGAGACATCTTTTTCACGGCATGGGGAGGAGGATAATGCTGATGTTTAGTAGGTAGAGGTCAAGAATGCTGCTTAACATCCTATAATGCACGGGACAACAAAGGATCCAGCCCCAAATTATCAACACTGCTCATCCTGAAAAACTGATTTAAAGTAAAAGCAGAGTGAATGTTCCACTAAATGAATGGTTGGACTTGTAATAAAAATGAAGGAGAAAGAAACATGTTTTTTTCAGTCTACAGATCTTCCTCTACTTATGATGTGGATTATGTCCCAATAAAACCATCATAAATTGAATATATTGTAAGTCGAAAATGCGTTCAATACACCTAACCTACTGAACATCATAGCTTAGCCTAGTCTACCTTAAAAATACTCAGAACATATTAACCTACAGTTAGTCCAAACCATCTAACATAAGCCTATTTTATAATAAAGTGTTGAATATCTCATATAGTTTACTGAACACTGTATTGAAAGTGAAAAACAGAAAGGTTGTCTGGGTTATAAGTGTATCGGTTGTACACCCTGAGGATCACGAGGCTGACTGGGAGCTGTGGCTTGAGCCCAGAATCACCAAAGAGTATCCTGCATATCACTAGATGGGGAAAGATCAAGATTCTAAATGTGAAGTACAGTTTCTACTCAATTCGTATCACTTTCACACCATCCTAGTGTTGAATTTTATGTCGGGGACTGTCTGTAGTCCAGAGTCTTCCTTCCACCCCATCCCTGGTCCACCCAATTTCCTTCCTGGTGGAACCAGTGTTACCAATTTCTTCTTTACTTATCCAGGGGTCTTCTTTGCATCTATAAGAGATTGTGTGTGCACAGATGGTATACACATTGTTTGCATTGTGCTTGTGTTACTTAATCCATCTTGGAATAGTTTGTTTTCTATCATGACACAAAGAGTTTCCTCATTTCTTTTTAAGGTGACAGAGTACTTCATTGTATGGATGTTTTGTGCTTTATTTAACCACTCCTCTCTCTATGGATATTTATGTTATTTCCATTTTTTTCTGTTATAAACACTGATGCGATGAATATCTGTTTATCTGTATAATAAGACCCTACAGATACAATTAAAAAAGTTAGTGTGTTTGTAATTTTTACTGGATATTTTCCAAATTACCCACCATTGAAATTGTACTTGTTTCCATCCCCACTAGCAAAAAAAGTATAAAAAGGGTTTGAGTGATTTTGTAATTTTTCAAATTTGTTTTCACTGCTTATATCTTCTTATCAAAAACTTTCTGGGAATAAATAAAAGGTGGGCACACCATACAATATTTTGGGCCTATCATTTTCTTAGCACTCAGGTATGCAGAATCTGCCTGCCAGAGATTTTTTAAACTGTTTTTAATTGTGGTAAAACATATATAACATGAAATTTACCACTTTAACTATTTTAAGTGTAGAATTTAGTGGTGTTAAGTGTATTTACAATGTTGTGCAACCATAACCACTATCTACTTCCAAAGTTATTCATCACTCCAAATGGAAACTCTCTGTATCATTAAGCAGTAATTCCCCATTCTACCCTCTCAGCCCCTGATAACTTTGAACCTGATTTCTGTCTCTCTGAATTTCCCTATTCTGGATATTTCATGTAGGCAGAATCATGTAATACATGTTCTTTTGTGTCTGGCGTATTTCACTTTAGTAGAAAATTTTCAAGGTTCATCCACATTGCAACAAGGATCCTTCATAAGGCTGGGTAACATTCCATTGCATGTCTAGACCACATTTGTTCATCCATACGTCTGTTGATGGACACATATACTCTTCCCAGCTTTTGGCTATTGTGAACAGTGCTGCTATGAATACTGGAATATAAGAATATGTTTGAGTCCCCAATTTCAATTCTTTTGATTACATAACTAGGAGCAGAATTGCTGGATCATATAGTAATTCTAAGCTTAACTTTTTTTTTTCACATGAGTTTTTTTTAAATTGAAGTATAGTTGACTTACAATGTCGTGTTAGTTTCAGGTGTACAGCACAGTGATTCAGTTATACATACACACACATGCGCGCACACACACACACATTCTTTTTCAGATTCTTTTCCCTTATAGGTTATTACAAAACATTGAGTATAGTTCCCTGTGCTATACAGTAGATCCTTGTTGGTTATCTATTTTATATATAGTAGTGTGTATATGTTAATCCCAAACTCCTAATTTATCCCTCCCCCACCTCTTTACCCTTTAGTAACCATAAGTTTCTTTTCTATGTCTGTGGGTCTACTTCTGTTTTGTAAATAAGTTCATTTGTATATTTTTTAGATTCAACATATGAACAATATCATATGATATTTGTCTTTCTCTGTCTGACTTACTTCACCCAGCATGATAATCTCCAGGTCCATCCATGTTGCTGCAAAAGGCATTATTTCATTCCTTTTACTGGCTAATAGTCCATTGTATATATGTACCACGTCTTCTTTATCCATTCCTCTGTCGATGGACACTTAGGTTGCTTCCATGTCTTGGCTGTTGTAAACAACGTTGCAATGAACATTGGGGTTCATGTAACTTTTCACATTATAGTTTTCTTGGGATATATGCCCAGGAGGGGGATTGCAGGATCATATGGTAGCTCTTTTTTTGTTTCTTAGGGAACCTCCGTACTGTTCTCCACAGTGGCTGTACCAACTTACATTCCCACCAACAGTGCACGAGGGCTCCCTTTTCTCCACACCCACTCCAGCATTTACCGTTTGTAGATTTTTTGATGAGGCGTGAGGTGATACCTCACTGTAGTTTTGATTTGCATTTCTCTAATAATTAGTGGTGCTGAGCATCTTTTCATGTGCCTCTTGGACATCTGTATGTCTTCTTTGGAGAAACGTCTATTTAGGTCTTCTGTCCATTTTTTGATTGGATTGTTTTTTTGATACTGGGCCACATGGGCTGTTTGTAAATTTTTCGAGACTTGTCAGTCACATCGTTTGCAAATATTTTCTCCCATTCTGTGCGTTGTCTTTTTGTTTTGTCTATGGTTTTCCATGCTGTGCAAAAGCTTCTGAGTTTAATTAGGTCTCATTTGTTTATTTTTGTTTTTATTTCCATTACTCTAGGAAACGGATCTAAAAAGATATTGCTGTGATGCTTAATTTTTTAAGGAATCATCAAATTGTTTTCCACAGTGACTGAACCATTTTACATTCTCACCAGCAATGTACTAGGGTTTCAATTTTTTCACATCCTTACCAACCCTTGTTATTTTTTCATTAAAACATATATGTACCCATTGTAGTAAGTATAAAGTGGTATCTCAGTGTGGTTTTGATTTGCATTCCACTAATGACTAATGAAGTGAGCGTCTCTTCATGTAATTATTGGCCATCTTTGGAGAAATGTCTATTCAAGTCATTTGCCTGTTTTAAAATTGGGTTGTCTTTTTATTGTTGTTCTTCCTCCTTGTACATTGAGTCAAAACCTTCCTGAAATTAATTTTCACCCATTCGTCATAAGGCTGCTTCCTTGAAAGAAGACAGAATCCTTTTACTCTAATAGGCATTAAATGTGGTTTCCTGCCCAATTCTTGCAAGACATATTTTATCTTCTCAAGAGGATTAAGAAAAAAGTTAAAAGTATTAAGGATTTTATTTTCTAAAAGGTTTTAGGTAAATTGTTCAAGAGATAATTTTATTTCTGAATTGGAGAAAGAGTATTAGTAAATACATTTTTAAGCAAGCAATGATAATTCTAATAATGAGGTTAATTATCTGTCTAAAATAGTTCAGAAATTCTTTTCAGCTATTTTTAAATAATTCAAGCCTAGGCATAAAACTTACATTAATTGTAAAATTTCTTGTCTATTTAAGTTCACATTGAAAACATTTAGTAGGTTAATTTAATTACATTCAGATTGGGTACGATTAACAAGACAAATAAACTAAATTTAATCAATGGAAAAATTTAAAAGTGTAAGTTTTCTAGAACCCCCAACTTAGTTATATTGATGATGTTTTATATATGTAAATTCAATAGTTAAAAAGTAATCTGGACACAAATGAGATCAGAATATGTATATATTGAATTGTGAGTTGAACCAAACTTTTAATATGTACAGATAATCTAAATGATTTGGCCTTAACAAATATTCAGTTATTCAGTGACTGTAAAAAAAATTAAAATAACAATAGTATTCTTCCTCTTGAATATTTTCATGGTTCACTTTGATTTGTTAGGGACATTGATTTAATCATTATAAATTCAACAAAGTGGAAGTAAAATGGTTCTAGATTCCTAAAAGATTGTCGTTGGTCATGCCTGCATTTTGTAGTGGTCTACATAGGAATGTATCCAAATTAAATGCTACATCAATTTCTGGGTCCATTAAGTGTTAAATTAAACAATAGCAACAAAACAACAACACCATTGAAGAGAGAATGGTTGAGGGCAATACAAAGTATTGATATTACTAAAACCACTACTACTACCATTAATTGCTAATGACTGAATAAGACTTACTAAATGCTAAAGACCAAGTGCTTTTATATACTACATATACTTATTCTCAACAACCTCCAGAAGTGGGCAATGTTAGCTTTGAGTATCCATTTTACAGATAAGGAAATGGAAACCCATAACTGTAAGTGATTTGCCCAGGCTCACAAAGAACAGAACCAGGAATGTGACCCCAAGTAGCCTAGCCCTGAATGTGCATACTTAACTCCTATGCCAGTAGTCCCCAAACTTGTCTCCACATTGGGATCACTTGGTCTTACAAATCTGGGGCCAAACCCCAGACCAATTAACTCCAGTCTCTGGGGGTGGAACACAGGCTCATGTATTTTTTGAAGCTACCCATGTGCTTTCAGTGTGCAGACAAATTTGGGAATCTTAGGCTGCCTTAAACTGTAGAGGTAAAAAAAACCAGTTACCAAGCCAGGAAAACTACAACCATTAAGAAGAAGGGACAATCTTAAACGTAAGTGAACTACAACAAGCAGCACATGGCATTCTTGTACTGCTAAAGAAAACGAAAAGAGTTTAAGCTGCAGCAAGATGAACTTGGGTTTTTTTTAATTTTAGAATTTTATTTTTTTATACAGCAGGTTCTTATTAGTTATCTATTTTATACATATTAGTGTATATATGTCAATCCCAATCTCCCAATTCATCCCACCACCACCACCCCACCACTTTCCCCCCTTGGTGTCCATACGTTTGTTCTCTACATCTGTGTCTCTATTTCTATTGTTATTATCCTACTCATCAAAGCAACATGAAATAATGAGAATTTTAAAGAAAAAGATATCTACTCTTTATTTGCAATAAAAGTGGTATTATGTTTAGAAATAGGGGGATAAGTAGACAATTTAAAGCTTCTTACCAGTCTCTGAATTTCAATGTGTAATTACAGTTTAAGATTTATGATATTCTCTAAAATTAAGTAGGTAAAAATCCTGATTCTAATATTTTGGATATATAAAGTATTAATTTTTATTGTGTTTTTCCCAAACAAGTTATATAAATGAAACTAGAACACATGTTGCATGGATTCCTACTGTACAAATCAAATAGTAAATCAGAAAAGGGAACAACATCCATAAACTCAAGCATATGTAAGATAATCAATTTCCCTGTCTTGCTCCGTACTGGGAACCTTATTTTGAACCCTAATTGTACTGTGTAACATACACTGCAGAAATGGAAGAAACTGGGAGTAGTGAGAGAGCTGGACATGATGTCAGAATGTGTGAAACTGGGCAGGTCACTTATGTTTCTGTAGCCTCAGTTTATTCATTTCAAGCATCTGAGGACTCTTACTCTAGAGTTCCGGTTAATGGATATTTTAAGCTTTGCATGTTACCTACAGTCTCTATTACACCTCCTTCTCCTTCCTCCTCCCCTTTACAATCCTTTAAAAATGTGAAAACCATTCTTGGATCATGGACTGTATGAAAGCAGACTGTGGCCAGATTGGCTTGTGGTTTGAAGCTTGCCAGCCTCTGGTGTAGATATTGCACTTGAAAAATAGCACAATCTAATGCACTGGTTCTCAACCAGGGGTGATTTTGTCCTTCCTCCGGGGATGGTTGTCAATGTCAGGAGACATTTAAGGGCTGCATTACATACATCTAGAGTGTAGAGGACAGGGGTGATGCTAAACATCCTACAGTGCACAGAGCAGGCTCCCACAGCAAAAGCTTACCTGGTCCAGAGGGTCAATAGTGCCTAGTTTGAGAAGATCTTCACTAATGGCTATTTTCTCATAATTACAGGGAGAGTAAAGAGATTAAGTATATTTCATCTTCTTTCATGCAAGATTGTGGTTCATTTCTGTTTTAGTCAGTGTGACAGCTACATAAAAGTGTTGGCACAATTTAAGCAACCCCCGAGTTCCTGCAAAAGTACTGCCATGGAGAAAACTCATAAAGATGAATTTGGTGAAAATCTCTAGCCATGAGGGTAAGTGAAATTTCAACCTTGAAAACCTGTATTTCACAGAAAGTAGAAGCGAAGTAGGTAGAGCAGCAATGGATAGGGAATTGTGACATATCAAACACGTTCAGACCACTGAGTAAGAGAACTAGAGATAGGCAGGCACTCTGATGATGGTTCTTTTGTGCTTAGAATATGTTTATTTTCACCTGCCCATGGAGTAGTAATATATCTTCTGAAATCAGGGTAAAGAATCATGGAAGAGAGACACAATGGATCATTGAAAATGTGAAGGGAAATTTCACACATTACTTAAAGTAACACCAGTAAGAGGATAATCCTCAAGTTTATGCCTCTAATTTTTTTCTTACTGTGTACAAATTGCATCTTCATGACATCACTCTATTGCTTTTAAAGAAATGCTCAATTTTCACCTCTTTAAATTCTATTATATTTAACATTGTATAAGAAAGAGATTATTAGGAAATCTGATTATAAATTCTTAGAAATCTACTCTAGAATGTCCTATTAAAATTGGATTCCAGGCTGACCTCTGAAGTTTTGCTTTGGAAAGTTCTACCTTTGAACTTGTTGAAGACATTTGTTTATATTAGCAATAAAAAGCAGGGTTGCATGTCTGAAAATATTTTGAAGTAGAATTTTCTGGTTTATACTTGCTATTTCTGTAACAACCAAACAAATAATCTTTTAAGAAATCTTACATAGAAAATTCTGTTGTATACACAGTAATGTAAAGTGACAATTTAGATCTATTTGGAGAGGTATGTCTGTTGTCTTCCTGTTACTCCAGACTAGGAAGCAGCACATGCAAAAGCATGTAAATATGATAGGTCTGTTCAGTGATGGAGTTGGGCGGGGGATGAGGAGGAGCTAATGCTGACCATGTGAGCAGGAGCTGCATCTCAGATCATGGAGGGTTTTCAAAATCATACAAATGGATTCAGTTTAGGCTATTGAAAGCTTAATTTGGGAAGTGAAATAATCAGATTTGTGTTGTAGTGACATTATTCCAGACATTTCATGACCTTATTCTGAAGGTCTTGTGGAAGATGGATTGGAGGGGCTTAGAGCTTAAGTGGGAGATCATCAAGAAGGACACAGAAGTGATGCAGAGGAGCAAGGAGGGCCTACACTGAGGCTGCCATGGTGGGTGAAGAGGAAGGGGCAGATTAAGAGATATTTAGATATTCAAGGAGTAACAAAATTTGAGGCTGGATTGGCTGTAAAGCGGTCATTGAAGAATGAGACTAAGTAACACTCTTAGATTATTGATATATGATGCTGCAGAACACTTTACCTTCATCATCTCTTTTAGTCTATGATGTAATAATTATTATCTACATTCTGCAGATGAAGACACTTTGGTTAAGTAACTTGCCTAAGACCACACAGAAGATAGTGGCAAAGCTGGGATTCGAACCTAGGGTCATCTAACCTTAAAGATGCTTTCAACTGTTATCAATAACTAGGATGCATAATACAGGAGGAAGACAATATTTGTGATGTTAGGTAAGATAAAGAATTATGTTTTAGAAATGTGGAGCCTGAGATGGCTATGGAATACTGAGCTAGATCGCATAATAGGCAACTAAATTATTGGAATTTTAAAGTTTAGTTTTACACTACCCTCCCATATTGTATCTTAGTTTACTGGATTTTACATTGATGGTGATGGCAAATATATATTATGTCAAAATCTAAAAAGGCCAATGATAATGCAAGCATGTTACAGAACTTATTGGGAAGTAGACTATGGAAAATGGTCCTATTAACTTCTTCATTAGTCATTTTTGACCATATTACACTTCAATTAACACTTCAGCACACTTCACAAAATAGCAATTTGGGTTTTTATTCAACCACATTTACTAGAAAAGTAGAAGTGAATTAAATACAATCTAGAAAACAAATAGTGCAAAAAATATCATGAATATTAATAGAAAACCAGACAAATATGATGTATTGGAGTTTGTATGACAAAATGTACAATTCATTCTTTTGTGGAATTGCTATTTCCAAACAAGATAGATTGCTTTAGTCACTTTAAAAAATGTAAAATGTGAAACATTCATGGAAAAAAGATAGGCTTACTTTATGAGAAATATGATAGATTTCTTCATAAAGGAATGAGGTTCTGAATAAAATACTCCCTTTGGCATCATCTTAACAAGATCATATTCAGTGAATATGAATCATTAGTAAACTATGAAACAGTGAACAAGCATACACATCCAGATGAGACTGTAGGTTGCTCTGGATTTGCTAGAAACTCTTATCTGTCATTATTTTGATTTTTTACCTTGTCCTAAAATCCTTAATAGGGTACACATAGTCACTGTGAACTGTATGCCTGCTTCAAAACACATCAGGGTTTAATTTATTGAATGATATTTCATTAGTTGAGATGAGTTGAAATGTGGCATTTCATTTTCTAAAACTGTGGGAACATTAATCATGTAGATACTTAAATTATAATTTAGGTACTGAGTAAAGTTTCAATTTGTCTGAATAAAACTGAATAAACATCCAAAATGAACTAACATTCGTTTTTGATCAAACCAACCTTTTCTGATTAGTGGTGGTTTAACATATCTCCATGCAAGATTAATTAGAGGCAATTTCTTTTTTTCCCCATTTTTATTAAGTGGTATGAGACTATTTCTTATTCATGGAGCTATTTTCAAAAAGTAGAATGTTTTTAGTAGTTTGATTTATTTACTTTATTCTTCCTGATTTTCAAATACCTGATGGACAAATGAAGAACTCAGCAATTCAGTTGGGTACTTCAATCTATACAAAATTAAATTTTTAATAGACGATTCATTCATTCATCTGTATTGAATTCTTACTTTAAGTATTATTTACTTTATATCAGTATTATTGTGATAGTTACTAAAGAAGAAAGCTGAACTCTTTTGGACAGGAATCAGGCTTGAGTCAAATACTTGGAAGAGAGTACAGCTTCTGCTGCATCATTCCTGGGCCACTGGCAGTTTGGGGAAATAGCAAACTGCTCCCTGTTACTCAAACAGCAGCCACAAAATCTACTAAGATATTTCTGGCAGGAACCACAATTGGTTGTGACTTTGGTTGTGAAGCAAATTAGAATACATTCAAAAAGAGTAAAATCTCTTAATTTAAGATCAATTGGAGAAAGGCTGGTTGGATTTAATGAATTATGAGTTCTCTTAATTTGAAATATGGGCATTGGTTGAAATGCTTATTTAGGATTCTCTTATACAAGGAGAAATCTATACCCTGTCTCACATCTAGGGAAGTATCTGTCAGCTTTTCTTTGTTTTCCTTTGGTTTGTTTTAAGTTTGAAATGCTGATTATTCATTACTTGTAGATTAGGATTATTGTCATTTTATAATATTAGTAAAGATGGAATTTTCTTTCCTCTTTTTTATAAACAGACATAGATTGAGTTTTGGAATAGTAATCAAAAAGTATTAAATTTGATCTATTAATTTACTGATATTTCTGTGGAGCTCTAAGACTATGGGTAAGATATAATGGTAGTTGATAAAGTTTTTTTTTTAAAGCAACGAATTATATACATATAGCTAATACTACTATACTGTATACTTAACAAGAGTTAAGATGGTAAATTTTATATATTTTTTATCACAAAAAAGTAATGAATTATGTTGTTTACATTAGTATAAATAACTCATTCAATAATTTTTGATTGCCTTGATACTTCACTTACTTATAATCTTAACCACTGCTTTAAAATAAGCTGTCAGCTGCTTTAGTTTATCTTTTAGTACCAAATCCAAAGCCCATATAATTTTATCTGAAAAAGTAACTTCAACCCAACTGTGCAATAAATACCTGGAAGCATAATGGAATCTCTCCTTCTCTGCTGTCTCTTTTAGACCTTCTTTCTAAAACCATGTCAATAGCCCCAAGTTGGGGTTAGTGTATCTGTCAGAGGGCACAGGCTTTCAGCAATCGTTCTTCATTATTTCAATACAAAGACACATAAAATAACATTGCAGCTACTTATCCAGTCGCTCTGAAGTGAAGATACATTAGATTCAACTGTATGAAATTGCTAGTATTTGAACATTTTTAACGTATAAAAATGCCATTTTGTGTTTCAATTTGATAGTCATCACAAGTGTTTTTTATTGACTGTGTACTACTCTATTCTTAGAACTAAACATAATAGAAATTATCCCCATTTTATAGATGAGGAAATTGAAGTTCAGAAAGGTTAAGTGCTTGTCGATCACCACAAAATCAGGAAAATTTCTGGCTTTGAATTATGTATTTTCTGACTAACAACCAGGAGATGAATTTTCCTGCTCTTCCTGTTGCCCAGAGAGAGGGATCACTGGGGTCTGTGGGGACCATGAAGAGTGAGGTGTAGAATCCCTCATCCTTGTGTCTCAGCCACTTCTGAGCATATCCAGTCGTGGACTCCAGACGACAAATTGTGGACGCCAGAAACGGTCACTTGCATGAAGGAGACGACTTTCCAGTTTGGAGTTCAGTTTCTTCTGCTTTTGGAATTCAGTTCTTCTTTGGGGTTCAAGGCTACCAGTTCTCAAGATGGAGAGAACAAACAGGATGCAAAGAGAGCTGGGGAATGGGTCTGACCCTTTCACATGTGGAATCTTCCTTTACTGGGAAGTGAGAGAAAACTTTGAAACAGAGGTAAAAGTATTGCAAAAAAAGAGCATGGATGTTAAAAATATTAGAAATGATAGCATGAGAGTAAATTTGTGAAAAACTAACTTCAATAAACATCTTAGAAGGAGAAATTAAAGGGGAAGCTCTTTCCAAGTTAAGTTTTTGTTTATGAGTAATTCTACTTTTAAATAGATTCCCTAGTAAAAAGTTTTGGGTTTGAGATTCTGGAATTTGTGCAAATATAATGAGAACTAATTGGGATAAAAATATGTCTTGAGGTCTAAAAGTTTATTTAAACGGTGATATAAGGATGTCACTGTTTATTAAAACAGGTAAAGAATTTTATCCAAAATTTATTTATGAAATGGGTGTGTGGCTGTGGCCTGCAGGGCAGGAGTTCGGGTGACAAGATAAAAAGTTAAGGAGCTATATACATTTTCCTTATTGTGGGATTATCCACAATTTTAAGAATTCTGATGGGCAGAATTAAATGTTAATGCTAATAGAATAGGGTCTCTTTCTAAATTCCCAATTTCCATGTTTCAGACTTAAATTTGCTCTTAGAAAGGTAACTTCATAGCACTGGGAATAAAAGAGATGGGAAGAAGAAATTCTTGCATGGCAATATGCCCAGCATAGTGGTTATCTACAAATTCTCCAGGAAAAACTTTTTGGAAAATTCTTCCTTCCTTCCTTCCTTCCGTCCTTTCTTCCTTTCCTTTTTTCTTTCTTCCTTTCTTATTGTTATTTAAGATTTTTGTCTTGACACTATGATTTCTCAATGGAGAAGAAGGCTGGAAAATAATCACTTTTTATTAAAAGATGCTTTTATAAAGTTTATAGTTAGATTGTAAATGTTTTGTATTTGCAGATTTTTGGATAACAAACATTATTGACAGTAAAAAGAAGAGACAATGTAGACATATGGTGTGATAGAACTTGCAAAGTTAGTTTTTCTTAATTGGCAATTTCATATCAGATGTTCCAAATTAGAATTGAAAAAATATTTTTGGTAAACTAAAGTTTTTTGGGGAAAGTATTTTTTTTTAACATCTTTATTGGAGTATAATTGCTTTACAATGGTGTGTTATTTTCTGCTGTATAATAAAGTGAATCAGCTATATGTATACATTTATCCCCATATCTCCTCCCTCTTGCGTCTCCCTCCCACCCTCCCTATCCCACCTCTCTAGGTGGTCACAAAGCACTGAGCTGATCTCCCTGTGCTATGAGGCTGCTTCCCACTAGCTATCTATTTTACATTTGGTAGTGTATATATGTCCATGACACTCTTTTACTTTGTCTCAGCTTACCCTTCCCCCTCCCCGTGTCCTGAAGTCCATTCTTTACATCTGCGTCTTTATTCCTGTCCTGCCCCTAGGTTCTTCAGAACCATTTTGTTTTTTTTTTTTTAGATTCCATATATAAGTGTTAGCATATTTGTTTTTCAACAAATACAAATACAAATGGTATTTGTTTTTCTTTATTCTTTTTAATAACTGCTTTCACTTTGCAATTACCATCATATGCAACTTGGGAGTTCAAACCTGCTATATTTAAATTCAGTAAAAATTTGGGTATTTGCACTAAAACTTTCTTTGTTTCTAGTCTCTGTGCTTGGTTTAACATGATGATGTATGGAAGATGACTCAGAATTACTTATAATACTATAGAGTGGGGGACGGAGAGACAAAAATTACTTAAATGTTATGTGAATATGTAATTGTAATGGGAAGGCACTTTTATTTAACTGTGAGTGTGTATTGTATTTGCTAACTCACTGCTTCTGAAAACAGTCAACCTTGTGAAAATTAATGGACTTTTATAAACTGTCCTAAGTAAACATTTAGGTAAAATTTAAAAATTTGTAATATTTGCCAATGTCTATTGATTTTTGAATGTTAATTCAATTCTATATTCTGACATTTTAAATTGGTTTCAGAAATTTCAGTGTGGTGCATAACTAAGATAAAAGGTATTAGTTTGCACTCTAGGGCAGGGACTCACAGGGGAAGGACAGAACTAAATCCTGCATGCAGAAAATTGTATTGGAACATAGCCATAGCTGTTTCCTTACACATTGTCTATGGCGGTTTTAGGGCTACAAGGACAGAGTTGAATAGTTGCAACATAGGCTGACAGTATGGCCTGAAAAGTCTAAAATATTATTATCTGGCCCTGTAGAGGAAATGTTTGTCAACCCATGCCCTAAATCTCATGAAAAACTGGAACTGAGCTTTATAATTGTCTATGACAAAGAATGGTTAAGAGCACCAGGGAAAGGAAGAAAACAAACAAACAAAATCTGGAATCAGATTTTGAGCCATGGGAATAAAAATAATGAACATTTAGAATAGACCCAAGAACAGGCATTTGTCTACATTTTAAGTTCAACCATGTCATTTACTAAATGCATGGTACTGTATTTGTAATTCTAACTGACCAATGCCTTTAAGTTTTCTGGTCCTTTGGGGAAAGGATGGCGGCCGGACTTGCTTTTGCCTCTTCAGATAGTGGGTGATAGGCTCGGATGACAGGTGATTACATGGACCTGCACAGTTTGAAGCCAGTTCCAACATGGATCTCTGTATATATGTATTTTTTGTGTATATGACAAAACACATTTCACTTAAAAGGAGAATGTCAGCAGAATGTTGGCTAAAATAGTTACAGGTTAATAGGAAAATAAGAATCACAGCGCAAAAATTTAAAAGTTGGTTGAGAGTGGGGAAAATACATTTTTCTTTATTGAAGTGGTCTAAAGTGCAGGCTTTAATGTTACTCATCAAACAGTGAGCTAAGAGACAAGTGCCTTGTATGTAGAAAATGGTCAGTGTTTTGCCCTTTAAAAAAGGAATACAGAATATGTTGCCCTTTTAATATGTCCTGTAGCTTGCCCTGGATTTGAGGATGAACAGAGATGGAACTAAAAATGATAAAGCAATAAATCATAAAGCTCCAGAGTTCCTTTTTTGTCACAGCTCGTTCATGTTCAGAAGGCAATCTTCAGTACATGTCAATTTCCCCACATGGGATGGAAACTGGAGAAACTGTGAGAGAAGATACTGAATAGGAATAAAAATGTTTTTGCCTCTCTTTCATTTTCCTTACTTTGACATTTCTGCTGTCCACATGTTAATTGGAGATCTTAATAGTTCTAGCTGTAAGTTGATATCTAAAGCAGAGAGAAAAAAAACCCCACTGGTCTGTATCTCAGCTGGAATCCAAAGTAAACATAATCTTTTTTTTTAATGTTCAAAGCATTTTAGGTTCTTTTCACTCCCTCCACGTGTTACCTGTCTTTTCTTTTCATGCATTTGGAACTCACCAACTCTCCTCTGCATGGTTCTCTTTTAGTGTCTAAAATGCCAGCATATGTGAGAAAAGCTAAAAACTGTTAGAAAAATCTCTACCTTAGAAAGTTCATCAACATACAATTTAACATCTTAATGATGAGTGAGAGCAGAAAGTTCCTGGTTATTATAAAATAAGAACTATAAGGCAGCAGGTCATTTTCTTAGTTATTGATGGACTGCACTTGGGATCATTTGCAGGTTTAATTTGAGGACCTGGTTAGAATCAGGGGATAACAGTAGTTATTTCACAATTGTGAAAATTACATTGTTTTTCCTTTAGTAACAAGATTTAACTATTTATTGTACCACTTCAGGAAATCACTTGACTGGTGACTGGAAAATGGGGAAAAGAATGCCATGTTCTATTCCAGAAGCATTTAACTTTGGGGCTAATTTTCATGGTAGAGTCAAGACAATATGCATTGCTCATGTAAACATGAGATGCATCCTTCTCTGCAGTGTTTAGAAGACTGAGAAACAACTGTCCATGAACAGCCCAGGCAGTGCCCCAGGAAGGAAACTCTTGCTTATTTTGTTCACACAGTGTGTCTTGCATGCACATCCCTCTTAACCTTCCCAGATGTGCTCCTTGGGACTGAATGGAAACCACAGTCCATGTGTCACTTGAGTTCAATTTAGTAGCTTCTCTATTTCTCCTTGGACTTCTTTATCAAATTTTTATCCTTTATACATCTTCTTGGTGACTGGACACCTACTAGTTTACTCTTCTTGATCTTTTAAGCTTTTCTCAGCTTTTCTCCAGTCAGTTCACACCTTCCTCCTGCCACCCCTGGCAGCTCTATGACCAGCATTCATCATTTTTCTGAGACTCCACTCGACTTTCCCTATGTTGTATACTTTTCTTCTAAAATAGCTTCCATAATAACATGGAGTGCCAGATCTGGGGCAGGTGGTCTGCACTTGAATCCTAATTTTCTGAGTGACCTTGGACAAGTTATTTAACATCTCTGTGCTTAACTTCCTCTTCTGTAAAATGGGAATGACAGTAGCGCTTTTCTCATGGGATTGTTATGATGACTAAATGAGATAATACAGGCAAAACATTTGGAATAGTGTTGGAGATATAGTGAATACTAAAGAACATTTTTATTTTTAACTTTTTTCAGCATTGAGTATAACTGACAAATAAAATTGTAATATATTTAAAGTGTACAATGTGATGGTTCGATATATATACATATTTTGAAGGGATTCCCACCATTAAGTTAATCAACACATCCATCTCCTCACTTATAAACATGTTTTTCCTTTTTTGGTAAGAACACTTTAGTTCTAATTTCTTAGCAAATTTAAATTATACAATATAGTATTATCATCTATAGTCACCATACCATGCATGAGATCCTCAGACCTTACTCAGCTTATAACTGAAAGTTTATATCCTTTAAACAGCCTCCTCCATCTTCCCCTCACTTCCCAGGTCCTACCAACAACCATTCCACTCTCTGTTTATATGAGTTTGACTTTTTTCCCCCAACAACTCCACATATAAATGATACCATGAAGTATTTGTTTTTCTGCTTCTGTGTGGCTTGTTTCACTTAGCATAATGCTCTCCAGGCTCATCTATGTTGTAGCAAATGGCAGGATTTCCTTTTTTTTTAAAGCTGAATGATATCCCACTGTGTGTGTGTGTGTGTGTGTGTGTGTGTATGTGTGTACAGTTTCTTGATCCATTCATTGGTCGACCCAGGTTTTTTCCATATTTGGGTTATTGTGACTAATGCTGCAATGAACATGGGAGTATAGATATCTCTTTGAGACACTGATTTTGTAAACTCTGGTTATATGCCTAGAAGTTGGATTGGTGGATCACATGTTAGTTCTAGTTTCTTGGGGAAACTCCATACTATTTTCCATAGTTGCTGCACCAATTTGCATTCCCACCAATAGTGCACAAGGTTTCCCTTTTCTCCATATCCTTGCCAACACTTATCTCTTGTCATTTTGATAATAGCCATCCTAATAAGTGTGAAGTGATACCTCAATGTGGTTTTGATTTGCATTTCTCTGATAACTAGTGATGTTGAACATCTTTTCATGTATATGTTGGCCATTTGCCTGTCTTCTTTGGAAAAATGTTTATTCAGCTTCTCTGTGCTTTTATTAAATTGGGTTAGTTGTTTTTTTGCTATTGAGTTGTATGAGTCCTTGTATATTTTAGATATTAATCTCTTATTGAATATGTGGTCTGCAAATATTTTCTCCCATTCAGTAGGTTGCCTTTTCATTTTTTGCTGGTTTCTGTTGCTGTGCAGAATCTTTTTAGTTTGAAGCAGTCTCATTTGTTTATTTTTGTTTGTTGCCTTTGCTTTTAGTATCAAATCTGAAAAATTATTTCCAATATCAATGTCAAGGAATTTAACCTCATGTTTTATTTTAGGAGTTTATGGTTCCAGGTCTTATATTCAAGTCTTTAATCCATTTTTGAGTTGATTTTTGTGTATGGTGTAAGACACAGGTCCAGTTTCATTCTTTTGCATGTGGCTGTTCAGTTTTCCCAACACCATTCATAGAAGAAACTATCCTTTCCTCATTGTGAGTTTTGGTTACTTTGTCAAAAATTAACTGAACAATATGCATGGGTTTATTTCTGGGCTCTTTATCCTGTTCTATTAATATATGTTGCTGTTTTTGTGCCAGTACCATACTGTTTTGATTACTATCAGCTTTGCAATATAGTTTGAAATCAAGAAGTGTGAGGTCTCCAGCTTTGCTCTTCTTTCTTAAGATTTGTTTGGCTACTTAGGGTCTTTTGTAGTTTCATACAAATTTTAGGACAGTTTTTTCTATTTCTGTGAAAAATGCCTTTGGAATTTTGATTGCGTTGAATCTGTAGATTGCTTTGGTTTGTATGGACATTTTAACAATATTAATTCTTCTAATCCATGAACACAGGATGTCTTCCCATTTATTTGTGTTTTCTTCAACTTCTTTCATCAATTTTTTAATAGATTTCAGTGTACAAATCTTTCATATCCTAGGTTAAATGTATTCCTAGGTATTTTATTCTTTAGATGCTATAGAATATATTTCTGATAGTTCATTGTTAGTGTATAGAAATGCAACTGATTTTTGTATATTGATTTTGCATGCTACAACTTTACCAAATTCATTGCTTAATTCTAACAGTTTTTGGGTGGAGTCTTTATGGTTTTCTATATATAATATCATGCCATCTGCAAATAGAAACAATTTTACTTCTTTTTTTCCATTTTAGATGTCTTTTTTTCTTTTTTCTGGTCTAATTGCTTTGTCTAGGACTTCAAATACTGTGTTGAATAAAAGTGGTTAGAGTGAGAATCCTTGCCTTTTTCCTGATCTTAAACATAAAGCTTTTTTTTTTCCCACTGATGTTGTGTATTAAACACTCCTCCCCACTCTCAGGATATTTTTACATTGCTATAAATAATTCAATTTTAGCAGTGGGAAAAAAGAAGAAACAAAAGAAGTACCCACCTCCCTCTCATATATGTTTTATCCATGTGCTTCCTTCCTAGGTACCACCAATCTCACCAGGTGCTGGATGAGAGACAGGATGGGGGAAGAGGTCTGCATGTGGTCACTTGCCCTTTGGATTTTGGAGGTCCTGGAGAGTTCAGCAAACACTGCCCTCATGCTTCTACAGCAGACACTGGAGAATGAAGGACTAGCTATTGGGTCTGTTCTTGCTCTAAGGCAACATCCTAGAAAGTTAGGGCCTGACAAGTGAGAAGCATGGTCATGGAGCTGCAACCGGTGACTGACTTTTTCAGCTGACATTCAGCCACCTGTAAACCTCCCTTCAGCCTCCACTGCTAAGGCTGTACCCTCATCCTAATTGGCAAGAAGGTAAGGGAGGGGTGAACAACAGAACTTGTGCAGAGGTGCTGCCCTTGCAACCCCTTCCTTCCTTCACTTTGTCTACTCCTGAATGCAGCAGCCCTGGTTTGGACCAGCCATGTATGAGGCACAGACATCAGGCACACAGACCCTCTCTCAAGTCCTTTTCAGCACCTCCAGTTCCCCCACTCTGTGCTCTCACTTGATGGCCACTGAGAAACACACTATCCAAATAACAGCATCTAGTTTATCTTGAGCCTTCACTCCTGTATTGGGTACATAATAGTGTTCCCACGAGAGACCTTCTTATCACTTATGAATATGAGTTGGTCAGGAGGTGAGGACAATGGGTGTCTTTTCCAGGAATCTAGGTCAAAGGCCAGCTCTTTCACCAGCTTTACCACCAGAAACCCTAAATGCTGTCTGAACACTCACTCTTCAGAGTTCAGCTTGAACATGCAATCACAACTCTTCAGTGACATTCAACTAAAAGGCAGCATCTTAATTAGGCAGTTGTGCTCCAAGGAAAAGAGGAAAACAGAGTCATGAACAAAAGGAAAAGAGAGAGAAGACACTGAAAGGAACAAGCCAAGGGGGAGGGCAGGGAGACAGAGGCAGAAAACCTGGGCCAAAATACAAAACACCAAGTGGTCTCAATGGCTCAGGCCAGTGCTCCTTTTCACCATTGCATATGATTTTAGCTGTGGGCTTGTCATACATGACCTTTATGATGTTGAAGTATGCTCCTTCTATACCCAGTTTCTTTATAGTTCTGATCATGAAAAAACTTTGGATTTTCTCAGTCACTTTTCCTGCATCTATTGAGTTGATCATGATTGTTATACTTCATAATCTGCAGCTGTTGAACCATCGTTGCATCCCTGGAATAAAACCCACTTGTCATGGTATATGATCATTTTAATGTGCTACTAAATTCAGTTTGATAATATTTTGTTGAGGGTTTTTGTATCTATGCTTATCAGGGTTATTGGCCTGTAATTTTCTTTTCATGTAGCGTCCTTATCTGGTTTTGGTATCAAGATAATGCTGGCCTTATAAAATAAGTTTGAAGAGTTTTCTCTTTCAATTGATTTTTAGTTTCATATTAATATGGTCAGAAAAGATTGACATCATTTCCATCTTGTTAAATTTATTAAGATTTGTTTCGTAGCCAACATACGATCTATCTTGGTGAATGTTCCATGTGCATTTGAAAAAAATGTGTATTCTGCTGCTAGTGGATGGAAGTTCTGTGTATGTCTTTTAGGTTCATCTGATCTAGTGTGTAGTTTAAGTCCATTGTTTCCTTATTAATTTTTTGTCTGTATCATCTATTCATTTTTGAAAGCAGGTTATTGAAGTTGCTTACAATTATTATTTTTCCCTTTATATCTATTAATAATTGCTGAAATATTAAGTTATTCCAATGATGGGTGTATAAATATTTACAATTGTTATACCCTCTTGATGAATTGACACCCTTATCATTGTATAATGACCCTCTTTGTCTCTTGCTATAATTTTTGGCTTAAACTCTATTTTGTCTGTTATAAGCATAGTTAGCCCTGCTGTCTTTTGGTTTCCATTTGTATAAAATATCTTTTTTCATCCCTTCATTTTCAGTCTATTCATGTCTTTAATGATGAAGTGAGTCTATTATAGGCAGCATAAAATTGAGTCTTGTTTTATGTTATCCATTTAGTAACTCTGTGTTTTGGTTATAAAATTTAGTCCATTTACATTTAAAGTAATTATTGAAAGGTATAGGTATATATATGGGTGTTCTGATAGTTGTTTTCTGGCTGTTTTATAGTTCCTTTGTTCATTTTTTTATTGTCTTTATTTTTGATTTAAGGATTTTCTGTCATGGTATATTTTGATTCCTTTTAAAAAATCTTTTGTGTATCTATGAAAGGTTTCTTTCTTTTTTTGTGTGTGCCAAAAGGGTTTACCATGTGGCTTACATAAGACATCTTACAGTTATAACAGCGTATTTAAAAGTGATAACAACCTAACTTTGAATGCTTACAGAAGCTCTATAATTTCGCATTTTCCCCACATTTTATGTTTTTGTTGTCACAATTTACATATACATAACAAATTATTAGTTTGTAATACTTTTGTCTTTTAACCTTTATACTAGAGTTATAAGTAATTTATCCATCACTTTTACAATATTAGATTACAATATTTTACAACATTATAGATTCAACTATATATTTACCTTTACCAATGAGTTTATACTTTCATATGTTTTTATGTTGTTAATCATCATCCTTTCATTTCAGCTTGAGGAACTACATTTAGCACTTCTTATAAGGCTGGTCTAAACGTGACAAACTCCTTCAGCTTTTGTTTATAAAGAAAACTATTAATCTGTCCTTCAATTCTGAAGGACAATTTTGCTAGCGATAATATTCTTGGTTGGCAGTTGTTTTCTTTCAGGACTTTGAAGATATCATCCCACTCCCTTCTGTTCTGCAAAATTTCTGCCTGAACACCTACTATAGTCTTACAGGTGTTCCCTTGTATGTAACAAGTTGTTTTTCTCTTGCTGCTTTTAAGATTCTCTTTACCTTTAATTTTTGATAATTTAATTACAGTGTGTCTCTGTGTGGACCTCTTAGATTCTTCTTTTTTGGTACTTTTTGTGTTTCATTGATCTGGATGTATATTAATTTCCCCAGATTAGGAAGTTTTCAACCATTATTTCTTTGAATATGCTTTCTGCTTTTCTCTCTCTTTTTCCTCCTTCTGGGACCTCCTATAATGGAATTTGGTCTGTTTGTTGGTGTCTCATAAGTCCCTTAAGTTATCTTCACCCTTTTCCATTATTTTTTATTTTTTCTCCTCTGATTGGATAATATCCACTGACTTGTCTTCAAGTTCACTGATTCTTTCTTCTACTTGATCTAGTCTATTGTTGAACCCTTCTATCAAATTTTTCAGTTCAGTTGTTATATTCTTCATCTTTGTGATTTCTGTTTGGTACTTTTTAAAATTTTCTATCTTTTTTGTTGAAATTCACACTTTGTTCCTGCATTACTCTCCTGACCTCAGTGAGCATCTTTATGACCATTATTTTGAACTATCTATTAGATAAATCACTTATCTCTGTTTCATTAAGATTGGTTTCTGATTTATATTGTTCTTTTGTTTGGAACATATTCCCTTGTTTCTTCACTTTATTGCCTCTCTGTGTTGGTGTCTGTGTATTAGATAAAACAGTCACCACTCCTAGTCTTGAAAGAGTGGTCTTATGTAGGAAGTCAACCTTGTCAATAAGCCCAGAATGAGCTCCTTGTTCTTTCAAATTTTTGTGATTGTCCAAGCCACTTTCTTTGTTCTTAGTGGCTCCCACTAAGTTGAGGGTGTGCCAAGACCCATCAGTATCCCTAGGGGAGGATAAGAGTCATCAAGTAAATGTAGGCTGATTAGAAGCCTGATAGCAGCTGGGAAAATATGTAGTTAATCCCCTTTCAGGGAGAAACTAGGGGATGTGTGTTTTTGCCTTCTCCTTCTGTGTTGAGCTTGAGTGTAGAGCCATTGGGAGGTGCTCCTGTTCCTGTTTAAAAGCTAGTTTTTTGTTTGCTATAGTCCTATGGGACACATGAATGCAATCCCCACTGGCTACCAGAGCAAGGTGGTTTGAGAGTCTGTCTCTTAATTGGCAGCTGCAAAATTTGGGGCATTAGGTACACGTAGAAGCTCTTTCCAGAGAGATGTTGGTAATATGATTTTATTGTTGGAGTGCACCAGAAGAAGAAACCTTCTGAAATGCCCTTCAGTCCTACTGGGCTCTGTGAAGAATCACAGTCAACTCCTAGAAGTGCACAAAGTAGAAGCTGGACCCACTGGCAGCAGCTTGTAAATTATGCAGTCAAACCCCTTTCTGGGAAGACTGGGAGGTGGGCATTTTTGCCTGCTCCCTCTGCACTGAGCCCTGGGGGAATAGCTGAAGCAAGTGCTCACATACCCATTAAGAACACTTGTTTTCTATATTCCTGTGAGTCTTAATTCACATGCCCCATTGGCTTTCAGATCTAGGTGTTTTGGGTGCCCATCACTCAGTGGGAGACTTAGAAGTTGACATGTTAGGTGCGTGATCCAGATGCTTTGCTTCTCAGTGGCAAGCTGAGAGTTGGCTGTTCCTTTCCAATTTTATGTTGCTATGCCAAGGATGGGGTTTATGGTGAGGGTGTGTCTCAGCCTTTCTTACTTGTCTTGATGTATTTTCTCATTTGTCCAATGTGTAAGAGTTGCTCAGCCAGTTTCTGGATTTCTCTCAGAGAGAATTGTTCTATGTGTTGCTGTATATTCAATGCATTCATGGGAGGAGAAAAGTTCAGAAGTCTCCTGTGTTGCCATCTTGGTCCCTTGAGTTACATGAACTGCTTTTTTTTTTTTTTAAAGTTGGCCTAAGAAAGGCCAATGACACAAGTGCTGAATAAAAATCTTTTAAAATAATGATAAAATAGTATTTCCACCTAATAATTTAGCAACTTAAAAAGACTGAAAACATCTAGTGTTGGGGAGACTTTGGGGAAACTGACACTGTCAGTAGGGGTGTAACTGGTACAGCCTTAATGCATAATATAAAATGCACCACCATAGGGCTCAGTACTCCATGTGTAGGTGTGCAGCACTTGGAAATGATCGTAGCTATAGAATAGATATTCCTTTAGTGCCTTCCTGAGGGGCACGGGAACATTTAGATGCTTGCATGCCACACACAGGTCATAAGCAACCAGGACTGCTGCTTCCTGTTCACTTTGTCAGCCATCTCTCACCATTACCTCTGTGCCATCCCACCTGCATCATGTTGGATCTGATGCAGGAGCTCAGATTTGGGGTTCTCCTGGGTGCCTAGAGGCTCTGTCATAAATATGCCCATTAATATCGAGCTCCTCATCCTCTTTGAATCCTCCTACAGTACCACCTCTTTTTCTTCCTCAAGTTATGGATATGTCTCTGAGGGTGTGAGGAGGCAGAGGACCTTGATATTATTTCATTACTCTGCTTCAAACCTCCATATTATGTTCACCTTACAGCAGTGTGGAAGTCATGGGCTTCCTCTTCCTGCCATGTCCTGAATTCTCTCTACCTTAGGCGTACAGTAAAGGTCTAAGATTTACTCCGGTAGACCTGACTCTTGATATGTTAATGGAGTCTGAAAGAGTTAAGTTTCCTTCCTCTCTCCTCCAAGACCATTTTCCTACAGGGTCAAGAAAGTTAGTTGCAGATCAGAGCTGTTTAACAGCCTCTTTGTTCAGGGCAGCAACTGCTCTCATTTTCACTGGGCAAGGAACCTCAGCATTGGACGTGGATGAATGAAAAATATTTAAAGGGTAAATAAATTTTATTGCTTTATTATCCCACAAGTATTCTTCCCCTCATATTGTAAAGGGGGAAAATACAAAGCAAACTTATTGTTCACTGTTATTTTGTCTTCTAGGCATGCATAAAAAACTTCTTATCAGGAACTTGCCCTGCAGCCCCTGGACCTGGGTAGTGGGTTCATCAGTTATGCTAATGAGGGGCAGGTTCAGTTAGTTTTTCTTATGTAATCTTCTTCCATGAAAATATGTCATATTCCTACATTTTCTCAAAACAAACAAACAAACAAAAAACCATCCAAGTACTTTCAAGGATCTTTTCAGCCAAAAAATTTACTTGGTTTTTACATTTGGTTGAAAAGCACATCTTTCTTATTTTTCTTCTAAGCCGTCATTATAGCTCCTACTATGCTTCAATATATTCCCATTGATCAATAGAGAGCTTTGCTGATTTGGTCAGTAGCGGTTTTGATTGATCTGTTTTTTGTTCACATGTAGATTTGCTAAAGTTCTTCTATTACTGGCTTCCTGCCCACAAGTATTACCTCAAGATGATTCAGAGCAAAGCCTTTCTGGTTAGAAATGCAATGAAAGCTGCTATAAAAATGGCAGGGAGCCGGGGAACTCTTCAGGTGGAATGTAAGTTTGCTTATAATGTAAAGCACTCATGTAAGGTGAGGGCTGCACCCTGGTGTTGCTCAACTCAGCTTGAATTTTAGCTGAATAATTCCGTGCAGCTCCATTTGTTACTTAATGTAGCTGTGCAAATGTATTGGCCTTTTGGTCTTCGACATTCACCATACATCTCTTAGAGTACTTAACATTCTTTCTGTTCCTTTTAGGAAAAAAGTTCACTTTTCGATTTTTACTGTTGATATAGAATATTTTAAATGACTTTTACTTTAAAAATGCGATAGAACTCCATGGAGTGAACATGTGATTTACTGTACCAAGCAGTTTTGTTGATTTAGCTTCCAGCTGAGCAAGAAAATAAAAGGCAGAAGTGAACAGTTTAGACCAGATAGGAGATATTATAAGCCAAATGACAAATATAACTCCTGAAAATGTGAAATAAAGTGGCTGAGATTAAATTTAGATTTCTTAAATCCCATAGGGATTAACCATATGTAGAACATTGTATAGAGAATATTGAGATAATCTTTGGCAGAAAATTAATGTTTAATTGTATTCAATCCAGTGGATGAGGGCTTCCCTAGCTCACTCCTCTCTCTGTGTGTTCACAGGGGATTCACGGGACAACTATCACGTTCAGCCCAGCAGCTGCTGGTGACCATGTGAGGACCCTTTGTCCACAGATATTTGAAACTATTTTTAAAATGGACTAAAAAATGTCAAGAGCCAAGTTTTAGTAATCCAGCCTCCATCTGATAATGAAAACTCTGTCTCACCTTTACTTTTTATCAATGCAAAACCTTTCTTTAGGAAAACTTTTAAAAAAGGTGAAGATAAATATTTAGGATTGTTGTCAGATTGTTTTTTCTGTTTTTCCTCAAAGTAACTATTTCTTTTATGTTTGAGAAAAACAAGTTACTAAGAATAACATTAAATATATACATTTAATGTTATATGTATATATGTAATGTATTTTGGGGATTTTAAATATAATGGAGAACTTAGTTCCCTGAGGTTGGAGATTAAGACCTTGACTCTTCTTTGTCTGCTCAGCAGCAATAGTGACAATATGAAGGGCTAGATTTGAGTTGAAATACAAAAGGAACCTAAGGGAAAGAAGATTTTTAAAATATGGTTTAATATCCCAGAAGTTTTAAGAATAGCTATCACCTATCTCCATCTATCTATCTATCTATCTATCTATCTATCTATCTATCTATCTATCTATCTATCTATCATCTATCTATCTATCTATTTATCATCTATCTATCATCTATCTATCTATCATCTATCTTTCCCCAATCATCTACATCCATCCATCCATTCGGATTCTCATGGAGGGAGAAAGTGGTCCTCTCCATGACCATCCTGCAGTGAGCTGAGACGACACACACTAGTGCCTGCCCTCCTCTATATTTAAATCTAATTCTGAAGTGTAAACTTGAGTTGAAGGGGGCTCGAATATTACTCTCTTTTTGCAAACAGAAAAATAGCAGAATTTATTTCCTTTTTTAACTGAAAGAAAAAAAGTCCCTTTTTAGGAGAGTAGTATATTTAAAAAGGTGCCTAAACTTTTTTAAAAACAAGGAAGGGCTACATTGTAAGCCTTGCCTTTCCTCCTTACAAAATTAATCTATAAAATCAAGTCAGCATGTCACACGTTGACATTTGCATTTGATTATGGTATAGCATAACATCACAATTTTTAACATCACAATTTTTCTTTGCCTGAAAAATTGCTTCTGTATTTACAACCTCCTAGAAATGAGGTTCAGTGTGTCAGAAGGTCATGATTTCAGTGACTCCTCACATTTCTATTCTCTTTGGAAGTTGCAGGGCAGAGGTCAGGCTTAGCTTGCCAGTCCTTGCAAATTTCCTTTATTCTCATAGTAATCCATGCTGGGTGTTCATGATGACATGGGGCAGTTGCCTCTGACACCTCAACCCTGCCACCAAGGGCATTCCACCCACTGGCCTTTCTTCCTTCTCCTTACTCCATATTTGAAATTAACCAAGCACAAAAATTGGTACCTCTTTTCCCAGGTAAAGAGGTTTTTTAAATTAACATTCTAATTTTTAAAAATTGTAATTGATTTACAATGTTGTGCTAGTTTTTGGTGTACAGCAAAGTGATTCACATATATATGTATATAATATATATTCTTTTTCACAGTCTCTTTATTATAGGTTATTACAAGATATTGAATATAGTTCCCTGTGCTATACAGTAGGACCTTGTTGTTTATCTATTTTGTATAAAGTAGTGTGTTATCTGTTAATCCCAAGCTCCTAATATATCCCTCCCCCTCTTTCCCCTTTGGTAACTATAAATTTGTTTTCTATGTCTGTGAGTCTGTTTCTGTTTGTAAATAAGTTCATTTTAATTGTTTTTTTGTGTTCCACATATAAGTGATATCATATGATATTTGTCTTTCTCTGTCTGGCTTACTTCACTTAGTGTGATAATCTCTAGGTTCCCCCATGTTGCTGCAAAAGGCATTATTTCATTCTTTTTTATGGCTGAATAATATTCCCTCTCTCTCTCTATATATATATATAAATATATATAATTGCTTGCTATGTGACAAACTCTGTGCTAAATATTTCACAAATATTATATATTAATATGTAATATATATATATACCACATCTTCTTTATCCATGCATCTCTTGATGGACACTTAGGTTGCTTCCGTATCTTGGCTATTGTAAATGCTATGAACATTTGGGTACATGTATCTTTTATAGTTTTTTTCAGATATGTGCCCAAGAGTGGGATTGCTGGCACATCTCTAATTTTAAAGTATGCCATTATGCGAATAAACAAGATAAAATTGTGGTAAGGATATTATGACATATTCTTGCAGAAGGGGTATTAATAGGGAATCAGAGGTTGTTAGTAAAGGATGGTCTTCAGGCATGGAGAGAGGAACAGATGGGAACAACACTATAAGAAAAAACAAAAACAAACACAAAACCTGATCATATCAACATGCAGTAGGGAAAAGGGCAAATGAGGGAGGATCTCTACAAAAATGAAAACTGGGAAGACGAGGTTCAGATTTTCAAGTGGAAGCTTTTCAAAAGATGTCCTTGATGAGCATTCAGAGCCCAGGCAAAAAAGTGCCTGACAGAACAAGAAGTGCTTCTTGTCAATTTTGAGTTAAATTTTAAAATATGAGCTGCAAAGTTAATAATAGAAATCTCAAAGAGTCATTATAAGGATTAAGTTACCTAATATTTGTGAAACAGCACAGTGTTTGTCAAGTGTACAGTAAGCACTATATGAGCTCCTTCTTACTGTGTTTATTTCAGCTGGTCCTTGCACAATCCTAGGAGGTAGATACTACCATTACTCCCTTTTCATGTGTGTCTCCGAGGGTCAAGTCACTCTTGGAGAAACTGCATGTCCTCACTGAATACAGTTTTGGTGGGGTTCTCATTAAGGTGATCACCCTTCTGTGGCCAAGGGGTGGGCTGCAACACAAGCTAGCCTCCTCAGATACACTCTCTTTTGATTTTGAAATTTAAATGGTGATGAGAACTGTTGGAATTTATCCACACTGCACCCTGAAGAGGATGACCTGGATCCTTGGAAGATACACTGTGCTTTCTGAGCCTGGTTCTTGAGATTTTATTTTAGTTCTTGAGTTACTCTGTACCTTTCCAATACATTCTGTTGTTTCCACTGTGACTCTGCTTGGACGAGGGGCTGGGGTGCACTTGCCAAGGCCGCTCCTCTGGGTCCGAGATGGCCCAGAAGAAAGGGGAGGTGCGGGAATCCTCTGTCTTGGGAAAAGGAGGACTTGGATGGCCCAGTACAGACACGGCACTTGATTTCTCTAATATAATAAAATCATGCTGATAGAGGTGGTGTTAAACTTTTTCATCCAATTATTTGTGTTGTCAGAGGAATGCTTACCTGTAAGGTCTGTAGTATTTGTGCGAGTGCCTCTGTTCATCTGATAACTTTTTTTGTAAATTTCTATAAGATTGACCATTTTGTTTGTAAATCTGGTTTTATTTCCTCTTACTGAGCCCAAATATTATCCATTTCTTAAGAGAAGGGACCATGTGTTTTTGTATCCATTGCAACCTGCCATGTGTATCCAAAGTCATTTCTGACTACTCTCCACCAGTCCTGGCTGTCTTGTTCTCCTGAAGCACTGCTTTCTTCTCCATTCAACACGTGTTCACTCCTGCTGTTCCCACCCCGCCCCCCCTTGAAATGCTTTTCCTCTCCCACTTCATCTTTTAAAATCTTACACCTTCAGGTTTCGAGTGGTCCTCCTTCCTTATGTGCCAATCTATGTTAATTTCTCTCTGAATTCCTATTGCTTTTCCAATCAGTGTCTCACAGTATAGTAATTATTTCAGTTGTGAGTGTTTAAGTTCATACTTGAGTGGTAAGTTCAGGTACACAGTGATCAACTGTTTTCCCCGCAATATTTCATTATCAGAAGTTTTAAACATACAGTGGTTAACGGAATTTCACAGTGTGAACAGCCATATACCCACCTTGACCCTACAATTAACATTTTGCTATATCCACTTTATCATGTATATATCCCTCTATCTATCCTTCCATCCATCCATTGTTTCACCTTATTTTTTGTAATATATTGAAAAATAAGTTGCAGAAATCAGTGCATTTCATCCCTAACACTTTAGCATGCCTCTCACTAATTAGTCACTATTTTTAATGATATTTTTGTTACTAACGTTTCTGTACTTCATAGTCCCCAGCTGAGTATTGACCACACCGTAGAACATCAGTATGTTCACATTAGATTGCATTTAGATACCACTTTGAAATCCACTGGAAACTAAAGGTGTGGAAGCCCAGATAAATAGTTTATGGCGCCACAGAGGCGTATGGAGGTGGGTGTGTCTTGTGGAGCTGGGATGAGACATACCTATCGTAGCTTGATCCACCCCAACCTGTGATCTGTGGAATACATTCCAGGGGTGTTCAGGCAAAGTTTTGGGATGCAGTTGGCAGACGACCAGACAGGCTACCATCTGACTGACTGGAGTACTGACTTGGGGGCTGCTTACACTGTGTGCTTAATAAGCAAGAGAGGGAAAAACCGGTTTCTCTAAAGATACATTGAAATGAGGTGATAAAACAGCCATAAAAGGTAAAAATGGGCTTCCTGTGCAGCAGCCTGTGGAGCTCCATCGTACCCGGTGGGGGGACTCAGTTCCTCTACAGAGCAGTACAGAGAGACTGCTCTGAATGGTGCATGTGGTGACTTTCTGACATCCTTTCAGGGGAAAGAAAGGTGTAGTGCTTCTCAGAGTTGGTAGCACCTTTTAAAACATGTTATTGCAATAGCCATTATTCACCCTGAGTTATTTAGCTGAGAGAGATTTATATTTATGTCCACATACGCCCCTCCATCTTTCATCCATGTATCTCTGGGAATCGCCTCCTTGGAAAGTCCTCTCATGACCCTTTTATTGAAAAGAAAGGCCACTCTCCCTATGACACTCTATCTCTGGCTTATATTTTTACCTGGAACACAATTTCTAACTGTATACTTGTTAACTTATTTCTTATCTTTCTACCTTAGTAGGCTAAAATTTTATGACAGTAGAACCACATTTTCCCCTTCTCCTGTGTAATGAGAGGCTATCAGGTGATCCATAATAGACTCCTAATGAAAAATTTTTAATCATGTATACTAAAAATATGTAAATCTGGAAAAATTTGTTTCAGTATTGTTCCAAATGTCCTTGCTGTGTTTGAGGCGTACTGACCCTCTTCCTTCTCCATTTCCTAATATCAATACTTTTAATTGAGGTAACATAGGTTTATAATATTACATGTTTCATGCATACAACATTATATTTCTACTTCTCTGTAAACTACAGCATGCTCACCACCAAAAATTTAGTTTCCATCTATCACCATACAGTTGATCACTTACCCATTTTTCCCTCCCTGCCTCTGCCCTCCTCTATTCTGGTAACCACTATTCTGTTCTCTGTATATGCATGGCTGTTTTTGTTTGGTTTGGTTTATTCATTGATTTTGTTTGTTTTTGTTTGTTTCTTGTATTCCACATAAAAGTGAAATCTTATGGTATTTGTCTTTCTCTGACTTATTTCACTTAGCCTAATACCCTCAAGGTTTATCCATGTTGAAGCAAATGGCAAGATTTCATTTTTTTAATGGTGGAGTAATATTCCATTGTGTGTGTGTTTGTATATGTGTATATATATCACAACTTCTTTATCCTTTCATCTGCTGATGGACACCTATGTTGCTTCCACATCTTGGCTATTGTAAATAATGCTGAAATGAACATAGGGATGCATATATCTTTTCTAGTTAGCATTTTTATTTCTTCAGATAAATACCCAGGAGAGTAATTGCTGGATCATATGGTGGTTCTATTCATCATTTTTTGAGGAACTTCCATACTGTTTTCCATAGTGGCTGTACCAATTTACATTCCCACTACAGTATATGAGGGTTCCTTCCTCTCCACATCCTCGTCAGCACTTTTTATTTCTTGTCTTTTTGATGACAGTCATTCTGAAAGGCGTGAAGTGAAATCTTGTTGTGGTTTTGATTTGCATTTCTCTAATAATTAGTGATGTTGAGTAACTTTTCCAGGTACGTGTTAGCCATATGCATGTCTTCTTTGGAAAATATCTATTCAGTTCCTCTGACCATTTTAAAATGTCATTTTTTTTTTTTTTGAGTTGTATGAGTTTTTAATATATTTTGGATAATAACCCCTTATCATATATATGTTTTGCAAGTATCTACTCCCGTTTGGTAGGCTGTCTTTCTGTTTGATGGTTTCCTTTGCTGAGCAGAAGCTTTTTAGTTTGATATATTCTTTCTGGATATGTCTCCTCCGACAAGGGAAACAAAAGGAAAAATATAGAAATGGGACTACATTTCCTAATACTTACCTAATATCTACCCAGGCCCCTTGACTGGGGGCTGCAGTCAGACTTGATTTTCTGGGCAGTGCCACAAGTTACAAAATCATCTACCGCATCTCTGAGAACTCCCATTCTTTTAGCATGCTGCTCTCAGCTAGAGGTTAGGAGAAAATTAGATCTGATGGAAGAAATTCTTCACAAACTGTGAATGATTGAGAGCCTTGCTTAATGTGTTAAATCTACTAAGGATGTTTACATATTATGAGAGTGATAAACTCTGGCAGTGTGACTAAGCAACTTAAATAATTTAAGTTTATGTGAAAAAGACCTAAGGATTTAGTTAAATAAAAACACAATCTGAATGACCTGAAAATTGAGAAAAGCTAGTTCATTCTTCTTTGCACGCATTATAACCTCAACTTTTGCTTCACACTTTTACATTACACAGGGAGTACTGACTTCTATTGTCTCTGACAGCTTATATGGTAGCTGATATACTGAAGAATGAAGAGAATGATTAGTATGTGAGGCTCTCCCAGATCAAGTCAGTTAAATAATCACTTAGGTGTTGGGAATATTTAGTTTACAGCAGAAAAGACTTAGGGAAGATAAGTAAACTTGCTTCATTCATTTGAAAAGTACCTATTGAACGCACACTATATGCTAGCACTAATTAGGTGTTGGGGAAAAATAGTGCTTAAAAACAAAAATAATCCTGTTCACACAGAATTTAGATTCCATGGTTAAGGAAATACTTAAGGACTATTAAGCAGAAAATATTTCTACTTTTCTGTTCTTTTTTTTTCTTAAAAGAGCAGTCCCATGTAAAAAATAAAAATTAATTACATGGGACTGAGTGAACTGATGAGGATGATTATAATTTTTGTGACCTTCTGTTTGAATAAAAAAAAAAATCCCGCAAGGACTCAGAGGCAAAAAATATACAAATCAATTTTCACTGAAAAGTAAAGGAGCTGTTACAGTGGAGGATTACTGGACTGAATGTCAATATTATAACATAGTATGAGTGTGTTTCATGTTTGGTAATTGCAATCATTGTTGCTTTTGTTGTGGTCATCCATTTACAAGGCTTGGTGTCAGTTTATTTATCTCTTGTAAAAATAAAATACAGTGTGTGTGTGTGAAAAAAAAAAAGAACAGATAGAGGACCAATGCACACAAAATTGCATGAAAAAATATGTATACTTAATGTAAATAAATCCTTAACATCTATGGAATCTGCAAACCTGAAATGAGATGCTTCCTGGGATAACAAGTTCCCATTGTTGTTAATATTTACTTAATACTACCAGTGTTCATGGTGGTTGTAGATGAGAGTCCATATGCATTGGGGGTAGAAGTAGAGACTTGTCCATAAATTATATAAGATCTACGATTCTTTGTTAGTCAAGATCACATATTTTCACTTATGATGACTAGAGAAATGAGCATGATTGTTCTCATAAAGAGAAGTGCTTCAGGTCAGGTTTAGAAAAAAAGAGTCATTTGATTTGGACTTCTTGATCCTTTTCACAAAGAAAAGAGTGAAGAGTTCTAGGGACCTGGCATAATGAATAAACAACTGACAACTCTCTTAACTGGAAGTAAAACATAGGTCACACAGGGGAAAGATAAACGTAGCAGCATGTCACCTACAAAAGTAGACATAGAGATGGGTGCAGGAGAAAGAGTGCCAAATGTGGACTCTACTTCTTTCCTATTTTCCCTTGAGTCCTGTGGATCCAAGCAAGTCCATTTTCCTCTCTTGCATGAAGTTTCTTCAGCAGAAAAATGAGGGGTTGGATTACATTATCTCTAATGCAACTTTTCAGCCTCACATTTAAATACTTCAGAAAGCATTAGATGCATATCTTGTAAGGATGCTTAATTAAGTTTTTTGGACCATTAAGACAACATTTTAGAAATAAAATGTGCCATCTCAGTGGATCAATTAGAATGATCACATATAATAAAATACCACTCTTCTGATTCCTGAATACACCAAAAAATCCATCAATGAAAAATCTTTGAATAAGCACTTAGACATATTTTTGAATAACTCACATGTGATATTTTAAAGCAACTATTCTCTCAAATAATAAATATTATTGTAGTTCATATTCATCTGTCCTATTCTGTGAATTGGATATCTGAAATCCATTTCAACAAAATTGGTGATTTCAGAGGCAATGCATGTCTGAAAGAATATAATATCCTTGCTTGAGAAAAATCTGAAAAATAATATGTTAGTTTGTATCAACCCTTTAATTGGAAATAATCATTTTAGTATAACATTCCTCCACTTATTAGACAGTGAGATAGTGCTGAAATTTCCTGCTTTTCTAGGCTTCTAAAAAACTGTGTCTACAATAGAATATGACTGATGTAATTTTCAAGGATGAAAATTATCTTTTCTAAAAGCTTTTTGTATAGAACCTGACAATTATAGCCTAATGAATTTGTAACAGAATGCCATGGCTTTTTCAGAATAGCAAATACATTAAACTTTTAATTTGCAATAAGTATAACAGCATATGATAATTTATAAGCATCTTTAAAACATCTTTAAGTTTACCACATCTAAATATTGTGGGCTAAGTAAAAATAATTCTATCTACTCCTTTTATTAATTGCAGAATTGACTGATGATATACCGATTCTATTTTTTCTTTTAATATGACATCACAATTAGAACATAATTTTCACTCAACTTCATTTTGTGAAATTCTCTAAGAAAGAAAATTTTAATTGTTAAGGCAAAGTTGAGGAGAAAAAGTAAAAGAAGTTTTAGATTTTGTATTATTTTTATGAGTTGAGTTTTAAAAACCGTTATGTTTACTAATTTGATAAAGCATATTTTAGAATTAAAAAGTTAGAGAATTTTGTATATGTCTTGTTTCATGAAATGTGCAAAGTACAAACATTTTACCTACATTTGTTACCTGTAATATACTACATGATATGTTGGTTAGTGATTAGAGTTGGCCTCTGGATTCAGACTTCCTGACTTGGAAAACCTCGGTGTGGTTTCCCAGTGTCACAAGGCTCCGGTGCCTTCCTGTCCCCCTCTTTAAAATGAGTATAATAGGACCTCACTGGGTGATATTAGAATAAATAATTAAAAGTAGGTAAAGAGCTTAAAAGTGTTTTTGTAGAGTAGTAAGAGCTTAATTAATGGTAGCTAATTCTCTATTAACATTATCAATTAGAAATTTTTTCAGGAAAAATATTAGAATAAATTACTTCATGTAATCTTCAAGGCCCTCTACTGACGCCACATTTTGTTTTTGTTTTTGTTTTTGCAACACAACTTCTGGAGTTCTCATTAGGCTTAAGTCAATTGTCTAATTTCTTTTTCTTTTTCTTTTTTATAACATCATTATTGGTGTATAATTGCTTTACAATGGTGTGTTAGTTTCTGCTATATAAAAAGTGAATCAGCTATACATATACATATATCCCCCTCACCCTCTCTCCTGCATCTTCCCCCTACCCTCCCTATCCCACTCGTCTAGGTGGTCACATAGACCACCTGTGCTATGTGGCTGCTTCCCACTAGCTATCTATTTTACATTTGGTAGTGTATATATGTCCAAGCCAGGCTCTCACTTTGTCCCAGCTTACCATTCCCCCTCCCTGTGTCCTCAAGTACATTCTCTATGTCTGTGTCTTTATTTCTGTCCTGCCCCTAGGTTCTTCAGAAACTTTTTTTTTTTTTTAGATTACATATATATGTGTTAGCATACGGTATTTGTTTTTCTCTTTCTGACATACTTCACTCTGTATGACAGACTCTAGGTCCATCCACCTCACTACAAATAACTCAATTTTGTTTCTTTTTATGGCTGAGTAATATTCCATTGTATATATGTGTCACATCTTCTTTGTCCATTCCATGGACACTTAGGTTTCTTCCACGTTCTGGCTATTGTAAATAGTGCTACAGTGAACATTGTGGTACATGACTTTTTTTGAATTATTGTTTTCTCAGGGTATATGCCCAGTAGTGGGATTGCTGGGTCGCATGGTAGTTTTATTTTTAGTTTTTTAAGAAACCTCCATACTGTTCTCCTTAGTGGCTGTATCAATTTACATTCCCACCAACAGTGCAAGAGGGTTCCCTTATCTCCACACCCTCTCAGCATTTATGTTTGTAGACATTTTGATGATGGCCATTCTGACAACGTTGAGGTGATACCTCATTGTAGTTTTGATTTGCATTTCTCTAATGATTAGTGATGTTGAGCATCCTTCCATGTGTTTGTTACCAATCTGTATATCTTCTTTGGAGAAATGTCTATTTAGGTCTTCTGCCCATTTTTGGATTCGGTTGTTTGTTTTTTGATGTTGAGTTGCATGTGTTGCTTGTATATTTTGGAGATTAATCCTTTGTCAGTTGCTTCATTCGCAAATATTTCCTCCCATTCTGAGAATAGCCTTTTCGACTGGTTTATGGTTTCCTTAGCTGTGCAAAAGCTTTTAAGTTTCATTAGGTCCCATTTGTTTATTTTTGTTTTTATTTCCATTTGTCTAGGAGGTGGGTCAAAAAGGATCTTGCTGTGATTTATGCCATAGAGTGTTCTGCCTATATTTTCCTCTAGGAGTTTTATAGTGTCTGACCTTACATTTAGGTCTAATCCATTTTGAATTTCTTTTTGTGTAGGGCGTTAGTGTGTTCTAATTTCATTCTTTTACTTGTAGTTATCCAGTTTTCCCAGCACCACTTATTGAAGAGGCTGTCTTTTCTCCTTTGTATATTCTTGCCTCCTTTATCAAAGATAAAGTGACCATATGTGTGTGGGTTTATCTCTGGGCTTTCTATCCTGTTCCATTGATCTATATTTCTGTTTTTGTGCCAGTACCATACTGTCTTCATTACTGTAGCTTTGTAGTATAGTCTGAAGTCAGGGAGCCAGATTCCTCCAACTCCATTTTTCTTTCTCAAGATTGCTTTGGCTATTCGGGGTCTTTTGTGTTCCCATACAAATTGTGAATTTTTTTGTTCTAGTTCTGTGAAAAACGTCATTGGCAGTTTGGTAGGGATTGCATTGAATCTGTAGGTTGCTTTGGGTAGTATCATCATTTTCACAATGTTGATTCTTCCAATCCAAGAACATGGCATATCTCTCCATCTGCTTGTATCATCTTTAATTTTTTTCTTCAGTGTCTTATAGTTTTCTGCATACAGGTCTTTTGTCTCCTTAGGTAGGTTTGTTCCTAGGTATTTTATTCTTTTTGTTGCAATGGTTAATGGCAGTGTTTCCTTAATTTCTCTTTCAGATTTTTCATCATTAGTGTATAGGAATGAAAGAGATTTCTGTGCATTAACTATGTATCCTTCTAGTTTACCAGATTCATTGATTAGCTCTAGTAGTTTTCTGGTAGCATCTTTAGTATTCTCTATGTGTAGCATCATGTCCTCTGCAAACAGTGACAGTTTTACTTCTTGTTTTCCGATTTGGATTCATTTTATTTCTTTTTCATCTCTGATTGCTGTGGCTAAAACTTCCAAAACTATGTTGAATAATAGTGGTGAGAGAGGGCAACCTTGTCTTTTTCCTGATCTTAGTGGAAATGGTTTCAGTTTTTCACCATTGAGGACAATGTTGGCTGTGGGTTTGTCATATATGGCCTTTATTATGCTGAGGAAAATTCCCTCTATACCTACTTTCTGGAGGGTTTTTATCATAAATGGGTGTTGAATACTGTCAAAAGATTTTACTGCATCTATTGAGATGATCATATGGTTTTTCTCCTTCAATTTGTTAATATGGTGTATCACATTGATTGATTTGCATATATTGAAGAATCCTGCATTCTTGGAATAAACCTCACTTGATCATGGTGTATGATCCTTTTAATGTGCTGTTGGATTCTGTTTGCTAGTATTTTGTTGGGGATTTTTGCATCTATGTTCATCAGTGATATTGGCCTGTAGTTTTCTTTCTTTGTGACATCTTTGTCTGGCTTTGGTATCAGGGTGATAGTGGCCTTGTAGAATGAGTTTTGGAGTGTTCCTCCCTCTGCTATATTTTGGAAGATTTTGAGAAGGATAGGTGTTAGCTCTTCTCTAAATGTTTGATAGAATTCGCCTGTGAAGCCATGTGGTCCTGAGCTTTTGTTTGTTGGAAGATTTTTAATAACAGTTTCAATTTCACTGCTTGTGATTGATCTGTTTCTATTTTCTATTTCTTCCTGGTTCAGTCTTGGAAGGTGTTGCTTTTCTATGAATTTGTCCATTTCTTCCAGGTTTTCCATTCTATTGGCATATAGTTGGTTATAGTAATCTCTCATGATCATTTTTATTTCTGCAGTGTCAGTTGTTACTTCTTTTTCATTTCTATTTCTATTGATTTGAGTCTTCTCCCTTTTTTTCTTGATGAGTCTGGTTGATAGTTTATCAATTTTGTTTATACTGCTTTTAGTTTTATTGATTGTTGCTATCGTTTCCTTCATTTCTTTTTCATTTATTTCTGATCTGATCTTTATGATTTCTTTTTTTCTGCTAACTCTGGGGGTTTTTTTGTTCTTTTTTCTCTGATTGCTTTAGGTGTAAGGTTAGGTTGTTTATTTGAGATTTTTCTTGTATCTTGAGGTAGGATTGTATTGTTATAAGCTTCCCTTGTAGAACTGCTTTTGCTGCAACCCATAGGTTTTGGGTCATCATGTTTTCATTGTCATTTGTTTCTAGGTATTTTTTGATTTCCTCTTTGATTTCTTCAGTGATCTCTTGGTTATTAAGTAGTGTATTATTTAGCCTACATGTGTTTGTGTTTTTTATTGTGTTTTTCCCTTAATTGATATCTAGTCTTATAGTGTTATGGTCAGAAAAGATGCGTGATATGATTTCAATTTTCTTATATCTGCCAAGGCTTGATTTGTGACCCAAGATTTGATCTATCCTGCAGAATGTTTCATGAGCACTTGAGAAGAAAGTATATTCTGTTTTTTATTGGATGGACTGTCCTATAAATATCAATTAAGTCCATCTTTTTTAATGTACCATTTAAAGCTTGTATTTCCTTATTTATTTTCATTTTGGATGATCTGTCCATTGGTGAAAGTGGGGTGTTAATGTCCCCTACTATTATTGTGTTACTCTCGATTTCCCCTTTTCTGTCTGTTAGCATTTGCCTTGTGTACTGAGGTGCTCCTCATGTTGGGTGCCTAAATATTTACAACAGTTATATCTTCTTCTTGGATTGATCCCTTGATCATTATGTAGTGTCCTTCTTTGTCTCTTGTAATATTCTTTATTTTAGAGTCTGTTTTTTCTGATATGAGAATTGCTACTGCAGCTTTCTTTTGATTTCCATTTGCATGGAATATCTTATTTCATCCCCTCACTTTCAGTCTGTATGCGTCTCTAGGTCTGAAGTGGGTCTCTTGTAGACAGCGTATATAAGGGTCTTGTTTTTGTATACATTCAGCCAGTCTATGTCTTTTATTTGGAGCATTTAATCCATTTACACAAGGTAATTATTGATATGTATGTTCCTATTACCATTTTCTTAATTGTTTTAGGTTTGTTATTGTAGGTCTTTTCCTTCTCTTGTGTTTCCTTCCTAGAAAAGTTCCTTTAGCATTTGTTGTAAAGCTGGTTTGGTGGTGCTGAATTCTCTTAGCTTTTACTTGTCTGTAAATATTTTAATTTCTCTGTCATATCTGAATGAGATCCTTGCTGGTAGAGTAATCTTGGTTGTAGGTTTTTCCTTTTCATCACTTTAAATATGCTCTGCCACACCCTTCTGGCTTTCAGAGTTTCTGCTGAAAGATCATCTGTTAACCTTATGGGGATTTCCTTGTATGTTATTTGTTGATTTTCCCTTGCTGCTTTTAATATTTTTCCTTTGTATTTAATATTTGGTAGTTTGATTCATATGGGTCTTGGCATGTTTTCCTTGGATTTATCCTGTATGGGACTCTCTGCACATCCTTGATTTGATTGACCATTTCCTTTCCCATATTAGGGAAGTTTTCAACTCTAATCTCTTCAAATATTTTCTCAGTCCTTTTTTTTTTTTTTTCTTTTCTTCTTCTGGGACTCCTATAATTCAAATATTGGTGTGTTTATTGTTGTCCCAGAGGTCTCTGAGAATGTTCTCAATTCTTTTCATTCTTTTTTCTTTATTCTGCTTTGTGGTAGTTATTTCCACTATTTTATCTTCCAGGTCACTTATCATCCCTTCTTCTGCCTCAGTTATTCTGCTATTGATTCTGTCTAGAGAATTTTAAATTTCATTTATTGTGCTGTTCATCATTGTTTGTTTGCTCTTTAGCTCTTCCAGGTCCTTGTTAAACATTTCTTTTATATTCTCCATTCTATTTGCAAGATTTTGGATCATCTTTACTATAATTACTCTGAATTCTTTTTCAGGTAGACTGCCTATTTCCTCTTCATTTGTTTGGTGTGGTGGGTTTTTACCTTGCTCCTTCATCTGCTGCATGTTTCTGTGTCTTCCCATTTTGCTTAACTTACTGTGTTTGGGGTCTCCTTTTCACAGGCTGTAGGTTTGTAGTTCCTGTTGTTATTGGTGTCTGCCTCCAGTGGGTAAGGTTGGTTCAGTGCCTTGTGTAGGCTTCCTGGTGGAGGGGACTGGTGCCTGTTTTCTGGTGGATCAGGCTGGATCTTGCCTTTCTGGTGGGCAGGGCCACATCCAGTGGTATGTTTTGGTGTGTCTGTGAACTTATTATGATTTTAAGCAGTCTCTCTGCTAATGGGTGGGGTTGTGTTCCTGTTTTGCTAGTTGTTTGGTGTGGGGTGTCCAGCACTGGAGCTTGCGGATCACTGAGTGGAGCTGGGTCTTAGAGTTGAGACAGAGATCTCTGGGAGAGCTCATGCTGATTGATATTACATGGAGCTTGGAGGTCTCTGGCGGACCAATGTCCTGAACTCGGCTGTCCCACCTCAGAGGCTCAGACCTGACACCTGGACAGAGCACCAAGACCCTGTCAGCCACATGGCTCTCGGCCCTGGTTCATGTGCTTCCCGTCACTCTGCCAGCTCCTGCCTCCATGTCTCCCTTCCTTTCCATTTGATGTTTACTTCCCATGCCAGTTGGGGTTCGGAGGTCAGTGCAGAAGATGCCAGCAGGCAGCTGCCCCACCCCATCCTCATCTGCACTCCAAGCTGGTCTTCCCAAGTCCCTCCCAGTCATGGGGCAGGGTCAGCAAAGACCGCCCAACCACCAGACAGACCCATAGACCTGGCGAGGAGCTGTCTAATTTCTTTTATGAATGTTTTTATCACCTGTGAATTTGCCTATGCTAAACCTGCTGCTTAAATAATTTCTCTAGGCAGCTAAATTTCCATGGTCTTCATCTACTTAACTAATATCATTTAGTAAGATTTCCATGATGATGCCTAATTGATTTTCTTCTACTTGTCATATACTCAATCCTTACATGATTGTTTATACTGGGTTAATTCAGTTTCACATGTAGTCTTGGGGGTCATGCAGCTTATTAAATATTTATTGTTTTCCTAGCTTTTTTTTAATAGTACTTTAAGTGTGACAAAAGGAAGAAATTTTTGTTTTTGGAGATGAGTCCATCCAAAAGACCAATAGAGAATATCACAATACATGAGCATGCAAGGAGTTGAGAGTAAGGAAGAGGAGTGTGAGTTGGGACCAGCCTAGACTAGCTTCCAGGAGAATATTGTACAATTCAGGAGAAAATAATGGAGAGAGCATTTCAGGAAAAGGTTAGGATTGTGTTTGGGATGGTAAGGACCATGACTTTAATAGAATTGGACAGTCCATGCTGCATCATAGAGAAGGAGAGATGCTGAAAAAGACCTTGATTATAAGCCTCATTATTTTTCCTTGAAATGATACAGGATGAAGGAGGGACTCTTATAGATGCTTTGATTTGAGAAGACTCAGTTTTAGGAGTATTTTAGAAAGGAAACTCTGAACAACAATAAGCTGTGTAGCATGGCGGTTAAATATAGAGGATCTAGAGTAAAATGGTCTAGGTGGGAACCCTGCTACTAGTTGCATGACCTTAGATAAATCAATTTCTTTAAGCTCCAGTTTCCTCATCTCTTAAATTGGCATCATAAAGGTAACTACCCCTTAAAGCTATTGTGAAGACTAAATGAGATTGTATGTAAAGTATTTATCATGGTGTTTGTCATGTAAGTGCAAAATATATACTATTATTATATAACAATGGGCATGAACAAATTACTATATTGAGATTATTATTATGCAGGTGAAATTTCTAGCACTTCCCTGTAGATAAAATTTTGTTTGTTGGAACAACCCAAAACTTACCAGACATATCCACCTCACAATCATGTGGACAACTTTCTCTTCCACTATACAGATTTTTTCTGTGTCACTCCTTTATCCTACTCATCTGATTTTTATACCATGTACCACAACCTGCTTCTGATAGGTCAAGTTTTATCATTTTACCACCTATGAAACTAAAATAGGAGGCAAGGAACTTCAAAAACATTTCCACCAGAGGGAAGTGGATTAATTATCCTACTGCCTAATTAGCACTGGCAAGGGCAATGGCTTTCAGAATAAGCCACTGTGCATATCTCCTACATCACACAAAATTCTTTAGCAGATTTTTAAAGACACATTGGAATATATGTTATGTAATCTTATAGGTCTGTCAAAAGGCTTTGGCATCTTTCCAAGAAAAAGACAAACTGACACTGAATGTACCATGAATACAAAGGACAAATGTTGGAAGAGAGGTGAAATGATGGAGAGAAGATCCGTCACTGAGCATGTTGTATCTTCTCAAATATATTCCTTGAATAATACCCATAATGGACATTTAATAAGTGTGAACTGATAGGTATATATATAATTTTATATACACAATATATAATATATATTATATAATAATATATAATATAATAATTATACAATTATCAATAACATGACAATATAACATATCAATCCATATTAATTATTAATATATCATATTATTGATAGTTATTATTAATAATTTATACAATAATCATTAATTATATTATAATTATATAATAATTATAATAATTACATAATATATTATATTAATATGGTATTAATATCATATCATATTATATTATAATATGATTATGATTATATATTATATATGATAGTATAATATCATACAATATATAATAATATATAATAATAATCTATATAACATTATATATATATATAAAATTTTTCAGACCTGCCTCTAGATTGAAAAATATGTTGCTAATAATCTGTAGGAAAATTCCATAAGAAGGAGAAATATATGTGATGACTTTGATCTTCCTATCCATGTAAAAAACAGAATTAGTGCAAAATATTAAACTGATAGAGCTGTGGAAAACTTTGGAGCACATCCAGAACATAGTGCCTAAAATAATTAAATGATTAGGGAACAAAACTATGAGGCAGTAAGTTTATTTAATTGGAAGGTGAAATATCTATAGAAAAGTTCATTAAAGTTTTTATGAAATGTTTTTAATGAGATGTTATAAAATAAAAGGTAGTGAGCTTTTTTCTAGTCCTAGTGCAGCAATAGAAGGAATAGACTTTTATGGATGCTAAATCATCATATAACACTATACATTTGAGGGACACTTCACGCTTCAAAGAACTTTCATATGTATGTTACTCACAGAGGCCTGTATAGAAGAAAATGGATGTTATTACCTTTATGTTTCAAAGAAAGGAACAGACAGGTAAAATCCTTCTTTGGAGTTATATGGACAGTGCTTTGCTTCCCCAGTTCCCATTCACAGGATTTTGCTAGGTGTCCTGTGCCTTCATTTTTTAAAAATTTTATTTTATTTCTTATTTTTAAAATTTATCTTATTGAAGTATAGTTGATTTACAATGTTCTGTTAGTTTCAGGTGTACAGCAAAGTGATTCAGCTATAAATATATAATATATATAGATTCTTTTTCATATTCTTTTCCATTATGGTTTCTTACAGGATATTGAATATAGTTCCTTGTGCTATACAGTAGGACCTTGTCATTTATCCATTCTATATATAATAGTTTGCATTTGCTAATCCCAAACTCCCAATCCATCCCTCTCCCACCTCCCCTCCCCCTTGACAATCACAATTCTGTTTTCTACCTGTGAGTTTGTTTCTGTTTTGTAGATAAGTTAATTTGTGTCATAATTAGATTCCACATATAAGTGATATCATATGGTATTTGTTTTTCTCTGCCTGGCTTACTTCACTTAGTATGATAATCTCTAGGTCCATCCATGTTGCGGCAAATGGCATTATTTTATTCTTTCTTATGCTGTGCCTTCATTTTGAATCATGATGAACATGTAAAGATCTATCCTTTTGCTCTATACCAAGGTATACCTTACTAAGCAGTGCTCTATGTTCTAATGATACATCATTGAATGGCATTATTTGTGGTTCTCTATGTCCACTCTGATGCACATCTACAAACTTGGCATTTTGGGTTTTGATGTGATTAGTATTTAGCTTTTCTTCCTAACAGTCACTATTTCTTCAGATCACTCCTGACAGGAGAGAGTAGAACTGTATCATTAACATGGGGAACTCAGCCTGCTAGTTACTGTGGTGGGCGTTATAGTGGGTGTGGCAATATATGTCTAGTTTATCTAAAAACAACATTAGCTGGCTTAGGTGTCAGTCAAACTCAAGTGCTTTGGGCTTCATCAGCCACTGAGTACTGATGTAGCCATGAGCTTCCCCAGGTGTAGTGGATGCCCTGAATCTTTTGGGGGTGGGACGCAGTACAAAGGCCATGTCACCTTGACTCATTTCAGGAAACTATGAGCATCCTTACTCTAGAGCAGGAGACAAATCATTTATAGAATCTCTCTCTTTAAATAGTTTTAGGAATCGTCAGGACCACTTGCACATGTGAGTCCAAGTAGCAGACTTGCTCATTGGCAACTTCTGGGCATCATAAATCCAAAACTTTTCTTTTTCTTGTTCCAAGAATCCTCCACAGAGGCTATGCCAAGCTAGAATTGTGTTTCTATCACTTTTTCTGAGGCCTACATACTAGAGCAGGTGGAATTCCCCTTCAGCACAATCTTTGCTACTGCACCTGGTGACAAGGATGACTGTCATTGCTAACACAATGCAAGTGGGAGAATGCTCCTTTGCTATTTTATTCATTTGGAAGATGGGAGGAGATTCCAGAACATGTTTGAGTTCTTCCCAGTCCACCGCCTATAATTGGAAATTTGTGTCCTTCAAATTGTGGGAGCTTTACTAAGGTGTCTAATAAGCCCTTATGTAAATTTTATGGTATTTTATATAGGGATTTGTCCTGGAATCTCCTTCCTTTTAACTTTCTAGCATTTTGTCTTTGAAGGCAGGATTGGGGTTCAGATGTTAGTGGCAATTAGAATTAAGCCAACTATTACAAAGTTAAAAAGTAAGAGGGAGAGGAGCTTCAAGATGGCGGAAGAGTCAGACGTGGAGATCAACTTCCTCTCCACAAATATATCAGAAATACATCTACATGTGGTACAACTCCTACAGAACAGCTACTGAATGCTGGCAGAAGACGTCAGACCTCCCAAAAGGCAAGAAACTCCCCATGTACCTGGGTAGGACAAAAGAAAAAAGAAAAAAACAGAGACAAAGAATAGGGACAGGACCTGCACCAGTGGGAGGGAGCTGTGAAGGAGGAAAGGTTTCCACACGCTAGGAAGCCCCTTCGCGGGCAGAGACTGTGGGTGGAAGAGGGGGGGAGCTTCCGTGCCGCGGAGGAGAACGCAGCCACAGGGGTGCGGAGGGCAAAGCAGAGAGATTCCCGCACAGGGTATCGGTGCCGACCAGCACTCACTAGCCCGAGAGGCTTGTCTGCTCACCCGCTGTGGCGGGCGGGGGCTGGGAGCTGAGGCTCGGGCTTCGGAGTTCGGATCCCAGGGAGAGGACTGGGGTTGGCGGGGTGAACACAGCCTGAAGGGGCTAGTGCGCCACAGCTAGCCGGGAGGGAGTCCGGGAAAAGGTCTGGAGCTGCTGAACAGGCAAGAGACTTTTTCTTGCCTCTTTGTTTCCTGGTGCGCGAGGAGAGGGGATTCAGAGCGCCGCTTAAAGGAGCTCCAGAGACGGGCGCAAGCCGCGGCTATCAGCGCAGACCCCAGAGACGGGCATGAGACGCTAAGGCTGCTGCTGCTGCCACCAAGAAGCCTGTGTTCAAGCAGAGGTCACTCTCCACACCTCCCCTCCTGGGAGCCTTTGCAGCCCGCCACTGCCAGGGTCCCATGATCCAGGGACAACTTCCCCGGGAGAACGCAGAGCACGCATCAGGCTGCTGCAACGTCATGCCAGCCTCTGCTGCCGCAGGCTCGCCCTGCATCCGTACCCCTCCCTCCCCCTTGCCTGAGCGAGCCAGAGCCCCCGAAGCAGCTGCTCCTTTAACCCCGTCCTGTCTGAGTGAAGAACAGACGCCCTCAGGCAACCTACATGCAGAGGCGGGGCCAAATCCAAAGCTGAACCCCAGGAGCTGTGCGAACAAAGAAGAGAAAGAGAAATCTCTCCCAGCAGCCTCAGGAGCAGTGGATTAAATCTCCACAGTCAACTTGATGTACCTGCATCTGTGGAATATCTGAACAGACAATGAATCATCCCAAATTGAGGAGGTGGACTTTGGGAGCAACAATATCTATATATATATTTTTTCCCTTTTTCTCTTTTTCTGAGTGTGTATGTGTATGCTTCTGTGTGTGACTTTGTCTGTATAGCCTTGCTTTTACCATTTGTCATAGGGTTCTGTCTGTCTGGTTTTGTTTTGTTTTTTAGTATAGTTTTTAGCGCTTGTTATCATAGTTGGATTTGTTTTTTGGTTTGGTTGTTCTCTTCTTTCTTTCTTTCTTTTTTTTATTACTTAAAAATTTTTTTCTTAATAATTATTTTTTATTTTAATAACTTTATTTTATCTTCTTTCTTTCTTTCTTTCTTTCTTTTTTTCTCCCTTTTATTCTGAGCCATGTGGATGACAGGCTCTTGGTGCTTGAGCCAGGCGTCAGGGCTGTGCCTCTGAGGTGGGAGAGCCAAGTTCAAGACAGTGGTCCACAGGAGACCTCCCAGTTCCACATAATATCAAATGGAAAAAAATCTCCCAGAGATCTCCATTACAATGCTAAGACCCAGCTCCACTCAATGACCAGCAAGCTACAGTGCTGGACACCCTATACCAAACAACTAGCAAGACAGGAACACAACCCCATCCATTAGCAGAGAGGCTGTCTAAAATCAAAATAAGGCTACAGACATCCCAAAACACACCACCAGACGTGGACCTGCCCACCAGAAAGAAAAGATCCAGCCTCATCCACCAGAACACAGGCACTAGTCCCCTCTACAAGGAAGCTTACAAAACCCAATGAACCAACCTCAGCCACTGGGGGCAGACACCAAAAACAACGGGAACTATGAATCTGCAGCCTGTGAGAAGTAGACCACAAACACAGTAAGTTAAGAAAAATGGGAAGACAGAGAAACACACAGCACATGAAGGAGCAAGGTAAAAACTCACCAGACCTAACAAATGAAGAGGAAAAAGGCAGTCTACCTGCAAAAGAGTTCAGAATAATGACAGTAAAGATTATCCAAAATCTTGGAAATAGAATGGAGAAAATACAAGAAACGTTTAACAAGGACCTAGAAGAACTAAAGAGCAAACAAACAGTGATGAACAACACAATAAATGAAATTAAAAATTCTGTAGACGGAATCAATAGCAGAATAACTGAGGCAGAAAAACGGATAAGTGACCTGGAAGATAAAATAGTGGAAATAACTACTACTGAGCAGAATAAAGAAAAAAGAATGAAAAGAATTGAGGACAGTGTCAGAGAACTTTGGGACAACATTAAACGCACCAACATTCGAACTATAGGGGTCCCAGAAGAAGAAGAGAAAATGAAAGGGACTGAGAAAACAGTTGAAGAGATTATAGTTGAAAACTTATTGGAAAATTTAGGAAAGTTTATTAAGAAAACTTTCCTAATATGGGAAAGGAAATAGTTAATCAAGTCCAGGAAGCACAGAGAGTCCCATACAGGATAAATCCAAGGAGAAACATGCCAAGACACATATTAATCAAGTTACCAAAAATTAAATACAAAGAAAAAATATTAAAAGCAGAAAGGGGAAAAAAAAACAAATAAAAAAAAGGGTATCCCCATAAGGTGAACAACTGATCTTTCAGCAGAAACTCTGCAAGCCAGAAGGGAGTGGCAGGACATATTTAAAGTGATGAAGGGGAAAAACCTACAACAAAGATTACTCTACCCAGCAAGGATCTCATTCAGATCTGACAGAGAAATTAAAACCTTTACAGACAAGCAAAAGCTAAGAGAATTCAGCACCACCAAACCAGCTTTACAACAAATGCTAAAGGAACTTCTCTAGGCAAGAAACACAAGAGAAGGAAAACACCTACAATAACAAACCCAAAACAATTAAGAAAATGGTAATAAGAACATGTATATCGATAATTACCTTAAATGTAAATGGATTAAATGCTCCAACCAAAAGACATAGACTGGCTGAATGGATACAAAAAGAAGACCCATATATACGCTGTCTACAAGAGACCCACTTCAGACCTAGGAATACATACAGACTGAAAGTGAGGGGATGGAAAAAGATATTCCATGCAAATAAAAATCAAAAGAAAGCTGGAATAGCAATTCTCATATCAGACAAAATAGACTTTAAAATAAAGACTTTTACAAGAGACAAAGAAGGACACTATATAATGATCAAGGGATCAATCCATGAAGAAGATACAACAATTGTAAATATTTATGCACCTAACATAGGAGCACCTCAGTACATAAGGCAAGTGCTAACAGCCAGAAAATGGGAAATCAACAGTAACACAATCATAGTAGTGGACTTTAACACCCCATTTTCACCAATGGACAGATCATCCAAAATGAAACTAAATAAGGAAACACAAGCTTTAAATGACACATTAAACAATATGGACTTAATTGATATTTATAGGACATTCCATCCAAAAACAACAGAATACACTTTCTTATCAAGTGCTCATGGGACATTGTTCAGGATAGATCATATCTTGGGTCACAAATCAAGCCTTGGTAAATTTAAGAAAATTGAAATCTTATCAAGTATCTTTTCTGACCACAATGCCATGAGACTAGATATCAATTACAAGAAAAAATGGGTAAAAAATACAAACACATGGAAGCTAAATAACACACTACTTAATAACCAAGAGATCACTGAAGAAATCAAAGAGGAAATCAAAAAATACCTAGAAACAAACGACAGTGAAAACACAAAGACTCAAAACCTATGGGATGCAGCAAAAGTAGTTCTAAGATGGGAGTTTATAGCAATACAATCCTACCTTAAGAAACAAGAAACATCTCAAACAAACAAAGTAACCTTACACCTAAAGCAATTAGAGAAAGAGGAAAAAAAAAAAAAAAAAAACAAAGTTAGCATAAGGAAAGAAATCATAAAAATCAGATCAGAAATAAATGAAAAAGAAATGAAGGAAACAATAGTAAAGATCAATAAAACTAAAAGCTGGTTCTTTGAGAAGATAAACAAAATTGATAAACCATTACCCAGACTCATCAAGAATAAAAGGGAGAAGACTCAAATCAATAGAATTAGAAATGAAAAAAAGGAGAAGTAACAACTGACACTGCAGAAATACAAAGGATCATGAGAGATTACTACAAGCAACTCTATGCCAATAAAATGGACAACCTGGAAGAAATGGACAAATTCTTAAAAATGCACAATCTTCCGAGACTGAACCAGGAAGAAGTAGAAAATATGAACAGACCAATCACAAGCCCTGAAACTGAAACTGTGATTAAAAATCTTCCAACAAACAAAAGGCCAGGACCAGATGGCTTCACAGGCGAATTCTATCAAACACTTAGAGAAGAGCTAACACCTATCCTTCTAAAATCTTCCAAAATATTGCAGAGGGAGGAACACTCCCAAACTCATTCTACGAGGCCAACATCACGCTGATACCAAAACCAGACAAAGATGTCACAAAGAAAGAAAAGTACAGGTCAATATTCCTGATGAACATAGATGCAAAAATCCTCAACCAAATATTAGCAAACAGAATCCAAAAGCACATTATAAGGATCATACACCATGATCAAGTGGGGTTTATTCCAGGAATGCAAGGATTCCTCAATATACGCAAATCAATCAATGTGATACACCATAGTAACAAATTGAAGGAGAAAAACCATATGATCATCTCAATAGATGCAGAGAAAGCTTTAGACAAATTACAACACCCATTTATGATAAAAACCCTCCAGAAAGTAGGGATAGAGGGAACTTACCTCAACATAATAAAGGCCATATATGACAAACCCACAGGCAAAATTGTCCTCAATGGTGAAAAACTGAAACCATTTCCACTAAGATCAGGAACAAGGCAAGGTTGCCCACTCTCACCACTATTATTCAACATAGTTTTGGAAGTTTTAGCCACAGCAGTCAGAGAAGAAAAAGAAATAATAGGAATCCAAATTGGAAAAGAAGACATAAAGTTGTCACTGTTTGCAGACGACATGATACTGTACACAGAGAATCCTAAACATGCTACCAGAAAACTACTAGAGCTAGTCAATGAATTTGGCAAAGTAGCAGGATACAAAATGAATACACAGAAATCTCTTGCATTCTTATACACTAATGATGAAAAATCTGAACGTGAAATTAAAAAAGCACTCCCATTTACCACTGCAACAAAGAGAATAAAATATCTAGGAATAAACCTACCTAAGGAGACAAAAGAACTGTATGCAGAAAATCATAAGACACTGATGAAAGGAATTAAAAATGATATAAATAGATGGAGAGATCTTACATGTTCTTGGATTGGAAGAATCAACATTGTGAAAATGACTATACCACTCAAAGCAATCTACAGATTCAGTGCAATCCCTATCAAACTACCCCTGGCAGTTTTCACAGAACTAGAACAAAAAATTTCACAATTTGTATGGAAACACAAAAGACCCCAAATAGCCAAAGCAATCTTGAGAAAGAAAAACGGAGCTGGAGGAATCAGGCTCCCTGACTTCAGATTATACTACAAAGCTACAGTAATCAAGACAGTATGGTACTGGCAAAAAAACAGAAATAAAGATCAATGGAACAGGATAGAGAGCCCAGAGATAAACCCAGGCACATATGGTCACCTTATCTTTGATAAAGGATGCAAGCATATACAGTGGAGAAAAGGCAGCCTCTTCAATAAGTGGTGATGGGAAAACTGACAGCTACATGTAAAAGACTGAAATTAGAACACTCCCTAACACCATACACAAAAATAAACTCATAATGGATTAAAGACCTAAATGTAAGTCCAGACACCATCAAACTCTTAGAGGAAAACATAGGCAGAACACTCTTTGACATAAATCACAGCAAGATCCCTTTTGTCCCACCTCCTAGAGAAATGGAAATAAAAACAAAAATAAACAAATGGGACCTAATGAAACTTAAAAGCTTTTGCACAGCAAAGGAAACCATAAATAAGAGCAAAAGACAACCCTCAGTATGGGAGAAAATGTTTGCAAATGAAGCAACTGACAAAGGATTAATCTCCAAACTTTACAAGCAGCTCATGCAGCTCAATATCAAAAAAATAAACAACCCAATTCAAAAATGGGCAGAAGACCTAAATAGACATTTCTCCAAAGAAGATATACAGATTGCCAACAAACACATGAAAGGATGCTCAACATCATTAATCATTAGAGAAATGCAAATCAAAACTACAATGAGATATCATCTCACACTCTTCAGAATGGCCATCATCAAGAATCTACCAACAATAAATGCTGGAGAGGGTGTGGAGAAAAGGGAACACTCTTGCACTGTTGGTGGGAATGTAAACTGATACAGCCACTATGGAGAACAGTATGGAGGTTCCTTAAAAAACTAAAAATAAAACTACCATATGACCCAGCAATCCCACTATTGGAGATATATCCTGAGAAAACCATAATTCAAAAAGAGTCATGTACCACAATGTTCATTCCAGCACTATTTACAATAGCCAGGACATGGAAGCAACCTATGTGTCCACCGACAGATGAATGGATAAAGAAGATGTGGCACATATATACAATGGAATATTACTCAGCCATGAAAAGAAAGGAAACTGAGTTATTTGTAGTGAGGTGGATGGACCTTGAGTCTGTCATACAGAGTGAAGTAAGTCAGAAAGAGAAAAACAAATACTGTATACTAACACATATATATGGAATCTAAAAAAGAAAAAAATGGTCATGAAGAACGTAGGGGCAAGATGGGAATAAAGACGCAGACCTACTAGAGAAGGGACTTGAGGATATGGGAATTGGGAAGGGTAACCTGGGACAAAGTGAGAGAGTGGCATGGACATATATACACTACCAAACGTAAAATAGATAGCTAGTGGGAGTCAGCTGTATAGCACAGGGAGGTCAGCTCGGTGCTTTCTGACGAGGTGGGTGGGAGGGAGGGAGACGCAAGAGGGAAGAGATATGGGGATGTATGTATATGTATAACTGATTCACTTTGTTATAAAGCAGAAACTAACACACAATTGTAAAGCAATTATACTGCAATAAAGATGTTAAAAAAAAAAAGTAGGAGGGACCAGGATGGAATTTGGTATCAAATACTGTAAAATAGGAATTTACTGTGTCTCATGATGGCACTAGAATAAATTATCTGAAGAAATATTGAGTCATTGTGCTATATTTATAGAGTTGAAACGCTTTGGCTCCAGTACCAGTGCCTAGCTATGAAACCAGCTTTCGATTTAAAAATTTTAGTAAATCTCTTCAAAAGTCTTAAACTAGTACAAACTTAAATGAGTCTGTGTTTGGTGGAACAGAATTCACAGGTTTTAAATTGTGAAACATTTATCTCAATATATATCTTCTTTTATTTAGTGTGTTGATGAAGTCATGGGCAATTTGTTGAGGAGGAAGCTGGTGTAGTTTTCTTTAGCTGTATTAAGAAGCTAGGTGGCTGGCCATTTTTAAAAATAAATAAGATTGTCTATATTTTTAGTCCACTCTGTGAGAATTGTTTTAAAGAAGTTAATTAAGATAAATATGTTGTTAAAGGTTGAGTCCTACCACTACGAATAGGATTTAAAGAATTTTCAAGGTAAAATATGTTTCCTGGTAGTTGTTTTAAGGCAGTAATCAAATACTCTCTTAACCATGGTGATAGGTGTCAATTAGAGCACAGGACCCACAGATGTGGGTTGGAAAACAGGTGCAGTATGAATCCATATCTTTAATCACAGCTCCTTCACTTAATGACAAAAAATCCCTCAACATTTCCTCATGAATCTTGTTTTTCAACATGTTAAATCCCTATATTTAACTGCCCTATGTAGCAAAGTGTTTTCTTACACTATTAATTATTGTTTTCTGCCTAAATTCCTATATTCAGTTTGTCCCTAAGTCTTCATTTGCTTCCTCTTACTTTCTTATATAATCTTGTCCTAACAATGAAAGAGAAGACACATTTTAGAATTACACAGGCGGAAGGCTTTTAGGGCTTGAAGTCTATTTTGCTGTACAGTCTGCCACCACACAAGAGTAATTCAAACTTCTTCAGTAACCCTTTCTGACAGTCGGAGAAATCTACCACTGACAGTAAAGGATGAAGAGTGTGAAGCCTTCTTCAGTGTACATTGCTAATCCTCAAAAGAATTTCCTACATTTTATTTTAATTTATTGTGATTCTCTGCATTGGAAATTACGATGTTTGATGACAATTTGCTGAAGAGGTAAATATCCTGGCACCTTGAACTTTATGTCCTCATTATACCTCATCTCCATACAATTTCCACATGAGCGACGGTGTTACTCTACACTGGGATGTCATTGTTGATCCTTTTCCATCTGCTGCCCCCCTGGTAAATTCCTAATCTTTCTTCAAAATTCAGTCCATTTCCTACTCCGTGTTATAGATGTACTTGCCAACTGCATCTCCATTCTTCCTCTGTGGAGCCTTTGTGCTGCTATCAGGACTTGAGGGTCAACCAGTTCCCTGGTCTGTCTTGGTATCTTGACACACCAAATATGAGGAGTTGTGGGCCTGAGTCTTCACTGTTGTAACTTTGCTAATAGCCATTTCATTTGGATAATTTGAACTGAATTGTACAATTAAGAAGAACAAACCTGATTACATAGTCAAACAATCACTTGAAATTTTTTATATTAAACTAAATTTATATAGACTAGTCAAATCTACTGACATATTCAGTGAACATACTGTGAAGACTCAGGCTCACATTCAAATTATGATATCTTTGCTTAGAAAGCTCTCTTTTTGCATCACCAAGGACCAAACTAATACTTAACATCCTTGTTTCTCAAGATACATGCGAATGTTAACAGAAGAGTCTATGCAATAATCTTAATCCTCTTTCACCAACTCCTAGACTCACAGACATTCTTTAAAGATTTTCTTAAACTTACTTAATGGAAGAAATTTTCGTTTTACAGTCGATGTTCACAATTAAATACAAATAAACTGCATTATAACTTGCTGTCCAGCTTGTATTGATGTATGTTACATATGGATGGACATATTATGTATGATTAATGTGTTATGTATGGATAAAAGAGCAAGAGCAAAGTTTAAGTTTATGTATTCATGTACTTAATGTAATATAATAATAAAGTATTATGGTGTATTTCCCATATTAAGTTCCAGTTTTTCTATATTTCCTCTAAGAAATACCATACGGAGGAGTTGATGGAAAAGATAAAGAAATTAATATTGAAGTGATGAAGTTTGACCTTTTTAAGATAAAAAGCTTACCAAACTTTCCATATAGACATGGCAATGTTTATCAATAAATCTAATATCTTATAGATTTAGCACAGTTCAACAGTCACCATCTGTTTCAAGAAATGAAGGTTCTCACTATTTCATAGTTTCTTGGCTCTAAGACTAAAGGCATGCAATCCTTAGTTTGTATAATATTAACTATCAGAAACATGTGAAAAATTTTGCATATTTTAGAAAATCAGAAACATAAAGGACATTTTGAGTTATTCTCAAAATTATAGCTTACAATACATTATGAATATTCTTTCTTCTTACATGAACTTGGGTGGTCCTCTGCTCATTCTCTATATGGAGTTAGAGGTCAATACCAGCTGAGTTATAATACAGAAAATTTATGTGGGAAAATGGCAAAGCACTGCAGTCTGATTTTGAGCAAAGTTGTCTGAAAGGCGTTTGATGATTAAATACTGGTATTATGAGAAGTTGTTGTTTGTTCCTTTCTTATTTTTCATAAATTATATGCTAGTAAATCTCTTCATTTGATATAGCTGAAATCAATCCTACTCAGAATCCTTTTTACTTCCCATTCTTTTGAGGTTAATGTTGGTTTTGCATTATAATAAATTTTTTATCTACTTTCTTGATCAAACAACTGTGGGAAATGAGCTAATAAAATAAATAAAAAGTAATTTGCCCAGATACACACACACACACACACACAGATATACATCTATCTGTATGAGGTTTTTATCTCATAGAAATTAATAAGATCAAACAAGAGGTAAAAATCAGTCCATTTATAAAACTCATCAGCAGTTTTTATTAATTTACTTTGTTTTCTGTACCGAATAACTAGGAGAGTAATGTGATGAAAATGCTTGCAATGGTTTTACTTGTTGTTTGTTTGAATTTTCACAAGTACTGAGGTTATTGCTATCCAACTACAGAAACTTTTCCAGCCTCTGTTCAATTGGTCTTAAACCAAGCATGAATTCCTTTACACTGACCTGCTATACTAAAAAGTGGCTGACAGGGATATGTAGTTCTGGCAGTCATGCAATTCTTGGCCAACATCCACTTGGCTTTGGCTACTCAAAAAGTTTGTTAACCAAAATGAATTATTAGATATTAGAGTGTGCCTTAGATATACACAGATGACTTTATACCTCTAGATAAATCTTTGAGAGAATGTTGTCAGGCGTTTGGGATGGCGGGAACTAAGGAAGGTAGAAGAGGCTATGTGGCTTTAAAACATGCAGATAACACAGTAAATTCCCTAGAGGAAAGGACATAGGGGTTCTTTAGGGAAAAAAAGTAATGAATAATGCATTAGCTTTTGTATATGACAGACACAAAAGGTACTAGAAAAATTTAAACTTCAGAAACTTTAGAAAAAATATATATAGTAAGACAATTTTTCTGAACTTCCCCAATGGAGAATAACCCTTGTGAAAACCAATATTCTCTCTATGTGATCCCTTTCAAAATTTGTTGAAATGAAAGAAAAACTGTTCATGAGTATGAATTACAATGTATCTCTAGAACTGTGATCTCTGCTCCATTTCATTTAAGAAGAACTTCTATCTTGATACTGAATTGACTTCAATCACTACAGGTGGCTTATTCAAGTTTGTTCTACCCTGCCATCTCCTTTCATCTCCTATAATGCAGATTTAGTAGGAGGAAGTACTGACATAACAAAATAAAAATCAAAGCCATCTTTTACATGTTTACCTTAGAGCTCATTCCATTAAGTTTTGAAAATAAGTTCTTATCAATTATGCTATGGTATTTTATTGTCAAGAACCCTTAAATATGGAATAAAAATTCCATCCACATTCATATTATGAAAAAGGAACCTAATTCCCATGCTTTTTAGGGAGATGTCTGTTCTGATTTTGCATAGAAAGAGTTCTGTTAGTGAGAATTTAAAATTTTAATTCCAAATTATGCCTGGTTAAGGATGGAGAGATAAGAGTGGAGCACACAAGACAGTGAGGAGACATGAACAACTACAACTAGATAAATGGAGGTAAAGCAAGGCAGTCACAGGCCAAAGGATTTATGGGAAGATGGAAATCAAAGCCTCAATGTCTAAGTCTTTCTCCATTTTCTCTCCCCTCTGCCAGGAATCTTTACTCATGTGTATTGTATCTCCTGACTCCAAACTTCTAAGGGACTTGCTGTTCTCAACTATTTAATTTTCTATGTATTAACACCTTCCACTCAACTAATAATTCCAATCGACAATTAAACATGCTTAAGTCTCTTTCATCTTACATTTTTTTCCTCTTGACCCCTCACCTCTCTCTAGATCTCACCTTACCTCTTTTTACGTTTCACAGTAAAATTCTTGAAAGTTGTCTACACTGGTTATTTCAATTTCCTCCAATCTGGCTTCTTATTCTATCCTCCTGGAATGATGCCTTCAGGGCATGGAATCATGTGGACCATCCAATGGACTATCAGAGCATTTGATAAACCTTTCCTCTGCTTTCCCTGACCCCACTCCTTTTGTTTGCCTCCTACTCCTCTGGTTACTCCTTCTCATACTTTTTATAATGTCATATTCCTCTACTCAGTCATCGAATGTCAGCTCCTCAACGCTCAGTACCAGGCAATTTTTTCAACTCACCCTATACGCTCATCCATACTCATGGGTTCAATTACCACCTGCACGCTGATGACTCATAAATTATATTTCCCATCCAGACCTCTCTTCTGAGTGTTACATCCATAGATTCAACTTGAAAACTCCACTTTGATGTACCAAAGGCAGCTAATCTCATCAATGCTCAAGCCTGAACTCATTCGCAATCTTCTCTATGAAAAATGCTTCCCTTGCATTGTTTGCTAAAATCTATCTAGTTGCACATCAGAAGATGAGTATTCATTTTTGATACCTCTCCTTTCACTTCTGGTATTAATCAGTCAATTTTACTCCTAATTAGTTTTTTTTTTTTTCAGGTTCATTGAAATCTAATTGGCACACAGCACTTTATGAGTTTAAGGTGTACAGCATAATGATTTGACTTACATACAATATGAAATGATTATCTCAATAAGTTTAGTGAACATTCATCATCTTGTATAGATACAAAATTAAATAAATTGAAAAAATTTTTCTTTGTGATGAGAACTCAGCATATAATCTCTTAACAACTTTCATATATAACATACAGCAGTGCTAATCATATTTATCATGCTGTACATTACTTCCCTAGTATTTATTTATCTTATAACTGAAAGTTTGTACCTTTTGACTGCCTTCATCCAATTCCCTTCCCCCATACCTTGCTTCTGGAAACCACAAATTATTGACTATATTCCCCACACTGTACATTTCATACTCATGAGTCATTTATTTTGCAACTTGAAGTTTGTACCTCTTAATCTCCCTCACCTATTTCTATCCTACCACCACCCTTCTTCCCTCTGGCAACCTACTGTTTGTTCTCTGTATCTATGACTCTGATTCGATTTTGTTATGTTTGCTCATTTGTTTTGTTTTGTAGATTCCACATATAAGTGAAATCATACAGTGTTTGTCTTTCCTTGTCTGTCTCATTTCACTTAGCATAATACCCTGTAGGCCCAAGTGTGTTGCTGCAAATGGCAGAATTTCATTTTTTTTTTTTATGGCTGAGTACTATTCCATTGTGTGTATGTGCGTGTGCATGTGTGTGTGTGTGTGTGTGTGTGATATTTGTTGTCTTTTTGATAATAGCCATTCTGACAGGTGTGGGATGATATCTCATTGTGGTTTTGGTTTGCAAATTCCTGATGATTAGTGACGTTTAGCATCTTTTCACGTGATTGTTGGCCATCTGTATGTCTGCTTTGGAAAAATGTCTATTCAGATACTTTGCCCATTTTTTAATCAGATTGCTTGTTTTTTTGATGTTGAGTTTTATATTTTATATAAATATATCTTTATATCTTTGTATCTTTATATCTTTGTATATTTTGGATATTATATCTTTATATCTTTGTATCTTTATATCTTTGTATATTTTGGATATTAACCCCTTATTGGATACATCATTTGCAAATATTTTTTCCTATTCAGTAGGTGGCCTTTTCATTTTGTTGATAATCTCCTTCATTGTGTAAAAGCATTTTAGTTTAATGCAGTCCCGTTTATTTATTTTTGCTTTTGTTTCCTTTGCCTGAGGATACATAACCTAAAAAAATTATTACTGAGACCTATGTCAACGAGTGTACTGCTTATGTTTTTTTAGCCGTTTAATAGTTTTAGGTCTTATCCATTTTGGATATATTTTTGTATATGGTGTGAAAGAGTAGTCTAGTTTGATTCTTTTGCCTGTAGCTGTCCAGTTTTCCCAACACCATTTATTAAAGGGACGTTCTTTTCCTTGTTGCATATTTTTGTCTCTTTTGTTGTAGATTAAATAACCAGGTAAGCCTGGGTTCATTTCTGGGCTCTCTATTCTGTTCCATTGATCTTGTTTTTTTGTTTTTTGTTTTCTTTTTGGTGCCAACACCATACTGTTTTGATTTTAGTAGCTTTGTTACTACAAGTTTGAAATCATGCAGTATGATACTTCCAGCTTTGTTATTTTGGCTATTTGGAGTCTTTCATGTTTCCACACACATTTTAGAATTCTTTGTTCTAGTTTTATGATAAATGCCATTATTTTTAATGCATTTAATGAGTTCTTAACTTTTTTTTTAAACATCTTTATTGGAGTATAATTTTTTTAACATGGTGTGTTAATTTCTGCTTTATAACAAAGTGAATCACCTATACATATACATATATCCCCATATCTCCTCCCTCTTGTGTCTCTCTCCCACCCTCCCTATCACATATATATGGAATCTAAAAAAAAAAATGGTTCTGAAGAACCTAGGGGCAGGAGAGGAATAAAGACACAGACATAGAGAATGGACTTGAGGACACAGGGAAGGGGAAGGGGAAGCTGGGATGAAGTGAGAGAGTGGTATGGACTTATATACACTGCCATTGGTGTTTTGATAGGAAATGCATTGAACCTTTAGATTGCCCTGGGTAGTATTGTCATTTTAACAATAGTAATTCTTCCAACCCATGGACACAGTGTATCTTTCCATCTGTTTGTATCATCTTCAATTTCTTTCATCAGTGTCGCGTAGTTTTCCAGGTACAGTTCTTTTAACTCCTTAGTTAGATTTATTTTTAGGTATTTTATCCTTTTTTGTACGATTGTTTAAGTGTGATTGTTTCTTAATTTCTCTTTCTGTAGTTTTTTATTAGTGTATAGAAGTGCAACAGATTTCTGTGTATTAATTTTGTATCCTGCAACTTTACATAATTCATTGATGGGTTCTAGTTGTTTTTTTGGTGGTGTCTTTAGGATTTTCTATTTATAGTATCATGCCATCTGCAAACAGTGACAGTTTTAATTCTTTGTTTCTAATTTGGATTGCTTTTATTTATTTTTCTTGTCTGATTGCTCTGGCTAGAACTTCCAATACTATGTTGACTAAAAGTAGTGAGAGTGGGCATTCTTGTCTTTATCTTAGAGGAAATGCTTTCAGCTTTTCACCATTGAGTATAATGTTAGCTGTGGATTTGTCATATATGGCTTTTATGATATCGAGGTATATTCCCTCTATACCTACCTTGTTGAGAGTTTTATCACAAATGGATGTATAATTTTGTCAAAAACTTTTTCTGCATTTATTAAGATGATCATATAATTTTAACCTTCAATATGTTAATGTGGTGCATCACATTGACTAATTTGCAAGTACTGAACCATTCTTATATCTTTGGGATATATCCCACTTGATTGTGGTATATGGTCCTTTTAATATACTGTTGAATTTGGTTTCCTAGTATTTTGTTGAGGATTTTTCGTCTATTTTCATCAGTGATATTGACTTGTAATTTTCTTTTTTGTGTTGTCTTTGCCTGATTTTGGTATCAGGGTGATGCTGGCCTTGTATAATGAGTTTGGAAACATTCTTCCTTCTTCAATTTTTTGGAAGAAGTTGAGGATAGGCATTAAACCTTCTTTAAATGTTTGGCAGAATTTACCTGTGAAGCTGTCTAGTCCTGGACTCTGGTTTGTTGGGAGGTTTTTTTTTTTGTTTTTTTATCCTTATTTGGCCCTACTCTCTCTTGGAAACAAAAGTAATATTTAAAACAGGATGATAAATATTTTAAAATTTTTAACAAGGAACTAGGTATAACTCTAATGGTATTATTAGATTCTAAAGTTCAGTGGAAATGTTTTATTGAAGTATTAATATAATCCATTTCCCCCCATGGTCATGGGACCATCATCATAGGACCTTAAGAGCTACCAACTATGTTTGGGATAAAGGGAAATTTTACATTATCTCAAAATTATCTTTAATTGAATGGGGTCAGGGTAACATTTGGTCTGCTGAAAGTAAGGAGGAGATATTACTACGAGTATGTATTTCCATTCAAATAAAGGTAATATGCGGTAGGAAGGGAGAGTGAAGAGAATGATCATTGGGTCATAATATTTCTAAATCTCTGAGAGCAGACCCAGGATTAAATGGACACAGGGACACAGTGATAAATATAGAATTTAATCTGAGCCACTTAATGATCTGCCATTAAGATTATTTCAATTCAATTACAATGAAATTTAATTACTATTTACTGAGTGCCTAGAAGAAACAAAGTTTTGATCGTGGGTTTCTTGGTATTCCTTTATTTTTATTTATTTACTTTTTTTTTAACATCTTTATTGGAGTATAATTGCTTTACAATGGTGTGTTAGTTTCTGCTTTATAGCAAAGTGAATCAGTTATACCTATACATATGTTCCCATATCTCTTCCCTCTTGCATCTCCCTCCCTCCCACCCTCCTATCCCAACCCTCTAAGTGGTCACAAAGCACAGAGCTGATCTCCCTGTGCTATGTGGCTGCTTCTCACTAGCTATCTATTTTACGTTTGGTAGTGTATATATGTCCATGCCACTCTCTCACTTTGTCACATCTTACCCTTCCCCCTCCCCATATCCTCAAGTCCATTCTCTAGTAGGTCTGTGTCTTTATTCCCATCTTGCCACTAGGTTCTTCATGACCTTTTTTTTTTTTATTCCTTAGATTCCATATATATGTGTTAGCATACTCTATTTGTTTTCCTCTTTCTGACTTACTTCGCTCTGTATGACAGACTCTAACTCCATCCACCTCACTACAAATAACTCAATTTCATTTCTTTTTATGGCTGAGTAATATTCCATTGTATGTATGTGCCACATCTTCTTTATCCATTAATCTGTTGATAGACACTTAGGTTGCTACCATGTCCTGGCTATTGTAAATAGAGCTGCAATGAACATTTTGGTACATGACTCTTTTTGAATTATGGTTTTCTCAGGGTATATGCCCAGTAGTGGGATTGCTGTGTCGTATGGTACTTCTATTTTTAGTTTTTTAAGGAACCTCCATACTGTTCTCCATAGTGGCTGTATCAATTTACATTCCCACCAACAGTGCAAGAGTGTTCCCTTTTCTCCACACCCTCTCCAGCATGTATTGTTTCTAGATTTTTTGATGATAGCCATTCTGACCGGTGTGAGATGATATCTCATTGTAGTTTTGATTTGCATTTCTCTAATCATTAATGATGTTGAGCATTCTTTCATGTGTTTGTTGGCAATCTGTATATCTTCTTTGGAGAAATGTCTATTTAGGTCTTCTGCCCATTTTTGGATTGGGTTGTTTGTTTTTTTGTTATTGAGCTGCATGAGCTGCTTGTACATTTTGGAGATTAATCCTTTGTCAGTTGCTTCATTTGCAAATATTTTCTCCCATTCTGAGGGTTGTCTTTTGGTCTTGTTTATGATTTCCTTTGCTGTGCATAAGCTTTTAAGTTTCATTATGTCCCATTTGTTTATTTTTGTTTTTATTTCCATTTCTCTAGGAGGTGGGTCAAAAAGGATCTTGCTGTGACTTATGTCATAGAGTGTTTTGCCTATGTTTTCCTCTAAGAGTTTGATAGTGTCTGGACTTACATTTAGGTCTTTAATCCATTTTGAGTTTATTTTTGTGTATGGTGTTAGGGAGTGTTCTAATTTCATACTTTTACATGTACCTGTCCAATTTTCCCAGCACCACTTATTGAAGAGGCTGTCTTTTCTCCACTGTATATGCTTGCCTCCTTTATCAAAGATAAGGTGACCATATGTGCGTGGGTTTATCTCTGGGCTTTCTATCCTGTTCCATTGATCTATGTTTCTGTTTTTGTGCCAGTACCATACTGTCTTGATTACTGTAGCTTTGTAGTATAGTCTGAAGCCAGGGAGCCTGATTCCTCCAGCTCCATTTTTCATTCTCAAGATTGCTTTGGCTATTCGGGGTCTTTTCTGTGAAAAATGCCAGTGGTAGTTTGATAGGGATTGCATTGGATCTGTAGATTGCTTTGGGTAGTATAGTCATTTTCACAATGTTGATTCCTCCAATCCAAGAACATGGTATATCTCTCCATCTATTTGTATCATCTTTAATTTCTTTCATCAGTGTCTTATAATTTTCTGCATACAGGTCTGTTGTCTCCTTAGGTAGGTTTATTCCTAGATATTTTATTCTCTTTGTTGCAATGGTAAATGGGAGTGTTTTCTTAATTTCACTCTCAGATTTTTCATCATTAGTGTATAGGAATGCAAGAGATTTCTGTGCATTAATTTTGTATCCTGCTACTTTACCAAATTCATTGATTAGCTCTAGTAGTTTTCTGGTAGCATCTTTAGGATTCTCTATGTATAGTATCATGTCATCTGCAAACAGTGACAGCTTTACTTCTTCTTTTCCGATTTGGATTCCTTTTATTTCTTTTTCTTCTCTGATTGCTCTGGCTAAAACTTCCAAAACTATGTTGAATAATAGTGGTGAGAGTGGGCAACCTTGTCTTGTTCCTGATCTTAGTGGAAATGGTTTCAGTTTTTCACCATTGAAGACGATGTTGGCTGTGGTTTTGTCATATATGGCCTTTATTATGTTGAGGAAAATTCCCTCTATGCCTACTTTCTTCAGGGCTTTTATCATAAATCGGTGTTGAATTTTGTCAAAAGCTTTCTCTGCATCTATTGAGATGATCATATGGTTTTTATCCTTCAGTTTGTTAATATGGTGTATCACGTTGATTGATTTGCGTATATTGAAGAATCCTTGCATTCTTGGAATAAACCCCACTTGATCATGGTTTATGATCCTTTTAATGTGCTGTTGGATTCTGTTTGCTAGTATTTTGTTGAGAATTTTTGCATCTATGTTCATCAGTGATATTGGCCTGTAGTTTTCTTTCTTTGTGACATCTTTGTCTGGTTTTGGTATCAGGGTGATGGTGGCCTCGTAGAATGAGTTGGGGAGTGTTCTTCTCTCTGCAATATTTTGGAAGAGTTTGAGAAGGATAGGTTTTAGCTCTTCTCTAAATGTTTGATAGAATCCGCCTGTGAAGCCATCTGGTCCTGGGCTTTTGTTTGTTGGAAGATTTTTAATCACAGTTTCAATTTCAGTGCTTGTGATTGGTCTGTTCATATTTTCTATTTCTTCCTGGTTCAGTCTTGGCAGGTTGTGCATTTCTAAGAATTTGTCCATTTCTTCCAGGTTGTCCATTTTATTGGCATACAGTTGCTTGTAGTAATCTCTCATGATCATTTGTATTTCTGCAGTGTCAGTTGTTACTTCTCCTTTTTCATTTCTAATTCTATTGATTTGAGTCTTCTCCCTTTTTTTCTTGATGAGTCTGGCTAATGGTTTATCAATTTTGTTTATCTTCTCAAAGAACCAGCTTTTAGTTTTATTGATCTTTACTATTGTTTCCTTCATTTCTTTTTCATTTATTTCTGATCTGATCTTTATGATTTCTTTCCTTCTGCTAACTTTGGGGTTTTTGTGTTCTTCCTTCTCTAATTGCTTTAAGTGCAAGGTTAGGTTGTTTATTTGAGATGTTTCCTGTTTCTGAGGTAGGCTTGTATTGCTATAAACTTCCCTCTTAGAACTGCTTTTGCTGCATCCCATAGGTTTTGTGTCATTGTGTCTCCATTGTCATTTGTTTCTAGATATTTTTTGATTTCCCCTTTGATTTTTTCAGTGATCACTTCGTTATTAAGAAGTGTATTGCTTAGCCTCCATGTGTAGTCTGTTGTTTTTAGGTGGAATGTCCTATAAATATCAATTAAGTCCATCTTGTTTAATGTATCATTTAAAGCTTGTGTTTCCTTATTTGTTTTCATTTTGGATGATCTGTCCATTGTTGAAAGTGGGGTGTTAAAGTCCCCTACTATGATTGTGTTACTGTCAATTTCCCATTTTATGGCTGTTAGTATTTGCCTTATGTATTGATGTGCTCCTATGTTGGGTGCATAAATATTTACAATTGTTATATCTTCTTCTTGGATCAATCCCTTGATCATTATATAGTGTCCTTCTTTGTCTCTTGTAATAGTCTTTATTTTAAAGTCTATTTTGTCTGATATGGGAATTGCTAATCCAGCTTTCTTTTGATTTCCATTTGCATGGAATATCTTTTTCTATCCCCTCACTTTCAGTCTGTATGTGTCCCTAAGTCTGAAGTAGGTCTCTTATAGACAGCATATATACAGGTCTTGTTTTTGTATCCATTCAGCCAGTCTGTGTCTTTTGGTGGGAGCATTTAATCCATTTACATTTAAGGTGGGAGGTTTTTAATTTGTGATTAAATTTAATTACTAGTAATTGGTCTGTTCATATTTTTTATTTCTTCCTGATTCAACTGTGAGAGATTGTTTGTTTCTGGGAATTTATTCATTTTTTCTAAGTTGTCCATTTGTTTGGTGTATAATTGTTCATAGGACTCTCTTATAATCCTTTGTATATTTGTGGTGTTGTTTGTTACTTCTTTCAGAGCTGGTGTGAGAGGCTGGTTCCTGACATGAGTGACTGTGGGGTTTGGGGTGTCCCATAGCTTGTGTCAGCCCCCTAGGGGATAGGGCCAGATCCCAGGGCAACTGGCTTAGTGGCCCATGCTGTCCCAGAGCTGGTGTTGGCCTGCTGGTGCATGGGGTTGAGTCCTGGAGAGGCTAGGCTCAGCAGGTCTAAGGCAGCCAGCCTGCCTGTGAGTGGGTCTGTGTCCCTGCCAGGCCAACTCCTTGGTCTGAAGCATCCTAGTAATGGTGCCAGCAGGCTGGTGGGCCAGTCTGGGTCCTGGCACTAATAAGCTAGAGAGAGGATTCCAATATGGTGCTTGCCAGCATCAGTGTCCTTATGGTAGAACAAGCTCCCTAATATGGCTGCCACCAGTGTCTATGTCCCCAGGGTGAGAAACAGTCTCCTCCTGCCTCTCCAGGAAGCTCTCCAAGATCAGCATGTGGGCCTGACCCAGGCTTGTCTCACATAACTTCTTCTGCCCTGGGTCTTGGAGTGTGTGAGATTTTGTTTGCACCTTTAAGAATGGAGTCTATCTTCCACAGCTCTCTGGCTCTCTTATATGCAAGCCTTGCTGGTCTTCAAAGCCAAATGTTCCTATGGCTCATCTTCCTGGTGCAGGACTCCTGGACTGGGGAGCCTGATGTGGGGCTCAGACCCCTTGTTCCTTGGGGAGAACCTCTACAATTGTAACTATCCTCCTGTTTGTGGGCCACCCACACATGGGAATGGGTGTTGACTATATCGTGACTCAGCCCCTCCAACCCATTGCCTTGTGGTTCTTTAAATCTTTAGCTGTAGAAGATCTTTTCTGCTAGTCTTTTGGTCTTTCTGATCAATAGTTGTTTTGTAATTAGTTGAATTTTTCTGTGCTCATGGGAGGAGGTGAGCTCAGAATTTTCCCACTCTGCCATCTTGGCCACCAGTCCTAATTATTTTTTTAATCTGTCAATTTCTATATGACACCAACCTAGTCCAAGCTACCATATGTCTTATTTGGACATATAACAGACATCTAAGCGGCCCCCTTCAATCACTCTTTAACCCAGCTATAGGGCCCTACAGTGTTTGCCATCTGGTGGACCCTCAGTCTTCACCTTCCAATCCTCAGCCATCCTCCTCTGCTCCTCTGTTCCATATGCAGTTAGTCTATTGGATCCCTTAATATACTGTGGCTCTTTCCACCAAAGGCTCTTTCCTCATACTCTTTTCACTGCCTGGAACTCCTACACCAATGCTTTGACTGTTTCTGCTTGTTTGTTTTTACCTAGTTCACCACCTCTACCCATTTTTCAGAGAGCTTCCTTTGACTCTTTATCCTAGGCCAGGCTACTTTGTAATTTGTTTTCCTTCCACCATTTTTTAAAAATTTCCCACACATCTCAAATTTTAATTATTGATATTTCCTCCTTAGTGTGACTATTTGTCAATCTGCCTCACTAAACTTTATATAAGAATTAGGATTTTGTCTGTTTTGGCTTAACATTGAATTCCAGGAGCTTAGTATAGTACTACAAATATATTAAAAAAAATGTTACATGAATAAATAAAATTAAAAATGGAAAAAACCGCAGAAGAAACAGAAAGAAAAATGAGAAAAATTAAGAAATATTGAGAGAGCAGGTGGGTACTCAACTTTTCTAAAATTAATTTGTAGTTAATTTATTCTAACTAATTTATTTAAACTTATATAATGTTTTAAAATTATATACATTTAAATAATTTAAGTAATATAACGTGTAATGTATAATATAATGTATCATATATAATATAATTCTAGGATCAGCCTTTAATGCAAACTATTGTCACCCTGAGGTCTTGTAGGATATTGCTGACAAGACAAATCAGATTTACATTTTTGCATCAGTAAAGATGGCTGTATTTCACTTTCTAAATTTTGGATAAAATTAATCCAAAGTCCTTTGTTTTCAGTTTTAATAAAAGTGTCAGTAATTTTTTACAGGATGCTTTCAACTTGAGGCTACCTAAGGATTTGAGGGGTTTGTTTGAGGACTGCCTGACTAGGTCCTCTTTAGTTAAAGGCAAAACATGAAATCAGTCCTTCAAGAAAGTTTGACCAAAAATAGAAATTACTTCATATGTAATAGACTGTTTGTATAAAATGATGACATTGTTTAAAATGATGAGGTTATCAAGAAATGCCTTTTAAACTGGTTTTAAGTTATTCACCTTCTCATCGGGTTCCTTTTCTGTGATCAACATCAGGCTTTTGTAAGAGAAATGATTGAAATTGGAGTTAAGTCCATTGCTCTCAAAGTTTGTTTTTTTCTGTACGTAACTCAGTGTTCCAAAAGGGTATGCCTAATTTATGAATAACAATTTCATTACCTTAGGGTAATTTCATTGCCTTCTAGTCATAACCAGCTGAATTTCCCAGCCCAGACACTCTCATTTCTTCATTCATTCAGACATTTATGAGAATCTGTCAGACGCCCTGCTAAGTACATTAAAGATGAGTAAGATACTGTTCCTGCCTGTATGTATTTTCCATTTTCAGATTGGTGTCAATTTCTTTGATTTTATTTTCAGATTGATGCAGACCCTGGGAAAGATTATTCGATTTATATAACCTACATAGGTTAGCCAAGATTCCAGATGATCAGACCAACTTATCCAAATGTCATCTAATACATAAAGTCAGACACAAAATGTTATTTTTAACTGACAAAGAGTAACTTTGGAGAACATTATTACTAGATTGTTATACTGATGAGCAATTTTAAATTCTTGGCTGCTACATGTAAATTTTGTTCAGTAGTGCCCTTGGGATGTGATCATCATATTTAGCCATTTCTCTTTTGGGGATTTCCTAATTTTGAAGCATGAATTAATTTCAAGACTGCCTTCCAAAATTTTATGTGCTCCAGAGAGACATTTCCATTTAATATGCGATTTTTTTCTACTGAATTTTCTTTTTTCTGTTCTGTGCTAATGACGTTTCCCCCCCTCCATTTCCTAAGAGCAGTGCTCTTTTCACTCAATAGATATTTTGTTGAACAATTGAACTAGATCTTAATTTCAACTGAACCACCCAATTCTTTAATCTATTTAATTGCTTCAAAATATTTTCAGAGAAATTGATTCATTTTGTCTACAATTTGATTGTCACTGGATGGTATCAAATTTGTAGTTTATTTCACTAAAATGAAAAAAAAACGATTGGGAAAACAATTTTCAGAGAGACCGTTTTTTTCTTTCTTTCTGTATTTAGGTGGCTATTACACATGTAAAAAACATTTAAAAAATAAGGCTCAGCACTATAGTTCAAGGAACTACTGTGGGGTACTTACCGTATTGTTATAGGGATGAATACATTTCTGTTAATGCTGTAATTAGCAGAAAGAGTCAAGATATTTTGAGAACTTCCACATCCGTATTTAACTGTGGGCTTTCCTTCCACAAGAAATAAATGAAGAAACTGTTGTCCAAAATTCTTCTCATTACCTTTAAGAACAAATATTACATTAAATGAGCGATTAATGTAGACTTACATTTTATTCAATAGCAATCATTCATTTAGCAAACACAATCTTAGTTCTCAAGGAGTAATCATTCAGTGAGATGATAGGAGTGTTATTAGATAATTATTCAATGTAAAAAGTACTATACTAGAAATATACATTATTTTCCACAGGCTGAGGATAGCATAGTACTAACAGCATTAACTTGACATGAGATTTTAACTTCTGACTTTGTTTCTTAATAACTATAACCTTAACTATTTTCAACCTCAGTTTCCCAATAGGTTCTAATGGGATAATGAGAGCAAATAATTGTTAGAATTACTGTGATAATAAAATAAGATAATAAATGAAAAGTGCCTGGCACCTACTGAGTATTGATAACTTGATTTATTATTATTAATTATTTATATTTTAATTTTAATATGTCTCATAAAAATTGAAATGGTAAAGAAACATATAAAGAAAAACAAACAAAAAAATTCCCCTTTCTGCCAGCCCATCCTTCATCCCCCTTTGAGATATTCTTTTTTTTTTTTTTATTTTTGCCTCTACTTGTTTTGTTTTCAGAAGAATTTTTTTTTTAAATTTTATTACTTTATTTATTTTTGGCTGTGTTGGGTCTTCGTTTCTGTGCGAGGGCTTTCTCTAGTTGCGGCAAGCGGGGGCCACTCTTCATCGCGGTGCACGGGCCTCTCACTATCGTGGCCTCTCTTGTTGCAGAGCACAGGATCCAGACGCGCAGGCTCAGTAGTTGTGGCTCACGGGCCTAGTTGCTCCGCAGCCTGTGGGATCTTCCCAGACCAGGGCTCGAACTCGTGTCCCTTGCATTAGCAGGCAGACTCTCAACCACTGCACCACCAGGGAAGCCCTGAGGTATTCTTTATTGTCATTTATACACATACAAATATTTGTATAGCCCTAATTTTATTTTTAAAACAAATAATATAATAAATAGCTTTGCTTACTTGTCTTTTCACTTAACAATAAATTTTAGATATCTGTCCTTGTAGGTACATAGATTTCTCTCTTTTTTAACATTCCTAATTGAAGTATCACTCACACAGAAAATCACACAAATTTTAAGCATATAGCTTAGTGAATTCTCACAAAGTGAACCCGCTCACACAAACACCACCAACTTAAGAAAAAGAAAATTTTCTGCATTGTCAGAATTCCTATTGATCAGTGCTCCCCTCTTCCCTCCACCAAATGGAACTGAGATCTTGATGTTTAACAATAGCAATAGTTTTGCTTGATTTTCATCTTTATATTAGTGGGATCATACTTATATGTTCTTTAGCGTCTATTTGCTTTTGCTCAATATTATGTTTGCGAGATAGCATTAACCCTTCATTTCTACTGCTTTATAATATTCTATTAAATGAATATTCACAAGTCAGTTATTTTTTCTTCTATAGGTGGAAATCCACCCACCCTGTTTTTGGTTTTTATGAATAATGCTGCTATGACAATCTTGTATGTGTCTTTGGTGTTGAAGTGCATGCATTTCTGTTTTGTATATACCAGGAGTTAAATTGTTCTGTCACAGAATATGACTATGATTAATTTGGTAGCTACTACCAGTTTTCTGAAATGATGTCTTAACTCCTTACCAACAGTATATGAATGTCAGCTGATCCATTTTTTTTTTTTTTGGCCATTAATTGGTTTGATCACCTTGTAGATTTTAACTATTCTGTGTTTTTTATTCTGGCTTTAATTTTTGTTTTCCTCATATTAGAGTAGTTGAGCATACTCTCATGTTTAGTGGTTATTTTGATATCCTTTTTTGTGAAGTGTCGGTTTGTGTGTCTTTCTCTTATTTTTGTTTGGTTGTTTGCTTTTTCCTTATTGATTATAGAGTTATATCTATGTATATATGTAATATTTATATACATATATATGCATACACATAAAAGAGCATACAAACAAGCTCTTTATCAACTACATATATTGAAAATATCTTCTCCAATACTGTAGATCATCTGACCATTCTCTTAGGGGTCAATTTTGATGAACATATGTTCTTAATTTTAGTATGGGTAAATTTACCAGTTGTTTCCTTTGTGGTTATGATTAGTACTTTCTGTATCATCTTTAAGATATCTTTGCCTGCCTCAAAGTCACAAAGTTATTCTCTTACATTATCTTCAGTAAGCTTTATTTAAGAGCTACACTCTCCTGAGAATTGACTTTTGTGTATGATGTGAAGTAAGGGGTTGTAGTAGGTTGAATAATGGCTCTGAAAGATATTTATGTCCTAATTGTTGGAAGCTGCGAATATTAACCTTATATGGCAAGGGAGACTTTGCAGGTGTGATTAAATTAAAGATCTTGGGATAGGGAGATTATCCTGGATTATCTGGCTGGGTCGTAAAATTAATCACATGTCTTTTTAAGAGAGAGGCAGAGGGAAATTTGACAGTGGAAGAGGACAAGTTATGTGACTATAGAAGCAGAGATTGGAGTGATGCAGCCACAAGCCAAGAAATGCCAGCAACTGCCAGAAAGAGGCTGGAAGAGGCAAGGAATAGTTTCTCCTCTGGAGCCTCTGGAAGTAACCAGTCCTGCTAACAACTTGATTTTAGTTGTATAAGATACATTTTATACTTCTGGTTTCTGTGGTTTTAAACCACTAAGTTTATGGTAATTTGCTGCAGCAGAATAGGAAATTAATACAGGGTCAATTTTTATTTTTTCTCTTTTGATTTCCAATTGATCTAAAATCATCAAAACAAATAATTCTCATGATGTATTTACTGAATTCTCAGATATTTGTGGAATACATATTTTTAAATTTTTCATATCCCCATTCTCTATTCTTTACTTTTATTTATTTTTGTGAATATATACATTTAAGATAATGATTTTGTTGTTTTTTTACTCAAGCAATATAAAAAATACCTGTGAAAGTGCACTAAAAGCTGAAATTACACCCCTCAGAAATGGCCAGCAATTGGAGAGAGTGTGGAAAAAAGGGAACCCTCCTACACTGTTGGTGGGAATGTAAATTGGTACAGCCACTATGGAGCACAGTATGGAGTTTCCTTACAAAACTAAAAGAGTTATCATGTGATCCTGCAATCACATTCCTGGGCATATATCTGGAGAAAGCCATAATTTGAAAAGATACATATGCCCCAATGTTCACTGCAACACTGTTTACAATAGCCAAGACATGGAAGCAACATAAAAGTTCATCAACAGATGAGTGGATAAAGGTGTGGTATATATATATATATATATATATATATATATATATATATATACACACACACACACACACAATGGAATATTGTGTGTATATATATATATATATAAAAGCTATAAAAAAGAATGAAATAATTTCATTTGCAGCCACATAGATGGACCTAGAGATTGTCATACCAAGTGAAGTAAGCCAGACAAAGACAAATATCATATGATATCACTTATATGTGGAGTCTAAAAAAATGATACAAATGAACTTATTTATAAAACAGAAACAGACTCATAGATATAGAAAATAAACTTACAGTTACCAAAGGGGAAAGGTAGGGGAGATAAAGTAGGAATTTGGGAATAACATATAAACACTTCTATATATAAAATAAATAACAAGGACCTACTGTATAGCACAGGGAACTATATTCAATATTTTTAATAATGTATAAGGGAAAAGAATCTGAAAAAGAATATATATATACTTATATATATATGTGAATCAATTTGCTGTATACCTGAAAGTAACACAACATTGTAGGTCAACTATACTGCAATAAAAATTTAATTAATTAAAAAAAGAAATGGCTAGCATTAATATTTGGCAAACACTTCCATAGATACAAAGGCTGATAACTGGATAGATGAATATGTAGAGAGAAAGTTTTTTTTAATTAGAGCAAAATCATAGTGTATATGGATTTTAAAATGAAAATTATATTAAATCAGTAGTTCTCAAACTTTTAGGTCTAAGGACACTTTAGCACACTTAAAATCTACCAAGAATCCCCCAAAAGCTTTTGTTTACATGGTTTGCATCTTTTGATACTTACTGTATTAGAATTTAAAACTGAGAAAGTTTTCAAATATTTATCAATTAGTTTAGCTAAAAATAACAATAATAAAATCCATTACATGTTACCTAAATAAACATATTTTGGGAAAAGTATTATATTTTCCAAAAAAAAGGAATAATCAGAGGAGTAATATTATTCTATTCTTTTGCAAATATATTTAATGTAATGCTTAATAAAAGACAGCTGGATTCTCATATCTACTTCTGTATTCAATCTGTTGTGAATTGCTGCTTTGGTTGAAATATATGAACTCTAGCCTCACACAGAATGTAGTTGTAATGGAAGTCTTTTTAAATACAGACAAATTGGACAAATGGTAGTTCCTTAAAGTTTAGTTGCAAAGTGGAATCTGAAACTATATTAATGATCTTTACATACTCTGTTACACTAAAATTCCATTGGTCTTTCTTGCACTTTGAATGGATATTCTACCTGTGCATGATTTTGTAACATCGTGCATTGACTATTTGAAAAATGTTGGTTCACTGGGTTAAAGAGATCTTTCAAATGTTGACATATTTTATCATATAATATATTAATAAAGCATATTCATTGATATTACTACTGAACTCATCAGAAAGTACTGGGAAGCTCAGAAGCTCATTATAGAGAAGGTAAATTTTCTAAAATTCTAATTTTTCTTAGAAAGCTTGAGTTTTATCTTTGTGAACAAATATTGTTAGCTGCCTAACTTGAAATAACAGGTTTGCTTTGTTAATTTTTGAGAAAAAAATCTGTAAAATATGCAAGTCTGAATAACCATAGGTTATCTTTTAGTCAATTTTCAAGTCATGTTTTCATAATGCTACTTCAACCAGCAACTTAAAAAAATGCACATACGTTTTTCCTCAAGTCAGTTATACTTTAGTGTGTAGTATGTAGTATGTAGCAGACTTGCTTTCTGTATACTTCTCCTTTTGTACATAGAACATTAAAGAGTTGTATATACAAGGACTGAGAATTTAAAAAGTGAATCCGTTTTCCTGCAACATGAAGAACAATTTTTGTGTCTGCTTGTGCTTTGAGTGCATAGCGGAGTAGAACAAAATGACCAAATACAATTCGGTGCCACAGCCATGACCCGAGGTGCCAGAAGTTTCATCCACTGTGACTTTTGTATCATGAGTGCAACTGTCAACACAGTGAAAAGACAAATGTCTAAGTTTTAGTAAAAAAAATAATTTTGATGTTATGGAAACTTGAAAGGGTCTTGAAGATACTCAGGGGTCTGGATAAACTTGAACTATCTCTGTATTAGAACTCACATCAATTTAAAAGAAAAAAAAAAAAAAAGAGAGACCAGAGTGAAACTAAAGGTATTGCTGAACCTCAGATAAATGTTTCTTTAACATCTCAGCAAGAATGTCAGGAAACCTAGGCTATCTCTCCCTCCAGGCATCAGGCTCTAGAGAATGGAATAAAAGCAACACTCAGATCTCCAGGAATGGTTCAGAGAAAAGTGTCAGAAAAGACTGAAAGAATTTAAAATAGGAAAGAAAAAAATCTAGTTCACCCATTCAGTTTCTTGTCACCTTTCTTTATCTGTGAGCTATTTTGCAGCTTTATAAGTTGGAGAAAATGAATAATAATTCAAATAATTCTTGTCTGTAGAAATGCACACTAACTGTGTCTGGTAAAATGCAATTGGTTAGTACATGGAGGGAGAACTGCTTTCCATCCCTTTGCAAGTTTGCTTCAGAATTCCTTAGTCTTTTTGTATGACTTTGCTCCTTGTATTCTCCTTTGAACTGGTTGTAGTATCTTACCAGTCCCCTCATCAATTAATAGCTTAAATAAAATCTCTGACATGTTCATTTTATATGCCTTTTTGAAAAGTATCCTTTAACAAAGGAAAACGAACTAATTTCAGTTTTTGAAATTATGAGGTATATCAGGAGAAATGATTCACATTATATTAGAGCAAATAAAACCAAAATCAACTCCAAGGAGAAAAATTTTCATCGAATACAACATGAATGGGGTCCCAAACATGAATGACAGTTTGATCTGAGATCACGTATAAACAAATGATCAGAAGAGATTCATCATTTTGAGTTAAAATAAAACTCAACATCATTCTTTATAGAATTGCTGGTGATGAATACAGATAATATGTTTATTATATCAGGTACGTAGACAGTCGAGTTTGGAAATTTCCATAAAGTGACATGGATTTCTACCATCTCCCATAAAAGAAATAACACCATACATTTATATGGTACTTTGTATTTTTCAAAACACTTTTACGTGCATTTTTTCAAACCTTGTGAATTTGATAGTAACAATTACATCTGCATGTTTTGTAGTCAGAAAACAGAAAGTTTCATTGACTGGCTCTATGTTGTACAGTCAGCTCACAACCGATTTGGGCTCAAGTCTTGGGTGATGTTGTTACCTCCTGATACTTGGATCAGAACTGCCTGTGGCAACAGCTGATGGTCTCTTCCTTCCTGGTACCACCTTGGTGGCATGTGATAAAGACTGTTCTCCCAGGTTGCCCTGGGTTCTCCGCTGAACCCAGGCTCTTGCTGCAGCTCTAGAACTCCACTTTCCCCACTATCCTAAAAGGTTTGTGTTTGTCCACAGCAAAAGCAACCCAACAGCAACCTCAGTAGCTCATGGTTTGCAGACATCCTAGAGCAGCGTGTATGTAGGATGTGGTTGGGGTGAGCTGGCTGGTCTCTGGATGGACAGCAGGCAGAGCAGCTCTGGGGAGAGTGAAGGAGCTTGGCAGCAGGCTGGCATGCATAATTCATTATTACATGTTTCCCACGTGCTGCTGCAGAGTGGGCCAGTTTCTGAAATTTACAGAAAGCCTATTTTAATTTTTCCTAGCCTGCTAACTCTGCTTAACCAGTAAAGGAAAGTCGTAATACCAGAGTCTTAGAGGAATGAATCCTCTTCACTTAGATGAAATGGACAAGAATGAAAACTAAAAGTTGCCCCAATTTCATCCCACTGCTGTCGCAGTCCTGATTCTAGACTTTTTCATGGTCAAATTTTTCTTTTCCACAGTGGAGATGTCTATCAAACGGATGCAACATGAATGACACCCATTTGATAAAAATATCCTGGGCCTCCCATTCGTAAAGCCCTTCCTTGTCTGGCAGGCACGAGGGAAGAGGGATTAAAGCATATCTGAACAAGATGTTTGAGCACTTACTGCACATTGCCGTATGCCAAACACTGTTTTAAGCGAGTTAAATATGGTAACTCTCTCAATATTAAAACAACTTTTTAACATCTTTGGTATTGTTATTATTAATATTATTCCATTTTACAGAGATGTTCGCTAATGTGCCAAAGGGCAGAGCCAGGTAGAGTAGCTTCAGAGTAATTTTCCTAATCACTGGTTGACACCATTCTTGAGGTGGGCACGGCAGCAATTTCAGTCCTGACTAGGCTCATTTCTTTGTTTCTGCCCCTTCCTCTGTCGACCAGGAGTAACCTTGTTCCTCACTGGTCCATTCTCTTATGTAATTACATCAGAAGCAGAGTTGAATTGCTCACTGATTTATTTCTTCATAAATTTCAGTCATAGAAATAGAATCTAGTTGTTTTTAACACAATCGTCTATTTCAAGGGAAGTTTAATGAATCACATCGTTCTAGGTCAAGGGTTGTCAAACTCTGCCCCACGGACCAATTCTGCCATCGACTGGTTTTGTAAGTAAAGTGTTTTCAGAGCACAGCCACATTCATTTATTTACTTTTTCTATGGCTGCTTTCATGCTACACTGGCAGAGTTGAGCAGTTATGACAGACACCGTCTGGTCTGCAAAAAAATTTACTTTCTGGTTGTCATGGAAAAATTTGCCAACCCCCATTCTGTTCTTAATTGTTTAAGCAGACCCAGGAAAAAGTTACGTTCGATTCAAACTATGTTTTGACTAAACCCTGAAAAATCTATACCCTTTTGTTGGAAGAAAGTATAGCCATGTTTAACAGAATAGTTCCCTAAAATAAAGTTTCAATAACTACTAATTTTTTATTGTAGCCACCAAAGTTGAGTAACTCACAAACAGACCTTTAAGAACTATTCTAATCAAGTGCTGATCTATGCGAGGCCTTGGTTGAAGTAGTGAGGGTGTGGGTGGAATAGACGTAAAACCCAACTCAGACAATGAGGTGTTCCCTAGTTAGAGAAGAGATGTCAGCCCAGATTCCTGGTATGATGAGTCTCCACTCAGCCCCAGTCCTTACTGTGTGCTCCTGTATGTAAAACCCAACTCAGACAATGAGGTGTTCCCTAGTTAGAGAAGAGATATCAGTCCAGATTCCTGGTATGATGAGTCTCCACTCAGCCCCAGTCCTTACTGTGTACTCCTGTTAGAAAACTGTCACAGTCAGCTCTCTCATGGAGTTAGGCTCATAGGATCTCCCCATTGAATGGTGAGAAGCAGGGCACAGACCACATCTTATTCATCTTTGTACCCCTCCCAGGGCCTGGCCGAGTGCAGTGCACTTTGTGGCACTCAGTTACAATTTGTTGAGTTTGACTTTGCTGCCTCATAGCGATGATACAATAAAGTGATCTCTAGGTGCCTTATGAATGGCCATGCATGACTTCCTCCATCCCTGCTCTCAATCCACTCTGTCCCTTCTCTGTCTGGAGCAAGCTCCACTGGAAGCTAGTAACAAGGGGCAAAGACATTCAGAGAAATTTATGCTACACATTGTAAAATTGATTTAAAAAATAGAGCAAACTTTTTCTATGAGAAAAGATGCTTCTTAATAAGATGTCAGGAAATGCTGTGGTATCTCACTGGTCTTGGCATAACAGGTGTCTAATGAAGATATTGTGTGTTTTTCTGGGGAAGTCATTTTATAGAGAAAGACAGAGGCTATGATTCTTCAGATTTAATTTTTTTCTTCAGCAATATCAAATATCTCTTCTACCAGCCCTTCCTAAATGCACCAGAAAGGAGGTTTCAATAATCTTATCTAATTCTTAAAAAAAACTATCACAACAGAAAAAATTTTAAACGTGTAATTTTGTTAAAGGTATGCAATATTGAAATGGAAGATAATTTTCTGCTGGTGTTGAATATATGATAGTATCTGGGAAAAAAAAAATCTCATCTGTTCTATCAATTCCTACCTGGAATAAATTTCTAAGACCAGTCTTTTTGCTCTCTTTCTTAAATACAGACACTAAGTAATATAAAGATTATTTCTGAATTCTCTTCTTCCATTGGAGCTGCTCATGTAATTTGCCTCCTGCACCTCGGTCAGATGTCTTCTCCTAATTCTCCGATCACACCCTTCCAAAGGGCCTGCTTATTTCTTCTCACAGAAATAGCACAGAATGGAATCACCTGCATAGTAATAAATCCCATGACAAAACCTGACTGATGCTGCTCGCTGAACAGAGCTCATTTTCTGAAAGTACACCTAAAGAGCTTTGTGTGGTCTCACCCCTTCCCCCATGACCTATTAGCAGCTCCTTTGACTGTGTTCCAGAATTCTGAATTGGTTCAGTGGCAGATTCAAAAAGCTTTCTTTTCATCTTGACTGCTGTTCTCAGAGCTATCTCTCTCCCACAGAGAGTTCTTTTAAAAACTATCCTTTCTAAGGAATTTTACTGTAACCCCATAAGGATTCAAGCTTTATCTCCCTTTTGTTCCCTTTTCAACATCAATTAGTTGTTGAGGCAAACTGAGAAAAGATAAAGCTACAGTTTTGAACTAGGAATATAATTCAAAACTGGCATTGGCTTATCAATCTAATATTTCTCTCTATCGTTTTCCCTTTAATAAGTGATGATACAAAGCAAAAATGTTCAATAAATGTTTGTGAAATGAAATTCAGTTTTTGCTAAAATGTTCAGGAATAGGGAAAAATAGCAAAGGTAAAAAACAACCCCTCTACCCCCCAAAAAAACCAAAAACCCTTACACTCTAACATGTTTTAATTTCCTCACGACTTTTAATTGCCCTTACACATAATATACTGATTTCAAAGGAAAGAAAATTAGTCCTGAAGTCAAGTTAAGGGACACCTTTAAAACTGCGGGTGTCTAAATGAATCACGAATATCTTTGTGTTCATCTGTTGTGAGGTTTTTATGAGGTTGGCAGATTCCAAGAGGAGTGAAGACAGCAACCCCATAAACCATTCTGCTGAGGTCTTCCCAAGAGTGTGGGATTAAATGATCACTTACACATGAACAAAAAGAACGTGCTACAGACAAAAATATTTTCTCCCTTCACAGGCTATGAAACTCCCTTGAGTAAACAGCTTCCACACATCCAGTGCTGTGATAGCAACAATTATGTAAGACAAAGACACGGGCCGCTCATTATTCCAAGGGCACTCTTTTCTCATTAATAATTTCTAGTTTGACTTTTTTAGTAGGTCATTGGCTACAAAAGGCAAAAGTAATTGTATGGCACTAGCATCAGCTTAGGTTTGACCGGTTTAGAGCACCAGCCTGAACAGAGTGGACACACGTGGCATGTATGTCTATGGACTTCAGAAAGAGAACGTTGAGTGGCAGTGTGGACGTGGGCCTGCAGCACGGGCCCAGGTAAGAGAATTCCCAGAGGTTGGCTGCTTCTTTGGCTATGAGCTGTTTTCAGTTGCTAAAAACACACTTTTCACAAGGAAACACCTTCCATATCTAGGTAACTTAAAACACTGCAAAGCCAGAAAATGACTTTGCTTTCTTTGTGGCTTTAAAGTATTATGTTTATATCTTTTGTTTTATGTTTTGTTTTGTTTCCCCTGAAATGCACTATTACCTCCAAATTTCATGGTCACCTATCACCACTTAGGTTTCCCATATAAAAATCAGTTTTTCTTTTATTATTTTCTTCTCTTTTTTTAACATAAATAAATCAAATATTTTAAAGCTATCATTTAAACATGGGTGTTTACACTCCTGGGAAATAAATAATGCTGGCCTAGTTCTGACAAGTTAGTTTCTTTCTAAAATATAACATAAATTCCCAGTTTTAACTTAATGTTCAAAGCTTTTAACTACACCCAGTTTTCCAAAAATGCTTCTTTTAGGCATTTTTCTCATATTCAAGTAATAAAAAAGTTTAAATTTTGTTTAGAAAGTACAGTAAGATGAATCAATTTTGCAAAATATTTCAAAGTGGAAGAGAAACTCATTTGGGAAATAATGAGTTGCCTTGCAGTGGATCATCTATCCAAGTACTGAAAACATTGTATCTCCAATATAGGGAACTATTAAAACTATGGTGTATTCATTTCGAAAGAGAAAAAACAATTGTCACATTTGTAATATTGCAAGCAATACACTTTAGTGGTATTTGCCCATGAGTGAAAGAGACCAAAATGTAGAGAACCCTGCACATGGAGGTATTTCCTTAAACAAATACTGTTAATACTACTTTTTGTTTTTTGCTAGCTAATTTTAAGATAATGCTTAAAGAGTGATAAGAATTTTCCCAATTGTCAAATGAATACCAGCTTTGAAATACATTTTTCCAAGTTACCAAGTATTGAATGCAATTCATGTTAGTTATTTATATTATAAAAGTATGCTATCTGAAACATTTGCAGCGTTACTGTTTCACTGCTATAGCCATATGCTGTCAAATTTATATGCTTGCTGTATTCTTCTTTGCTGGTTCAGAGCCTGTTTGTAAGTCACGTTTCATTAAGTGACTCATAAATTAAAGAAACTGCTAAAGAAAACTAGAAAGAAACAAGATTTCTTTTTGGTAATACTTCATTCACTGGGCTAGAAAAGTTCTCCCAAAACATTTAAATGAATAATTCATTAATTCAGTAGGTTAACATTTGAGAAAGAAACATGACATATAGGAAGTCCAACATTTAATACTCACTGTAGAGAATTGTTCCATTCAAGGTGCTTGTTTGTATAGTCAAGTAGATGTTAACAATTCTGTTACGTTCCTTCCTCAGGGTTGTACAAAAAGGCAGTTCTAAGTAGGAATTCCCGTTGAAAGATGGAAAGAATAAACCTGCATCTAAAAAAAAAGTCATATTAATATATGTTCTGATAGCATTCTATTGCTAATCAAGTAGATGAGAACATAGCACTTATAGTTAACATTCATATAAAATGATAACACTGGTATTTATAGATATTTGGTCAAACTTCAAGAAATTTAGATATATAAGTATAATAAATTTGTAAAGTCATTGTCTCGAATAATTAACTGCCAGTCCATAGGAAAAAACTTTAAGCAAAATTTTTAGATGGATGAGAAAAACACCTTGATATTGTATTAAAAATGTGTCCCTGCATATGTGAAATAATAGTTTTCATTAGACTCTTAAAATATCCTGTGATACAAATGGCAGTACCTCAAATTACACTCTTAAAATTCATGAATTTTATTTGATGTAATCATACCTCAATAAAAAGTTAAAAAAAGCCTGTGACACAAAAAGATTAGAAATTTGTCTCATAGAGGTATTTTATTAATATTCATTAATATTTAGTGCTTGTCAATAACACTTAGATATTTTATAAGAAGTATTACTATAATATGCAAGGTGATTAATAATTTTTACAGTTATCCTTTTAAAATTATTCTTTAAATGAATTAATCTCATAAAATCTGGAGGCACATAAAATTTGGAAAGTATTTTATTGTCATATGTATGTATTTAGATCTATAGACTTGATACATTGAACAAGTGTAATATAATATATGGGAGGCTAGAACTTTATTTTTGTCTCTCTCACAATGGGGAAAATTTTTTCTGCCTTTGGATGAAAACTTGGCAGTCCCTATGAGTCCTACCTTCTTTCTAAGTTATACAATGATACAGAAACTAATCCAGGCTAAGAAATTTATCAACATTTAAATCTTCCTTCAGAGATATGACTTCCCCAGCCCCCTCCAACCAACCAAGGCCTGCAGGGCACCTGTCACCTGCTGCCTGTTTTCCGGGCAGGAAGAAGCTGGTTCCTCTTCTTTTTCTTTTCTTAGGGCCTCCTCTCAAGCTAGCTGCTGTTTCAGATACTTTGAGCTTTGCAGAGAGGGCAAAGTGGGCAGAAAGGAGAGAGAAGTTCATAGTAAAGTGTAGCTATTACAGCTGGCCATCAATACTGTTGTAAGCAGTCCTTTGCTCTCCAGGAAGAACAGATGTTTAAAACTGTTTTTCTCACAGTAGGAATGTCAGATAAAATATAGGGTGCTCAGTTAAATTTCAATTTCAGATAAACAACACATAATTTTTTAGTGTATGTCTCAAACATTGCATGAGATAAACTTATACTAAAAAATTATAAGTTGTTTATTTGAAATTCTAATTTAACTGAATGTCCTGTATTTTAACCCTATGACTCATGAGCATTTGTGTAACCTTTAGACACACTTTGCCAGCTACAATTCCTAGGATTTTGGCTCCTCATTTCTAACTTGGTCCCCTCTGGTTTTTCACGTTGTATACAGACTCTTGCTGCTGACAACTACCTGCCTGTGTTGAAGCAAAAGTTGCACTGGACAAAGTGAAAGAGGCAAGGAAGACTTTATTCAAGGCTATTGCAATAGGGGAGAGAGGCCAGAACTCAGCTTTTCCTCAACTCCTCTGAAACAAAAGGTGGCAGATATTTTAAGAACTGAGGTGGGGGACCCATGGGCTACCTGTGTTGCTACTTGGCCCTACCCCCTAAAAACATAAGGTCTCTCATGTCTTCATCACAGAAGATAGTTTACAACTTGGAACAAGGCTCCTATCTGCCCACAGAGAGGGCCACTATCTTTCTTGATGATTGCATTTCAAAGAGATGATTCTGGGTCCCGGAGAAAGGCATCTCTGGTTGTCAAACTGGCAAGAAGATTTAAAAAATATTTATATCTCAAAAGATGCAAAGAAAGAATTACAACGGAAAGTTTTCAATAGTAGATGCTCTGAGAAAGGTGAGGTCATGGGCCTAGAGCCGGGAAGAAGCTTCTCTAAAGTTCAGGCCAGCTGAGGAGAATGCTAAGGTTGTCTTGAGCATGTGACTAGGAAAACCACTGGGGCAGAACATCAAGTGAATCCAGGCCAAATGGCTTTCCTGAGGGGTCCATATCAAGGCCATGGTAGACATTTCCTTCCCTGCTGTCTATGGAAGTATAGTTAGTGGTCAGTCTCTTCCCTATCTCTCTCTCCACACACACAGACACAGACACAGACACACACACACACACGCACACACACAGGCTGCTTTGGCTTTTTCAGATATGAATGTATGACTCTGTTGGTCCGTGATGTTCCTTTCTGAATGATAGGGTTTTAACTATCCTTTAACACTGTCAGATGTGATGGGTGGGAGAGGGTGAGGGGTGAGGTCAACAGGGTAGCTTTCTACAAAAACATTTTTCTCAAAATCGTGTCTTCATGGCTTTAAAATCCGTTCTCCTCTTCAAATGCTGTCTCTTTTTATATGAAGAGTATTTCCTAGTCAAATCTTGCTTCTAGATATGGTACCTCATTTTGTTTACAACATTATAATCTGGTGTGTGAAAGTTTATTTTTAACATCCTGCTTTTGTCTATAACTTTGTATTGTCAGATACAAATTATATACTTTATCTATTAGCAAACTGATTTAAGGGAAAAGGGAAGAGCGAGAGGGACAAAGTAGGTATATAGAATTAACAGATACAAACTACTACTTATAAAATAGATAAGCAACAAGGATATATTGTATAGCACAGGGAATTATACCCATTATCTTGTATTAACATATAATGGAGTATAATCTGCAAAAATACTGAATCACTCTGTTGTACACCTAAAACTAACACAATATTGTAAATCAACTATAAAGTAGTAAAAAATAAGTTAGGTGGTATCATATATTTTACCATTCCTTGGCCTTCCATGCACAATCGTAATCTCATTGAAATTTACCTTCTTGGCTCTGTATTTTACTGGATCTGTTTTGTCAAAAGTTTTAGGCCCAGTTAGCAAATCCTTCCATAGTGCTCACCTGCCTAGAAATCTCTGTAATACTTAAGACTTATTTTTGTAAAAGTTTTCTCCTTCCTTGTCGCTTATGACACCACTACACGTTGATTGTCTTCCTACCTGCCTGACAGCTCCTTTCCAGATGGCCCTTTCAACCACTCCATAATGCTTAGTTTTCGAGGCTCTGTTCTAGGTCATCGAATCCATCTCTGTCTTTCCTGCTGCTCCTTTTCTGTTTTTTTGCTCTTGGCACCTACTCTCCCAGGCCTAGAAACTCAGCATGGTTGTCCACCCATCTCTTCTCAAACTAGTTGCTGCTTCCTGTCACCTTTTTCTTAGATCAAAACTTGCAGTGTTCCTTCTGCTACCCCTGCCCTTATTTAAGTTCTTATTACATTTCAACTCAGTTGTTGGCAATGGCTCCTTTCTAACTGGCCTTCCTTCCTACTGTGTCTGATAGCTGTCTTCATTGTGACATCATTGCTGTGACATCAACGTTAGTTGTAATTATCTAAGATCTTTGGTCAAAAACCTTCAGGAACTACAGAGCTGCCCTGTTCCGTTGACCATTTTTCCTGACATTTGTTGGCACCAAGGAGCAACTGTGAGATGTAAGACCCAATGAGAGCAGGGGTGGGGGGATGGGGGTGGGATGTCTAGAAAAACCCACCCCATCTGCTTTCCGTGCTGCTCATGCTCCTGTGGCAAGATTTGTGTTTGATTTATCTTTGCAGTTCCCTATGGCATGACGAGTTTCGTACATTTTAGGCAAAGACATTCTTAGACAAATAAAAATATAGCTAAAACTTTCATTTGTGGTAGTTTTGGAAAAAAAGGGACAGAAGGACATTCTTATAATTAAAATGGAATGAGGAAACTCTATAGACATGGGGTTCTAGCATTCTTCTTGTTGTTAAACTTTTCACATTGTTGATAAATCCACAGGAAATTTTCTTTATATAAGGGTTCACATATGAATTAAAATATTTGGATTCATAATCAAGCTTACCTGTTCTGAGAAGTAGTGAACTCACCAAGAGCAATAAAAGTATAATTCAATTTGCTAAAAAATGAATTCTGCATTGCTTTGCAGGAGAATAGCTACTGTATAATTTAGGTGCACGTGTCTAGCTTACATGATCCTTGAGCCTTTTTTTCAGAGCTGACAGGTTTTACGAAAATTATGACAGGAAACAACAATTATGAACTATAAACATTTGCTATTGAATTGCTTTCTAACCATATTGATTTTCATTATCGTCATGCTTAGTGGATATGTTGAAAAACAGAACTGCCCTGAATGTAGAAAATAAGACTAACTGGGGTTAGGTAGAGTGTTTTCCTGCTGCTTCCAAAAGCTTCTTCAGCAACGCTATTTGAATACACTCTAAACTTATTTTTCTTCCAATTATAAATGGAAAAAAAACCCCAAGGTTTTTATATGGAAATATGTATTAAACATCTTACAAAATATGTCATATAGTAATTAATTAGTGGCTTCTGATTACAACATAGATATCTGTAATGTTTAAATATATTAAAAATCATATAGATTGATATAACAAAGTATATTAACTTTAACATGGTTAAAAAATTTAAAATCAGTCTGAGTCATGGGCGAATCCAATAAATTAACCCAGGAGAAAGATCTTTTAAATCCCTTAAATTATATAAAACTCTCAAATTATCAAAGGAAACTATGGAACCTCAGTACTGAGTTTGAAGCATCTTGTGTTAAAAATATGGATGAATTTAATTTTTATTGCCAAATGTATTTCTAAAGTATGAATCAGAACTATAGTCAGTTAATTGAAATTTATCCAGGAGAGCACCATGGAGTACTTTATGATAAAGAAAACACAGAAGAGATTAATACCTTTACTCTGAACACAATGCAGCTGAGAGCACAAGTGTTATTCATTCTGAATAGAAATGAAACACCTTGTCTACATATGAGGCACACTCCTCTTATGTTGTATAAAGGTCTTCTTGATCTAACCCCAGAAAATGACACAGTAACATACAGATAAAGCTACAAATGCAGTGAATCACAAATTACCCATATAACTTTATTGTAATTATTGGTATTAGGAGAAACACAATATTGTTTGCTATTGCTCCTTTATAATGGAAATAAATTTGATTTACTCAATAGACATTAAAAATTAGTACTATTGAAATGTTTTTGTTCAGTTTTTCTTACTTTCTCCAGAAAAAACATCATACAAATGCAATGCAATTATTAATCTTGTTTTTAGTTTAAAAATATTACATTCCTTTTTTTATGATTCTAATTTTTTTAAATTGTGTGATTAAAAAGAGTATCACCAGTCAATAAGTCCATGTATCTCTCTTCCTGAAGAAGGATTCATCACTAAAAAATAATATATCTAACCAATAATATTCAAAGACACAAAAGTTATAATCATCTATATTATTCCAAAATTAAAAAAATTAAGTTCTAAGGCCAATGAAATAGAATTAAATGCTATACATATTAATCATGAGAAACTGCAGTGCCTTAAAGATTTATATATATATAAAAGTATATATAGTACCTATACTATTTATATATGTAATATCATCATAGCACTGTAGAATAAATAGCATATAAATTAATCTAAATATTTTTACATCATATATTTTCCTATTTTAGAATTATAAAAATTATTTTAGGTTTGGATAGCCCAAGTATCATGGACTAAATTATTATCTTTACTTGGATAATTTCCCCATATTAGACATTAACATTTATATTAATTCATAAAAGTTGATCAATTTGTTAAGTGCCTGATGAGAATTATCAATTACTCTTGTTGTTGCTGCTAGCACAGCTGCCGTTTTTGCTGCATCTACTTTTCTCCCCCATAGAAAGCACTTGCAAAAATCAGGACAGAGCTAACATTTCTCCTTTTGACCATTGCTACTTCATTCCTCGATTTGAAGATAGAGGAGAGTTGCTCTGCATGTGACCAAAGCAATGTACAAGGAAACAAGGTGTGAAAAAAAATTCTCACCCTTCATTGTCACAGCCAATCTAACAATACTATTCTTTATCCCTTGGTTTCTCTGTCAAAGAAGGGTTGATCATCATGATCTGCCCTTTGACCCTCTCAAAAATCTGAAGCTTTAATGCTATAACCCTACCTCCTTCAAAATAAAACCAAGTAAAACATTGTTTAACACATCCAAAATACTTTCCACGCAGTAAAAATAAAGCTAGGACAAGAAAGATACAAAGACCCATCAATATCTCACACTGTACTTGACATGTTGTCATAGTAGCTACCAATCTTTAGTCTATTTCTATACCTTTCCTTCACTTAGTTTAGAAAATTTCCCTGCGTGATCTCATTTGTTCCCACAACTTTAGCTACTTTCTAGCTTCTGAAAACTCTCAAATTTTTATCTTTAGCACAGATAGCTTCTGACCTTATATATCCAGCTGTCTACTATATAGATCCATTTGGAAGGAAAATAGGCAACCTGAACTCAGTATATCCAAAACAGTTTGTTGCTTTTTTTTTTTAAATTTGATCCTCCTTCTCAATATCAAGTTGACAATAGCTTCCTTATTATTATCACAAATACTTGCTATCTATTCCTATTACAGCCCTTATTAAACTGTACAGTGACATTTCCCTGTATGACTCACTATGTAATAGTTGTGAGTTCCTTAAATGTAGGCATCATGGCTTAATTTTTTTCTTCCAGTGTTACTGACATAAAATTGACATACAGCAACTGTATATTTAAGGTGTACAGCACGGTGATTTGACTTACATATGTCATGAAATGATTATCACTAGAAGTTTAGTGGACTTGCACAAGCTCATAAAAATACAAAATTAAATAAATAGAAAAAAATTTTTCTTGTGATGATAACTCTTAGGGTTTATGCTCTTAAAATCTTTCATGTATAACACACAGCAGTGTAAATTATATATATCATGTTGTACATTACATCCTTAGTACTTATTTATCTTATAACTGGAAGTTTGTATTGTTTGATTGCCTTTATCCAATTCCCCATCCCCCCACCTATGGTGACCACAAATCTGATTTTTATATGAGTATTTTTTTGGGGGGGATTGTTTTTGACGTATAGTTGACATACAACACTATGTTAGTTCCTGTTACACAACATAGTGATTCCATATTTCTATACTTTTCAAAATTATCACCATGATAAGTCTAGTTACTATATGTCACCATACAAAGTTATTACATTGTTATTGACCATATTCTCTACACTGTAAATTTCATACCCATGACTCATTTATTTTGCAGCTAGAAGTTTCGTATCTTTTATTCTCCCTTACCTATTTCTCCCCTCCCACCAACGACTTCCCCTCTGGCAACCACCTGTTTGTTCTCTGTATTTTTGACTCATTTCTGTTTTGTTTTTATTTTGTTTTTTAGATTACACAATAGATGAAATCATACAGCATTTGTCTTTCTCTGCCTGACTTATTTCACTTAGCATAATGCAATCTAAGTCCATTCAGGTTGTTCCAAATGGCAAGATTTCATTCTTTTTTTATGGCTAATATTCCATTGTACATATATACAAGTACTTTTTTAAAATTTTAGTATTTAGTACATCACATTTATTAAGATATGTAGACAGAGTAGAACTTTTGACTGGTCTCTTTTCTGTTTTTTTTTTTTTATGTTGTTATGTCCTGAACTTTCCACATCAGTCATTCAAAGAATCTAATATACCAGTACTTCTTTATCCGTTCACCTACTGATGGCACTTAGGTTGCTTCCATATCTCTCCTATTGTAATTAATGCTGCAATGAATAGAGGAGCGCATATATTTTTTCTGATTAGTGTTTTCATTTCCTTCAGATAAATGCCAAGGAGTGGAAATTTGTGAATAATTTGCTACTGTACAAACTTTGTTAAATCAAGATTAAAGACCTTCATGACAAATTTCTTTCAGTGTTCACATTAGTGGCTTTGTATACAAAGATGCTGTGATGGAGCTGTACACTAAAATTTATTGTAAAAACTTGGTAATGTGTCCATAAGCTTTTGTTTCCTCTTGTTATTGCATTTTGTTTATGATGTGGGCATGGCTGGTGCTTGTGGGCATGGCTGGTGACCAGGGATCCCAGGGCTGGTGCTGGCTTGCTGGTGGGTGGGTAGTGTCCTGATACAGCAGGCTGTGCCACTGCAGTATCCTGGGGCTAGCGTCCACCTCCTGGTGGGTTGAGCCAGTGATCAGGGGATCTCGGGGCTGGTGCTCATCCAGTGATCTGTGAGCCTGGGTCCTGGGGCTAGTGCCAGCACACTGGTTTGCTGAGTCCTCTGGTGGACAGGCCTGGGTCCCAGGGTGGCTGTGGTCTCACTGTGTCTTAAGGCAGCCAACTGCTGATGGGTGTGGCTGTGTCCCACCTTTAGCTCCTTGGCCTGAGTTGTCCCAGTACTGGTGCAGATAGGCTGGTGGGCAGGGCTGGGTCCTAGCATAATAAGCTGGAAGGAGGATTCCAAAATGGCACTTGCTAGGGCCAGTGTCCATGAGGTAGAATGATTTCCCCAAAATGCCTCTCTCCAGTGTCTATGTCTGCAGGGTGAGCTCCAGTTACCTCCTGCCTCTCCAAGAAGCTGTCTAAGATCAGTGGGTGGGTCTGACCAAGGCTCCTTAAAATTACTGCTTCTGCCCTGGGTCCTGGAGTGTGTGAGATTTTGTGTGTGCCTTTTAAGAGTGGAGTCTCTTTCCCACAGTGCTCAGGTTCTCCTGAAATTAAGCTTAACAGGTCTTCAAAGCCAAACGTTCTGGGGGCTCATCTTCCTAGTGCAGGGCCCCTGGGTTGGGGAGCCGGATGTGGAGCTCAGACCCCTCACTCCTTGGGGAGAACCTCTACAATTGTAATTGTCTTCCCATTTGTAGGTTGCCCACCCAAGTGTGTGGGTCTTGACTATTCTGAATCTCTGCACCTCTGATCTATCTTGTTGTGGTTTCTTCTTTATATCTTTAGTTGTAGAAGATCTTTTCTGCTAGTCTTCAGGTCTTTCTCATCAATAATTGATCTTTAAATAGTAGTAATCTTGGTGTGCCCATGGGAGGAGCTGAGCTCAGGGTCTTCCTACTCTGCTATCTTGGCCACTCTCCCTATCACAGTTTAGTTTTTTTGTGTTGCCAAAAAATAATATAATTTTGGCAGATATTCAAAACATGTTTGATGAATGAATAGACATACCTCTAATATTTTGTTTTGAATTTTAATTTTAGAATTTCCATCTACCTAGTTGTTCAAATAACAATCTTGCATAGTCATCCCATGTTTTTCTTTTGGTCCCTATCCTCCCACACCCACATCATTCATCTTATCAGTTATTTAATTCTATTGTTTTTCCTTCAATTGTAATGCCTTCTTCAACTCCTGTCTGTATTCTTCCAAATACTTTCTAACCAGTTCTCATGACTTCAGTTCCTCTTTTGTTCAATTCCTGTTAAATATATCTTATTTAAACACAAATTTGATCATATTATGTTACTATTTAAAAGAGTCTTCAATGGTCCCTGGTTGCTAGCAAAATAGTCACCTTTTAGTTTGGCATATAAGATCATTCTTAACTTGCCTTCCAATATTTTATAATTTTCCAAATTAGCTATATGCTACCCACACTATTCTATTTTGCATTTTGAACATTCACTATTTAATTTCGCTTGCCTCCTTTAATGCATCTGGTAATTGGTCTTTGTCTTTTCTTGAATCATTTTGGTAATTTTATTTTTTTCAAAAAAATTATCTCTTTCGGATAAGTCTTCAAACATGTTGCCATTGACTTACATAGAACATTATAAAACTTTTAATGTGTACTTTGTCTATTTCTATGTCCCTATGTTTTTATTTAGTCTCTAATATATGCATTTTCTCCCTTCCCCCTCAGAATAACCTTGCCCAGTATTTGATGGCAGAGGAAGTCTGGGCTCCTGTGATGCTTCAGTTATAGTGGCTCCACTCTGTTCTGATTTCTATATAAGGTTTATGAGTAATAGTTTGCTCAATATGTTTGCAAATCATTAATCTAAGGTAAGATACATAGAAATTCACAAGTAAATCTACAATTAAGCTTCCAGGTCCCAGGACCCAGACCTCCACTTTGCTCCCCAAACTTGCTCTTATCATGGGTGGGGTGATCAGGCACTGAGTATACAACTCATGCTGTCTAAGCATGGCCATAAGATGGACATAAGAATGATAATTTATTAATTTAAAAATATAACTGTCATATGGATTGGGATACTGACTTTTTAACAAAAGTTTCTTTTTAATTTAATTTAATTAATTTAATTTTTTTTGTATTTAAAAAATGTATTGGAGTATAGTTGATTTACAATGTTGTGTTAGTTTCAGATGTACAGCAAAGTGAATCAGTTCTACATATACATATATCCACTCTTTTTTAGATTATTTTCCCACATAGGCCATTACAGAGTATTGAGTAGAGTTCCCTGTGCTATACAGTAGGTCCTTATTACTTACCTATTAGTTATCTATTTTATATATAGCTGTGTGTATATGTCAATCCCAATCTCCCAGTTTGTCCTCCCCCCCACCACCTCTTTCGCCCTGGTAACCATAAGTTTGTTTTCTACATCTGTAACTCTATTTCTGTTTTGTAGATAAGTTTATTTGCACCATTTTTTAGATTCCACATATAAGCAATATCATATGATATTTATCTTTCTCGTCTGTTTTACTTCACTCAGTATGACAATCTCTAGATCTATCCATGTTGCTGCAAATGACATTTTTTTAAATAGCTGAGTAATGATCCATTGTATATATATATACCACATCTTCTTTATCCATTCCTCTGTTGATGGACATTTAGGTTGCTTCCATGTCCTAGCTATTGTAAATAATGTTGCAATGAACATTGGGGTGCATGTATCTTTTCAAATTATGGTTTTCTCCAAATATATGCCCAGGAATGGGATTGCAGGATCATGTGGTAGCTCTACTTTGTTTTTTAAGGAACCTCCATACTGTTCTCCACAGTGGCTATACCAGGTTACATTCCCACCAATAGTGTAAGAGGGTTCCCTTTTCTCCACACCCTCTCCAGCATTTATTGTTTGTAGATTTTTTGATGATGGTCATTCTGACCGGTGTGAGGTGATACCTCATTATAGTGTTGATTTGCATTTCTCTAATAATTAGGGATGTTGACCATCTTTTCATGTGCTTTTTAGCCATCTGTATGTCTCTTTGGAGAAATGTCTATTTAGATCTTCTGCCCTGACTTTTTTTATTATAATTTTTCCTAAAGCCATTTCACATTGAAAGAAAATTATAATCAGCAAGCAAGTCATTAATGATCATGGAAATCAGAATCCAGAGAATGAGACATCACAAAAAATAAGGATTTTTAGCAAAGATATTTTCATAAAATGAAACACTTTAAATAATGCCCCACCTCATTATTATTCAGGAAAATACACATTTATATTACTCTTAGATACATAATTTTATAGCTTTCAGATTAGCAAGATATAAAAAGTCTCATCATTGGAAGTGTTGGTGAAGATGTGCAGTAATTTGAACTGTTACATATTACTGGGGTGAGTAAAAATTTGGTATAAACACATTAGAAAACAATCTGGCACTATCTGGTAATAATTAAGAAGTACACAAACTATGAACCAATTGCTTTCCTAGATCTTTCAAGAATCGCTTGCATATGTACTTAGGAAGGCATGTATAAGAATATTCAGAAGAGTATAATTCATACAATAAAATAATTACAAAGAAAGTCTAAATTTTCATCAGTAGAATGTAGAGAATATAAATTGTGATGGAGGCATATAAATGAATACTACACAACAATGAAATGTTACTCCTACAAATATCAACATGGATGAACTTCTAGAGTATAATATTGAGCACAAGGGGCAAGCTGCAAAAGCACACATACTGTTGGTTTTTTTTTTTTTAATACAGCAGGTTCTTATTAGTTATCTATTTTATACATATTAGTGTATATATGTCAATCCCAGTCTCCCAATTCATCTCCCCCGACCCTGGCTTTCCCCCCTTGGTGTCCATACATTTGTTCTCTATATCTGTGTCTCTATTTCTGCCTTGCAAACCGGTACCATTTTTCTAGATTCCACATATATGTGTTAATATACGATATTTTGGTATTATTTGTACAAAGTGTTTTAAGACAAATAAAGAAATATTATGTTATTTAGTGATATATACTAAGAGTACAGACAAATGCATGGGGCTGATAAAGACAAATTCAGTATAGTGTTTATTCCTGAAATTGCAGGAATGTTTACACAACGGCTTCAAATATATTGGTAATGTTTTACTTCTTAACACCGTAAAAGCTATGAAATGGCTGTTATGCTATTCTTTATATCTTCTTGGAAGACAAATCATAATCTTAAAGTCATTGGTAGTCATTGGAAATAGAACACAAAAAATTTCAGAAATAACTTTTGTAAGGCTCCAATGATAGGATATTTTCAATGTCCAAATTCTTTCTAATTGTATTCTATCCTCATTGCTCTACCAAAGGAGCTCTGACTAAAATTATCATTGAGTTCAGTGTCTCCATTGAGATTTTAAACTACAAGCCTGGTGATTTATATTATATGCCCATTATTTTTCCCTTCCATGTGGCTGGTACAGAGGTCTTTGAGAATGAGTTTTGGAGAAAGACAGTGTATAATGCTAAGCTTACATAAGCATAATTCCAGTGTTAGCACTGTTTCAGATGTGATCACTTTATTAGACCAAATAAACAGTCTCCTGGGACCTGGTATGTAAGTATCAATTCAGCAAAGCCTATATCTCTATTCTAACGAGCAGAGAACTCTTGAATTAGTTTGCCTTTACCTGGCAAGGATAACATTATGCCTTCATAGCCCTGTCTCAAGGTTACTTCAATTCTCCAATACGATATCACAATTTAATCCATGAGGAACTTGTTTGCTTTACTCTCCCATAAAATACTTTATCTATTCAATGATTTATTATTTTTGGTGATATATTGCTGATAATAACTGTTACATAGTACCTGGAAAATAGAATGTATCTAGCTGTCTTGATTAAATATGTGAGTGCTAAAGAATGGGAAATATGTTCCTGTGAAAATTAAGCATCTTAACACTTATGAAATTTTTGTGGATTCTTTCATCCAGAGCATATAGACCATCCCTGTCCAAAGCAAAAATCAATTTACAGCTGGCTGGCAGATAACTTGCTACCATAAAGGAGAAAGCTGAGGGCAAATTTAACTCACTAAAAATCATATCATGGAGAATTTGAAAGAATTTGCAATTTTTATGTACTTTTTTCTTTCAACTCAAGGAATATATTCCAATTATTTTTTTATATAGAGAGTTTTTTTCTTTTTGATTTTCTAATTTTAATTCTGGAATCATTTTCCTTATTCTGGAAGTACTTCCTTTTCAAGTTGCTTTAGTGAGTATCTGTTGATGGTAAAACCTCTTAGTTTTTGTTTTTCTTTCAGAAGATATATTTATTTGGATCGTATTCTTCAATGAAACTTCAACTGTGCAAATATTTGTAGACTGACATTTAGTTTATCTCCGCAATTTGAGGATATTATATCTCTCTTGGTTGGATTCCATTGTTGATGTTTTAAAATAATCAAAAATGTGCTAGAAAAATTATGTTACACATTCTCTTTCTATTCAGCATATTTTAAACTTCTCTTGCATATTTGCTTTGTCTCTCTGTATTCAAATATTCAGGTCCAACTTCCTGTACTTAATCCTTTTCTCAGCTGTATCTAATTTTCTATTTAATTTATCTATTATATTTTCAGTGATCATACATAATTTTAACACACTTAAGAAAAAGCTGGGACTTCCCTGGTGGCACAGTGGTTAAGAATCCGCCTTCCAATGCAGGGGACAAGGGTTCCATCCCTGGTCCGGGAAGGTCCCACATGCCACGGAGCAACTAAGCCCTGTGCCACAAATACTGAGCATGCGCTCTAGAGCCCGTGAGCCACAACTACTAAGCCCACGTGCTGCAACTATCGAAGCCTGCACGCCTAGAGCCCGTGCTCCGCAGGAAGAGAAGCCACAGCAATAAGAAGCCTACGCACCGCAACGAAGTGTAGCTCCCCCTCCCCACAACTAGAGAAAACCCGCTCACAGCAACGAAGACCCAACGCAGCCAAAACTCAATCAATAAAAAAAAAAAAAAGAAAAAGCTTAGGAGAGAACTGCAAGTTATTGAAAAGTAGGTAGCTATCATTTCAAGGGTGAACTTTAGTAGAACTTTCCTACTATTAAAATGATAAATATCGATAATAACACTGCTAACTCATAGACATATCTTAAATTATAATTTAAAAAAATCTTTCCATATGGCAATTGACATGCCAATCAGAAAATATTGATTATATCAAATACTTTAAAGTTTTGTTCATTAAAAAATAACCACTGCTTGTGATAAGCTGTAGTTTCATGAAGAATATATTTTTCAAATATATTTACTACACCAAGTACAAATGCTAGCATGAATTTAATGTTTTATTTGAGAATAGTTAGACTATAAGCAAAAAAAAATCTGATGTTTTGCGTCATGATTTTTTAAATGTTACAAAAATTATTGAGTATCTAAATTACATTATTATGGTCATCATAGAGGTTAAAAGTGACATTACCAAACTTATATATTATTAATTTAATATTATAATTTCATATTGATTAAAATAATTCATATTTTTAGTGATAAGTCCTTTTTTGTTATCAACATACCTCTCAGAAATGAAACTATCTCTTTTTGTCAAATATTTCAAATATTCCATAGTGATTTTTTTCAACTTACTATTTAGTAGGTTAGTAGAGGGCAGGACATTCACATGTAACAAAAGACATCCTTGTCTAACAGACAAAATTTGAAATATGATATAGAAGAAAGTAAATATGGTAGTTAGAGAAAAAAGTGACCTATATGATGCCATGACAATAAGAACAGTTTGAAGCCTGGATGGTGACAGGACAGAGTGGTTTGGATCAATTTCCTGGAAGCAGAAATATGGTGGTCACAAGAGAAAACTATTTCCTACAATATGGAAAATTGTAAACTAGATGAAGAATTTATCAACAGAAAAATCACAAGGCTATAACCTAACATGAATATTATTGTTAAAAGCATGCAGTTAAATTATTTTAGAATCCTTAACTGAGATAAGGAAGCTTACACACTCATTTGTTTAAAAAATATTTCAAGTCAACTTTGCTGAAGGCACAACGGGGATCCAAATGCATCAGATGTAGATCCTTAATTCACTGAGTTTCCATTCCAACTGGGAAAATTAGTGAAATAATTAACTGATTATTTCATTCAGCAAATAATGAGCATGTTATATCACAAGAAAGATGTAAAAGCATGAGTAAGGGGAACAGTGGAACAGCCTGGTAAGTATACAGAGAAAAGTCTGAAGTTCAGCTGGTCAGGAGGACAGAATGTGTGAAGGGGAGTAATAGAAAATAGACGTGGAGAGACAGGAGGAGGATCATAGGGGCTGACATGCCAGAATAGAGAAATTAAACTTCATTCTGCAGCCAGAGATACTAAACCTCCTGAGCAGAGAAGCAGCAAGTTAGAATTGTCCTTCAGGGATGCAAAGCTCCCAGCAATGCACAGATAGCTTGCATTAAGAAGAGTGAGACATTACGAATTCAGATTAAACAGCTAGGTCAATAGTTCAGGTGGTGAAATTCAGGGTCAAATCAACGATGCTGGCAATAGCAAAAGAAAGGACGGACTAGATAGGGAAGACTTTCTGAACTAGGAGGGACACGACTTGGCAATGAGTGGACTGTGGGTTAAGGTGAAATTAGATCTCAAGAGGGAAAGTAGTGTTTTCAAGTCTGAGTAACCTGTAATAATGGAAGGGACAGAAACTAAAACAGGAAACCCAAGAGGAAGAGGAGTTTAGCGATGGGAGGGTGATGGAGTCAGTTTGTACACTTGACTTTGTGATGCGAATGGGATATCTGTGTAGAAGTAACCAGCAGATGATAAAAATCTATGTGTACACTGGCACACACACATGCATACATGCATGGGCAATGGCACAAGAAAGAAAACAAAATGTCACTCTTATTTTCTGGACTCAAACCTTTCCTCAGGTTGTAGGTGCATTGTATGTGGGGGTGAGATGAATTTAGTGACAACCAGTTGACTTTGTTGAACCTCTTTGGGAACTATTACTACAGTAGGCAATTCAAAGCCTCTGGTTTTGACAACAGCGTTGTAGGCAGCTGCCAATTTCCACTCTTTCAAAATATGGTGACATGTCTCCAAAAAAGTGTAGATGTTCTGGGTAAAACTCAGATATCTCTGGTCCACTAAGTTAATTAATTAATTAATTAATTAATTAACTACGGGAGTTTCCAAACGGTTGTTAGTCCACAACATTCCCACTAGTTCCCTTCAGTCTTCATATTATCACAGAGATTATTTTTGGCAACCATGACCCTCAACAGTTTAATTTTTAAGTCAATTCTGTGTATAAGCTGTTTACATTGCCTGTTATTTCTGTGTCCCAGGCTTAGATAGAAAAATATGATCAACGTCTATATTCATCTCTCCAATACAGATAATTTGGTGAGTGGAATAGAGGGTGAAGAGAAGGAAGGAGAGGGAGAGGATGGAAGGGGAGTGTGAAGACTCAGGATCATCCTCAATACAAGCTAGCTTTTGTTGATCACTACTATGTGCCAAGTAACGCTCTCAAAAGTACTATTAGTATCTCTGTCTTTATTTTTAAGAGAAGGTATCTGAGACTTTTAATCCTCTTTAAAAAAAGCAATTTTCTGAATGTTGCACAGTTAGAAATATTTGCTTTGAGAATGACTCTGCTGTTTATGAATTCTAAAACTAAGGCTCTTAAACATACTGCCTGATTCTCAAAGAGTTATGGAAGACTGATTGCCACACAGTGGTTCCATCCCTGACTGCCATGTTTCCCATTTTCTACCCGATTTCTCCCCCTTGTTAACCCTGTAGCTCAGGAGACCCTGTCCTTTGAACCCCATCATCCCTATGACACCCCTTCCATACCACTCTAACAATGATAATGTCTAACCTGTTCTGAGCTCTCATTTGGTGTAAGAACTTTGTTAAGAACTATTTTTACATGAATAATCTATTTTAATCCTCATTGCAACCCTATAATTATCCCCTTTCACAAATGAGGAGTCAGAGGTTTGGAAAGGGTAAGTAACCTGTGCAAGGTCACACAGGGAGGAAAGGTCAAGTAAGACCCTGAATTTCAGAGGTCCTCTTCTTAATCTCTAAAATATACATAATACATATTACTGCCATTGCATTCAGCAAAGCCTTCACACTGGCCCTTTCATGGGCCAATAAACTGTGTTTCTGTGCTTTCCCAGCTTTGAATATGAAGTACCTACCTCTGTAAACACTGCTCATTAGCCTAACATTACTACATCTTTCCTCCTCAAATTTAAACCCGTGATATTGTTTTACAAATGTATCCCAGGAATGAAGTCGTCTGTTCTCCTAAACCTACTACAGCCTGGCATTAATTATTTCTCTAAGTCTCTCATTTAGTCTTCATTATTCAACCCTTTGTCTCATTCATTGGTCCTTCTATTAGTCCTCTCATTTTTCCTTATAACTTGCATAGCCATTTTCAAGAACTAGATACCTACATAATATGAAAATAATTTTTAGCCTTCTATAGTCATTTTGAGGTCACTAATGCAATATCAATAATATAATTAGGAGGTTATCTCAAGCATTGAAAATAATCACAAATTCTGAAAATGTTAAGGAATAAATTACTACAAACAGTAAGGAATTGACTATAACTACATGAGCACACTATTTCACTAGTTGAAATGCCTCAAATGCAATAAGAACTTGGACACATGAAGGTTCAAATCCAGAGATAAACCTAAAAAGGTTCAGAGATTTAGTTCAATAAGCTCAAAAGTGGAAAAAAAAAAAAAAACTACACTAGGAAGTCCACGAATTACCTCCACTTATGTGCCTGGTCTTTTTATCTGTGGCCCATATGACAGCACAGTCTCATTCAGCTAAACCACTTTGATTCTGGCTAAGAACTGTGAGTACAAAAGCACTTGAATATATAGGAAATTGTTGGGTTCAGGTGTGGGGCAAGCAATTGGTATGAAAATAAGGGAAAGTTTAAAAGTTCATATTGTAAACCAATTTTCCCTCTCCTTTAAAAACTAGTGGGATAGAAAACTGCTTCCAAAGAAACCTCTTTGAAATCACAGCTAGAGATTGCAAACATACTCTTTAGCTGGTAAGCCCACTTTGTCTTCTTTCTATAGCTGGATATGTACTTCTTTTGAATTAAAGATAAAAATAAGTTGTAAAGTGCTACACTGTATGAACCTGGTGATTAATGGCATTTTGTGCACACAGAATCTAAAAAATCTCTTTAAAAAGTATTAGCACACACACACACACACACACACACACACACACACACATACAGTAAGTCTCCTACATACGAACGAGTTCTGTTCTGAGAGCGTGTTCTTAAGTCCAATTGTTCATAAGTCCAACAAAGTTAGCCTAGGTACCCAACTAACACAATCGACTGTATAGCACTGTACTGTAATAGGTTTATAATACTTTTCACACAAATAATACATAACAAACAAACACAAAAAATAAAGAAAACATTTTTAGTCTTACAGTACAGTATCTTGAAAAGTACAGTAGTACAGTACAACAGCTGGCATACAGGGGCTGGCATTGAGTGAACAGGCAAGAAGAGTTACTGCCTGGAGGAGGGAGAGGAGGTGGGCAATGGTAGAGCTGAAGGATCATCAGCAATAGGAGATGGAGGACAAGCTGCAATTTCACTCACGCCTGACGCTGATGGTACAGGTTCTGGTTCCTTGCTGGATTCAATTCTATCTACCCTCTTGAAACAATGATCCAGTGATGTCTGGGTAGTAGCTCTTTTTCTCTGGTCATAGATGACATTGTACCACTGGATTGCATTCTGAACGGATGCTGCAACCTTCATGTACTGTTCTAATTTCGGGTCCTGTGCCTCAAAAACTAACAAACAGTGCCTTCTCAAGTAAAGAAAATCCTTTTGCCATTCCCTGCACCGTGAACCTCTTCTTAGCAGTATCAGCTACATCACCCCTGCTTTTATGCTTGCTTCTGGACATCCTAGGCTTGAAAAAAAGATATTGTACTACTGTATTCTATACAGTACTCGACAGTAAAGTACACAAAAGCACAACCACTTGTAGAGGATGCATGCACGTGACAATGTAGGCCAGACATGTGAATTAACTTACGTGATTGGACATGCAAATACATCTTTGAAAGTTTGCAACTTGAAGGTTCATATGTAGGGGACTTAGTGTACACATACATATACACTAAGTCCTTTATCTGTATACCTATATCTATATATCTACCTATATCTACATCTACATAATACTTAGATATACTTGTAGATTATTCCACATCGACCCCTGCTTGTCAGACTTCTTGGGTCCGGAACTGGGGGTAAGTAGGTGGACCACATATAAAAAACATTGGCAGAAGACTGACTCTGTGAGTATGTGTGTAGATCAGGAGTTCAGTTTTGATCATTTGACTTTGATACTTGAAGAGGAATCCAAATGAAGATGTCTATATGATGTCTGTTGACTATATGGGCCTGAAGTTCAGAGGTATGGTCTATTATGAAGATATAAAATTTTAAATTAAGGGAATATTGCTAGTGAAGCTGAACAATGAAAGTGGAAGAGATTTCTTATGGAAAATGAGTAGATTCTAAAGAAAATGAAATTTAAGATCAAAACCAAAGGAATTGTGAGGTGGGAGAGAAAATAGCAAAGGAGACTGAAAAGAGACAGTTAAGAAAACAAGTATCACAAGGGAGTGTGGCATTAGAGAAGCCAAAAAAGGAGTCGTCTGGTAAAAGAGAGCCTGGAATGTAGGTTCTCTGGATTAGCCTGTGTTATGGCAGAGCTATGAAGTAAGGAACTAGAAGTACAAAGCAGACCCAATAAATGAATGTTTTCTTTGAGAAAGGTAGAAAAGTCATGGGGCAGGAGCTACACAGTAATGGGATTCTTGGGATGATTTTATTAAATGGGAAGACTAAGGCTGTTTAAATGCTATTGAGAGGATCTAGTAGAATTGAAGAAATTGAAGATACAAGAGAGTGAATATTTTATAGTTTCCATAAAGGGGAGAGGAAATATGTGCTGCATATCTTAGGGTTCTTAGTTGCAAAAAACATAATTCTCTCACTAGCTCAAGTAGAATAAAATAATTGCTCCTGATTGGTAGAGCCTCTGTCATGTTTATGTCCTAGTTGTAAGGCAGGTGGAAATTTGAGTCACATGTTATGTTACAGAGGCAAGTCTCATAACATGGGATTTTATAGAATATAGATAAGTTATTAAAAATGTAATGGACATCTGCTATAGGATATCTACTATAAAAGCCAACACATGGGTGGAAGAATTAGCCTTAGTTAGTAGCTTAGAAATTTCCTCTGTGGTATGGAAAGAAGAAATAATAAATGGATGATGATCTGAAAGTCAGTTTTGAGAGATGACATCTGAGGGCAATAATTTCTCTCAGAGAAGTAGGACATAAATTCATCTTCTGAGACTGAAGGGAAAAGTGGAGTTCTGAGGCTTGAGAATGTGGAGAAGATTTAAAATGATCACTGTGGAGACTGGGAAAGAAGGCTGAAAAAGCAGACATAATATTTATGAACTGTGTAGAGGTTTTCACTGTAGGATGATGACTATGAATTTATAGTGGTACCAATTCTTCCAGTTAGATGACTTTATTTATAAAAAACAATCAGGGACTTCCCTGGTGGTTCAGTGGTTCAGAATCCACCTTCCAATTCAGGGGACTTGGGTTCGGCCCCTGGTCGGGGAACTACTAAGCCTGTGCACCACAACTACTGAGCCCGAGTGCCACAACTAGAGAGCCTGCATGCCGCAACTAGAGAGAAACCCACGCACCACAACTAGAGAGGAGCTCACAAGCCGCAATGAAAGATCCTGAGTGCCACAACTAAGATCCAGCACAGCCAAATAAATAAATATTAAAAAATAAAGGACAATCAGAGGCAGGGTGATGACATGGAAAAGATGGATACCCAGGTTTGAATTCTGTTTGGAAGTCGTGTGAAATGGTAGCGAAGAGTTGGGAGGTTAAAGATATTAGAAAGAGATCGGTCATAGATCTACAAATACCAAGTAAGTTTGCGTAGCTGTCATTGCCATTGGCTAGTGTTATCATATAAAACCTGAAGTGTACTTGAGCCATTAGTATCTGCACAGATCCTGTATGATGTGAGTTGGCCTATTATTCCAGCCCATCAAGGGTTTTTGGTTTTGATTTTGTCATCCCTCATATTCACTTTTCTTCCCGGCTTTGTTTAACCTAGAAATTTGATAAACCGACTACATCTCCATCCAAGTAACTGATGAAAAATTTGAGCAGGACAGGCCAATTATATGGCCCTGTAATATGCTAAGAAATTAACCCAAATGCTTAGATATGTGGACTTCAGTAATCCTTTTTTTCAGTGATAGAATCACAGAATTTAACAGCTACTCCTCCAACCCCCTTTCCTAATTCTTTCACAGCTGAGCAAGATGATGCTTAAGGAATTTACATGATTTTCCCAAAGTCACCAACTAGGTGGTAAAATTCAGGATCGGAACTGAGTTTTCTGACAGTGGACGCTTGGGTTAGTGGCTCTTCCCACACTTTTTCTCTGTTCCCTTATATGAATCAAATTCTTTTCAAATTCGAAGATTTCTACATTTTAAGTAAATTTTTATTTTCTATTAGTGAACATAGAATACTATTATTATGTCTTCAGTCAAATTGATTCTCTACTTTTTAGCAATTCTTTTTGATACAACTGTTACTATGGATGAGGTCCCAGGAAGAATGTTACATTCATATCATCTGTCTGTCCCCCAAGATTATAGTGAGAAGATAAATATTGTTTTGGCATCATGACAATACAAATGCAAATTAAACTGAAATTAGAGTTCTGTAATTATAAGTAAATTTTGATTCTGTCTATTCCTTAAGGGTATGTTGATTGGAAACTGCAAACTATCTTTATAGCTATTGGCTGATAAAAAACTAAGTATTCATTCACAGTCAACACTTGAACTGTAATGTAATAATACACAAAATTTTATGTGAAAATATTTTCCAAACTGTAAGTTTAATTGTAAATAGTGTTAGACTAAGCTATAAACTTTTATAAGAGTAAATTTCTCTCTTTTCTTTTTCCAATGGGGAACAAATAAAAATTTAGATTTAAGAATGTTTTCACACTCATTTAATCACTGCAGTACTATAGTATAAGTTTTGAAAGCCATTTTGGAGTTTGAATTTCAGATCTGTCACCTTACAGTTGTGGTAGTTGGAGAGGGCTATGTAGTCTTTTTGGCTTCAGCTTACTCATATGAAAAATGGAATGGTACTACCTGTCTCATTAGGCTGTGAGAAGTAAATAACTATATGATATATATATATTTTAACATCTTTATTGGAGTATAATTGCTTTACAATGTTGTGTTAGTTTCTGCTGTATAACAAAGTGAATCAGCTATACATATATGTATATCCACATATGCCCTCCTTCTTACCTCTCCCTCCCACCCTCCCTATCCCACCCCTTTAGGTGGTCACAAAGCACTGAGCTGATCTCCCCGTGTGATTCAGCTGCTTCCCATTAGCTCTCTGTTTTACATTTGGTAGTGTATATATGTCAATGGTACTCTCTCATGTAATCCCAGTTTACCCTTCCCCCTCCTTGTGTCCTCAAGTCCATTCTCTTCATGTGCGTCTTTATTCCTTCCCTGCCGCTATGTTCGTCAGAACCATTTTTTTTCTATATATATGTGTTAGCATACAGTATTTGTTTTTCTCTTTCTGACTTGCTTCACTCTGTATGACAGACTCTAGGTTCATCCACCTCACTACAAATAACTCAATTTTGTTTTTTTTTATGGCTAAGTAATATTCCATTGTATATATGTGCCACATCTTCTTTATCCATTCATCTGTCGATGGACAATTAAGTTACTTCTATGTCCTGGCTATTGTAAATAGTGCTGCAATGAACACTGTGTTACATGACTCTTTTTGAATTACGGTTTTCTCAGGGTACATGCCCAGTAGTGGGATGGCTGGGTATTTTGGTAGTTCTAATTTTAGTTTTTTAAGGAACCTCCACACTGTTCTCCATAGTGGCTATATCAATTTACATTCCCACCAACAGTGCAAGAGGGTTCCCTTTTCTCCACACCCTCTCCAGCATTTATTGTTTGTAGATTTTTTATGATGGCCATTCTGATTGGTGTGAGGTGATACCTCATTGTAGTTTTGATTTGCATTTCTCTAATGATTAGTGATGTTGAGCATCCTTTCATGTGTTTGTTGAAAATCTGTATATCCTCTTTGGAGAAATGTCTATTTAGGTCTTCTGCCCATTTTTGGATTGGGTTGTTTGTTTTTTTGATATTGAGCTGCTTGTATATATTGGAGATTAATCCTTTGTCAGTTGTTTCGTTTGCAAATATTTTCTCCCATTCTGAGGGTTGTCTTTTGGTCTTATTTATGGTTTCCTTTGCTGTGCAAAAGCTTTTAAGTTTCATTAGGTCCCATTTGTTTATTTGTGTTTTTATTTCCATTTCTCTAGGAGCTGGGTCAAAAAGGATCTTCTGTGATTTATGTCATAGAGTGTTCTGCCTATGTTTTCCTCTAAGAGTTTTATAGTGTCTGCCCTTACATTTAGGTTTTTAATCCATTATGAGTTTATTTTTGTGTATGGTGTTATGGAGTGTTCTAACTTCATTCTTTTACATGTAGCTGTCCAGTTTTCCCATCACCGCTTATTGAAGAGGCTGTCTTTTCTCCACTGTATATTCTTGCCTCCTTTATCAAAAATAAAGTGACCATATATACGTGGGTTTATGTCTGTGCTTTCTATGCTGTTCCATTGACCTATATTTCTGTTTTTGTGCCAGTACCATACTGTCTTGATTACTGTACCTTTGTAGTATAGTCTGAAGTCAGGGGGCCTGATTCCTCCAGCTCCGTTTTTCTTTCTCAAGATTGCTTTGGCTATTCTGGGTCTTTTGTGTTTGCATACAAATTGTGAAATTTTTTGTTCTAGTTCTGTGAAAAATGTCATTGGTAGTTTGATAAGGATTGCATTGAATCTGTAGATTGCTTTGGGTAGTAGAGTCATTTTCACAATGTTGATTCTTCCAATCCAAGAACATGGTATATCTCTCCATCTATTTGTATCATCTTTAATTTCTTTCATCAGTGTCTTATAGTTTTCTGCATACAGGTCTTTTGTCTCCTTAGGTAGGTTTATTCCTAGATATTTTATTCTTTTTGTTGCAATGGTAAATGGGAGTGTTTCCTTAATTTCTCTTTCAGATTTTTCATCATTAGTGTATAGGAATGCAAGAGATTTCTGTGCATTAATTTTGTATCCTGTTACTTTACTAAATTCATTAGCTCTAGTAGTTTTCTGGTAGCATCTTTAGGATTCTCTATGTATCATATCATATCATCTGCAAACAGTGACAGCATTACTTCTTCTTTTCTGATTTGGATTCCTATTATTTCTTTTTCTTCTCTGATTGCTGTGGCTAAAACTTCCAAAGCTATGTTGAATAAAAGTGGTGAGAGTGGGCATCCTTGTCTTGTTCCTGATTTTAGAGGAAATGGTTTCTGTTTTTCACCATTGAGAATGATGTTGGCTGTGGTTTTGTCATATATGGCCTTTATTATGTTGAGGTAAGTTCCCTCTATGCCTACTTTCTGGAGAGTTTTTAATCATAAATTGGTGTTGAACTTTGTCAAAAGCTTTTTCTGCATCTATTGAGATGATCATATGGTTTTTATCCTTTAGTTTGTTAATATGGTGTATCACATTGTTTGAGTTGCATATATTGAAGAATACTTTCATCCTGAGATAAACCCCACTTGATCATGGTGTATGATGCTTTTAATGTGCTGTTGGATTCTGTTTACTGCATGATATTTTAAAGTGTAAAGAGCAATCTCTAATTTATGGTATTTTACAGTATGAAGATGTAATTTTTGAGTTCCTAGAATAAGAAAGAAGGGAGAAAAAGAATCCTACACGTGAAATCTGTTCTCTTTTTCTGAAAGGAGTTAGTTTCAATTATAAATTTCACCATGGTAATGCATCAAACAGAATTGTGGTATCATAGTTTGTACTGCAAAATGTGATTTTGACTATATTTTTTATAAATATTCTATATTTTATATATATTCTATTTATACTATATTCTTTATTCTTGTATATTGTGAACAAAGAAGAACAGAGAGCGTTGCTCACCACCCAGTTCTACAAGGGTCAATCCACTGCAGTTCCTCACTGACAGTGCCCCCCGAGGGGAATTCAGGATGAAATCAGGATAAGGCCCTCTGTGCTTTGGATAAACAGCCCCTATATAGTTAGAATATCTCAGGGAGGACTCCAGTGACCCCAGATTCTTGCATCTTTTTGTACATAGAAAAGCACTAAGATAATAAACTTGAGATGTCTGTTCTTTGTGACTAGCAATAATCTTTTACCAAGATGTGTGCTTGACTACATGTATTTCCCAGCCAAAAAATTCATATATATATATATATATATATACTGGTTCTTCCACTACATCTTCAGAGCAGCTCCTCAGAGCAGTCTCCCAGGCTATAGTCCTCAGTAAGACCTTAACTAAAACTTAAACTCGCAACTCTTATGTTTTATGTTTTTCTGTAAGTAGAGAACATCAACTATTAACTATGAAGATAGTTTCTTATAGTCTTGTTTAAAAATGGTTGTAAAATTGCTAACACAAGTCTACTTCAGGAGTTAGAAAGCAGGTCAAGTCGGCATGTGTCCTGTTTTTGTAAGTAAAATGTTACTGGAGTCATGCCCATTCATTTACATTTTGTCTATGGCTGCTTTCACACTACATAAGCAGAGTTGAATAGTTGTGTGGCTTGCAAAGCCTAAAATATTTACTATCTGTCCCTTTGCATAAAACTGTTTCCAACCCCTGTTTTATTTGACTAAAATCAGTAAGGCTGTGAGGAGGCGAAGTGTAATTACTTTAGAAGTTTCTCTTTAAGATATCAAGATTTGGAAAAATGTTGACAAAATGCATACAATTCTGGACTTTACAAAAGAGCTGTTATGATAATTGAAATTTTCCCTAGTCTATTTTTTTAACTTCTGCTATTATACCCTTTTTCTTTAAAAAATTATTTCTAATATTTATTTTTGCTTTTATTGCTTCATTCTCCATAATGCCTTTCTAAATTAAAAGCATACCACCCTTATTTAGACACTAACTTTTTCCCTGTAAAATTCAACAAACATGAAGACTTTTGTACATTTATCATAGAAAGGATCTTAAATAATACAAAATAGGCAATGGGATAAAAATCACTTGTTTAACAAATATTGAACATGTGTACATCACTAAGTGATAGAATTACCTCAATTGAGAAATAAGATATTTTAAGTAATTATCATACCATGTATGCATTCTATGAATTAAGTTTAATTTTTTTAATATGACTTATACAATTAGTTTTTATGTTATTGAACTGATTTTCCTTTATCACTAAAATTATATTCCCACATCTAGAAGAAATGGGCTTTTCATTCATACAAATCTAAAATCTTATTTAGAGACTGCGTTCCCTGAAATTACTATTATATTGGGCATGTTTACATAATATGAAAATATTGTAATCAGAAAACTTTTTCAACAAAATTAGAATAATTTTGCACAATGATAGTTGTACCACTTGATTGATTGAATTTTCTGTGTTTTCCTGATGGCCATTTTGATACTGCATAGGTATCAAAATGTTATTATTTTGTTATTATTTAGTTATTACTAAAAGTTATTTAGTAATAACTTTTAGTTATTACTAAAAGTCACCCACAAAAATGCTACTAAGACTATCAACTTACTAAGTCACATTTTTTCACACTTTCCCATGATTAACTTTTTATGCTTAAATTTATTTTGAACTTAGTTTCCACAAAACATTTAACAAAATAAAAATCTCAGTGCTTTAACATTATATTTGGACCTGAGAAAATTTACCAGTATTAATGTGTTCATTCATTTTTTAAAACTCACATATTCTTAGACAACAAAGCAAATAACAACCAAAACAACAACAATCAAAATCTTACTAATAATGGACTATTCGAACTATATTTCTGAGATCTTCCTCTGGCTAAATTTTAATGAAATCAAATAAAATGGTAGAAAAAATTAACATTGATCAAAATTCTTTAGAAATGTTACTCTATTGTCATTAAAACCTTACTTCCTGACTAATTTCTTTAAGCCTTTGTAAGTAAATTGGTATTTATTTTCAATTCTAGCAAGAGAAATAGGATTTAGGAGGAATTTATTTTCAATTCTAGCAAGAGAAATAGGATTCAGGAGGATCCATAACAATGCTACCAAGGTAGCAATTACTGGATATCATTACACAGAAAGTACTATAATAGACATTTTATAGTTATTATTACATTAAGTCATCTAATCCTATCGGCATATTAGTTTTCTATTGTTGCATAATAAATTATCACAGACCTGGTGACTTTAAAAAAGGCAAATTTATTTTTCAGAGTTTCCACTAGCTGGGTTCTCTGCACAGGGCTGCACTAGGATGAAATTAAAGTGCTGGTGAGGGGCCGTTATCTCATCTGAGCCTCAGGGTCCTCTTTCCAGCTCACTGGTTATTGGTAAATTCATTTCCTTTTGGATGTAGTAGTGAGATCCTTTTTTTTTTGGCTGCACGGCATGGCATGCGGGATCTTAGTGCCCCTACCGGGCATCAAACCTAAACCGTGCTCCCTGCAATGGAAGCGCGAATTCTTAACCACTGGACCACCAGGGAAGTCCATGAGATCCTTGATTTTTCTTGCTGGCTGTCAATTGCTCTGGGCTCCTACCTAGACGTCACCCTCTGTTCCCTGCCTTGTGACCACCATGTTTGTTTTCCTCCAGACCTGCAGGCATGCCTCCCTCCAGTTTCTCTATCTAGACTCAGTCTTACAAAACTTATAATCCTGCAGGTGACAATGCCATCATCTTTTGCCTTATAACACAACCCCATTAAGGAATGACTATCTTACACTTATAGGTTCCACACATATTCAAGGTGAGGGGATTCTACAGGGCAGGAACCCCAGGGGAGGAATCCTGAGGACTATCTTAGAATTCTGCCTACCACAACTATGCACATATTCCTTCCATTTTATGGATTAGGGAATTAGGATTTAGAAAAGTTTAGTGATTTGATTAAATTCACACTTCTAACATGTGGCAGGGATAACAACAGTCTGATTTAAAAGACAGAGCTCAGAACTATTATATTGACCATCCTTTTTAAGCCTAATGGTACAGTAATCAAATTTTCCTTAGTATGGTTAATTCACTTTCTTAGTTTCAATTTTCCAGTCTGTACAGAAGACTTTCAAATTTATGTCTTTAATCCTGATGCCTTGCTTGAGCTATAGGTCCCTATCTCTTAGCATCTTCTGCAGTTTTATAATTTTATGACCCCGTTCAAATTCAACTCATCCAAAACCAATTTCAAGAAATTACCCCTCCTAAAGTTCCAATTTCTATTAAGTGCATCATCATTTTTCTTGCCCGTACTGCCATCTTTGTTCTTCCCTCTTGGCTGCACTGTGGCCTAATTGAAGGCTAATATCCTTCTCCTACCATGGATCTCGTCTATGGACAAGGCTCAGTTGATACCTATGTTTTTCTTTTTTTTTTTTTGGTACCCAGGGCTAGTCAGTAACCAATTCTTTCATATCTTAATTTGAAATAAGTCTGGTATCCATCTGTTTTGCTTCATTCTCATTGGCATTACATTTAGTAATGACAATGCATGATTTGCCCTTTTTTTAGGTAAGCATTTTTTTGCAGTCATTTAGTAAATATACTAGATGTTTTCCGAATGCTGTAAACACACATGGCTTTTACTCTGTCTGCGGTAGCATTTCAAATGCATTTAATTTACTTAAAGAAGTAGAATCCAATAGTAAAAAAATTAGTAAATAGTAGTGAATTACAGAAATGTTGCCAACAGTCTAAGATTAGAAAAATTACTATTAGCAATTAATAAATTATTAAATTACTATTAAATATATAGAGCCCATTTTCATAACACAAGCATTTTCCCCCCAGAAGAATGATACTTTAAAAATAATTGCTTATGTATATAAGTTAGTAAAATAATGCCTTAGGTAAGCTTATAGAGCTCTAGACTTCTGAGTACTTACAAGGACTTCTTGAGTTTAATGTTAGCTGATATGAATGAACACACATAACCTGCATAAGCATTTTATTGTATTAAGGTAGGGCACTGGGGAGTGGCTAAGTTTGTGGAGCCCAGAGCCAGGCTGCCCGAGAGTCCATCTAATTGTCTCCAGTTTCCATTTTGTGACCTTGGGGAAGATACTTGACCTTTCTGTGTCTGGGTTTTTTTTTTTTTCTAAAATGAAATAGTAATAATAGCATCTATCTCACAGATATGTTAGAAGAATGAAAGGAATTAATATCTAAAGAATTTAGGACTTTGGTACTTTGTAATCACTATATAAACAAACAAATTATTGACAGTAGAATATTTTGGATATTTTAAAGATTCATTTTTCTAAGACTATGCAGATATAGTTCTAGTTTAAGGATATTTAAAAACATCCATATAAAAACATTTCATTTATGATGCAAGAAATAATGTAGAAAATTTTATTAATAATTACCCAGGACAGATAACGTTTACACAGCATTTTTTAGAAATAGAGAAAACAGAGTCTCATACTATTATCAATATCATATTAAAATTACTATGTTATCTCTTATTATTTTACATTATTATCATTAATTTTTCCATACCAGGTCCAACTTCTCCTTGGGAACAAATTTCTTGAATTGCCTTATCTTTTAGCAGATATATTTTTGAAGAATTTTGCCATGGTTGTTAAATTTCTCTGAACAACAAGCATAGTGAAATAAGAACAGGAGTAGGGGTCAAATCTGTTTGTAGGAAGAGAGACTGTGGCATGGGAAGTGAGACACAGATGTGGTCTGAACCTTTTAGCAGCCTTGCATTAGGAGAGAGACAGCTTTATCATTCCTAACTGCCAGCTGTGTGCTTGATGTGAGCTGGATATTTTTCAGATTAAATCAAAAGGTAAAAATTGGGTCATAAATCCTATGCAGTTTTGTTCTGGGAAATATACTAGGAAACAAAGTGTGGTGGCAACCTTGAGTGTCCCCTCCAGGGCCTGGCAAAAGCAAACATGAGACAGAAATAAAAAATTAAAATGGATACAATTAAGTTACAGAGTGATTTCAGGCTTAAGATCCCCATTCAAAGATGATGCCTTTGGTTTAAAAGTTACCACAGCAAAATCTCTTTGCAGAGTCCCCATTTCCAGGATCCACTGAAAATTCTTTCCTTGGGCTCAGTAAGGCCAGAAGGGATTTGTCAGAGCTTTCTAATTTTACAACTATTAGATAAAATGATAAGGCAGCTGGGTCACTGGAAGGCGAAACATCCAAACCAGGATTTTGCTGGCTTAGAGAAAACAAAAGTAATGTATAAAATAGCAAGTCCCATGGAGCAATATCAAGAAAAATGAAGAGAAGGTATACAACTACAAAAGATATTTAAAGCAAGGAGTCTCACAGTGTCTTATTTTCATTTGAAAGCTGGAGCCAGGAGCAAATATTCACTTTGTTTGAGCAGGTTAGAAATATCTTGCTAGTTTTTATTTTACTCAAAATAAGTATGAGAAACATATTGATAATGTCAGGTTCTTCTTACTCTGTCCACCCCACGTTCTGGCCTTTCCCTTACACTTGAATCCTCCTCCTCTCAGCTACCTCATCTTGTCTCCAGGGGAAAGTTTTGAAAGCTAGCTAAAAACACAGGAAAAAGAAATTCTCCCTGACAAGTGTTAAACATATTGCTCACAGTATCCAGTGCAACATACATAATTGAGCTCTGTGGGCATGAACCAAACATCCATTGACTGAGTGGTCATTTCCACAGGCCTGAATTTTAACACAACATTTGATACTGGAGTAACTTCAGTTCAGTGGAAAACAAATGTTCATGCCATATATACTTTTGAAATCTTCTAGGCCTCCTCAGGACCATGATTTATGAATTACTTAAATAGTCTGTCATAGAGCACACCAGTTGTCTTCTAACATGAGAAGGCATTGTATCAATGGCTATTAATGACAACAAGTTTCTTGATCACTGCTATGTTCCAAGAACTCATTTTGTCATGTAAATAAAACTCTTCAAATATTCAAATATAATCAGAAATCAAGGCAGCATGGCATTAGCAAAAAGGGGGAAGGAAGGTATAGCACAGGGAACTATAGTCAATATCTTGTAATAATGTAAAATGGAAACAAATCTGAAATTATATATATATTATATACTATATATATATTTAGAATTTCACATATATATACATATATATATGTATATAACTGAATCACTTTGCTGTACACCTGAAACATTGTAAATCAACTCTACATCAATTTTTTTTAAAAAAGGGGATGAAAGAATGAGGTCATGAGCAGTGAGAAAGGAGATGAGGGGAGAGAGGTGGAGGGAACCAAGCATGACTTCACCTCAGTCCTCAGTGTTGCCTGGGTTTGTGCCCAGTGGGTGAAGATGACTCTGTGCAATGAACAAGGAGGTCTTTCCTTCATGAAAGTGGTTACCATTGTCTTGCAGTGAACAAAGACAAATCTTCTTGTCTAAATTCAAGTATATTTTGGAACATGTTTTGTGGCCACTCTGCATGAGCAGGATGGACTCCAGCCCAAACTTTGGTTCCTGTGTAGGGAGCAATGATGGCAACACACAAGGGGTAGATGAAAGGCTTGTTCTCACATGACAAGTCCCTCTGGGGATAACAAGGAAGGCCTCCTAAGTTGGGATGAAATGTTTTGAGAGGGCAGGGAAAGAGCCTGGCTGGGCTTTTATGGTGGTTAGTGGGTGGGACTGGGCTGAAAGTTGCTGGGTGTGGGCCTGGGCTTGTGTGACTTGAATTTCCCAGTTTCAAAAGAAAGGAGCACCCAATATTTCCTATCAGCATGCTCAGATATAGGGCATCAGGAGAAGAGAGAGTGAGGTTTAAAAGTTGTCAGCAAACATCAGAAAATGGAGTCAGACTCCTTACTATAATACTCAGCAGAAATTGCCAATTGGTGTTTGTGTATTTGCATTATTCTCTTCTACGTCAGCTTACTTTTTTTTTTTTTGTCAGTTTCCTTCTTAAGTTGCCTCAATATTTGGGCACTGCCCATCACTCTAGCATATTCTTCCATAATATCTAACTATTTATGGCTATTTCAAGGTGCTGCCACCAAAACATTCTGTTTAACACTCCCAATGCCTTTCAAGTCTTACTTTCTCTGCTGAGTCAGCCAGCTCTCTCCTCACTGCCCCACCCTCTACCAACTCCTGCACTCTGCCCTACTAGAACTATTATTCTTTCAAAAAGCAGGTCAAGTCCCTTCTTCTGTAAAGTCCACTCTCATCACATATGTTCTTGTCAATTTCTATATGTAGTTTCATTATGAAACTGAGCAGGACCCTATGGGGCTCCTGGTCAGAAAAGCCTTTCTGTGTCCCCTTCCCTGAGTTCCAAAGGGCAGGTTCAAACTGTTGCTAATCAGGGAAGGGAAGGGATGCAGAGACAAGGGAGGAGCAGTCAAGAAACAATAGTGCAGCCTTGGGGCAGGGTCCTGGTTCCTCCTCAAGGTATATACATAAAAATATCTTTCAGCTCTTCTGCAGAAGAGCTCACCAAATGGAAGATGTTCCAGAGAGAAGGTACAATAACATCTAGAACCATAGCTCATGCAGAAGACCACCTGATGCCAGAAGATCTCTAGATTGAAGGAATGCAGGCCCTGCACACACCCTGATCCTTTTCAGCAACCCCAACCCTTGACTACAGAACTCTTTACAACCCTCCCCCTCAGGTTGGGACACAAGGTTTTGAGGGCATTATGCTGCTGTGGACCCCTTTGTCTGTCAAAGCAATAAAGCTATTCTTTCATACTTCACCCAAAACTCTGTCTCTGAGTTTTAATTCAGTGTTGGGATTCAGTATCAATTAGTAAATCCCCAAAACAACTGATGGTAATAATTGTTTGTTTATTATTTTATCCAAATAAGTATTGAGTGTCTGGTGTATACCAGATGCTGTTCTAGGTTCTGAATAAGACATAAGTTCTGCATCATGTCATGTTAGAAAGTCACATTACAAGCAACTTTTCATAACAGTGGGCAACTTTATGGAAGTCTCCTTAAATGGGGTATACTGGAGTTTAATTTTGAATGACAAATATATTTATTTAAAATATTTAATCTTTCTTTCACTATTGATGTAATTCTTAAAACTTTGTACTTTTAAAAGTCATGTAGTTTTGCACTGTATAATCTGAATATTATTTGTATTGTTTGTATCTACATCTTTTTAAAGCTTAAACACAAATTCGACATCAATTACATGGAAGGAAAAAAATTTCACTAATTTACCTGAACAGCATATTATGTGTGTGATTCTTAGACCAAGTGACTTTTCAAATGGTAGTAACTGAAACACAATAACTACAATTACTTACAATCATCTAAAAAATTATAAGAAGGTAAGCTGTGAAAATTACTTTTCACTGAAAGATGCTTTTCAACCAAAAGGCTTAGCTTTAGTTGGGCCAGATTTTCTCCCTTTTGTTTTTTTTAAATATTAATACAAATTAAATTATTTCTTTTCTCTATAGATGTTTCATATTGTGTTCAAATGATTTCTCTATATTTCTATTTATTTAGAGAGAAGAAAATTTGTAAAATTTTTCACATTTAATTTTCTTAACAGTTCACAGAAAGTAATTGTTTCTACTGAAACATAATTTACAAGCTTTTGAAATTGATGTAAGCTGTATTTGTGGTTCAATACATAGAAAAAATAGTTTAAAAATCAATAGAATGAAAAACAAATGTATTTGAGGCACCACACCCAGTTGAAATACACTGGGGAGAGCAGCGTTGAAATTGTTTCAAAAAACCTTGACCATCACAAACAGCATGGCGGTTGCTGTCGTTTGCATATAATATAATGTAGGGGAGCAAAATTTGCTACCCCAAAATGTATCTCTTTGGCACGAGAATTAATAGGCTGATTATTTTTAAGAAACAGAAGACTCAGGAAGAACCTGAGACCTTTCCTCTAACTGCCTAAAAAATTTTAGATAGAAGGCTTATTCCCAAAATAGAGTTATCACCAGAGGCATCTGCAAAGAATACGGGCTGGATGTGGTGGGAGAAGGGGGCCTAGAGATAAGAGTCCACTGTGTGTCCCATTGTTTGTTAACACTTATTAACAAACATGTGCTTTTCCATCTCCATGGGAATTGCCTTCCTCCCCTTTGAAGTTCCAAACCACTACCCACAACATTCTCTTTTGTCTTTAGCTGAAGATGGTATTTAAGGTGAGGGTTTCAGGCATTTTGGTAAGTTACTCATTTCTCTTAGGTCTCTCCCAAGTATACATGTTATCAAACTTCTGTTTGACTCTCTCCTGTTTATTAGTCTCATGTCAATTTAATTCTCAGACCATCCAGAAGAACCTGCAAGGCTAGAAGAAATTTCTTCTTTCTCTATAATAGAAAAATAGAAAGTTTAAACCCACCAAAGTATTGTGTCTCAAAAAAGTGATCTTGACAGTTCAGTATAATTTTAACAAGAGATATGAAATATAACAAATCAGAGATTAAGCAGATGTGTGTAATTATAAAAGTTGGTATCTAAATATTATTTGACAGTATCATCCAAAATCTCATCTCATATCTCCTGGATATGAAATTTATCCATCTAGGTCAAAGGCCTAGATGGAATTTGGAACATCTGAAGAACTTCACTGAAAACAACTTTCTCTCATGTAACTTCTGCTATGTACAGAGCTTATTACATTGCTACAGATTCTCACCTGAGCAGTACGATCTTTTATTTTTAGCTCCTTGGATGTTTCAATTGCATTTCTAGAAATAATATTTTCTTTGCACATGCAATTTTGTGCATCATTGCCCCTAACTGCATCTTTAAAATGCATGCTGTGACTATTTAGCCCTAAAGCAAACCATGAACTTTTTAAAATGGAGCATGCTTTGATTGTTATGACTTCATTTTCTCCATGAAATGAATATCCCTCATGTATATACTATGAAATGAACAATGCTAGAGGAATACTCTATCCTCCAGATGACCTGTCCGGTTCTAATTCTCATAACACGCATATTCAACAGAAATGAGGTCATGTTTATCTCTATTCCCTAGGCAATCCCAAGGTAGCAGAAACATAAAGGCTATAAACATTCCAAGATCATAGGAGCTTGGGACTGCAAAAGGGGATTTCCCCCTCCTCTACATTCTTCAATAAAGCTTATTTTAAAAATTCTTTATAAAGGATGCATTCCTGCAATTTGTAATCTATATAGCTCATTCAGCAATGTTCTACTGGTTTGATTTTCTTGAATCTCAAAGTCAAATATGATGGTATTTATTTATTCATTCAAAATTATTATTATTATTATTTTTTAACATCTTTATTGGAGTATAATTGCTTTACAATGGTGTGTTAGTTTCTGCTTTATAACAAAGTCAATCAGTTATACATATACATATGTTCCCATATCTCTTCTCTCTTGCATCTCCCTCCCTCCCACCCTCCCTATCTCACCCTTCTAGGTGATCACAAAGCACCGAGCTGATCCCCCTGTGCTATGCGGCTGCTTCCCAGCAGCCATCTATTTTACATTTGGTAGTGTATATATGTCCATGCCACTCTCTCACTTTGTCACAGCTTACCCTTCCCCCTCCCCATATCCTCAAGTCCATTCTCTAGTAGGTCTGTGTCTTTATTCCTGTCTTACCACTAGGTCCTTCATGACTTTTTTTTTTTCCCCTTAGATTCCATATATATGTGTTAGCATACTGTATTTGTTTTTCTCTTTCTGACTTACTTCACTCTGTATGACAGACTCTAACTCCATCCACCTCACTACAAATAACTCTATTTCGTTTCTTTTTATGGCTGAGTAATATTCCATTGTATATATGTGCCTGCCACATCTTCTTTACCCATTCATCTGATGATGGACACATAGGTTGCTTCCATGTCCTGGCTATTATAAATAGAGCTGCAATGAACATTTTGGTACATGACTCTTTTTGAATTATGGTTTTCTCAGGGTATATGCCCAGTAGTGGGATTGCTGGGTCGTATGGTAGTTCTATTTTTAGTTTTTTAAGGAACCTCCAAAATTATTTATTAAGCACAATTTAAGCAACAGACACCATGTTAAATGCTACAGTTGAGTGTATGTGGAGGGTTTCACAAAGAACAGTAAACAAGTAAGTACATTAAATGGTTATACATTGTGATATGTGTTATGGAAAAACCAAACACAAGGCTGGGATGCAGAATAATAGCAGAGTCAGTGATGCTGTCTCTGAGGGATAGCTTTTAAATTAGGCAGTGAAGGATTAGATTATAGTCATTAGGAACTATAACCCACTGGCCAAATACTGCTCACTGCCTGGTTTTGTAAATTAGCTGTTGTTGGAACATAGCCACACTCTTCTTTTATGGTTGTCTGTGGCTGCTTTTGCACCAGCAGAGCTGAGTGGTTGCCTACCCATTTGAGTCTTTACTATTGGCCCTTTTACAAAGCAAGTTTTCTGATCTTGGTAGAAGGTGCCATCCACTCAAAGAATGGAGAAGAAGATTTTCAAGCAAAAGGAATCACAGGGCAAAGTGACTGGCATGAAAAACAAAAACAAAAACAAAAACCATGGCATATTAAAGGAATTGAGAGAAAGCCAGGTAGCAAGAGGTGAAGCAGGGAGACAGTGGAAGCCAGGTGACCATGAGCCTCAGAGGCTGTGGTGAGCAGTTTGGGTTTTTAATTCTTAGTATTACAGAAAGTTGGTGGAAGGTTTTGAGAGGGGAGTGATATAATCTGATTGTTTGGAGATTTTGCAGCTGATCCTTACTATGTGCACATTATAGGCCATTCATATTATTAATCTATGTCATTCTTACATATTATAAAGTAAATAGTATTATTTTCCCTGTTTTACCAAAAAAAGAAAAAATATAAAAGCTGTTTAGTTTGCTCAACATGATACACTTGCAAATGGTAGAGGCAGGGTATGGATCCAAACCTATTTTTTTTTAAAGTTTATTTTATTTTATCGAAGTATAGTTGATTTACAATGTGTTAATTTCTATTGTACAGTGAAGTGATTCAGTTTTACACATATAAACACATTCTTTTTTATATTCTTTTCCATTATGGTTTATCACAGGATATTGAATATAGTTCCCTGTGCTATACAGTAGGACCTTATTGTTTATCCTTTCTATATATAATAGTTGGCATCTGCTAATCCCAAACTCCCAAGCCATCCTATCTCCACCCTCCTCCCCCTTGGCAACCGCAAGTCTGTTGTCTATGTCTATGAGTTTATTTCTGTTTTGTAAATAAGTTCATTTGTATCATATTTTAGATTCCACATATAAGTGATATCATATGATGTTTGTCTTTGACTTACTTCACTTAGTGTGATAATCTCTAAGTCCATCCATGTTGCTGCAAATGGCATTATTTCACTCGTTATGGCTGAGTAATATTCCATTGTATATATGTATCATTTTCTTTATCCATTTATCTGTCAATGGACATTTAGGTTGTTTCCATGTCTTGGCTATTGTAATTAGTGTTGCTATGAACATAGGGGTGGATGTATCTTTTCAAATTATAGTTTTGTTGAATCCGAACATTCTTGATGTGGAGTTCATGCTTTTAACCACTTAGCTGAACATACCTCACTTGTCTGGATGTCTGGAGTGTCGTGTCTGCTGTGATGCTTAGGGCGGTCGTGTGGTGTTTGTGTGTGTGTACAGAACAGAATTGGAGAAATGAGTATCTTGGGAGACTGTGGAAATAGTAAAGGTGTAATAAATGTAGTGTCCTGGTCTATGGGACTGAACACTGAATGAAAAATGTTGAATGACTTGGATGTCTCAGAGGGAGAAGAGTTTGGAGAAAGAAACAGTCGCCCACATTCAGTGCTGAGGAATGGTGAAGTAGTAGGAGAATTGAGGAGTGCACCCTAGAGTTTTCAGCCTGGAGACTATTGTTCTGGACAGATCTGTTAATCAGTAATGAACAATTGTATTTAACCCTATATTTGTATTTTTCCAGAAAGATAACATGAATATGACTAAACTATGGTAGAAGACTATTTCCTTCTGAGTCTTCATTTAATTTTTTTATTTTCCAGTTTACCAAAAATGTCAGCTACAATAACGTACTCTATTTCTACATTAAAACTTTTTAGAAGATTAATATTACATTACATAATATATTCATTTTTATATTTTATTAATTATAGTTGTCTTTTTCTGAGTAAAATACTTGCCAAAGAAGGCAGTATCAGATAGAATTATAATTTATGTTCTTGGAACTAGGTGATTTGTTTTCACATATAGGTCAAATAAACCATTTTGATAGCATTAGAAATAAGTTATAATAGGTTAATATATATATTTTTCTCAGATATAGGTGGCCCGTCATTGAATATACTGAGTTAGAATAAACAAATAAGAATTGAATATAATGAGCTGTTAACTATCCTGGTGAAGTAATAGCAGTTACAATTCTCTTATTTAGGAAATAACTATCTCCAACAATATAAATAAAGTCAAAAAAGGTAATGGAATAGTGGAATGGTCTTTAGAGAGCATAAAATAAATCAAGAGTCCCCTTTCTCTCAAGAGTTTATGTGTGCATTTTCATCTCTGAAAAGAGAGTGTATATTAGTACAATTATTCAGTATTACAAATTCGAGTTAATTATAGGAGAATTTTCTCTCCTATAAGGAGACAATTACACTTGCGTTATGAGCATTAAAAATATCTGCAACTCAATCTTGGCCTCCCCCGCTTTTTCTTCCCAGGCCTAGATATACAGGACTCTTAGAATTATATATTTTAAAATCTTCAACATATTCAATATTATTCAATCATATTCAATATAATTTGTTTAGATTTTAAAAACTACTCTTTGCAATAAGATAAACCAGAGAAATAACTACAATACAAATTAATTTTAATATATTTGTTGCTTAAAGATTAATAAGTCAGTACACAATAGGGAGAATCATTATTATAGTTTTTAAAGTAACAATTATAGTGAGGTGTACATGACACAAATTTAGATTTTCACTACAATGTAGTATTCCATTTTTATGTTCACATGAAAATAATGTTGAATGTACTAAGTTTAATTTTGTACACATTTTGTTTGATTGGATGTTTTGCTTTTAAATCTGTATTATAATTCTAAATCTTCTAAAATGTTGCAAAATATGACAAAGGGAAGTTAAGAGAGTATAATTTTAAAGTCTGTCTTGGGATGAAATATTTAATATATTTTGTAACTGAAAAAAAAATAAAAGGGTAAAATTTTCTTTAGATTTTCAAATAGGTGCCACATATTAATATTATTGTGATAAATTTTAGACTATCGGAGGGTCTGGGCAAGATGGCAGAAGAGTAAGACACGGAGATCACCTTCCCTCCCACAGATACATTAGAAATACATCTACACGTGGAACTGCTCCTACAGAACACCCACTGAACGCTGGCAGAAGACCTCAGACCTCCCAAAAGGCAAGAAAATCCCCACGTACTTGGGTAGGGCAAAAGAAAAAAGAAATAACAGAGACAAAAGAATAGGGACGGGACCTGCACCAGTGGGAGGGAGCTGTGAAGGAGGAAAGGTCTCCACACACTAGGAAGCCCCTTCGCGGGCAGAGACTGCCGGTGGCAGAGGGGGGAAGCTTCAGAGCCACGGAGGAGAGCGCAGCCACAAGGGTGCGGAGGGCAAAGTGGAGAGATTCCCGCACAGACGATCGGTGCCAAGTAGCACTCACCAACCCAAGAGGCTTGTGTGCTCACCCGCCGGGGCGGGCGGGGGCTGGGAGCTGAGGCTCCGGCTTCGGAGGTCAGATCCCAAGGAGAGGACTGGGGTTGGCAGCATGAACACAGCCTGAAGGGGTTAGCGCACCACAGCTAGCCGGGAGGGAGTCCAGGAAAATGTCTGCAGCTGCCGAAGAGGCAAGAGACTTTTTCTTGCCTCTTTGTTTCGTGACGCGCAAGGAGAGGGGATTCAGAGCGCCGCCTAAACGAGCTCCAGAGACGGGCGCGAGCCACGGCTATCAGCGCGGACCCCAGAGACGGGCATCAGACGCTAAGGCTGCTGCTGCCGCCACCAAGAAGCCTGTGTGCGAGCACAGGTCACTCTCCACACCGCCCCTCCCGGGAGCCTGTGCAGCCCGCCACGGCCAGGGTCCCGTGATCCAGGGACAACTTCCCCGGGAGAACGCACGGCGAGCCTCGGGCTGCTGCAACGTCACGCCGGCCTCTGCCGCCGCAGGCTCGCCCCGCATCCGTACCCCTCCCTCCCCCCGGCCTGAGTGAGCCAGAGCCCCCGAATCAGCTGCTCCTTTAACCCCGTCCTGTCTGAGCAAAGAACAGACGCCCTCAGGCGACCTACACGCAGAGGCCGGTCCAAATCCAAAGCTGAACCCCGGGAGCTGTGCGAACAAAGAAGAGAAAGGGAAATCTCTCCCAGCAGCCTCAGAAGCAGCGGATTAAAGCTCCACAATCAACCTGATGTACCTGCATCTGTGGAATACCTAAATAGACAACGAATCATCCCAAATTCAGGAGGTGGACTTTGGGAGCAGGATATATTAATTTTTCCCCTTTTCCTTTTTTTGTGAGTGTATATGTGTATGCTTCTGGGTGAGATTTTGTCTGTATAGCTTTGCTTTCACTATTAGTCCTAGGGTTAGGTCCGTACGTTTTTTTTTTTTGTTTTTTATTTTACTTAAAAATTTTTTTTTCCTAACAAATGTTTTCTTAATAATTTTTTCCTTATTTTCTATTTTTAAAAATGAAAAAAAATTTTTAAATAAGTTTTTTCATATTTTTTATTTTAAAAAATTAAAAAATTTTTTTCTTAATAAATTTTTTCTTAATATTTTTTTTCTTATTTTTTATTTTAATAGCTTTATTTTATTTTATTTTATCCTCTTTCTTTCTTTCTTTCTTTCTTTCTATTTTGTCTCCCTTTTATTCTGAGCCGTGTGAATGAAAGGCTCTTGGTGCTCCAGCCAGGCATCAGGGCTGTGCCTCTGAGGTGGGAGAGCCAACTTCAGGACACTGGTCTGCAAGAGACCTCGCAGCTCCACGTAATACCAAATGGCGAAAATCTCTCAGAGATCTCCATCTCAACATCAAGACCCAGCTTCACTCAACAACCAGCAAGCTACAGTGTTGCACACCCTATGCCAAACAACTAGCAAGACAGGAACACAGCCCCATCCATTAGCAGAGAGGCTGCCTAAAATCATAATAAGGCCACAGACACCCCAAAACACACCACCAGATGTGGACGTGCCCACCAGAAAGACAAGATCCAACCTCATCCACCAGAACACAGGCACTAGTCCCCTCCACCAGGAAGCCTACACAACCCACTGAACCAACCTTAGCCACTGGAGACAGATACCAAAAACAACGGGAACTACGAACCTGCAGCATGTGAAAAGGAGACACCAAACACAGTAAGATAAGCAAAATGAGAAGACAAAAAAACACACAGCAGAGGAAGGAGCAGGGTCAAAACACGCCAGACCTAACAAATGAAGAGGAAATAGGCAGTCTACCTGAAAAAGAATTCAGAATAATGATAGTAAGGATGATCCAAAATCTTAGAAATAGAATAGACAAAATGCACGAACCATTTAACAAGGACGTAGAAGAACTAAAGAGGAACCAAGCAACAATGAAAAACACAATAAATGAAATTAAAAATACTCTAGATGAGATTAATAGCAGAAAAACTGAGGCAGAAGAACGGATAAGTGACCTGGAAGATAAAATAGTAGAAATAACTACTGCAGAGCAGAATAAAGAAAAAAGAATGAAAAGAACTGAGGACAGTCTCAGAGACCTCTGGGACAACATTAAACGCACTGACATTCGAATTATAGGGGTCCCAGAAGAAGAAGAGAAAAAGAAAGGGACTGAGAAAATATTTGAAGTGATTATAGTTGAAAACTTCCCTAATATGGGAAAGGAAATAGTTAATCAAGTCCTGGAAGCACAGAGAGTCCCATACAGGATAAATCCAAGGAGAAACACGCCAAGACACATATTAATCAAACTCTCAAAAATTAAATATAAAGAAAACATATTAAAAGCAGCAAGGGAAAAACAACAGATAACACACAAGGGAATCCCCATAAGGTTAACAGGTGATCTTTCAGCAGAAACTCTGCAAGCCAGAAGGGAGTGGCAGGATATACTTAAAGTGATGAAGGAGAAAAACCTACAACCAAGGTTACTCTACCCAGCAAGGATCTCATTCAGATTTGATGGAGAAATTAAAACCTTTACAGACAAGCAAAAGCTGAGAGAGTTCAGCACCACCAAACCAGCTTTACAACAAATGCTAAAGGAACTTCTCTAGGCAAGAAACGCAAGAGAAGGAAAACACCTACAATAACAAACCCAAAACATTTAAGAAAATGGGAATAGGAACATACATATCGATAATTACCTTAAATGTAAATGGATTAAATGCTCCCACCAAAAGGCACAGACTGGCTGAATGGATACAAAAACAAGACCCATATATATGCTGTCTACAAGAGACCCACTTCAGACCTAGAGACACATACAGACTGAAAGTGAGGGGATGGAAAAAGATATTCCATGCAAATGAAATCAAAAGAAAACTGGAGTAGCAATTCTCATATCAGACAAAATAGACTTTAAAATAAAGACTATTACAAGAGACAAAGAAGGACACTATATAATGATCAAGGGATCGATCCAAGAGGAAGGTATAACAATTGTAAATATTTATGCACCCGACATAGGAGCACCTCAATACATAAGGCAAATACTAACAGCCATAAAAGGGGAAATCGACAGTAACACAATCATAGTAGGGGACTTTAATACCCCACTTTCACCAATGGACAGATCATCCAAAATGAAAATAAATAAGGAAACACAAGTTTTAAATGATACATTAAACAGGATGGACTTAATTGATATTTATAGGACATTCCACCCAAAAACAACAGAATACACATTTTTCTCAAGTGCTCATGGAACATTCTCCAGGATAGATCATATCTTGGGTCACAAATCAAGCCTTGGTAAATTTAAGAAAATTGAAATCGTATCAAGTATCTTTTCTGACCACAATGCTATGAGACTAGATATCAATTACAGGAAAAGATCTGTAAAAAATACAAACACATGGAGGCTACACAATACACTACTTAATAACGAAGTGATCACTGAAGAAATCAAAGGGGAAATGAAAAAATACCTAGAAACAAATGACAATGGAGACACGACGACCCAAAACCTATGGGACGCAGCAAAAGCAGTGCTAAGAGGGAAGTTTATAACAATACAAGCCTACATCAAGAAACAGGATACATCTCGAATAAACAACCTAACCCTGCACCTAAAGCAATTAGAGAAAGAAGAGCAAAAAAACCCCAAAGGTAGCAGAAGGAAAGAAATCATAAAGATCGGATGAGAAATAAATGAAAAAGAATGGAAGGAAACAATAGCAAAAATCAATGAAACTAAAAGCTGGTTCTTCGAGAAGATAAACAAAATTGATAAACCATTAGCCAGACTCATCAAGAGAAAAAGGGAGAAGACTCAAATCAATAGAATTAGAAATGAAAAAAGAGAAGTAACCACTGACACTGCAGAAATACAAATGATCATGAGAGATTACTACAAGCAACTCTATGCCAATAAAATGGACAACCTGGAAGAAATGGACAGATTCTTAGAAATGCACAACCTGCCGAGACTGAACCAGGAAGAAATAGAAAATATGAACAGACCAATCACAAGCACTGAAATTGAAACTGTGATTAAAAATCTTCCAACAAACAAAAGCCCAGGACCAGATGGCTTCACAGGTGAATTCTATCAAACATTTAGAGCAGAGCTAACACCTACACTTCTCAAACTCTTCCAAAATATTGCAGATGGAGGAACACTCCCCAACTCATTCTACGAGGCCACCATCATCCTGATACCAAAACCAGACAAAGATGTCACAAAGAAAGAAAACTACAGGCCAATGTCACTGATGAACAAAGATGCAAAAATCCTCAACAAAATACTAGCAAACAGAATCCAACAGCACATTAAAAGGATCATACACCATGATCAAGTGGGGTTTATTCCAGGAATGCAAGGATTCTTCAATATACGCAAATCAATCAACGTGATACATCATATTAACAAATTGAAGGAGAAAAACCATATGATCATCTCAATAGATGCAGAGAAAGCTTTTGACAAAATTCAACACACATTTATGATAAAAGTCCTGTAGAAAGTAGGCATAGAGGGAACTTTCCTCAACATAATAAAGGCCATATATGACAAACCCACAGCCAACATTGTCCTCAATGGTGAAAAACTGAAACCATTTCCACTAAGATCAGGAACAAGACAAGGTTGCCCACTCTCACCACTATTATTCAACATGGTTTTGGAAGTGTTAGCCACAGCAATCAGAGAAGAAAAAGAAATAAAAAGAATCCAAATCGGATAAGAAGAAGTAAAGCTGTCACTGTTTGCAGATGACATGATACTATACATAGAGAATCCTAAAGATGCTACCAGAAAACTACTAGAGCTAATCAATGAATTTGGTAAAGTAGCAGGATACAAAATTAATGCACAGAAATCTCGTGCATTCCTATATACTAATGATGAAAAATCTGAAAGTGAAATTAAGAAAACACTCCCGTTTACCATTGCAACAAAAAGAATAAAATATCTAGGAATAAACCTACCTAAGGAGACAAAAGACCTGTATGCAGAAAACTATAGGACACTGATGAAAGAAATTAAAGATGATATAAATAGATGGAGAGATATACCATGTTCTTGGATTGGAAGAATCAACATCGTGAAAATGACTCTACTACCCAAAACAATCTACAGATTCAATGCAATCCCTATCAAACTACCACTGGCATTTTTCACAGAACTAGAACAAAAAATTTCACAATGTGTATGGAAACACAAAAGACCCCGAATAGCCAAAGCAATCTTGAGAACGAAAAATGGAACTGGAGGAATCTGGCTCCCTGACTTCAGACTATATTGCAAAGCTACAGTAATAAAGACGGTTTGGTACTGGCACAAGAACAGAAATATAGATCAATGGAACAGGATAGAAAGCCCAGAGATAAACCCACGCACATATGGTCACCTTATCTTTGATAAAGGATGCAAGCATATACAGTGGAGAAAAGACAGCCTCTTCAATAAGTGGTGCTGGGAAAATTGGACAGGTACATGTAAAAGTATGAAATTAGAACACTCCCTGACACCATACACAAAAATAAACTCAAAATGGATTAAAGACCTAAGTGTAAGGCCAGACACTATCAAACTCTTAGAGGAAAACATAGGCAGAACACTCTATGACATAAATCACAGAAGATCCTTTTTGACCCAGCTCCTAGAGAAATGGAAATAAAAACACAAATAAACAAATGGGACCTAATGAAACTTAAAAGCTTTTGCACAGCAAAGGAAACCATAAACAAGACCAAAAGACAACCCTCAGAATGGGAGAAAATAGTTGCAAATGAAGCAACTGACAAAGGATTAATCTCCAAGATTTACAAGCAGCTCATGCAGCTCAATAACAAAAAAACAAACAACCCAATCCAAAAATGGGCAGAAGACCTAAATAGACATTTCTCCAAAGAAGACATACAGATGGCCAACAGACACATGAAAGAATGCTCAACATCATTAATCATTAGAGAAATGCAAATGAAAACTACAATGAGGTATCATCTCACACCGGTCAGAATGGCCATCATCAAAAAATCTAGAAACAATAAATGCTGGAGAGGGTGTGGAGAAAAGGGAACCCTGTTGCACTGTTGGTGGGAATGTAAATTGATACAGCCACTATGGAGAACAGTATGGAGGTTCCTTAAAAAACTAAAAATAGAACTACCATACGACCCAGCAATCCCACTACTGGGCATATACCCTGAGAAAACCATAATTCAAAAATAGTCATGTACCAAAATGTTCATTGCAGCTCTATTTACAATAGCCAGGACATGGAAGCAACCTAAGTGTCCATCATTGGATGAATGGATAAAGAAGATGTGGCACATATATACAATGGAATATTACTCAGCCATAAAAAGAAATGAAATGGAGGTATTTGTAATGAGGTGGATGGAGTTAGAGTCTGTCATACAGAGTGAAGTAAGTCAGAAAGAGAAAAACAAATACAGTATGCTAACACATATATATGGAATCTAAGGAAAAAAAAAACAAAAACGTCATGAAGAACCTAGTGGCAAGACGGGAATAAAGACACAGACCTACTAGAGAATGGACTTGAGGATATGGGGAGGGGGAAGGGTAAGCTGTGACAAAGTGAGAGAGTGTCATGGACATATATACACTACCAAATGTAAAATGGGTAGCTAGTGGGAAGCAGCCGCATAGCACAGGGAGATCAGCTCGGTGCTTTGTGACCACCTAGAGGGATGGGATAGGGAGGGTGGGAGGGAGGGAGATGCAAGAGGAAAGAGATATGGGAACATATGTATATGTATAACTGATTCACTTTGTTATAAAGCAGAAACTAACACACCATTGTAAAGCAATTTTACTTCAATAAAGATGTTTAAAAAAAAAATTTTAGACTATCATTTAGATGAGCAGTTTTCCCTGAAGATTTTGTGCATAATTTTTAGTTATGTTGAGGTTTACCAATAGAATAACATTATAATAAAATAATGTCTTGAATAAAAATGTTCATTTTTTTCCTCTAGGTATATTTACACACACACACATGCACACAGATTAATTTTTAATTTGTCACCCTCACCAATGGCAGGACTGTAAGAAAGAAAGCACAGTCTAAAGTTATTTATTCAAATGAGCACACTCTTAAGAACCTAAAGATAAATGGCACAGTGTTTGAAAAGATTGTGTAATCTTTTTAAAAATCATTTATCCTTATTTTGGAAACATCAAAGATTTCATTAGCCAGTCACAAGCCACTTATGGGGACTGAATCTACTTTAAAAAATGTTTGAAGGGAGAGAGACAACATCAATCCTTCCAAACAGTCATAAAGTAATTAACTGAAAGTAAATTGTAAACAGGAAGAATATTTTCTTCAAACAAATCATGCTTCTACAATGGTGAAATTAATGGCTTTGGATTTATTCTACTGCTAAAAAATGAGGAGTGAATTGGGTTTAGAAGTACAGTTTAGAGTAACATCCAAAGTAAATCTTTTACAAATTTACCTTAACACTGTTTTGTTATATCTATCTATATCTATATCTGTATCTCCAAATCTATATACTGCACTCCAGTATATTTGCCAATACTGCCAAAATATAATTATGTCAAAAACCTTCTTAAACGTGTAAAATAATTTTGAAAATTTCTTGATGGGAAAATCCTTTCACTATCCTAAATCTTATTCTAGTTTTTCTTATTCTGCTATTGTGAGATAATATTCTTTTACTTCTTTCATTCTAGAGATGAGATAATTTATATTTGGAACTGATGGTGTATTTTCTGAATCTACGGAAAATTTTGGAACTAAACAAACTTTACCTACTTTTATTTTATCACTTTTGCTTTTCTCTCATTTATTTATGAACTAATGAGTTTCTTATTTCTCCTATTTTCGTTTTGTTTCTTGAATTGTTTTCTCATTTTTTTTTCTGTTGAATAAGTAATAGTTTAATATTGTTAATTAATGCTACACTTTCATCTTCTCAATAACTCTTTAATCATTGCAATCTCATGTTATATTTTTAAAAATTTCTTCCATTTAATTATAGGTTAGTGACTTTCGAATTCTTTTATGAAAAATGGTTATGGATATTTACATACATAAATATGTGTATATATGTATACTTATTAATTTACTTATTAAAGGAAACTGAAAATGTCTCAACGTAGTTTGGCTTGAATCAGGCCTGGTATCATGTCTGTGGTGACTATAAATCTATTTTCTTCTACCTCAGTTTGGTCTTGGAGATCTAAGAAACTCAAAACAATGATTATTTCAGTGCTTTGATCAGGTACGTGCAGCATTTTCACTCACTTCTGAAAAGTTCTGGTGGTGGTGAGTTGAATGAAAAACGCTTATGTCCTGGCTAAAAAAAATTTCTACTTTCTTTGGAAAACTGAGCATGAGGGCCCACACGAACCACTCCACCTCTCTGTCCTGCCACTGAGAGAGTTTGCCCTTATGATCCTGGGCAAAGTGGAAGAAGCACTTTGTAAACTGTGTAGCTCCTTGGCTTATATTGGATGCAATTTTAACTGCAGCTCTATGGCTGATATTTCTCATATTAACTTATAATTCTTATTCTTGTTCGTTATTCTTTATTTCAATTAAAGAAATTAGTCAAAGTCATACGTGTAAGTTTTTTAAAAACATCAGGCGAAGCCAGGATGTTTATCATAAAAACTAGCAGACAGAATGGCAGAGCTTTGCACAACTCAGGCTCATTCCCAGAGTCAATTAAAACAACACTTTCAGTTCTTTCATCTGGGGGCTTTCTCCATAGCTCTAAAAATATGTTTACTGATTTTTTTAAAACTTACCAAGTTTAGCCGTTACTTGTTGATTTGTTAAGAAAGAGGAGGACTTGGTTTTTTTAAATATTACTTCACGTACCCTATCTATATATCTGTATCTCTTAATCTATATATAAGTGTCACAACTTGAAACTATTTTGATCAATCCAATTACATTCTTTTAACTATATCAATAATGCTCATTGTAGACAAAGGTATTTATTTATAATATTTATATTCATATACCAATTTTCATTGTGTTTTTCAATTTTCTTTTCTCTGTATTTTGCAATTTTTTTCAGCTGTTATCAGACCCTCAGCTCTGCCCCAACAAAACAGTTAGTCCTCCATGAGCACCTGTCCTCCTTTTCCCCTATAGCCCTTTCTCCTGGAGCTTTCCGCCCCTCAGTTCCCACTGCCCTGTTGATCTCTGGCCCTAACTGAACAGCTCTATGATAGGACTTGCCTTCCCTGTTCTCCTATGGCTACCCCATTCCCCTATATCCCATGTTTTCCTTTTCCTTTGTTTACTCTCTCTCTTTCCTGAGTTTTATCCTTTTGTATCTCATAAAGAATGACTGTAGTTGGAGATGGTTCCTGACACACAGATGGTCAGGAGCACTTCCCTGAAGAAGCGATCTTTGATCTGAAGCTTGACCCATCAAAGATCTAGAAAGAGTGACTTGTTACATTAAAAGCTCCTAAGGAAGTAGTGTTTTGTGGGTGTTTGTTAGTAACAGAGGGAAGGGTACAGCCTACTTATGGAAAAACTTGGAATGGTATATTATAAGGTCCAAGATTTATTCAAACAAGATCCAGGTCATTTAGGGGCTTGTAGTCCATGATAAGAGTTTTGGAATTTAGTTTCATTTCAATGAGATGCCACTGGCCAGTTTTAAGCCAGGGAGTGATAAGAGATATTATTATAATAACATAGAAATGATGAGGGCAGGTCTTTTTGATGACCTGCATTTCTTCATCTGAAGAAGAAAAAGCTGGTAAGGAAAAGAGATTAATTATATTTCAGTGATCTGGACTAAAGGGATAGGTAGTTCTAGTAAAAAAGATTATTTTTTTAATAATAGCAAATGCTAACACATTATGTAGGATAACAGCTCTAAAAAATATGTTTAGTGAAAATACATACCCAGAGTAAGAAATATGTAGATGGTGAAGAAATGAATGAAAATGCAGAAGACAATTTTTAAAGTTTTGACAATGAATTAAAAGGTAAAAATAAATTCAGCTTGATGCAGAAGTGCAGTTGAGGAAGGGTTTGGAAATGTAGATGTCAGGAAGGTTAGTGCAGGAGACAGAGAGGAAGCAGGAAGCAGGGAGAGGCTGAAGGTGAAGGTAGCAAATGGAGAAAATGGAAACCCAGGTAAGTGTGTGGACAAGACACCACACAAAGATTGAAAGATTGAGGATTCAGACTACCTGAGAACGAGGAGCCCTGCATATTGATCTAGAGAGATTTCGAGGATGGAAGACCAGAGGAGGAAACAGATGTCCATCAAGTAAGGAGTGAAGTCATTTAATGTCTCTGATTCATTTAACAAATACACTGAGCATCTATTTGTTAGGCATATGCCAGGTGCTAGGTATGTAATGACAAGACACGTTCCCTGTTCTCAAAATGTTCCCATTTAGTAAGGGAGGCAAAGAATTAAATATGTTTCATTGCACTGGAAGCATCTACAAGACAGTATTTGTACTCTGGGATGGAGCAACTCTTCAGATTAAGGTGGGAAGCTGAGGGATGGTTGCACAGAGCAGGTGGTGATTTGCTGATTTACTGAAAAATAAATATCCACCCAGTAGTAGACACAGAGAGGGTCAGAGGGGAATTCATGACCGAAATAATACTTTGTGACAGAAAAAAAAAACAAACAAACAATGTTAGACTTTGGAAAGTGCAAGTTTTACAGTATGGAAAGCCCTCAGAAAGTTCAGAAAGTGAGAGTAGAAAGCAAAGCCTAGATCATGAACTCCCCTGAGCAGGATTCTTTAGCATTTAGGTATTTTCATAGATAATCTTGAGTAACAATCATATTTTTTATTCAGAAATATTCCTATGATAAAAGTAGGGTGATGATTTTCGGGGCTGAGTGGGAAGGGAAAGAAAGGGTGTGAATAATATGCAAACAAAATTAATAGGACTTGGGATTGATTGAGTGTGGGTGGAACTGACCTAAAGAAGGATGACAATGCCAAGATTTCTCCTATGAGCAACCGAGAGAACAATGACTCCATTAAGCTAGGCTGGGGATGTAGGAGAAAAAGCTGGTTTGGTGGTCCAGACAAATGATGGAACTGGGATTCAGGAGAGATGTCTGGGTGAGGGAAAGGGGTGGGATAATCAGAAAGAAGAAAGAAAATGAGTCACCTTTCTTGAGTGCCTACTACTTACTAGGTGCTGTGCTAACAATCTTGTAAGGGATATGTGTGGCTAGTTTTACTTCTCACTTTTATATTTGAGGAGTTCATGGTTCAGAGAAGCTTTTGCCCAATTTGGTCTGGCTATGAAGTACCAGAGCTGGCATTCAACTACATGTCTGATTCATTAGTACTCTGCTCCCATTTTGTTGCATAAAATTTGGGGGAGAATTGGTATATAGTTAGTATTGGAAGACATGGGAATGTATGAGGCATATGGAGGCAAAGGGAAGAGTATTTAGAATGAAGACGACTTATGTATAACAGTGTTGAGGAGCAAATAGAAGAGACCGAGGTAACAGCTGAAAGGTGAGAGAAAACAAAAAACTATAGTTGTGTCAAAGAAGCCAAGAAAGGAGAACATTTAAATGAGGGAATATAATTAGTGTCAAATGCCACGGAGAAAGGAAGCTCTGTTAATAAACTCACTGGACTTGAAAATTCCTAAACCCAAGCACAATTTATGTGCTGGTGGGACAGAAATCCATTTGTAAGTAGTACTGATAGGTATTAATAGTAGATGAACTATAACTGGTAGGTGAAAGAACAGACTTTTAGTTCAGGCAACTCTTTAAAGAAAGTTGATTACAAAGAGAAAGAGAGAAATGGCTAAAAGCGTATATAGAACTAAAAAAGATATTTCTAGTGTGGTTATTTAATAAAGAAGAAATGTGGGGGAGTTGTGAAGTGAGAAAGAGGGAAGATATGGGAGAGAGGGGTACATAATATAGCAAAGTCTTGGAGGAAGAGAGAAAGAAGGGATGGGATATAAAACCCAGGCAGAGGTAGGAATTCATTTGAGTGAGAGTCAGAACATTTCATTTTCAAAGGATCTGAGAGCAGGGTGAGTAAGAACAGATATAAATAAGAATGTAGGTGTGTGGTATGTCAAGAGCGTTTACTCCTCTGGCTTCTATTTTAATCATGAATTCAGAGGTAAGGTAATCTTCTGGGAGGGAGGAGATGGCACTTTAACAGTGTGGCTGGTCTAGAACAGCTGTTCTGAGAAAAAGGAAAAAAAAAAGGAGTGGACTAGAGAAAAGAAATGGTGTCCTCAGAATTGTGAGAAGTCACACAAAGACATGATGGCATCAAGTGAAGGAGCTGACTAAACTATAAGGAAAGTATTTGAGCTGTATCACAGGTAGTTAAAGTTGGCAGGCAAGGAACTGAATTCAGAAGAGAGCTGATAGACAGGGTTATCAACCCAATGAAAGGTGAGGCCACAGTGGAGGGGAGCTCTGGCAGCAGAGCCAGAGTTGTTAATGCCCACTCTGAGAGGGAAAGAATTGTAGGTCAGGCTAGATGTGAGAGACTTATCATTTTGGCATAATAATAGAAGGAAATTTATGGAGAATAAAGAAGAGATGAACAAAAGAGACTTCAGAAGGTAAAAGTCCAGTTGAATCCTGAATTCACGTTCACCCAACATGGGCATTTTCATACGACTTTCCCAAGGAAACTCTGGCAACTGGGAAGTGGCCACAAAGAGTGGACCCTGAGTGGACTCTCTAAAGGTAGGTATAAGGTAATCAAAATGGAAATATATTCCAGGGGCAGCAAGGGCTTCCTGAGATGGCCGACCACCACGCTCAGTGGGTAGGGGTAGATGGCTAAGCAATCACAGTGAAAATTAAGAACAATTTTTTTAAAAAAAGACTATGGAGGACTGATTGGTGATAAGTTGTGGTCAGAAGAGTAATTTCAGATTTTAAAATTTGAGTTTTGAAAAGTTTCACACTTCTTTGTTTGTTTGTTTGCTTGTTTCCAGAGTTTGGCTTTATTTTGAAGTACAGAAATCATTTGGAACCATTGTGAGAGAGACATCATTGAAGCAGAGGCTCTGTCAAATCAATACTGCATTGCAGCTTGGTCGGTTGTAGAAACCATGCCTGGGATACAAAAGAAGCTTCTACATTTACTGGTTTTATGATAGGTTTCTTTCCCCTCTGCTCTCATCCACTTTATTAGTTTGAAACAGTACAAACAGGCTTCCTCCAAAATGACTCTCCAAGTCTGGAGTTTGGTTAGAATTGGAGGCCCACATAAACCAAGCTTGTGGCTATACTGCCTGGGTACTGTTGTAACACTTGACGTAAATGTAAAGGGGTGGGGAAGAGTGAGGGATGCTGTCCCCAGTCACGGACCATTCGATTCTGAATCTCCTTACTGTCAAGAGGACAGATGACACGCAAACTGTACTGACACAGCTCTTGAGCTGCAGAAGCTCATAACTCCAAAGGCTACACGGATTAAAAGATACAAATACTGTATCAAGTTCTCTGTATCAGTATCAAAATGTGTTAAAACTGATCCTTCACTAGAAAAACAAGCCAGTGTTGGTTAAATTGAACAGAATGTGGGATCTTACAATTCTGAAGAACCACTCCATGGAAACAAGTTAGTACATGATATTAGAAAAGGGAGGAATATTTACTGGTACAGTGCTCTGCAATCTCTCAGTTTTGATTACGAAAGCAGCCTTGCCGTATTGATTTCATAAACTATGCATCAAGATTGGTCACTAAAGTCTAATGTGTTAGAGGGTCTTCAGTATGTGTATTAAAGAGTTTGAGCAGAGATAGCACAGAATTAGACTCATTAAATATTGTGTGAATGAATAAACAAATAAATGGACAGATGGATATGTGGGTGGGCAAACAGACAAAAGTATGGAAAAATGAAAGTTTAGGTAGTTGATGATGGACAACACAACATCCAGACCAATTTACGTTCCATTCCTGGGGTAACCCTCAGACTGCTTTGTCTGGATGTTTATACTGGTTAATAAACCTGAATCACAAAAATATATTTTGCTAATATCTGAAAATGTTTAACAAGAAGACATTCAATATATTTTTTTAAACTTTGAGGCTTTAGATGATATTGATTTAATTTCTTTTTCTATAGATTGAGTTAAAAATTCTCTAAGTGTGATTTGTGGTTTATTTTCAGAGCATATAATCTTTAATATTGGTAGCTCTGCTGGATATTTCTTATCTGTCTCTCTAGACGTACTCCCCACCCCCCCATTTCCACTCTGCTCTCAGCCCACGGTGGCTGATCTGGACGGACCTCATCGGTGGGCCACTCTTCCTTCTGATGCCCTACTGGGTTCAAACAGTGGGGACCTCCAGAAAAGCTCCATGGGAAGGGACAGAGTGAGCCTGGGCTGATATGATACCAGCTTCACCCTGTACAGCACAGTCCTCTGCTCAGGCTGGGCCCCCTTACTGAAGGTCACCAGCCCTCTCTACACAGCTCTCTCCTTCCAGGTTTTGGTAACTAACTGCTAGCACCCTTCTCCCTGTTAGAGCCTAGGAGTAATAAAAGCTCCTCTAACACTAACCCTAGGATATCACACTGTCCTTCGTGGTTTCTCTATACCTTGACCATATAGTCCTAAATATCCCTTTGAATCATCTTCAAATTGCCCTAATTTGAGTGTGCCATCTGTTTCCTATTGGGATCCTGACCAAGACAGAATCAAAAACACTATTGTTAACACCATTGTTATTAACCTGTTTAAAAGTGTGCTTTTATGATGAACTTGTAGCCTTTATTCATATAATGTACTGTTCTATGTTCAAAGGTGCATTTTATCAATTTTAAAAAATAATTTCCATTCTCATTTTAATTTCATTTAGCACAAGGCAAAATTCCAAATGTACATGTATCTATGTTTCTTAACTAGTTTATACTAAGTAGGATTTTTGGTAGCACAATGCATTCTATGCTCGTTGGCTTGAGAGATACCTAGAGATTTCTAGCAAAGTTCTTTAGGTATAGACATATGTGCCCATCTTCAAAAACATTTGAGTCAGTGGTGTTGGTTGGAATAGTTATGTTGAATTACCAAAAGGCCAGAAGGCTTTTGTCCTGGCAGGAATGGAGTGATATTTGAATATGGGACATAGTATTTATTACAAAAGAAAGAAATTGCTTCTCACAAACACTTCCTTAAATGGAAAGCAGATTGGTCACTTTTAGTATTGCAGATGATTGACTAGAAAGAAAGCCCATGTGCCAGAACAAAAGTGTTAATGCTTGAAATAGCCTATTTTTCTTATTTTTGGCACCCAACTAAAGGACAACTTGGAAAATCATAAAAAGCAATGAAAACAAGCCCCTTTAACAGAATATCTTTATTTTATGCTGAAATCCATTAACTTTGGAACATATTGTATTTAAATTCACGGCTATAATCATATGCGGATTGTCCTTCTAGTTCATTCCTAATTGATTTTAATCACGTACAGTGATCTACAACCTAAAATGTTAATTTTTTAAAAAATGGGCAAGTTTTCCTTCAATGTAAGAATAAGGTTAAACATTCAGATCTCTAAAACCTGTATTGAATGTGTGGCAGTATTTTATATCTAGAACTAAACTTTGCATGTTTTTGTGTATTTGTACTCTCCACCATGCTGTCATTGACACCTCCAGAGCAATTCTCCCTTCTTGATCCTGTACCAAAAGCAGAAATACGATGTCAGTGAAGCTACCAGCCTAGACTTGAGTCAGACATATTCAGATTCGAGCTTGAAGTGTAGTGTTTCTATCAGATCAGGCTGGTCTTGCAGGAAGAGGGAGCAAAGTGGACTGGATAATAAATGGTGAGGAACTGTGAGTCCTCAAAGTGGGGAGGAGAAGAAAGGTCTTCTCCTTTCTTCAAGAAGAAAGGAGGCAGCTGAATAGAATGGAGAAATCCTGCACCTGTAAACAGCCTCCTGTTTATGGTCCTGGATACTTGAACCTCCAAGCCAGACAAATGAAGAGGTTGCTATAATGGAATACAACAAAGGGTCTGGGGTACTATGGAAACACATAGGAGGGTCTTTAACACAGACAGGTAGTGTTGGGAAAGCCATCCCAGCAGGGGCAAGCTCTGAGCTGAGCTTTAAAGGAAGGCCCTGACTTAGCCAGCAGGACACTGCAGAAACAGTCCGAGAAACGGAAGCATCAGGTACAGAGACACAGGTTGGAAAAAACAGAGCCGGTTTCAGTGAGCAATAACAATACAGTATGTCTGGAGCCTAAGGTATAGCAGGCAAATGCATCAAGGGAAAGGAAGGTTATGTAGAGATGAAACTGGCCAGGTGTCTTGGACCAGGTCACAGCACAGCTTGAACTTGCTATATATGGAAAGCCATTGACGATTAAGGAAAGGAGGGGCAATGATCAGCCTTATGATTTATAATGATAATTTCTGCAGTAATGTAGGACAAGTATTGGTTGGTTAAAAAGTAGAGAGTATGCTAGGAAGTGAACAGAACTGTTATGTTGCCTTACTTCAAGTAGAAAATGATGAGGGCCTGAATTAGTACAGAGAACAAACTAATAGTTACCAACGGGGAAAGAAGTGAGGGAGGGGCAAGATAGGGGTAGGGGAGTAAGAGCTGCAAACTACTATGCATAAAATAAATAACCTGCAAGGATATATTGTGCAGCACAGGGAAATATAGCCAATATTTTATAATAACTTTAAATCGAGTATAATCTATAAAAATATCAAGTCACTATGTGGTACATCTGAAACTAAAAAAATATTATAAATTAACTATACTTCAATTAAAAAAAGTGGATCTAGCATGACACTTAGAGATAAAACACAAAAGTGTAATTCTATGTCAATTATATATAAAGTGTTTGAAAAGACTTTGTCACTTTGAGTTATTTTCTCCCCTGAAATCCTCTACTTGTCAAATTCTTCCTTTAGTCTCACAGGCATATATGAGAAATCACAAGTACAAAATGAATCGAGTTTTACTCTTCCTCTTGCTCATTTCCAATTCATTCCCCAGAATAAGTACATGCTTAAATTTTAAAACCTTTTTTTCTTTACTCTTAAAATAAAGTTCTTCATGCATTTTTAAATTAAGATTTTAATAATTGAGGGAAAAAATAAAAAGCTTTCCATATGACTCCTGCCTATATTCCCCACATGGAATACAAAATGCTTTCATAAGAAGATCTGTTCTGGACTTCCCTGGTGGTGCAGTGGTTAAGAATCCACCTGCCAATGCAGGGGACGTGGGTTCGAGCCTTGGTCCAGGAAGATCCCACACGCCGTGGAGCAACTAAACCCGTGTGCCACAATTACTGAGCCTGTGCTCTAGAGCCTGCAAGCCACAGCTACTGAGCCCATGTGCTACAACTACTGAAGCCTGCATGCCTAGAGCCTGTGCTCCACAACAAGAAAAGCCACTGCAGTGGGAAGCCCGAGCATGGCCACGAAGAGTAGCCCCTGCTCGGTGCAACTAGAGAAAGCACACACACAGCAACGAAGACCTAAGGCAGCCAAAAATAAATAAATAAATAAACTTATACAAAAAAATCTATTCTTCCTTATCCTCATTCCCTCCTAGTCCTTCCATCAGCCAGTAGCCAGGACCTGAGCGGATGGTCATGAAGTTAATGAAGTTCAAGCTTCAGGGCCCCTCACTGGCATTGATCCCTCCGAGGTTCTGACAAAAGTTCCAGCAGGGTGTCTGCATGGCTTTACATTTGTAAGTCTTCTCAAGTAAGTGAGTATAACTCCACAATGAGCTACTCCATTTTCTTTTTCTATTCTGAAGTCCTCTGTCACACTCTTCCTTGAGTTGCATAATTTTGAGTGGCCAGGGGCATTTTAGGGACCTAGTTAATGGTGGTTGACTTGGGAATACGTTTAGTTTGGGTTTTATAAGCAGTTATTTATGAGGTTCACAGTGACTTGTGTGAGTATAATTGGCTGATTTCTAGCTGTCCACGTTCTCACCCAAACTGGGACAGAAATCAAAGGTGGGCTGAAGACACGTGATATGGGAGACAGAAATATTTTACATCCATTTCTCCGATGAAGAAATTGAAGCTCAGTGAGGCTAGTCAGGTCCCTAAGATTGCATGATACACCAGTGATAGAAGGAAGATTTCAGTGTGCACTTGCTTGATACCAAAGATAATTCATTTTCCATCATATCCAATAACTCCTCAGGGACAGAGGGCATCTAAGCCAATGGGTCCTGTACACTCAACACTGTTCACTCACATATGTATGGCATGAGTGACAGGAGCGGATGAAGCCAAAATGATGGTTCAGGGCCATGCTAGTATTTTCCCAGTACCTGCTGTGTGAGATGAATGGTTGGTCAGTCTTTGCTTGTAGAAAAGCAGACTGATATTTATGAACACATCACCAATTCATACAGACCCATTGGAAACCCTGGATTAAAAAGTATAATATGGGAACCGTCAACATGGTGGAGGAGTGAGACATGGAGATCAACTTCCTCCCCACAAATACATCAGAAATACATCTACATGAGGAACAACTCCTACAGAACACCTACTGAACACTGGCAGAAGACCTCAGACTACCCAAAAGGCAAGAAACACCCCATGTACATAGGTAGGGCAAAAGAAAAAAGAAAAAAACAGAGACAAAAGAATAGGGATGGGACCTGCACCAGTGGGAGGGAGCTGTGAAGGAGGAAAAGTTTCCACACACTAGGAAGCCCCTTCACTGGAGGAGATGGGGGTGGCGGGGGGGAAGCTTCAGAGCCACGGAAGAGAGCACAGTAATAGGGGTGCAGAGGGCAAAGCAGAGAGATTCCCACACAGATGATTGGTGCCGACCAGCACTCACCAGCCCGAGAGGCTTGTCTGCTCACCTGCCAGGGCGGGTGGGGGCTGGGAGCTGAGGCTCGGCTTCGGAGGTCGGATCCCAGGGAGACGACTGGGGTTGGTTGGGTGAACACAGCCTGAAGGGAGCTAGTGCACCACAGCTAGCCGGGAGGGAGTCCGGGAAAAAGTCTGGACCTGCCGAAGAGGCAAGAAACCATTGATTCAGGGTGCTCGAGGAGAGGGGATTCAGAGAACCGCCTAAACGACCTCCAGAGACAGGCGCGAGCTGCGGCTATCAGCGCGGACCCCAGAGACGGGCATGAGATGCTAAGGCTGCTGCTGCGGCCACCAAAAAGCCTGTGTGCCAGCACTGGTCACTATACACAACACACCTCCTGGGAGCCTGTGCAGCCCGCCACTGCCAGGCTTCCGTGATCCAGGGACAACTTCCCCGGGAGAACGCACGGGGTGCACCTCAGGCTGTTGCAACGTCACACTGGCCTCTGCCGCAGCAGGCTTGCCCCTCATTCCATGCCTGGTCTGAGTGAGCCAGAGCCTCCTAATCAGCTGCTACTTTAACCCCATCCTGTCTGGGCAGGAAAAGACACCCTCAGGGGACATACATGCAGAGATGGGGCCAAATCCAAAGCTGAACCCCAGGAGCTGGGTGAACAGAGAAAGGGAAATTTCTCCCAGTGGCCACAGGAGCAGCAGATTAAATATCCACAATCAACTTGATGTACCCTGCATCTGTGGAATACCTGAATAGACAACAAATCATCCCAAAATTGAGGGGATGGACTTTGGGAGCAATTGCAGAATTGGGGTTTTCTTTCTGCATCTAATTTGTTTCTGGTTCTATGTTTATCTTAGTATGTATTTAGAGCTTAGTATCATTGGTAGATTTGTTTATTGATTTGGTTGTGCTCTTCCTTTTTTTTAATATATATATAATATATAAATATTTTCCTTTTCCTCTTTGTGAGTGTGTATGTGTATGCTTCTTTGTGTGATTTTGTCTGGATAGCTTTGCTTTTACAATTTGTCCTAGGGTTCTGGTTTTTTTTTTTTTTTTTGGTATAGTTTTCAGTGCTTGTTATGATTGGTGGATTTATTTTTTGGTTTGGTTGCTCTCTTCTTTCTTTCTTCCTTTTTTTTTTACTTTTAACTTTTTCATCTTTAATAATATTTTTTTATTTTTTACTTTAATAACTTTATTTTATTTTTCTCCTTTCTTTCTTTCTTTCTTTTTTTCTTTCTTTCTTTCCTTCTTTCTTTCTTTCTTTCTTTCTTTCTTTTTTTTTTTCTTGCTTTTCTTCTGAGCCATGTGCCTGACAGGGTCTTGGTGCTCTGGCTGTGTGTCAGGCCTGAGCCTCTGAAGTGGGAAAGCAGAGTTCAGAACATTGGTGCACCAGAGAACTCCCGGCCCCACATAATATCAAACAGCCAAAGTTCTGCCAGAGATCTCCACTTCAATGATAAGACACAGCTCCACTCAGCAACCAGCAAGCTAAGTGCTGGACACCCTATGACAAACAACTAGCAAGACAGGAACGCAAACCCACCCATTAGCAGAGAGGCTGCCTAAAATCATACTAAGTTCACAGACACCTCAAAACACACCACCAGACATGGTCCTGCCCACCAGAAAAACAAGATCCGGCCTCATCCACCAGAACACAGGCACCGGTCCTGTACACCAGGAAGCCTACACAACACACTGAACCAACATTACCCACTGGGGGCAGACACCAAAAACAATGGGAACAACAAACTCAGAGCCTATGAAAAGGAGACCCCAAAACACAGTAAGTTAAGCAAAATGGGAAGACAGAGAAATATGCAGTAGATGAACGAGCAAGGTAAAAACCCACCAGACCAAACAAAAGAAGAGGAAATAGGCAGTCTACCTGAAAAAGAATTCAGAGTAATATTATAGTAAAGATGATCCAAAACCTCACAAATAGAATGGAGAAAATAAAAGAAACGTTTAACAAGGACCTAGAAGAATGAAAGAGCAAAAAACAATGATGAACAACACAATAAATGAAATTTAAAATTCTCTAGACAGAATCAATAGCAGAATAACTGAGGCAGAAGAACTGATAAGTGACCTGGAAGATAAAATAGTAGAAATAACTACTGCAGAGCAGAATAAAGAAAAAAGATTGAAAAGAATTGAGGACAGTCTCAGAGACCTCTGGGACAATATTAAACACACCAACATTCAAATTATTCGGGTCCCAGAAGAAGAAGAGAAAAAGAATGGAACTGAGAAAATATTTGAAGAGATTACAGTTGAAAACTTCCTTAACATGGGAAGGGAAATAGTCAATCAACTCCAGGAAGGGCAGAGAGTCCCATACAGGATAAATCAAAGGAGAAACATGTCAAGACACATATTTATCAAACTATCAAAAATTAAATACAAATAAAAATATTAATAGTAGCAAGGGAAAAGCAACAAATAACATACAAGGGCATCCCCATAAGGTTAATAGCTGATCTTTCGGAAGAAACTCTTCAAGCCAGCAGGGAGTGGCAGGACATATTTTAAGTGATGAAAGTGAAAAACCTACAACCAAGAATACTCTACCAGCAAGCATCTCATTTAGGTTTGACTGAGAAATTAAAACTTTTACAGACAAGCAAAAGCTAAGAGAATTCAGCACCACCAAACCAGCTTTACACCAAATGCTAAAGGAACTTCTCTAGGAAGGAAACGCAAGAGGAGGAAAAGACCTACAATACTAAACCCAAAACAATTAAGAAAATGGTAATAGGAACATACATATCGATAACTACCTGAAATTTAACTGGATTAAATGCTCCAACCAAAAGACATACACTGGCTGAATGGATACAAAAAAAAAGACATGTATATATATGCTGTCTAAAACAGACCCACTTCAGACCAAGGGACACATACAGACTGGAAGTGAGGGCATGGAAAAAGATAGTCCATGCAAATAAAAATCAAAAGAAAGCTGGAATAGCAATTTTCATATCAGACAAAATAGACTTTAAAATAAAGACTATTACAAGAGACAAAGAAGGACACTACATAATGATCAAAGGATCAATCCAAGAAGAAGATATAACAACTGTTAATATTCATGCACCCAACATAGGAGCACCTCAGTACACAAGGCAAATGCTAACAGACATAAAAGGGGAAATCGAGAGTAACACAATAATAGTAGGGGACATTAATACCCCACTTTCACCAATGGACAGATCATCCAAAGTGAAAATAAATAAGGAAACACAAGCTTTAAGTGATACATTAAACAAGATGGACTTAATTGATCTTTATAGGACATTCCATCCAAAAACAACAGAATATACTTTCTTCTCAAGTGCTCATGGAACTTTATCCAGGATAGATCATATCTTGGGCCACAAATCAAACCTTGGCAAATTTAAGAAAATTGAAATTTTATCATGTATCTTTTCTGAACATAACGCTATAAGACTAGATATCAATTACAGGAAAAAAACTATTAAAACTACAAACGCATATAGGTTAAACAGTACACTACTTAATAACCAAGAGATCACTGAAGAAATCAAAGAGGAATTCAAAAAATACCTAGAAACAAATGACAATGAAAACATGATGACCCAAAACCTATGGGATGCAGCAAGGGCAGTTCTAAGAGGGAAGTTTATAGCAATGCAATCCTACCTCAAGATACAGGAAAAATATCAAATAAAAAACCTAACCTTACACCTAAAGCAGTCAGAGAAAGAAGAACAAAAAAACCCCCAGAGTTAGCAGAGGGAAAGAAATCATAAAGATCAGATCAGAAATAAATGAAAAAGAAATGAAGGAAACGATAGCAAAGATCAATAAAACTAAAAGCTGGTTCTTTGAGAAGATAAACAAAATTGATAAACCATTTACCAGACTCATCAAGAAAAAAAGGAAGAAGACTCAAATCAATAGAATTAGAAATGAAAAAGAAGCAACAACTGACACTGCAGAAATACAAAGGACCATGAGAGATTACTACAAACAACTATATGCCAATAAAATGGACAACCTGGAAGAAATGGACAAATTCTTAGAAATGCACAACCTTCCGAGACTGAACCAGGAAGAAATAGAAAATGTGAACAGACCAATCACAAGCAGTGAAATTGAAACTGTGATTAAAAACCTTCCAACAAACAAAAGCCAAGGACCAGATGGCTTCACAGGCGAATTCTATCAAACGTTTAGAGAAGAGCTAACACCTATCCTTCTCAAGCTCTTCCAAAATATAGCAGAGGGAGGAACACTCCAAAACTCATTCTCTGAGGCCAACATTACTCTGATAACCAAACCAGACAAAGATGTCACAAAGACAGAAAACTACAGGGCAATATCCCTGATGAACATAGATGCAAAAATCCTCAACAAAATACTAGCAAACAGAATCCAACAGCACAGTAAAAGGATCATACACTGTGATAAAGTGAGGTTTATCCCAGGAATGCAGGATTCCTCAATATACACAAATCAATCAATGTGATACACCATATTAACAAATTGAAGGAGAAAAACCATATGATCATCTCAATGGATGCAGAAAAAGCTTTTGACAAAAATCAACACCAATTTATGATAAAAACCCTCCAGAAAGTAGACAAAGAGGGAATGCACCTCAATATAATAAAGGCCATATATGAGAAACCCACAGCCAACATCATTCTCAATGGTGAAATCCTGAAACCATTTCCACTAAGATTAGGAACAAGACAAGTTTGTCCATTCTCACCACTATCATTCAACATAGTTTTGGAAGTTTTAGCCACAGCAATCAGAGAAGAAAAAGAAATAAAAGGAATCCAAATTGGAAAAGAAGAAGTAAAAATGTCACTGTTTGCAGATGACATGCTAATATACATGGAGAATCCTAAAGATGCTACCAGAAAACAAATAGAGCTAATCAATGAATTTGGTAAAGCAGCAGGATACAAAATTAATGCACAGAAATCTCTTGCATTCCTATACACTAATGGTGAAAAATCTGAACGTGAAATTAAGGAAACTCTCCCGTTTACCATTGCAACAAAAAGAAAAAATACCAAGGAATAAACCTACCTATGGAGACAAAACACCTGTATGCAGAAAACTATAAGACACTGATGAAAGAAATTAAAGATGTTACAAACAGCTGGAGGGATATACCATGTTCTTGGATTGGAAGAATAAATATTGTGAAAATGACTATACTACCCAAAGCAATCTACAGATTCAATTCAATCCCTATCAAACTACCAATGACATTTTTCACAGAACTAGAACAAAAAATTTCACAATTTGTATGGAAACACAAAAGACCCCGAATAACCAAAGCAATCTTGAGAACGAAAAAGGGAGCTGGAGGAATCAGTCTCCCAGTCTTCAGACTCTACTACAAAGCTACATTAATCAAGACAGTATGGTACTGGCACAAAAACAGAAATATAGATCAATGGAACAGGGTAGAAAACCCAGAGATAAATTCCTGCACATACGGTCACCTTATTTTTGGTAAAGGAGGAAAGGATATACAATGGAGAAAAGACAGACTCTTCAATAAGTGGTGCTGGGAAAACTGGACAGCTACATGTAAAAGAATGAAATTCGAACACTCCCTAACACCATACACAAAAATAAATTCAAAATGGATTAAAGACCTAAATGTGAGGCTAGACACCATCAAACTCTTAGAGGAAAACTTAGGCAGAACACTCTATGACATAAATCACAGCAAGATCCTTTTTGACCCACCTCCTAGAGAAATGGAAGTAAAAAGAAAAATAAACAAATGAGACCTAATGAAACTTAAAAGCTTTTGCACAGGTAAAGAAACCATAAACAAGATGAAAAAGAACCCTAAGAATGGGAGAAAATGTTTGCAAATGAAGCAACTGACAAAGGATTAATCTCCAAAATATACAAGGAGCTCATGCAGCTCAATATTAAAAAAAAAAACCAATCCAATCTAAAAATGGGCAGAACACCTAAATAGACATTTCTCCAAAGAAGACATACAGATTTTCAACAAACATATGAAAGGATGCTCAACATCACTAATCATTAGAGACATGCAAATGAAAACTACAATGTGGCATCACCTCACACCAGTCAGAATGTCCATCATCAAAAAATCTACAAACAATAAATGCTGGACAGGGTGTGGAGAAAAGGGAACCCTCTTGCACTGTTAGTGGGAGTGTAAATTGATACAGCCACTATGGAGAACAGTATGGAGGTTCCTTAAAAGACTAAAATCGAACTACTATACGACCCAGCAATCCTACTAATGGGCATATACCCTGAGAAAACCATAAATCAAAAATAGTCATGTACCACAATGTTCATTGCAGCTCTATTTACAATAGCCAGGACATGGAAGCAACCTAAGTGTCCATCGACAGATGAATGGATAAAGAAGATGTGGCACATATATACAATGCAATGTTACTCAGCCATAAAAAACACCGAAACTGAGTTATTTGTAGTGAGGTGGATGGACCTAGAGACTGTCATGCAGAGTGGGGTAAGCCAGAAAGAGAAAAACAATTACTGTATGTTAACACATATGTATGGAATCTAAAAAAAAAAAAAAAAAAGTTCTGAAGAATCTAGAGGCAGGACAGGAATTAAGACACAGACGTAGAGAATGGATTTGAGGACACTGGGTGGGGGAAGGGTAAGCTGGGACGAAGTGAGAGAAGGGCATGGACATATACACACTACCAAATGTAGAATAGATTGGTAGTGGGAAGCAGACGCATAGCACAGGGAGATCAGCTTAGTGCTTTTTGACCACCAGAGGGGTGGGATAGGGAGTGTAGGTGGGAGATGCAAGAGGGAGGGTATATGGGGATATATGTATACGTATAGCTGATTCACTTTGTTATGCAGCAGAAACTAACACAACAATGTACAGCAATTATACACCAATAAAGATGTTTTTTAAAAAAGGTATAATACAAGGTAAAAATTCTGTTGTTAAACTTCATCAAATAATATAGCTACACAGGTCATGTCAGATATCATTCATCAAAGGCAGGAGGAATGGTTATACTCTAATATAGGTAACTTACAGTATGGTTTTATATATTTGACTGCAGCTACAGCCCAAAGGGGACTAATGTGAACATTTACTAACTACTTAGTCCACACCAGGCAGCACAGTAATGACTTTACATATGTTTTGTAATTTAAATAGTCAAATGAGGCTATTACATGATTAAATAATCTGAGAGAAGTCCATGGCCCAGTGGCATCCAGGAGGCTAGTGACTATGGTAGACAATATCTAAGGTTTACTGGGACTTTATCTATCTCTACTTCCAGAACTAGGAGAACTGAACTTTCCAGTATTGCCTGATGATGAGATGGGAGCTGAAATGGCTGGCCGCTTCTGAATGGATATTCTCATTGTTGGTGCTCAGCTCTCCAGCACCCCCTTCCAGTGCTACCCAGGCTGCAGAAGCTCGCTCATGTGCACAGGGGCCGGCAGAGCAGCCCAGCCTGGATGCTGAGCCACCCCACAGAGCACAGCTTCTTCGGAGCAACTATGGCCTTTGCACGCGTCAGACAGGGAGATCAGCTCCGTGCTTTGTGACCACCTAGAGGGGTGGGGTAGGGAGGGTGGGACGGAAACGCAGGAGGGAGAGGATATGGGGATATATGTACACATAGAGCTGATTCACTCTGTTATACAGCAGAAACTAACACAACATTGTAAAGCAATTATACTCCAATAAAGACTTAAAAAAAAAAAAAGAAATAAACGTTTAGTTGTTAAAGCCAATGAGACTACTGGGGTTGTTTGATACCGTGGCACACCATAGCCTGAACAGGATAACATCTGAACACAAGCTAATGTAATTTCAAAAGTCATATGTGTTCTTTTAAGTGCAAAATAGTGTCTCCTGCTTCTAGGCTATTTTATTTTTAAAGTGTTTATCATGTTTGGTTACAAAAGTAATTCATGAACTGTGTGAACAAAAATATATAAAATGTACTCATAAAGAAATGAAAAATCTTCTAGCAGTCCCAACACAATTAAAATTTTGGTGTATTTTATTTTCAGCTTTCTTTTCTTTTTTTTTTAAACATCTTTATTAGAGTATAATTGCTTTACAATGGTGTGTCAGTTTCTGCTTTATAACAAAGTGAATCAGTTATACATATGCATATGTCCCCATATCTCTTCCCTCTTGCTTCTCCCTCCCTCCCACTCTCCCTATCTCACCCCTCTAGGTGGTCACAAAGCACCGAGCTGATCTCCCTCTGCTATGCGGCTGCTTCTCACTAGCTATCTATTTTATGTTTGGTACTGTATATATGTCCATGCCACTCTCTCACTTTGTCCCAGGTTACCCTTCCCCTTCACTGTGTCCTCAAGACCATTCTCTAGTAGGTCTGCATTTTTATTCCCGTCTTGCCCCTAGGTTCTTCTGACCATTTTCTTTTTTTTTAGATTCCATATATATGTGTTAGCATACGGTATTTGTTTTTCTCTTTCTGACTTACTTCACTCTGTATGACAGTCTCTAGGTCCATCTACATCACTACAAATAACTCAGTTTTGTTCCCTTTTATGGCTGAGTAATGTTCCATTGTATATATGTGCCACATCTTCTTTATCCATTCATCTGTTGATGGACACTTAGGTTGCTTCCATGTCCTGGCTATTGTAAATAGAGCTGCAATGAACATTTTGATACATGATTCTTTTGGAATTATGGTTTTCTCAGGGTATAGGCCCAGTAATGGGATCGCTGGGTCGTATGGTAGTTCTATTTTTAGTTTTTTAAGGAACCTCCATACTGTTCTCCATAGTGGCTGTATCAATTTACATTCCCACCAACAGTGCAAGAGGGTTCCCTTTTCTCCACACCCCCTCCAGCATTTATTGTTTGTAGATTTTTGATGATGGCCATTCTGACCGGTGTGAGATGATATCTCATTGTAGTTTTGATTTGCATTTCTCTAATGATTAATGATGTTGAGCATTCTTTCATGTGTTTGTTGGCAATCTGTATATCTTTGGAGAAATGTCTATTTAGGTCTTCTACCCATTTTTGGAGTGGGTTGTTTGTTTTTTTGATATTTAGCTGCATGAGCTGCTTGTAAATTTTGGAGATTAATCCTAGGTCAGTTGCTTCATTTGGAAATACTTTCTCCCATTCTGAGGGTTGTCTTTTTGTCTTTTTTATGGTTTCCTTTGTTGTGCAAAAGCTTAAGTTTCATTAGGTCCCATTTGTTTATTTTTGTTTTTATTTCCATTTCTCTAGGAGGTGGGTCAAAAAGGATCTTCCTGTGATTTATGTCATAGAGAGTTCTGCCTATGTTTTCCTCTAAGAGACTGATGGTGTCTGGCGTTACATTTAGGGCTTTAATTCATTTTGAGTTTATTTTTGTGTATGGTGTTAGGGAATGTTCTAATTTCTTTCTTTTACATGTAGCTGTCCAGTTTTCCCATCACCACTTATTGAAGAGGCTGTCTTTTCTCCACTGTATATTCTTGCCTCCTTTATCAAAGATAAGGTAACCATATGTGCGTGGATTTATTTCTGGGCTTTCTATCCTGTTCCATTGATCTATATTTCTGTTTTTGTGCCAGTACCATACTGTCTTGATTACTGTAGCTTTGGAGTAGAGTCTGAAGTCAGGGAGCCTGATTCCTCCAGCTCCGTTTTTCTTTCTCAAATTTGCTTTGGGTATTCAGGGTCTTTTGTGTTTCCATACAAATTGTGAAATTTTTTGTTCTAGTTCTGTGAAAACTGCCAGTGGTAGTTTGATAGGGATTGCATTGAATCTGTAGATTGCTTTGAGTAGTAGAGTCATTTTCACAATGTTGATTTTTCCAATCCAAGAACATGGTATATCTCTCCATCTATTTGTATCATCTTTACTTTCTTTCATCAGTGTCTTATAATTTTCTGCATACAGGTCTTTTGTCTCCTTAGGTAGGTTTATTCCTAGATATTTTATTCTTTTTGTTGCTATGGTAAATGGGAGTGTTTTCTTAATTTCGCTTTCAGATTTTTCATCATTAGTGTATAGGGATGCAAGAGATTTCTGTGCATTAATTTTGTATCCTGCTACTTTACCAAATTCATTGATTAGCTCTAGTAGTTTTCTGGTAGCAACTTTAGGATTCTCTATGTATAGTATCATGTAATGTGCAAACAGTGACAACTTTACTTCTTCTTTTCCAAATTGGTTTTAATTTATTTCTTTTTTTTTTCTCTGATTGCTGTGGCTAAAACTTCCAAAACTATGTTGAATAATAGTGGTGAGAGTGGGCAACCTTGTCTTGTTCCTGAATTTAGTGGAAATGGTTTCAGTTTTTCACCATTGAGGACGATGTTGGCTGTGGGTTTGTCATATATGGCCTTTATTATGTTGAGGAGAGTTCCCTCTATGCCTACTTCTGGAGGCTTTTTTTCACAAATGTGTGTTGAATTTTGTCAAAAGCTTTCTCTGCATCTATTGAGATGATCATATGGTTTTTCTCCTTCAGTTGGTTAATATGGTGTATCACGTTGATTGATTTGCTTATATTGAAGAATCCTTGCATTCCTGGGATAAACGCCACTTGATCATAATGTATGATCCTTTTAATGTGCTGTTGGATTCTGTTTGCTAATATTTGGTTGAGGATTTTTGCATCTATGTTCATCAGGGTTATTGGCCTGTAGTTTTCTTTCTTTGTGACATCTTTGTCTGGTTTTTGTATCAGGGTGATAGTGGCCTCGTAGAATGAGTTTTGCAGTGTACCACCCTCTGCTATATTTTGGAAGAGCTTGAGAAGGATAGGTGTTAGCTCTTCTCTAAACGTTTGATAGAATTCGCCTGTGAAGCCATCTGGTCCTGGCCTTTTGTTTGTTGGAAGGTTTTTAATCACAGTTTCAATTTCACTGCTTGTGATTGGTCTGTTCACATTTTCTATTTCTTCCTGGTTCAGTCTCGGAAGCTTGTGCATTTCTAAGAATTTGTCCATTTCTTCCAGGTTGTCCATTTTATTGGCATATAGTTGCTTGTAGTAATCTCTCATGATCCTTTGTATTTCTGCAGTGTCAGTTGTTACTTCTCTTTTTTCATGTCTAATTCTATTGATTTGAGTCTTCTCTGTTTTTTTCTTGATAAGTCTGGCTAACGGTTTATCAATTTTGTTTATCGTCTCAAAGAATCAACTTTTAGTTTTATTGATCCTTGCTATCATTTCCTTCCTTTCTTTTTCATTTATTTCTGATTTGATCTTTATGATTTCTTTCCTTCTGCTAACTTTGGGGTTTTTTTGTTCTTCTTTCTCTAATTGCTTTAGGTGTAAGGTTAGGTTGTTTATTAGAGATTTTTCTTGTTTCTTGAGGTAGTATTGTATTGCTATAAACTTCCCTCTTAGAACTGCTTTTGTTGCATCCCATAGATTTTGGGTGGTTGTGTTTTCATTGCCATTTGTTTCTAGGTATTTTTTGATTTCCTCTTTGATTTCTTCAGTGATCTCTTGGTTATTAAGTAGTGTATTGTTTAGCCTCCATGTGTTTGTATTTCTTACAGATTTTTTCCTGTAATTCATATCTAGTCTCATAGCATTGTGGTCAGAAAAGATACTTGATACAATTTCAATTTTCTTAAATTTACCAAGACTTGTTTTGTGACCCAAGATATGATCTATCTTGGAGAATGTTCCATGAGCACTTGAGAAGAATGTGTATTCTGTTGTTTTTGGATGGAATGTCCTGTAAATATCAATTAAGTCCATCTTGTTTAATGTATCATTTAAAGCTTGTGTTTCCTTATTTATTGTCATTTTGTATAATCTGTCCACTGGTGAAACTGGGGTGTTAAAGTCCCCTACTATGATTGTGTTACTGTTGATTTCCCCTTTTATGGCTGTTAGTATTTGCCTATGTACTGAGTTGCTCCTATGTTGGTTGCATAAATATTTACAATTGTTATATGTTCTTGGATTGATCCCTTGATTATTATGTAATGTCCTTCTTTGTCTCTTGTAATAGTCTTTGTTTTAAAGTCTATGTTGTCTGATATGAAAATTGGTACTCCAGCTTTCTTTTGATTTCCATTTGCATGGAATATCTTTTTCTATCCCCTCACTTTCAGTCTGTATATGTCCCTAGGTGTGAAGTGGGTCGCTTGTAGACAGCATATATACGTCTTGTTTTTGTATCCATTCAGCCAGTCTATGTCTTTTGGTTGGAGCATTTAATCTATTTACATTTAAGGTAGTTATCAATATGTATGTTCCTATTATCATTTTCTTAATTGTTTTGGGTTTGTTATTGTAGGTGTTTTCCTTCTCTTGTGTTTCCTGCCTAGAGAAGTTCCTTTAGCATTTGTTGTAAAGCTGGTTTGGTGGTGCTGAATTCTCCTAGTTTTTGCTTGTCTGTAAAGGTTTTAATTTCTCCATCAAATCTGAATGAGACCCTTGCTGGGTAGAGTAATCTTGGTTGTAGGTTTTTCTCTTTCATCACTTTAAATATGTCCTGCCAATCCCTTCTGGCTTGCAGAGTTTCTCCTGAAAGATCAGCTGTTAACCTTATGTGGATTCTCTTATGTGTTACTTGTTGTTTTTCCCTTGCTGCTTTTAGTATTTGTTGTTTGTATTTAATTTTAGATAGTTTGATTAATATGTGTCTTGGTGTGTTTCTCCTTGGATTTAACCTGTATGGGACTCTCTGTGCCTCCTGGACTTGATTAACTATTTCCTTTTCCGTATTAGGGAAGTTTTCAACTATAATCTCTTCAAATATTTTCTCAGTCCCTTTCTTTTTCTCTTCTTCTGGGACCCATATAATTCAAATGTTGGTGCATTTAATGTTGTCCCAGAAGCCTCTGAGACTGTCCTCTATTCTTTTCATTCTTTTTTCTTTATTCTGCTCTGCAGTAGTTATTTCCACTATTTTTTCTTCCAGGTCACTTATCAGTTCTTCTGCCTCACTTAGTCTGCTGTTGATCCCTTCTAGAGAATTTTTAATTTCATTTATTGTGCTGTTCATCTCTGTTTGTTTGCTCTTTAGTTCTTCTAGGTCCTTGTTAAACGTTTGTTTTATTTTCTCCATTCTTTTTGCGAGGTTTTGGATCATCTTTAGTATAATTACTCTGAAGTCTTTTTCAGGTAGACTGCCTATTTCCTCTTCATTTGGTAGGTCTGGTGGGTTTTTGTCTTGCTCCTTCATCTGCTTTGTGTTTCTCTGTCTTCCCTTTTTGCTTAACTTACTATGTTTTGGGTCTCCTTTTCACAGGCTGCAGGTTCATAGTTTCCGTTGTTTTTGGTGTCTGTCCAAAAACAGACACCAGGTGGGTTGTGTAGGCTTCCTGGTGGAGGGGACTAGTGCCTGTGTTCTGGTGGATGAGGCTGTATCTTGTCTTTCTGGTGGGCAGGTCCACAACTGGTCGTGTGTTTTGGGGTGTCATTGGCCTTATTATGATTTTAGGCAGCCTCTGTGCTAATGGATGGGGTTGTGGTCCTGTCTTGCTAGTTGTTTGGCATAGGGTGTCCAGCAGTGTAGCTTACTGGTCTTTGAGTGGAGCTGGGTCTTGGCATTGAGATGGAGATCTCTGGGAGATTTTCTCCATTTGATATTACATGGAGTTGGGAGGTCTCTTGTGTACCAGTGTCCTGAACTTGGCTCTCCCACCTCAGTGGCACAGCCGTGATGCCTGGCTGGAGCACCAAGAGCCTGTCCTCCACACAGCTCAGAATAAAAGGGAGGAAAAAAAAGAAACAAAGAAAGAAGAAGATAAAATAAAATAAAGTGAAATAAAATAAATTTAATAATATAAAAAGTAAAAAATAATTATTAAGAAAAAAAATTTAAGTAATAAAAAAAACCAAAAGAAAACAAAAAACAGACAGACAGAACCCTAGGACAAATGGTAAAAGCAAAGCTATACAGACAAAATCACACAGGAGCATACTCATACACAGTCACAAAAGAGAAAAAGGGGAAAATATATATATTTTTGCTTCCAAAGTCCACCTCCTCAATTTGGGATGATTCATTGTCTATTCAGGTATTCCACAGATGCAGGGTACGTCAAGTTGTGGAGCTTTAATCCGCTGCTTCTGAGGCTGCTGGGAGAAATTTCCCTTTCTATTCTTTGCTCACACAGCTCCTGGGGTTCAACCTTGGATTTGGACCCGCCTCTTTGTGTAGGTTGCCTGAGGGCGTCCGTTCTTTGCTCAGACAGGACGGGGTTAAAGGAGCAGCTGATTCAGGGGCTCTGGTTCACTCAGGCCGGGGGGAAGGATAGGTACGCATGTGGGGCGAGCCTGCGGCAGCACAGGCCAGCGTGACGTTGCAGCAGCCCGAGGCGCGCCGTGCGTTCTCCCGGGGAAGTTGTCCCTGGATCACGGGAGCCTGGCAGTGGCGGGCTGCACAGGCTCCCGGGAGGGGAGGTGTGGAGAGTGACCGGTGCTCGCACACAGGCTTCTTGGTGGCGGCAGCAGCAGCCTTAGCGTCTCATGCCCGTCTCTGGGGTCCGCGCTGACAGCTGCGGCTCGCGCCCATCTCTGGAACTGATTTAGGCGGCGCTCTTAATCCCCTCTCCTCGCGCACCAGGAAACAAAGAGGCAAGAAAAAGTCTCTTGCCTCTTCGGCAGCTGCAGACTTTTTCCCGGACTCCCTCCCGGCTAGCTGTGGTGCACTAACCCCTTCAGGCTGTGTTCACGCCGCCAACCCCAGTCCTCTCCCTGCGATCCGACCGAAGCCCGAGCCTCAGCTCCCAGCCCCCGCCCGCCCCGGCGGGGGAGCAGACAAGCCTCTCGGGCTGGTGAGTGCTGGTTGGCACCGCTCCTCTGTGCGGGAATCTCTCCGCTTTGCCCTCCGCACCCCTGTGGCTGCGCTCTCCTCCGTGGCTCCGAAGCTTCCCCCCTCCGCCACCCGCAGTCTCCGCCCACGAAGGGCCTTCCTAGTGTGTGGAAACCTTTCCTCCTTCACAGCTCCCTCCCACTGGTGCAGGTCCCGTCCCTATTCTTTTGTCTCTGTTATTTCTTTTTTCTTTTGCCTTACCCAGGTACGTGGGGAGTTTCTTGCCTTTTGGGAGGTGTGAAGTCTTCTGCCAGTGTTCAGTAGGTGTTCTGTAAGAGTTTTTCCACATGTAGATGTATTTCTGATGTATTTGCGGGGAGGAAGGTTATCTCCGCGTCTTACTCTTCCGCCATCTTGAAGCTCCTCCTCCAGCCTTATTTTCTATACATGAGTACATATATTTTTTTACAATGTTGAAATATTACTGAAAGTAATATTACAGTAAAATTACTGCTTTTTTACATAAAATAAGTTTTGTCCAGTGTCATTAGATGTTCTTTGACATTTGGTTGGTGGAAGGTATAAATAATTCCTTACCTTTGCCTCACTTGCTAGCTCACTTTATATTTTAAAGTGCACTTTTTAAATTAGTTTTTCAATGCAAAAAACAGGAGAAATATTCTGTTACCCTGATCCAGGAGCCTAGTCCCATATTATAAGAAATGTTGTCCCTAAGTCCCATCTTGTACACCAATAGTTCAGTTGCTCACAGAGAATCAATCAGATATTCAAGTAAAATAACCAGTTAACTGGTTAACAGCTGACTGAGCTGAACAATTGTTCACCTTACTGACACTCCTATGAAAACATAATCTTGTATTTTTTTACCCTAAAATTTATCTTAAATATTTATCTTTGTTCTACAGTACTTTTATTTTTCTTGCACACCTGAAATCTCTGAAAAGTGTTATAGCACTAAAAATCATGTTATAATGATCAAGTTCAAGGAGAAATGATTATATTTTAAAATACCTAGAACTATGAACTTTCCAACCACAGAACTGACATATGTTACAAAAAGAAGTTATGATTTAAATAGGAAAAGATTGCACCTTTATTCCTTCTGATGAAAAAACTAACTCAAGAAAGAATGAATAGTTTTTATTTGGTAAGACATTATTTATTTATTTATTTATTTATTTATTTATTTATTTATTTTGGCTGTGTTGGGTCTTTTTTGCTGCGTACAAGCTTTTCTCTAATTGTGGCGAGTGGGGGCCACTCTTCATTGTGGTGCATGGGCTTCTCATTGCAGTGGCTTCTCTTGTTGTGGAGCACAGACTTCAGTAGCTGTAGCATACAGGCTCAGTAGTTGTGGCTTGCAGGCTCTAAAGCACAGGTTCAGTAGCTGTGGTGCGTGAGCTTAGTTGCTCTGCGGCTTGTGGGATCTTCCCAGACCAGGGCTCGAAACCATGTCTTCTGCATTGGCAGGACGATTCTTAACCACTGTGCCACCAGGGAAGTCCCTGGTAAGACATTTAAAAAGACTGTGCTGCCCAAGCCTGGATGTTAGTAATATTAATATGGTACAGCCCTTTCTTTTGTTTTGCTTTTTCTCATTTATCTGTCACTGAAATAGAGGTTATTTTTCAGTTTTTCCTAGGGGCACTGCTCAGCTACCTTTGCAGAAAAGATAAGTGGTGAAATCATGTGAAGCTTAGCCAAGTATAATGGTTCACCAGTATCTCACCATCCAAAAAATAACTTCTATTCTGCACTTCAAGAAAACGTGCATGGATTTGTAGGCTTGTGAAAGGAGCCATAGGAGAAACTCTGCAGGCAGAAATTCTTTATGTACATAACAATACATCAATAGGCAGCTACACTGCAAGTTCTCCCACATGTCCTGCTTAAATAGAGACACAATGAAAAAAGGCTCACTGTGCTGTCTAATCCCATCATATTTTTCATGTAGAGTCCATGATGGTCAAGTGCTTCAAGGAAGTTAGATATTCCTTGCAGGTGAGCATTAAGACTTTGTTGAGGTACGGGGATATTCTACAGAGTTCTGGAATAACAAGGATGACAACAAAACACCAGCAACAGTTACCATTTATATTGTGATTACCAGGTGACAGCCACCTATACTAGAAACTTTAGAGATTATTAGATCTAACAAGTGTATGAAATAGGCATATTCAGATTATAAATGAGGGAACTAAAATAGAGAGGTTAAGTAACTTGTATGATATTCAAAGATAGGCAATATCTAAAGCCCAGCACTCTTAGCTATTCTGTTACATTGTCTCTGTGTCTGAGAGAACTGCACAGATCACCTTGCCACTTTCTGGTTGCATGACATTGCGCAAGAAAGTTAACGTTCCTCAACTTCTCTTCTGAATAATTAACATCCTGCCTTTATCAGGGAGTTATTGTGAATATCAGAAGGAGTTAACAAATGTCAAAGTGCTCTGTCAACTTGAAATGCTATGTAAATGTGAACTATTTTATAGTCACCATTATTAGTCAGAGTAATTGTTTTCATAATTGGAAACACTCGGCAGTTTCTCTCATGAAAAGAATAAATCTGAAGCCTGGGACTCAGAGTGTGGTCCACAGAGCTGCAGTGTCAGCATCTCCCAGGAAGTTTTTAGAAATGTAGAATCTTAGGCACCGACCCTCATCTACTGAATTAGAATCTTCATTTTTACAAGATTTTCAGATGATTCTTAGGTGTATTAAGTTTGAGAAGCCTGAAGATAGAGGCTAGATTATGGGTATTTATCTGTTTAGAAGTTTTAGAGATTTTAGATTTTAATACAGGTGGCAGATTCTCCAGATCACTGAGATGTCTCCACATGAGTGGATTAAAATATAAGATCTTAGTATACCCATCCATCCCAGGCAGTTTCTTAGCACAAGTTGTACCGAGAGTCACAAGAATGGGCTTGCCTTGCTGCCCCCTTATAGCAGCATCTGTGGCCCTGGCAATCTATCAGATCATGGGAATAGACATGTGCTTTATTGACATGATTTCCAAGTGATAATCTTATTTTTTGTTATTTTGGCTGGCTCACTGGTATGTTTGACTTTATGTATGGTGTCTATTTTCTTTTACTAGAGGAGAAGTGGTATCCTGCACACTTCAGAAGGATTTGGCAGATGTTGGGAGCTGATATGGGTTACATACATCAAGGTTTCAAATTCTAAAAGGGGGCTATAAGAAAGAAGAGACCAATGATGTGACATCTTTGGACAATCATTCTGGGTGGTTTCTCTTACATCTTTGGATAGGAACATCACAGGAAGCTTTAAGAATTCTAACAAAGGAATAAAGAGAGTAATAATTCTCTTTATAAGTCAGTAAAGGGAGTTAGATAAGAGAAATGTGAGTAGAATAATGAAAGCAGTCAATTTCAACAATGGACTTGTTGAACTTTGTGGGAAAGAAATGAGAGAAAGTGGCAGTAATAATTAATCTTTGAAATTATTTCCTTAAAGCAATTTTAGCTGAAAAAATAGCTGGGAAATCCTAAAGACCATTTGAGGAAAGAGGCAGGATTTTTAATTAAAAGATATAATACAGAATCTGAATACAAAAATGGAAACTAGTAAATGAGTTCAAAAGTGATGATATAGATTGCTCAGGGGGAGGAAAAAAACATGAAACAGATAATTCTCTAAAGGGTATACTGTCCAGCCAGAATTTAAGAGGAGGCAAGGTGTAGGGTGGATAAAGGATCTCATTAAATCACACAACCATTAGATCTACTGGACTAGAACTTGGGTTTTCTAATATATTCAAGTATTCTTTCCAACTACACATGAAATGTACTTAGTAGGGAAACATTTATCAGATAGATTAAATCATGAAGAAATTATGATCCTAATTAGAAAATAAAAGTGTCCCTAAGTTGCTTTCACTTAGAATGGTCAGAGACCCACAATGACTAGCAGGTGAATTCTAAAGCTGCAGGGTTAATATTCATGAAGACACCAGCCTGCATGAAGGCTTCATAGCTTGGATAGAAATAGAATCAAATTTAGGGGTAAAGGCTTTTGAGGAAGCACAAGATATTTCTTAAATGATGGTATGAAGGAAAAGGCTTATAATGTTTTATAATATATTACGTATATTCAAAGTAAACAGGTAGGATTTATAGTCACTGAAAGTGTCTTATGTGCATTTGAAACCAAAGACAAACGTGGGGAAGAGCAGGAAATGATTTATTCCATCTGCATGTGTCACAGCAAGCAAGAAAACAGCAACAACAAAACAATATATTAAGGGCAGAAAGTACATAAATCTACAAAATATTTTTAGAAGAAAATATTTTATACAATGGGGTGTCTAAGGTGAAGGTCTTATTAATAACTACACAATCTCAAAAGCCATTTGCATATTTGATTGCATCAAAACTGCAAACTTCCATGTAATAAAGTGTTCCATAAATAAAAGCCGTATGTACACATAACATATATACATATTATGTATACATATAGTATGTATCATAATATATAGAAGTTTTTTTTTTATTTTATTGGAGTGTAGCTGATTTACAATGTTGTGTTAGTTTCAGGTGTACAGAACAGTGATTCAATTATAAATCAATTTTTTTCAGAAAGGTATTTGTATAAATAATAAACATATCAAAGATTCTTAACCTCATTAGATGTCAAGAAAATACCATTGCAAGTTCAGTGAGATACCCTTTTCACTTTATCAAATTGGCACAATCTTAGAAAGGCTTGATTATGTCAAATTGACAGTTTTACAAGGGACCCCTCATTCTCACACACTGCTGGTAGAAACACAAATTGGTGTGATATATTTGGAAGTTTCCATTGTAGACTCTATGCCCACTTAAAATGATGGTCTCATAACCAAGAAATCCCACTTCAAGTAAACATTCTTACGTGACATATATATTTTGCTTAAATATACAGATATTTCTGTGTAATGTTTTTCATGCTTGGCAGTAAGAAAAAAGCAAAGAATGCAAATGTCTACCAGTAGGGGAATGGATAAATGCATTCAATGATACATCAGATTAATCTGCTGCATTTGCAGAGAAAGAAGTAGTTTATACAAAGAGTATTTATGTGACAAATATCCATGATATATGGTTCAGTGAAAATAAGTTACAGATGATATATGTATACATATACACATTTATACATGTATATATATTATCACTTTAAAATATTTATATAATTATATACTTTCTTATGTATTAAAACAGCCTTGAAAATAGAAAAGCAAAACTGTTGAACTGGTGCTATGTGGAGGTGGCTCTGCAAAGGGATGAGAAACTGTCAGTTTTAACATAATCATTGCATTATTTGAATTTCGTATAGCAAGCAAGGAGATTTATAGTGAAAATAAAGGTTAAAACAGTTGGCACTTTTCTTTCTGTATCTTTCTCCTTTTCACAAAGAAGACTGTTGTTTTGTGACATTCTGAACCTCTGCATCTTCTTCCGAGGCTGCCTCTCCTCCAGCTGGACCCTAACTCTCCCCTCCAGTAACAGCAGCTGTGCAGTCCGCAAGTTCAAGATGCTGACTCTTATTCAACAGTGTGCTCAGTTTCAATTCAAAAATTGTTTTTTTTTTACCTTGATTGTAACACATTCAAGGACAATTTTTGAATAAAAAATGGCAAGAGAGTTAGCTCATTAAGATGCTAATGAAACTTTAAAGTGTGAGAAATAAGGACGGGGAAGCGGACAGGGATTTGTGTGGGACAGCTGATAAAAATAATGATTTCCAAATGGAAGGTTTAAGTTATGTGGAAGAAAACAGAGGGTGGCTAATTTGAAAGTCCATCATATTAATCATTCTGGGTGGTTTCTCTTGATATGATCATGGAAGAAATGTTACAGACTATTTTAAACTTGTGGTTGAATGTCTTATTTCAGTTTGTGATTAGATTTCAGTGCTCATAGGCATCAGCTGTCTCATGCTGCTCCCATAATTTTCTATCTTGATCCCTCAATTTCTAGTCTCTTAGGGGGCTTCCCAGTCCATTACAAGGGATGTCTCTGGTCTTGAAGCTTTTAACCCAGCTTTTAGTGCTGGGGTCAAGGGTATTATTTTGTAGCACTGCAATCAAATGACATTTCCAGTTATAGCCGACTTCTAAGATTGTCATTTTTTGCTAAGATTTTGGAAAAGGATACGATTTTGTATCTAGTGATTCACTTTCTTGAGTCACCTGAAAATGAAAACCAGTGACATTTTCACAATGTTTTTCACTGACAAGTTTCAAAGCATTTTCATGGCATTCATTAAGGTTTGCAGGGCCATCTATGCAAGTAGAGAGAAGTTTTGTCTGAAATGGAGAATGAAAAATTGCTTAATAGGACAAAAATAGAAAATAAAAACCTATGGAGATAAGGAAAAACATATTGGTTTAAAACATAATTACATGCCATGTAGAAAGAAACAAATTACATAGACCAAAATATGATCACTGAAGGCTTTTCTCCCATCTCCATGTGCCTAAGGTGTCATGTGATTTATAATATGTTGTGTCTAACACATCATCACCATCATAATTACTGTGTGCCAGACACTAAGCTAACTTTACATCAGTTACCAGTTATTATATACGCCCAACAATCCTTTTGTGTTTAGAATTAGGGGGTTGGAGTTATATTATTATCTCATTTCAAGATGAGGAAACTGAGACCCTGAGATCGGTTTCTTATCCAAAGTCACACATAAAAAGTAATAGATGAGGATTTGAACTTAGAAACGTTGGTGCTTGTGTTTATATGTTTAACTGTACTTTGTAGACCACACGAATGATGACTGAGAGGATCAGAATTAGTCCCTGATGCAGTCTTTCTCTAAAGCAGCACTAGATGTGTTTGAGGGATACTGGGAGGCCCCAGCCCATTAGGAAGACCTTCGTTATTAAGTTCCAATTACTTGAGGAGTCAATGTTAGATATTTTCATGGGAATGAAGTATTTTTGTCATTACAAAATATAGAATGTGATGTAAACAGGTGATTCACAGAAGAGGAAATCTAAATGGATAATTAACATTTGAATAGATTTTTAACTTCACACGTTATCAGGGAATTGCCAACTAAAACAACTATGAAGCACCTTTTCACATCCTAGAGTTGGCAAAAATTAATAAGTCTGACAATGCCAACCGCTGGTGATGATGTGGAGACACGATAGCTCTTACCCTACACAGGGTAGAATACAGACCACTGTGAGAGCAAACTGGAGTTGTCTAGTGTAGTCCTGGATGTTTGTACACCCTGACCCAGCAATTTTACTTCTAGTTACTGGCTCTAGAGAAGCCACACATGCACAAGGAGACATTTACAAAATTGAAAATTTTTGGAGCATTGATTGTATGGAAAAAACCCGACAACAACAGAAAATAAATAAATGAATGAAAATGAATAAGAACGACGTGTATCAAAATGGATCAATTACAAAGTAACTGACCTTCACACTACTATATATAAAATAGATAAATGACAAAAGACCTATTCTATAGCACAGGGAACTATATTCAATATTTTGTAATAACCTATAATGGAAAAGAATCTGAAAAAGTATATATATAAAACTGAATCACTTTGCTGTACACCTGAAACTAACACAACATTGTAAATCAACTACACTTCAATTTAAAAAAAGCACAAAAAAATAGTTGACCTAAAAAAGCAGATTGTCAACAGATATATGCAGGAGAATGGGATTTATACAATGTTTGAAAATTTCCAAAATGATACTTCATTTTTGGGGGGGCCTATATTTAAATGGTTTAACAATTTATAAAGTAATAGTAAACACTACCTCCAGGAAAGGAGATTCAAAAGTGGTCTTTCTGGAGGTTTAAATTTTGTCTTTAATGTTATATTTAACATACATTTAAAAGTAAATATGGAAAAATGTGGAAATTTGTTAAAGCTAAAGGTTTGCTACTTGATATTTACTATTCTCTATCCTTTGAATATGAATAAAATATTTCACAATAAGCGAATATGTACTAAGAAAATGGAAAATGCAAAAAAAATGACATCTTATCCTATCTCTTAAGCATAATTTTTTAAGCACAATTTTAAAAATTCAGTATATTTTCTTACAGTCATAGGATTCATTTACAGTTGACAGTATACCACATAGACAATTTTGTGTCCCCATAGAAGTATGCCATGATGATTTTTTTCCCAGCCTCTGTTAAAATGCTAATATTCTGGCCATGAAAACACATTAAAATATTATTGAACATCACATGACAAGGCAGCTTATTGTAAGTTATTGTTTTCCAATCACAGCTACCTAATTGGAGGTCTGCAGAGTTGGTGGGCATTTTTCCATGGGGGAACAGGGAAGTTTAATGAGCTTCCTAGAGGTCCTGCAGGACCCAAGGGCAGGTCAGCAGGGTGTTTGGGTAGTTGATGAAGAGACTGGATGTCTGCATATGTTATGGAGAGAGAGTCCGTCTGTCAGGATAAACTGAACCTGCTTTACAATTTAGCCTAGGGCCAGCCCTGGAGAGAAGAATGAATAAATACACCAGATTTAATGTCATGCTGTAGCTAACATGCAATTTGAAGCAATAGCTTGTAACTAGAAACATTGGTCAAAACATAATTTTATTTCATGAGTATCTTAAAGGATTTAAACATTCTAAACAGCACAGATATCTTTTTGAAATGTTGCTGGTGTGACTGATTGAAGAGTGAGCATTATTATGTAGTTCTGGGTGCATTTGTAAAACAGGTCCCTGGATTTCAGCACAGGCTCAGGAACCCAGCTCTGCTTTTAGAAAAGGGAGGTCATGTTCATGAGATAATTTAATGGGTCAATAGAAAGGCTGAGCTGCAAAGTGCTGGTCTGACAGTATGCCGGTAGAGATTACTTTTGTCATGTACTAACATACCCCTAGGAAGGGTATCCTGCAAACCTTATCATTCATCTCCTTGCTGTGTGGAGAAAGGAAGAATTAAAACCTCAGCCAAGTCCATGACTAGGGAGAGGCAAGTGAGGTATGTAAGTGTTAGGGTCTCATCCTGTTCTTATTTAAAATTTTGATGTTTTATTTGTCATGGATTGATGTATTAATTTTGATTTTAAAAATATGTTTTGTATTGGTTACTGAGTTTTTTGGTGCCCCATTCAATTTTGTGTGAGGTGAGTGCTTCACTTGCTACTTCTTAGTCCCATCAGGATAAAACAAACAGACAGTGGAAATAAATGTGGGACTTTTTCCGCAACTATGGATGATGTCATAGGCTTAATATATATATATATATATATATATACACATATATATATATATTTGAGACTATATTATATACATTCGTTAAGTCGTACTCTCCCCATTTCTCTAGTCTCAGATGATTTACTAGCCAATTTAAAAAATTACTTTTGCTGAATTCTCACAAGTTTTTGTGACCTTCACCTAGTCTTTTGGACTCTTACTTTTCTTACTTATTAAAAGGAAATGATAATTCCTACTTCACAAATTATTTAAGGGATTAAAAATTACACATAAAGAATCTAGCTGGCACCCTATAATATGGTTGGTTATGATAAATACTTGTAGTTGTTATTATTAAAAGTAAAAAAGGAGTAATTAAGGCTTCATGCTTATTCCTCCCACATAACACGTTTTAATCCATATTTAATGTTGATGGTGAGAACTGGTATCTCAGTATAGATCTCTGTTGTTTAATTTCTCCACCTATCAGAACAGCTTTGCCCAGATATTGCAGGACTTAATCTCTCTCTCACCCACTTTTGCTTTCGGAGTGTGGTCCACTCTGAGTGCCTTATTAAAACTGCTGTCACCTCCCTCCCTCCAGCTTGAGAGGCCCTGTCCTTATTTCTCTGCTTTATATTTCTGCATGGCATCAATTAGCCTTTCACATCATATTTATCTTATTTACAAAATTGCCTTCCTACTGTTAATGTCTGCTTTATGAGGCAAGTATTTTTGTCTGTTTTGTTCACTAGTTTATTCCCAAACTGGTTAGAGGGTAGGCACAGGTGCTTAATAAATTTTTCTGAATAATTGAATAGATTAATGATGACACTTAAATTTCTCATTTTCCCATGTAGATGAGATATTTTTGATTAAGCAAACCGATATATGTTGCTGAGAAGAAACCCTAAGAAGAAAAATAAGTTGTTCAAAAACCTAGTTATTCAGGTAGCTGAGTAAATGCCTGAGCAATGACTTAGGGGGTGTGCCTGCACAGAACTGAGGAGCCAATCCTTCTCTCTCTCCTTTTCTCTCTCTCCTTCCCTCCCTCTCTCTGAATTAAAGCAGCTGTGCAAGAACATCTCTTTTCCTGAGTAATTTTCTGTCATTCACTTGGTCCCACCCTGCATGTCTTACACTCGAACAACTGTTGCAGTCCTCAATCTTTATCTAAGATTCACCCCTTCACCCTTGTTTAATTTACTCACTCATATATTCAGGTCATCTAGCAAACAGCAGTAATTAGAGTCATTTTGAGGACCTTCATACCCCCTTGCTAGCCATGGACAAAGTAGCCTGGCTTCTGGGGCGTTCTGCATGATAGAGCTTGAAGAAATGTGACAATTGATGGAATAGGGTGATGGGTTGTGACTGAATGATGTATTCTGCCTTCATGATACTTAGTGGGAGCTATTGCAGATAGAATATGTTAATTTAGATTTTTTTCTTTATTAAACTATTTTGTTCATGCTTGTTAACTCCCAACCAAGAAATTCAGCTGTATAATATCAATTAACTGTACTTTAATATATATTAAAAATTCATAGAACTAAAAAAACCTCTTTTTTCACCTCATGAAGGTGTCACAATAGTGTGAGCACAGGGTAAGTTCGTGAATTCATTCAGTTTTTCATTCTACATATTCTATTTATTCATTTATTCATTCTATTTATGCATTTTATTTATTCTATTTATTTAGTGAACACCTACTATGTGCAAACACAGTGCTGGGTGTTGTGGACTTAACTATGAGAATAATTGATCTTTGGTGTAGATGGATTTAAAACTACAGCTATGATGGAAAACATAGTAGTGTATATTCTTAATATCAATCAATTATTTAGTTTCCATTTGAGCAATTCCTTTTTCCCCTACATCTGTTTAGCCTGCATCACAGGATGTCCACATGCCCAGGAGAAGTTGCTGTCACAGGAAATAAAATCTCCTCAGAGATGGGAACCTTCATGCCAGACTGTTGTCAGGGGTTTCTTTTGTTCACACTAATAACTTTTTTTTGGTATTAAGTAACTTATTCCTGACTAAAAAAAAATGAAGTGGGTACTATTATTATTCGATTATCAGAACGATAAAACTGAAGTACACACCGAGGCAGGTCACTGGCTCAGGTTCCCAGAGTGGAACCAGGTTCCTGACCCAGGGGTCTAACACCTCTTGTTGTCTATTTTTGTGCCCAAATGAAAAATGATTTGAGGAATTTTACTAATCCTTGTCCATTAAACAATTGCAACCTCTAGTGAAGAAAGCAATTTAAAAAATAGATTTAGACTATTATTTTCTAGTGACTTCCGGTGTGAGAACAATCATTTCAAATTGAGTAGCACCTAAAAAAATTCATAAGCCCATGTATTAGATGACTATAGTACATGAGCTATTACTTTCCTGAAAAAATTGGACCATTGGCTTCAATTACATGAAATGCCCAAGTTAGCGTATTCATCCCCATGAACTGAGTGTATAATTTTTCTACAGAAATTATATTGACTTCTTATTGAACACTGAATAGGTTTTAATATTTAACAAGTTAAAGCATTCCTGTGACATGGAGGATAAATGCATTTGCTCTTTACTCGCTGTGTCTGAATCCAGCTTCTTCTGTAGCAGAATGATTGCTTATCCAAGATAGAGTTAAAACTGACCTTTTTTTTTTTTTTTGAAACTATTACACTGTCTGCCTGAATTTTGGGCCCTCTGCTGGATTCATTGAACTAGTTTAAACGTTAACTTAGTTTTTATCTTTCCAATGCAGGCGTTTTCTGCTTTAATGTATTTTTGCCTTTCTGGTCATGGGCTGTTTCAGGATGAAGGGCAGAATATGTGCAGCTATTTGATGTAACACACTATTGACAAGGCGGTATGTGTACCTGCCAGATAGCCCACCTGTATACTGGTTGATGAAAGGATTCTTCGTAACGTGTTTCCTCTTGGAGTCCCCTCCTAGCTTTCAGCAATAGAGTTCTTTGGGAACAGCACCGGCTCTTGTGAATGATGCCAGGACTACTGTTCCATTGTCAACATGGGCACATGCTAATTTACAGCCACTAGGTGTCCTGGGAAATAAACAAAGCTATACAGGTCTTGGGGAATATTATTATAAATTGTTTCATTCATTTAATTTAAAAAATCCGTATAAAAGGAGACAATAAATAAAGGTACTGTTGCTTAAATGAACTAGTGTAAAATGTGTAACTTGAAATACCAATTTTAGATCAACACTCCCCCTACCTAACCCTCTTCAGAAGAACTGTGGAAAATGCAGGACTAGTATTTTTTTTAAAGTTCTCAGATGATATAAAGAAACATGTGTTATTAGAGGGGAAGCTTGTGTACTGCTGGGTAACATGACAGATCACCTATGTATATACATAAATAACTGCTATCTAAGGATTTGATTGTCCACATCTAATCAAGAACCTGCTGATAACTGAGAATAAGCCAGGTATCAGCAGCTTCTTGGGTATGCCAAACCCAAAGGGCAGCAAATATTTGCTTACCATCAATAGGCTGCTGCTGTAATGGGGGTAATAAACCAGCTAAGGTCTCTCGCACAACAGAAAGAAGGGGTATATCCAATTATATCTTAGTAATTGCATTTAATGCAAGATGATTTTTAACACATGGTTATTTCTCTTGGGAAACAATTTCTTTAAAGGACTAAATAAAGCATATTTTAGGTTATTTTTGAAAGAGGGTAAAATGTATCTGTGATTTTTTAATACCAGCAAACAACTGGGGATAATGTGAGAGAACATTTTTCATATCTTGTTAAACACAAATGGACAATTATTACAAGAACTTTTTATTATGAAATGATTTAAAAGTGGAATTATATAAAGACCTACGTGGGGGTCTGTTCTTTATAACCCAAGAAAGGATTCATGATCTTTACATATAGGGGGAGTGCTGGTAGTTGTATGACACTGACATTATTCAAGGATATCTCTGCTTACTGGAATTTCTAGACCCAATCTCAGAAAGACAAGTTTTAATCTATATTTATGTGACCACTACCTTTCTCTCTTTTACTTTTGTTGTTTTTAGCTTGTTTGTTTGTTAAGTCAAATATATTTTGGTTTATGGTAATCTCCAAAAAGTGTTGATGGGACAGTTTTATGCTGAGAACTTAAATTCTAGCCCTTCCTGCTCTCCCAACATGTAGATTCCAGTCCCACAAAGAAGGGAAAGGAAGCAGTGCTCTGTCCGCCCTGGTCCCCTTCACCCAAATAAAGGGATTCATGGGGAACCAGTCAGGAGAAAACATGACTCTGAGATCCCTCTGAAGATTCATGGCTTTCCCATGAAATTTACTCAGGGCCTGAGAAACTCTCATTTGCAAAACATCTCACAATGGCAGTTGTCCATTTATTTCTGTGATTATTTAATTCATTTCTACCATCCTCTCTATGAAGGCTCTGTGAATATGAGAACCGTGGCTTTCCTCTTCACCATGCTTCCATGTATCTTCAGCTTGGCCACAGAGGAATAAGCGATTTTGTAATTAGGAGAGACCAGTAATCTGCATCCCTCTCTGCTCCTTCGCCAGAGTCCCTGGGGAACCTTAGGGCTCTGGGGTGGTCCCCCCTTGTCCCTTAGACAGGGGAGTCCAGAGCAGTTGTAGACACTGTCCCTCTGCTAAAATCACATTGGGAAACTAAGGCTTCTGCTCATAGACTGTGGGTCAGAAATCAGATTCCTCTCAACACAATTCAGAGGCAGAGAATCCAGAGGCCTCAAGTGTACTTTACTCTTCATGCTCCATACCCCTTTCTTTCTGTTCCTTAATTTGCAGAAGCTGTGGCAAGGCTATGCCAGATGAAGGGCAGCATGCTAATTTTGTAAACACATTACCACTTATAATTGATTAGCATGTATCACAATAATGATTAATGATGCTATTAACTTATGAAGGGTAAATTAGTTGCCTGTAATTTTCATTGTTGCTTTAAACTTTGGTATGTTCAGCCTTCATAATTTACTGCTCACAAGTAATGTGAACTCATGTATTTGTTCAACTCGTAAAGTGTTGATTGAGGGCTGTTCTGTGCTAAGCACTGCACCTGCTCCTAGACACGGATGCAGAGGGAAGAAAGCAGGTGGCTCCTGTCCCCAAGGAGCCACCAGTCAAAGAGACCACAGCCCTGTGCTTCTGTGATGTGAGACCTGGAGCGCTGGTAGGAGTTGGCATGAAAAGGGTTTAGATTGGGGCAGGGGGGTGTTCTAACAGAGACAAACAAGCCTATCAGCCTATAAAAAGTTTTCTAGCAGAGAAAACAAGCAAACAAAAATTAGGGAGAATATTACACCATTATTTTCATTTTTTGATCTTCTTCTCAAGTTACAAAACTGATCAGATCTTATTTTAGTCATTTTATTCAGATTGGCTTTTTTTGTCGTGTTTCACTTTTTAAAAAGTTCATTCATCCTTTTTTTTAACCCTAAATGTTTGCAGAAAGCAAATTTAAGCTAAAATTAAAAATGAGTATTCCTTCCAATGTGCTGATATTTTCTCACACCCACAAGAAACAAAGTAACTATAATCTACACATTAAGTTATTTATTTATCTATCTCTTGCCTTGGATATGCCCATCTATCAGTTTTATCATAATGCGTGCTATCTAATTACAGGATGGGTCTTCCGAGCCGGTGAAGCCTTCTGGAAAATCATTAATAACACCAGAGCAAAGGAAGTGTTCCTGCCCTTTCATCCAAGTTTGGGGTGAGTTACAAAAATTAATCGGGGAAGAGAGCATGGTGCTTATAGTAACTGACTCTAATTTACCTGTTTCTCTGTAAAGGTAGCCTGTTAATAATAATGTATCTTAAAATCTCATAGTAGCACAATGTTCTACTTTAATTTAGTGACATATTTCCTGGATACAATAATGTGTTATTTCTTTGTGACCCACAAAGTCATAAAAATTTTGCTAAAGTTGTAGAATCACAGTTTATAAAATAACAGAGAGCTTCATTTAGATTCCCCACCATGTGCACACAAATAGGTTATTTCATAATTTTCTAAAATTATATGAACAGTAGAAGATATCCTGCTGGCTGATCCAAAGTACTTTGATGAGAGGAGTGAGAAAGATTTCATTTAGATAGTCTAAATCTTCCTGTTCTTTCAGTTAATGGTTATGTAAATTTTGTAGCAAGTGATGATTCTAAATAAGAAAATCATAGTGTAAGGAATAATTACCATATATTTATTTAGTTGTTTCTGGTATATAAAATGGTGCTTATGATATAAAAGTAAATTACACAGCAATGTGGAACATGATGGACTTCTTGTGGTTTGAGCAGTCTTAAATGTCAGACAATAAGGACGGTGATGGTGATGATGGATTATTGCTATTTAGACTCATGACAGTAAAGTGATATGAAGATGAACTTTTCACAACACAAATATGACAATGTCAATACTTAGAATAGTGCCATCATTTGACTTTTTTCTTCTAAATTTAGTGCATGGGCTAATTTTGGGGAGACAGGTGTACATTCTGAGCCTCTTTAAGTCCCAAAGTTACAGAATTAGACCTTTCAATTTCATGCAAATTCAGGGCAGTTTGGAAGAAAAGATACAGAATCTGGCTTGAATCTGACTGAAAGGTAGGTAATGTACAAGGTTCAAAGAGTATGGGCATGGCAAATTTGATATATATAAAATATATATTATTTATATATACACACATATATGCATATGTAAATACACACATATACACACATGCCTATATGTGTATATATACATACATATAAATACACACACACATATATGGTATAAAAAATTATATTAAGAAAATGAAATGACAGGTGACAGTTTGGGAGAAAATATTTATAAATCTTATATCTAGTGAATAGTTTGTACCCGAAAAAACACAGCACAGTAATAAGACAAATAATACAAATAAAAAAGAAGAAAATGTTTGAATAGACATTACAACAACGAAGATTTATGAGTGATCATTAAGTAAATGAAAAGATGCTCAACATCATTTGTCACTAGAAAAATGCAAACTAAAACTCTAATAACTTATCACTTCATTACAGTCTCTATAATTCAAAGGCAGACAATAACAAGTGTAGGTGAGAACGTGGAGAAATGGGGGCTCATACATTGTGTGTAGGAATGCAAAATGGTTTAGCCACTTTGGAAAACAGTTCAGTAGATTCTTCAATAATTAAACATAAGTTTACCATACAAGCCAGTGTTTCTACTCTTAGGTATATACCCAAGTAAAATAAAAACGTGTCTACATAAATGCCTGTACATAAATGTTTATAGCGGCATTGTTCATAATAGCTAAAACCTGGAAACAACCACCTAAATGTCCACCAAGCAGTAAATGGATTTAAAAAATGTGTCATATCCATACAACAGAATGCTATTCGGTAATAAAAAGGAATAGAGTACTGAAACTAAATACTACAAAGCATTATGCTATGTAAAAGAAGCCAGAGGCAAAAGTCCACATATTGTACAAGTTCATTTTATGAGATATCAAAGAAAGGAAAATTTATAGACAAATAAATAGTCTAATGATAACCTTGGACTGGGGAGTAAGAATGAGGAGTGAATGCAAATGTGTACAAAGGGATTTTCTGGAGTGATGGAAATGTTCTAAAATTAGATCTTTGTGATGGCTGTACAACTCTGGATATTTACTTAAAATGGGTGAAATTTATGGTATATCAATTAAACCTCAATAACGCTCTTAAGTAAATTATACTTTTAGATACTAATTAGCACTAAAGTTTCAGAGTAGAATCAGCAAGATAAAATATACTTCAGAGACTGAAAAAATTCAACATTTATAGAATTCCTGAAAGGAATTTTTAAAAGATTTTGAATCCACAAAGAGTTGTCTAACATATATGTTGGTGTCTTGTATCAGTTGTTATTCTCCTTAGATTTGCAAGCTCCATGAGAATAGATATGTATCTTCTTGGTCATTAGTTTATTCCTGGCTTAGAATGGTTCCTGTCTCAGAGGTGTTACTGAACACATATCTGATAAGTGGATGAGTGGCAGGGTCTTCATCTTGCTGGTCAACATCTAGAAGAGAAATTTCCCATCCACTCAGCTGGGGTTTACAATCAGGCATGTGGATACTGAAAATAATAAAACAGGAGGTAGCAGAGGGCCTGTCCCCTAAATGGAGCCCCATGAGGACAGGGAGAGCTGAGACCAAACAATTCTAATAGCAAAAAGTTGACATATTCGAATGGGACAATTTGAGGAAATTTTTTTGCAAAAAGATTATTGAAAACTCACGCTCAGGATATAAGAGACTTGTAGGGTTGGAGCAGAAACCTGGGGCTAGAAAATGGGAAGAGCCTCAGGAAAAGGGCCTGAGGCAGGAGAGGAGGGAAGGGTTCCTGGAACCCAATGGAGAGAGCTGTGCAGAGACAGCCACCTGGAGAGGAGTGGGGACTGTTGGTCAAGGTCCCAGCTGGCAGTACCTGTCATGGGGGAAGCAAGAAAACAAACACCCTGACCTCATTCTCCTCCCTCCTGCTGATGTCCCTCTGGGGCTCTCTATGGTCCAGCCCACACCGAAGTCTGGGGTCCCTTTGGCTCAACTTCGTCTATGAATCATGGTGGAGAGCAGATGCTGAGATGCAAATGGAGGATGTCAGCCCAGGAGTGAGCCTTGCACCACTGGTTGGATGTAAGGAGGAAGGAATTGAGGTAAAATGCAGAGGCTGAGGATTAACACCTGTGACACAAATTCCTAGCCTGCACGAACAACCACCCTGCAAAGGCAGACAGGAGGTTTTAATACTGGCTGCCTTATGTCTAGAATCCTTCAGGTATGGCAGGGCTGAGATTTTAGAAGCCATCAGTGGACCACAGTGGAGGAGCTGGGAGAGGTTAAAGTAAGCAAGTGTTGATCTTGTCTGCACTGACCCTCATTAGGCTGACACCCCTAAATTGTGCCACTCTCAAAAAAGCAAAACCATTTACCACTTCTTCCTGCAGTTAGAATAAATAGCCACTAGGAGAAAACAACAGATCTTGATTCAGGAGGCTTAGAGTACCCAGGAAGCAGGGGCTCAAGAAGTGATGCACCTCCTGAGTTATGTGCTTCTCTTTAGATTAATGTATTTGTTTCTCAAGGCTTCTGTTATGAATGACCACAAACGGAATGGCTTAAAACAACAAACGTATTCTCTCACAGTTCTGGAGGCTAGAAGTCTGAAATCAAGGCATCGACAAGGCCGTGCTCCCTCTGAAGGCTCCAGGGAAGAGTCCTTCCATGCTTCCTCCCAGCTTCTGGTGGTTGCTGGCAGTGCTTTCTGTTCCCTGGGCTGCAGCTCCATCACTCAATTTCAGCCTCATCTTCACATGGCCATCTCCCCTGACTGACTCCACACCTCTCCTTCCTTCTAGGGGAACCAGGCATCAGATTCAGGGCCCACCCTAATCCAGTATGGTTTCCTCTTTACATCTGCAGAGACTTTGGGGGATATACCATCCAAGCCACAGCAACTACTGACAATAATAATAAAAACAATAAAGATGACCACATTCTTATGAAGCATTTCATATACTATTTTCATACTCATTATGCCCCTTTTCACCTCAACTTTGCCACTTTATTTTTTCAGATCTCTAAACTGAGAGGTGGGCAGGCAGGCAGAGGCAGGGTTGGGCATAGGGTACTGTTACTTTCTGCAGCCCAAGGTCTCATTTGACCCTCTTCTGCCACTGGCCCTGAACTTACTTATTACTGCTTCTTCTGCTTGATATGTAGTCTCTGGCTAAAGTTATTCTTTTACAGGTTTAAAATGGTAGGATAACCTACTAACTGCTATGTGGTACAAGGGAAAGTCCTTTTTAAATTGTAGATTTAATAATTTTAACATTAACATTATTTTGTGATACTATTAGTTTAGTTACGGAATTGGTTAAAACTCAAGTAATAATTTCAATAATATCAATTTACACCCTTGAGCATGTCTCTGAATTTATATATCTGTTATATGGTAAGTAAATAAATTGAATATAAAGACAGTAAACATCTTATCTATTGTAGGGATCTGTGTGGTCTCTTAAAACATTATGGTTTAAACAATGCCTGGGGTAGTCAACATACAATGTTGTACCTAATAATGTCATTTACAGCTTAGTGTTCAAGTTCTTTAAGCTACCTATTGTGCTCTAAAAATATTTCTTGGGGACTTCCCTGGAGGTCCAGTGGTTAAGACCCTGCACTTCCACTGCAGGGGGCATGGGTTCCATCTCTGGTCGGAGAACTAAGATCCTGCAGGCGCGTGGGGTAGACTCACCACCGCCAAAAATTTCTTGGATGAGTGTATAGATACATTTCCATTTATAGGTATAGCTGTGCTTTATTGCTAAACAATCAAACCTTTTACTGATTGAAAGCTAGAATGCACTTTTTAAAAGTACTATTGAGAAATACTAAGTATAGCAAGGTTTTGAAAGGAAAGAAATCCTTTGAAAATATAATTTTGATTAATGATCATTGTTATATCAGTTAGGATTCTTCACTGCAAATAACACAATTCTCGACTCAAATTGGCCTCAGTGATAACAAGAATTTATTGTCTTAGGTAACTAAAGATCTCCATAGCTAGAAAAAGTTTCAGATGGATTTCATCAGGGTCTTAGGTTTATTCCCTGGCTATTTTTCAGCACTCTCCTTCTCTGTGAGTTGACTTTTTACTAGGCTGACTTCCCTAGCTCAAACAAGAAGGCTGTTACCACTTGTGGCCTGTACAATTCATCCTCCAGATGCAGAGAGTGGGGCTGTCACCTTGTAAGTGTTCTCATCAAGGGATCCGAGGCCCACGCTGATTGGGGTGAGTGTGGTCACAGCCTCGCCCTTAGCAATTTCTCCTGGCAGGGGAATGAAACGTGCTGACTGCCTTAGTGAATCAGGGACTGCCCTGGATCAGAGCTGAATGAAAATCAGAATAAGTCTTAAGAAGAGGTACAGCAGGATGATCAATAAGTGTCCATAACAAATGCCCATAATTTTTTTCAGTAGTATTTCTTGAACTCTTTTACGTGTGGCTGTCTCCCCAGAAAATGCATATAACCAAATTTCTATAATATGTTTTCTTCTCCATTTGTTTTTATTTTTATTATTGTATAAGAACACAACTTTAGATCTGCCCTCTTAAATTTTTAAGCACACAGTGCAGTATTGGGAAACATCAGTACAATGTTGTAGAGCAGAACTCTTGAGCTTACTTATCTTACGTAACTGAAACTTTATACCCGTTGACCAGCAACTCCTCATTTCCCCCTCCCCCTGCAGCTCTGGGCAACCACCGTTCAACTCTTTGCTTATGTGAGTTTGACTGTTTTAGATTCCTCATAAAAGTGAAATCAACACCATTGGTGGGAGTGTAAAGTAATGCAGCCAGTATGAAAAAACAGAATGAACGTTCTTCAAAAAACTAAAAATAGAACTAGTCTATGATTCAGCAATCCCACTTCATTGCAGTATTACTCATAGTAGCCAAGATACGGAGACAACATAAATGTTCATCGATGGATGGATGGATAAAGAAAATGTGGTATATGTTCTCTCTCTCTCTCTCCTTTTCATGTTTCCACATGAAACAACATGGATGAACCTGGGGGATATTATGCTAAGTGAGATGACTCAGTCACAGCAGTACAGAATTGTATGATTCCACCTGCATGAGGTACCTAAAACAGTCAAACATCCATTTTATTTACACTTTTTAACAAGTTTGCATGTCTTTAGATAAAATCCCTGGCCCACACAGGCAGAAGTCTAATTTTTCCAATTGAAATGAAAAAAAAGTTTTCTATCTGATGTTAATTTTTAATTTCTTAAAATGCAGATGCATTTTTCTTCTCTCCATTTTTGATAAATTCCTAAGCTTATGCTAGAAGTGAAATGTAATTTAGAGGAATATATGCGATTCATTGTTGAATACATATTTTTCTTAAATATCAAAGTTGTATGACTGTGGGGAATCTTATTATGGTAATTCTACATTTGTAAAATGAAATAATATTATATTTGATTATCACTAAAGATCTTTAATAAGTATTTTTCATCTAAAGCTCTAAAATTAAAATTTTTCAATTACATTGGTAGGAAAATAATTTTATTCATATGTAAAGGCTTACCCTAGACTTAAATATTACAACCATCTTCATGATGAGGGCATTCATTCTCTGCAACAATTTAGGTTAGAGTAGAAATACAAATACAAAATATTGAAGACAATGAGATTTACATGTCTGATAGGAGAGATGCTTAACAAATCTCAGTTATTACACTAGTAAAAGATATCTGTCTTAAATTAATATGAAGATAATATCTCATTAGAATGCATGCAATAATTTATTCTAATATTGCAAAGCCTGTTTTGACCATATGTATTTTTGAAAACAATAAAACTATGTAGGAAAATGGTAAAATGTCTAGTGAATAGATAAGTCATATAATCATGAGTCAGTACAAACTCATGTTGAGTTTAAGAGTATTTTCTGAAACTAGTGGACTAAAGATGGTTGTCTATGCAAGGTCGCTAGAAGCTTAAAATAAAAATATTGCTTATACAGTACTGAGGGTTTCCAGATGTCTTACACTAAATATTTATGGCTTCTTGTCTTTACATCCAGGAAACAAATTGAGAAAATATAGCACATTTACGTCAGTTATCTTGTTATAAGTCAACTCATGAATAAATATTTTCTCATTCTTTAGGCTTGATGTTATAACTATTCCTTGGATATCCTAGCATAAGTGTAACTCACTCAATATTTCTATGCTTCTATTGGATACTATAAATTAATGTTAATTTATTCAATAAATAAATATTTGTTTAGTAACTACTGTCCTAACCTAGGTTCTTCAGAAAGTAGAGCCTGACCTGAGATAAAAGCTAGCATGCTGCTATTTTTTCAGGGGGTGAAATCCCATGGAGCAGAAATGAGGGAAGAGAGCACTGAGGCAGGAAGGGAGAGAAAACCTACACAGGGGTGCATAAATCACCCAGCCACCACTCAGCGTCAAGGACATGCTATTGCTTAATTTCATACAACTGCCTTCTGAGAGGTCATATAAATGATCACTTCTTCTGAAGTTTAAATAAGGGAGAACTTATTCACCTCTTCTGTTTCTTCGTGGTGAGGTTGTGAACTTGTCTGCATTCTGGGTTGTGCCTGCACGGGCACTCAGGGTGCCAGGGCGTGCTGTGGCTCCATCTCAAAGGGGAGCCCTGGAACAGGAGGGCCTCAGGCAAAGAGCTGTCAGGTTGTGCCCTGCAGAGTGTGCAATGTAAACTTGGTCACCTTAGTGACAGCTTTGGATAGAACAAGGATCAAACCCCAGAGACTAGATCCGCAGAGGATCTACAATGAAGACTTGATCTAGGACATGAGAGTTGTCTGAGATGCATACTGTGTACCGCAGATACTGGGGACCGATCAGGGAATTAAACAGAAACTGCTCACTGGAGTCTGTTTTAACGTGGGTATATAGACAATAAAGAAACACAATCAGTAACATGCTGTAGATGGAAAGATAAGTGCCATGGAGAACACTGAGCACGTGGGGTTAGTAAGGGATTTGGGGAAGGTGGGATTCAATTTTAGATACGCTGGTGAGGGTCAGCCTCACATGAAGGTGACATCTGAGTGAAGCAGCCAGCAGGAATGCTGAGCAGGAAGGAGCTGGTGTGGCAGGGTGGAGAGACAGAGGAGCAGGAGGGGTAGTGTCCAGAGGCAAACCAGGTCAGGCAGCATCTCAGAGGACACTGCAAAGACGTCTCTTTTCACTCTGAATGAAAAGGACTTTGCACCAAAAAGGATTATATGAATTGTATAAATCAGGTTTTGGCTTCTGTGCTGAAAACAGACAATAAAGGTACAAGGTGGAATCAGGAGGACTAGAGAGAAGGCAACTGGGATATTCCAACTAATTTTGTATAGTTGCATGGTTCCTTAAGATGAAAAATTTTGATAATAAAAATTTTTGATGTTAAAACACTATTCGTAGAGTAGAAGAATAAAATTTTAACATATCCCATCATCATAAATATATCTATATAAGCCCTAAATATATGAAAAGTTTTATTTTCTATTGAAATTTGGAATCTGATTTGGTCATTTGGTTTTGGATAAACATGAAAAATACTTCTCAAATCAAACTTTTCAATTATGGATTGTACCATGGAAAATAAACTACTAAATTCTCTGAGGATATGGGTGCTTTAAATATGATGTTAATTTTTCTTTAAAAAAAACTCTCGATTACAGACAATTTGCTTCCAATAACTAATAACTAATTTGTTGTTCAATTTTTAAAGTGCATCAAAATTGAATCTGAGTCCTGCTTTGTGTGTTCCCATAAAAAAATTTTAGTGTCAAGGACCATTATTGAAAAAGATTCAAAAAGTGAACTTGGGTTTTTAGTATTATTTTCCATTTAGTTTGAAAAGTGAATTAAAAATGTAAATGTATCATATCTGATATAAAATAAAAAATGTAATATAGATTTTAAAAATTCTTCCTCTCTTATTGTTTATTGTTGTGCAAATGGTTGTAAATGATGGATATTACTAATAATTTACTTTACATTATAAATAACTTGCATTGCTATCTCCTTGGCATCATCATGGTAATTTCATCTTTTTGAAGAAAAGTAAAGATTTATATTTTTGTCCATAATTATTGAGGTTATTATTTAACAGTTGAATATAAATTACTGAAACACCAGATTTTTATACTCCTTATTGTCTTTCTGTGTTTTTCACTTTTCTACTTACTTTCAGAAAAAAAAACCCTGACAATTGTTTTGAAATGAGATAATTTCACGTATTATCATTTTTTTGCATTTTGTTACCTGATTTTTTCCTGTATCTTTTACTTACTATTTCTCATTTCATTTTTTTAGGCTTATTCTTTAAACTATTGTAAAACTAATCAACGTTAATGAGATTATATTTTAAGTTATTCTAATTAGTTCTCCCTTTTTGAAATGTCATTAATCCTTTGAATTAATTATTTTCATATGAATATGCATGATGTATTTTTCTAGAAGTCCATATAATTTATTTTGCTGATTGCATTGCTAATCACCTAGATAATTTTTTGTTATCCTCATCAAATAATGTTTACTGAGGTTTATGTTTATGAAATACTACTATGACAGGTGCTATAAGAGCCCTCTATGGCTTCATCTACTATGACTAACCCTTTGCAAGTCTATTTAATTTTCCACACTTCATCCTCTCTCATCCAAAACTTAATTTCTCTGATACTTTAGATGCGATAAAAGAGGCTTTACTGGTCAGAAGTTTCACTTCATAATTTGAGTGATCATCTATGTTTTATTCCTCCAGAAATACCTCCTCTTCTTTAGGAATATGAATTATTATAACTTCAGGGAACTACTTCTGCCATATTCTTTATACTACAACTCCCAACTCCTTATTGTTGGTTTTGGCCTGTTAATTTTAGCAGTAAATTCGTGAGCAGGGGATCCTAACCTGGTTAATCAATGCTCTTCTCTTAGGTTTGTTTTCCTTTCTTGGAATAAAAACCAATGCAGTGAAAGAAGGGCTACAAGTGACCAGTTTTCTGGCTGGTAAATTTTTCTGAATTAGTTATTTTGGTGTGAATGTGGATGCCATATATTTTACTGGGAAACCCTTCTAATTTAATGTGCTGGTTGCACTGCTGTCTATCCAGTTAAAGGAATTTGACCAGCAGATGAAGACAGAATTAGAGATGGTCAATAAAAAGGCATTATTATTATGATGTTTCCAGCTCTGGTTCTAGTTATCTTTGAGTCCAACTGTACCAGGATCTTTCCTTGGTTTAGTTACATAAGACAGCAATAGATTACTTAGCTAAATTATTTCTGACTGTAATTTTCTACATAGTTGGAATTAGTTTAGTGTCCCTAACTACAAGAGATCCCTCATGACATAGTAAATCACATTACTGGGCTTGCAAATATCATGGCTGGGGTTAAAGTGTCAACTCTGTAGATGGAAATGAGGTGGGAAGCTAGAGTTCTGTATTTTGCCTCAGCATCATCCCCTTACACTTAGTAGAAATCAGAGAAATGTGACCTTTGACAAATGATACAGTATTAATTCACTTCTCCATATGAAGGAAGGAACTGACATAACAAACAAAGGAATCTTCAGCATTGCCAGGAGGATATTTAAAAAGCACTTTACTCGCCATGAAAGAAAAACACCAATAATAAAAAAAAGTCATATAAATAATATATAATCCCTTATTCCTGACACTAGTAGTTCTCTGTTCATGTTCCTACAATAATATTAAATCATTATTGTCAGGAGACCTAGATTTATAAACCACGTTAGGCCTCTGAGCAAGTTCACAATTGCCTTCCTAGGCAAGAATGTTGGCTTTTCATTCGTTCTTTTCTGCTTGCCTTGTAATTTGAAATTATACTCATAGTGTGGCAATAAACTTGTGATAGTCAGGTTTTAGAATTACTAGATATCTCCTTGGCATTAAAAAGCAATCCAAAGCCTCAGGTACATACTGATTCATTTTAAAACCAACTCAATAGTTTCTCTAGTGAGAGAATGGAATGAATATCATTTTATTTAAGAACTAAAGAACGTATGTCCCAATAGTTTCTGATTGTACTTGGGAGCTAGTTCCCTGGGGTACAGTTTCTAGTTTTCAATTGTTTTGGAGTAGGAAATAAAAGAATAAAAGGTAAAGTACTAGCAGGTTTCTTCAATATGACATCCTTTATTGCTATAAAACTACCTTGGGCTAATTCCACACTAAAACTGCCAGAGCATGACACTGGAGAAATTACATTTTTAAAAAGACCTAAAATGCCAATTCTAAATTACAGTGTAAACCAGCAAACTAACTTGTAGGGTTTTAGAAATAACCAAAATATCCACTGTGTGATGAAGCTTAAGATATAAAACCATGAATTGGTTATTTCCCTTGAAATTTTAGATTGACATTCCCACAATATATTACATATGTCAAGCATTAGTAAAGGACCTGAAACTTAGTAGGTATTCTAAAAATGTTCAATTAATGATTAAATGAATGAAAGGAAAGAAGTTTTTCAAAGTTTATAAAGTCTTCTTAGTGGCAAGTGTAATTATCGTAACATTTCAAATCCTATGCTTCAAGGACGTGAATCCTTACTTGTGAGGGCCCCTCATTCCTTTTCTTCATCTACAGTTTGGTCTGTGATGTAGGTAAAAATTGATACTGGAGTTTGTGAATTGATTCATAAAGCCCTGGAGACAGATTAGGAGAATAAAGCTTTATGTCTAGTTAGTCATTTCAGACAGTGAATTGAGGGAGCGCAATATACAGCTGATAAATGTATGAATCAAGCAGGAAGTGGGCAGAAGGAAATAATTTTCCAAATTGCACATGGGTGATTCAGTGAATTAGGAAGACATTACAAAATCTGGGGTTTGAGATAAAATAAAATGAATGAGGCAGAATCTTGGATCTATAGAGGCCATAAGATACTGGGGAGAAAATACATGGGCTTGGATAGATCTAAACCAGTTCAAGATTTTGCTATTATAACACTATTGCCCTATTAAAACAGCATACTATCAGCTTAAAAAGTAACTGGATAAATATTTTTTCTTTTCAAAAATTTCAAACTGGTGCATTAAAGGATCACTCTCCCCCTTGTTATGGAACTATACCTCACATTTTATACTTTTAGGCAACTTGTCAAAAATGTTTATGTTCCTTACATGTATTATGCTCCTATATGTTGAAATTATCTTTAAATAAAAATTATTATTTTGTCTTCAAATTTTCTAATACCAAGTGTTATTACCAACAAAAAAGGAGTCAATGAAGTTAGATTTAAACCTCATCGTAGTAATACCTGAACTCAACAAGTATTTACTGAAAGTATAACATTGGGATGGGTATTGCAAGCATCAGAAAAGACTCCAAGATTGATACTTGCCCTAATGGACCATGTAATCTTTTGAAGGAGACAAGGCATATCACATAAGACAAATTAGAGAGGAAAAAGAAAACACTGCCAAAACACAGAGCAATGCATTACAAAATGCTATATTGTCTATAATCAAAGATTATGGTCTATGGTACAGACAACATCCTTCATTTGATATTAAAGATTTTATATTAAAAGTTATGGTCCAGTTGTATAAATTTTATTATTAAATCATTAGATTGCAATACAGAGTCCCTTCAGTTAAAAGCTCTTCCAATATATTGTTTAATAAATAATAAAATTATGTACTATGCAATGTCTCATTTTTTTAAAAAGGTTTTATCCTAGATGTACTCACTAATGCCAATAAAAATTTCCTGTAAGAGGATAAAGGCCAAAATGTATTCTTTATTTTTGTTTTCTGACACCACAGCAACTTCAATTATTATATGTAAACATAAAATGAATATTTATTCACTTTGCCTACTTTATTATTATATATTTCTAGTGGAGTAATGCAAATGAATCACCTTTGAAAACAGGATCCACCTTGCATTTCCACAGAGCCTAAGGAGACATGTAACATTTCCTTAGATTACTTAATTATAAGAAAATTACCACAAACAGAATAAATAGTAGCATTTCAGTCCTACCAAAAAAGATGTCTTTTTATCTCTAAAATGCCATAGATGGGGTTAAAAAAAGCAATTACTTGTTACTTCTACTGCAAAGGTTGTAATATTAAACTTACTTTAAATGACAGTTTTGTCCATGGGTTAGAAAATTACCTGCTAAATAGGTCCCAGCTTTTGCAAACAATCCATTTTTGTTACCAATATTCTCAGTTAATTCAAAAAGCTGAAGACTTCTATGACATGAAGTCCAATCTATCAGAATTTAATTTTTGTCTGCCCACTTCTAGTTACGCTGTATTTACAGCTGCCACTCACCCATTCTTTCTCTAACTGGTTGAGAAAAACTTAATGTGTCCTCGAGTATTAAATATTCATTCCCACTGATATGTTCATTGAATTTTAATATGGAAAACCATGAAGAAGTATTGAATAAGGTCACAAATTGGATCGTCTTCAAAATTTTTCTAATTTTGTCTGTTTGGCTTTACGTAATACAGCATTTTTTTCCTGGTTTTGTTGAAAGTATTTCTAAAATCTTTATTGCTCTGTGAAATCATTGTGTGGAGTAATTCCTTCAATCTCACTCTGTTTCCCTAGTCCTTTCACTCCCCCTATCCCTGAAGGTGAGTTCATGCCTTGCCTTTCCTTAAAATTACACCACCTATCCTTTCAGTGAGAAAACAGTAGCTCTGAAAAGGCTCCCAGAGTCCTCCCAGCCACAGTGGAGAAGTCTGTGCTCCTCCCAGGGCCCCTGCCCTAGCACACCCATAAGCACCACTCTGCCATCCCTGCTTTTCTTACAGATGAAGTTTTTTTGTTTCTATTGTACCATTCCCATGAGTATACAAACTTACTGTTGTTTTGCTCCTCTTAAAAGAAACAGAGAAACAAAAATCCCTTCTCTTGCCTCTGCTATCTCCACCCACCGTCAGTGATCACTAGTTGTTCCCTTAAGGCCCCAGAAGCTTCTCCTCATCCTTGGGACAAAGGCCAAGCTCTTCACTGGGCTACTGACCTCTTCAGCCTCAGCTTTACCACCTTAAGGTCCCGCCACTCTGAATTCACTTCTTCCCACACTCTTGCTCCCAAGATTTCACTATGCAAGCCTGTCTCCATCACAGCCTGTGCCAGGTCACTGAACGTTCTGTAATGGCCACAGTTTATCTGTCTTGTTACCTCTGTATTCCTGGCGTTTAACACAGGACAGGCAATCGGAAATATTTGCATTTGGGTGAAAGAAGGAAGAACTGACGACGTTCAGTATTGCTCAATAAATATTTGTAGGCTACCCATCTGAAAAAACAGAGTTAGCAATAAAAATATAGTAATTTGGTTGTGAAGTATGACTTATAGATTCTTGGACGATACCGGCCAGCATAATTTCTAACATTCTCTTTGTTTAAATGTAAAAATCTACTATAAAAACTTCCTTCTTAACCAAATAGAAATACAATGTTGTCTTTCCACTACAATTTACAAAATTATTTCACATGAGTTGATTGAAATGGTGACATGTCATCAATGATAATAAAATTTCACAGCCCTCAAAATAAATGTCTGATTTCCTAAAACCTTCTTTTTAATGGCAGGTCTCCTCTACTGAGGACACAATTTTTCATCATGAGATCCAGGTGTAAGAATTTATCTCTACTTTGTGGGGAAACAATTGTTTTCAAATAGGATAAAACATATAAAAGATAAAGTAAGTGTACCTCCCATTGTGGTTAGCAGGAAGCTAGTACTTCACATTCCCACTTCACTTCTATAAGTGGGAAAGAAATCTGAACTCTGCCCGAAAGCCACTTACTACTCTGGCTTCTCTGAATTCTATTTTAATGTAAAGTCACCATTATGCAAAAAAAAAATGCCCTTGAACTACTGGCATCTCATTTTTTTTTCTTTTTTTTTTTTGTGGTGATGGTGGCTGGCATTTGAAATTACTTGAAGAGAAGTAGCTAAATTAACAAAAGACACTGAAAGTAATCTAGAAAATAGAAAATTTGCCTTTTGCTCCTTGTTCAGATTTCACAGATTCAAGGACTGAAGAGAAAAATTTCATTAAAAAAAATCTCCAAGATGTGTACCTAGCCAGGCAGCCTTTATTCATGTTCAGGCTATTTATAAATGTCTATAAACCCCACATACTCTGAAATCATTGTTCACCAACATATTAAGGCATTGTTTAATGCCCTGGAAAGAATTTATCATCTAACACACAAAGTCAGCTACATGTTGTTGACGATCATTATTATTCAATAAATAAAAAAACTTTACCAGAGGGAAAATACCTTATTCACTTAATAAGATTATTTTCCCATCCTGTTTTATCTAAGCGTATAATTCTCCTCTAAGTTACAAGTCATACTCCTGAAAATCTCAGGATTGCACAGCAGATTCTTAATCCATCTTTGTTTTTTACAACTAGTTAATGACAAATTAATTGTACTTAATTTTCACTTAGCTTTATCATAGACATGAGAAACCACTGTTTTCCTATGAACATGCTTTAAAAACAATGCAAAGACTCAGAGATTTATTTTATAGAACTCTAAATTCACAAGGAACATGATTTAAAATCCTATGTTGGACATATTAAGTGCTAAAGAGCTCTGTTGTGACAGATACATACACATACATACACACACACATCTGTATAAATACACTGTTCTGAGTTTTGAAGGCAATCAAATACATGTCAATAAAATAATGTGGGTGCCAAATACAATATAAGGGGGGTACTTGCAAACTCTGGGTTATATTAATGAGATTTAAGAATTCTGAATAAATCTGCATACATTTAAATGAACTTGGTACCAGAGCAAATGTTTAAAACTTTTGTGAAAAGGAAGGATATAGTTCGGCCTCTGTCACCTAATTCATATTCCTGTATAAGTGTTTCCATGTATTTTTCTTTTCCTTTGTTTTGAACTTTGTGGAACCCTTAAAAAGAACACCACCAGAAGAACAAAGAAGTGCACTAGACGATCACTGCAGGCGTCCTGTTCTCAGGAACAGACCTGACACCGTTCTCTCCTGGAGTAAAAGCAACAGGCGCTCAGACAGGCACAGAGAAGGCTTCCTCCATCACTTGTCAGGCCTTCTTCTCTCACAGAGAAAACAAAATGGAGGAAAGGACTCTCTCAGCTCAGTTTTGACCATCTTAAAAATATGAGCACCTGGAAAGTAAGGTATGTTTTGAAACTTTACTAGGAGAAGTGGGTCGACCCTTTCATGAAGATGGGTTATAAGTGACAGATCTTTGTGCAGAGAAAAGCTTGAGCTGTTTGCCCATCTCCCTCATGCCTCACTTAGGGGCAGAACACTTCTGCGTGAACACGTTGGGATGATTACCAAGTGCGGCTACAGAATGCATTCTTTCCTTCCTGTAATTCATGGCAATCTTTCTTTGATAATTGAAAGAAAATCTGGTCTGGGAATGAACCAGTTGACTAAACTTTGTCTAGATATGGAGATATTTTCCCCATCCCTTTCTAAGCTTCCCCTTCACCAAATTTTACTTTACTGGATCAAACTGTGCACTTGTACTTAGTGTTTTTTTCCTCTTTTACCATCTCTAAAAATTTTGTCCTTACTTTGTGCCTTGTTTCTGACTTATCTTTGGTACCTAGGAATCCCACAGTGAAATATCACTTTTCTCAAATCTCACTCTTTTAAAATCTTCTAAAGAAGTCTCAAGTAATACAAAGAAAATAAAACAATTTTTAAGCTACTGTGCTAAAATTAAATTGTATTCTGACTATTCTAGAATAATCTTTGTAGCTGCTGGTGAGATTTCATGTCTTTATATTGGAAAACGTTTGAAATACAAGCTTAAATACCTTGTATTTAATAATTTAATAAATGGTTCAGTGATTAAGAATTAAACACTTTATATCATTTATAGCGGAGGTTTATCTTAGTGTCCACCTATACAGTTTGGGGAAATGAAGAATCTTTTCTACCTACACAGTAGACTTTATTTTAAGTTAAGAATTAGTCACATATTGCATTAATCAGAAGTCAAATGTCAGCTATAATTATCTTTTCCATCTAGAAAAGAGAAACCAGGAAGCAACAGATATTCTTGTTTCATCAACAACTGCATGTGTGAAATAATTCTTTTAGCTCCTTGGTAAGTACTTCTGGCTTTCTTTTTTGACCTACCATGAACTCGTTAAGACAAAGTAACTGGATACATTTTCTTCTTAAATTTCACTTGACCTCTGTATTTAGTATAGTTTATTTTTTCACAAATGATAAAATAAGATTTGAACTTTCTTATGTTGATGATATCTGGAATTAGAATCTTAATAAATATTTGCCAATTCTGAAAAAAGCAGTAAAATGTGATTACCTACGGGAAAATTTTCTGTAACACACAGAGTGATGAGTCAAGATGCTAATATTAAATGCAAAGAGAATCTTGTAAAGGCGAGCATTATTTTGTAAGGTCAAATAATAATTAAATGGTTCAAATTTGTTTTGATCAATTGATTTTTACTTACACTTTACTCACTTCTTAGCCTTCATTCACACATTTGGCCATATGAAGTTATCTAGATGGAATTAATTTCATCCATTTTGTCTCCCCAATGCACAGGGGTACATCCATTTTTTTATTTTTTAATAATCTGTTTCTATATCTAGTTTTAGTGTGGGGAGAAATTACAGGGAATTCCAGATGAATGAACTTGAACAGCTAAATTAATCTTCTTGAGCATCACTTTACTCGCATATAAACTGGATAGAGTAATTCCTACTCTCATTGAGCTAGAGTTGCAAAATTTAGCAAATGAAAATGTAAATGTGAATTTCAGATAATTTTTAGCATAAGTGTGTCCTAATTATTTTTTAGTATAAGTATGTCCCTAATATTGCCTGGAAAATATTATACTGAAAAAATGATTCACTGTTCCTGTGAAATCTAAATTTAACTGGTTCTGGCTTTCACCTGGCAATCCCTACACTGAGCTGTTTTAGAGAGTTAATCAGATGACTTATCTAGAATGGCTAATAAATGGTAGATATGTGACAATTTTTTCTTGCCTAGTCCTGTGATCTATTATTAAAGAAACATGACTTCAATTAGGTTAATTCTTTGTATCCTGTATCTGGTGAAAAGCCTGATATATTGTAAGCAGATTAGTAAATATATATAGTATGGAATAAATGAAGTGTGTGTGCGTGTGTGTGTGTGTGTGTGTGTGTGTGTGCATCCATGTTCAGGGCCTGAAGCTGAGGATTAGTTAGTATGAAAAGGGGAGATTGATTATGAGAAAGGCTGGCAAGATGGCAGAGAAGAAGGACTTGAGCTCACCTCTTCTTACAAAAAAACACCAAAATCACAACTAACTGCAGAACAACAATCAACAAAAAAATGCTGGACCTACCAAAAAGGATACCCTTCATCCAGAGACAAAGAAGCCACAATGAGACAGTAGGAGGGGTGCAATCTCAATAAAATCGAATCCCATACCTGCCCAGTGGGGGACCCACCAAGTGGAAAATGATTATACCACAGAAGTTCTCCCACAGGAGTAAAAGTCCTGAGCCCCACATCGGGCTCCCCAGCCTGGGGTTCTGGCAATAGGAGGAGGAGCCTCTGGAGAATCTGGCTTTGAAGGCCAGCAGGGTTTGATTGCAGGAACTCCACAGGACTTAGAGAAACAGAAACTCCACTCTTGAAGGGTGCACACAAGGTCTAGCATGCCCTAGGACCCAGGGAGAAAAGCAGTGACTTCATAAGAGACTGGGCCAGACCTACCTGCTAGTATTGGATGGTCTTCTATGGAGGCAGGGGGGCAGCTGTGGCTCACTGCAGGGACAAAGACACTGACAAAGGCAGTTCTGGTGAGTACTCATTGGCGTGAGCCCTCTTGGAGGCCACCATTGCCTCCCCAAGACCTAGCCCCACCCAACAGCCTGTAGACTCCAGTGCTGCGACACCTCAAGCCAAACAAACAACAGGGCAGGAACACAGCCCCACCCATCATCAGACAGGCTGCTTAAATTCTTCCTGAGCACTGCCCTGCCCACCAGAGGGACAAGACCTAATTCCACTCACCTGTGGGCAGGAACCAGTTCCTCCCACCAGAAAACCTGGAAAAACCTCTTAGACAGCCTCATCCACCTGAGGGCAGACAGCAGAAGCAAGAAGAACTGCAACCCTGCAGCCTGCAGAAAGGCAACTGCAATCACAGAAAGTTAGACAAGATGAAACAGCAGAGGGATATATCTCAGATGAAGGAACAAAATAAAACTCCAGAAGAACAACTAAGTGAAGTGGAGATAAGCCATCTACCAGAAAAAGAATTCAGAGTAATAATAGTGAAGATGATCCAAGATCTTGGAAAAAGAATGAAGGCACAGAATGAGAAGATTCAAGAAATGTTTAACAAAGACCTAGAAGAACTAAAGAACAAACAGTTGAACAATACAATAACTGAAATGAAAGATACACTAGAAAGAATCAATAACAGAGTAACTGAGACAGAAGAACAGATAAGTTACCTGGAAGACAGAATGGAGGAAATCACTGCTGTGAAACAGAATAAGGAAAAAAGAATGAAAAGAAATGAAGACAGTCTAAGAGATCTCTGAGACAACAATAAACGCACCAACATTTGCATTAGGGGTCCCAGGGGTCCCAGAAGGAGAAGAGAGACAGAGACAGGACCTGAGAAAATATTTGAAGAGATAATAGCTGAAAAATTCCTTAACATGGGAAAGGAAACAGTCACTGAAGTCCAGGAAGAGCAGAAAGTCCCAGGCAGGATAAACTCAAGACACATGCCAAGACGCATAGTAATCAAATTGACAAAAATTAAAGTCAAAGAAAAAATATTAAAAGCCACAAAGGAAAAGCAAAAAATAACATACAAGGGAATTCCATAAGGTTATCAGCTGATTTCTCAGCAGAAACAGTGCAGGGAAGATAGGAATGGCATGATATATTTAAAGTGATGGAAGGGAAGAACCTACAACCAAGAGTACTCTATCCAGTAAGGCTCTGATTCACATTAGATGGAGAAATCAAAAGCTTTACAGACAAGCAAAACCTAAGAGAATTCAGCACCAACAAACGAGCTTTGCAACAAATGCTAAAGGAACTTCTCTAAGCACAAAAGAAAAGGCCACTACTAGAAACAAGAAAATTACAAATGGAAAGCTCACCTGTAAAGGCAAACATACAGTAAAGGTAGGAAACCATCTAAACACAAATACGATATTGAAACCAGCAATTGTGAGAAGAGGAGAGCACAAATGCACGATATTGGAAATGCACTTGAAATTAAAAGACCAGCAATGTAAAACAATCTTGTTTATATGTAGACTGTTATACCAAAACCTCATGGTAACCATAAACTGAAAACCTACAATAGATACACACACAAAAAATAAAAAGGAATCCAAACACAACACTAAAGTTAGTCACCAAATCACAAGAGAAGAGAACAAAAGCAGAAAGGAAGAAAAAAGACCTACAAAAAAAAATTCAAAACAATTAAGAAAATGGCAATAGGAACATACATAGCCATAATAACCTTAAATGTAAATGGATTAAATGCTCCAACCAAAAGACACAGACTGGTTGAATGGATACAAAAACAAGACTCGTATATATGCTGTCTACAGGAGACCCACTTCAGATCTAGGGACACATACAGACTGAAAGTGAGGGGATGGAAAAGGTATTCCATGCAAATGGAAATGAAAAGAAACCTGGCATAGCAATATTCATATCAGACAAAATAGGCTTCAAAATAAATACTGTTACAAGAGACAAAGAAGAACACTACATAATGATCAAGGGATCAATCCAAGAAGATATAACAATTGTAAATATATATGCACCCAACATAGGAACACCCAATTATATAAGGCAAATACTGACAGCCATAAAAGGAGAAATTGACAGTAACACAATAATAGTGGGGGACTTTAACATCCAACTTTCAACAATGGACAAATTATCCAGACAGAAAATCAATAAGGAAACACAGGCCTTAAATGACACATTAGACAAGATGGACTTAGTTGATATTTATAGAGCACTCCATCCAAAAGCAGCAGAAATTGCATTATTCTCAAGTGCACATGAAACGTTCTCCGGATTGATCACATGCTGGGCAAGAAAGTGAGCCTTGGTAAATTTAGGAAAATTGAAATCATATCAAGTATCTTTTATGACCACAATGCTATGAGATTAGAAATCAACTACAAGAAGAAAACTGTAAAAAACACAAACACGTGTAGGCTAAACAATATGTTACTAATCACCCAATGGATCACTGAAGAAATCAAAGAGAAAATTAAAAAAAAATACCTAGAGACAATGAAAACGAAAGCACAATGATCCAAAATGTATGGGACACCGCAAAAGCAGTTCTAAGAGGGAAGTTGACAGCAATACAACCTTACCTCAGGAAACAGGAAAGATCTCAAATAAACAACCTAACCTTACACCTAAAGCAACTAGAGAAAGAAGAACAAACAAAAACCCAAAGTTAGTAGAAGGAAAAAATTCATAAAGATTAGAGCAGGAATAAATGAAATAGAAATGAAGAAAACAATAGCAAAGATCAGTGACACTAAAACCTGGTTCTTGGAAAAGATAAAAAAAAGTTGATAAACCTTTAGCCTGACTCATCAAGAAAAAAAAAAAAAAAAGGAGAGGGCTCAAATCAGTAAAATTAGAAATGAAAAAGGAGAAGTTACAACAGACACCACAGAAATACAAAGGATCATAAAAGACTACACAGCAACTATTTATATGCCAGTAAAATGGACAACCTGGAAGAAATGGGCACATTCTTAGAAAAGTACAACCTTCCAAGTCTGAACGAGGAAGAAATAGAAAATATGAACAGACCAATCATAAGTACTGAAATTGAAACTGTCATTAAAAACTCCAAACAAACAAAGGTCCAGGACCAGATGGATTCACAGGAAAATTCTATCAAACAGTTAGAGACGAGTTAACACTTAACCTTCTGAAATTATTCCGGAAAATTGCAGAAGAAAGAATACTCCCAAACTCATTCTATGAGGCCACCATTATCCTGATATCAAAACCAGAAAAAGGTATCACAAAAAAAGAAAATTATGGGTCAATATCACTGATGAACATAGATGCAAAAATCCTCAACAAAATACTAGCAACCTGAATTCAACAATACATTAAAAGGGTCATACACCATGATCAAGTGGGATTTATCCCAGGGATGCAAGGATTTTTCAAAACCCGCAAATCAATCAATGTGATACACCACATCAACAAATTGAAGAATAAAAACCATATGATCATCTCAATTGATGCAGAAAATGCTTTTTGACAAAATTTAACATCCATTTATGATAAGAACTCTCCAGAAAGTGGGCATAGAGGGAACATAGCTCAACATAATAAAGGCCATATATGACAAACCTACAGTTAACATCATACTCAATGGTGAAAAGCTGAAAGCATTTCTTCTAAGATCAAGAACAAGACAAGGACGTCCATTCTTGCCACTTTTATTCAACAAAATTTTGGAAGTCCTAGCCATGGCAATCAGAGAAGAAAAAGAAATAAAAGGAATCCAAATTGGAAAAGAAAAAGCAAAACAGTCCCTGTTTGTAGATGACATGACACTGTACATAGAAAATGCTAAAGATGCTACCAGGAAAACTACTAGAGCTCATCAATGAAATTGGTAAAGTTTCAGGATACAAAATTAATACAGAGAAATCTATTGCATTCCTATACATTAACAATGAAAGATCAGAAAGAGAAATTAAAGATACAATCCCATTTACCATCACCTCAAAAAAGAATAAAATACCTAGGAATAAACCTACCTAAGGAGACAAAAGTCCTGTACCCCCAAAACTATAAGACACTGTTGAAAGAAATCAAAGATGACACAAACAGATGCAAAGATATACCATGTTCTTGGATTGGCAGAATCAATATTGTCAAAATGACTATACTACCCAAGGTAATCTACAGATTCATTGCAATCCCAATCAAATTACCAATGGCATTTTTCACAGAACTAGTACAAAAAATGTTAACATTGTATAGAGACACAAAAGACCCCCAATAGCCAAAGCAATCTTGAGAAAGAAAAACAGAGCTGGAGGATTCAGGTTCCCAAACTTCAGACTATATTACAAAGCTACAGTCATCAAAACAGTATGGTACTGACACAAAAACAGAAATATAGATCAATGGACCAGAATAGAAAGCTCAGAAGTAAGCCCACACACCTATGGTCAATTAATCTACAACAAAGGAGGCAAGACTATACAATGGAGGAAAGACAGTCTCTTCAATAAATGGTGCTGGGAAAACTGGACAGCTATATGTAAAAGAATGAAATTAGAACACTCTTTAACAAAATAATAAAAAATAAACTCAAAATGGATTAAAGATCTAAATGTAAGACTGGATACTATAAATCTCTTAGAGGAAAACATAGGCAGAACACCCTTTGACATAAATCTCAACAGTATCTATTTCAAGTCATCTCCTAGAGTAGTGGAAACAAAAACAAAAATAAACAAATGGGACCTAATTAAATTCAGAAGTTTTTGCACAACAAGGGAAACCATAGACAAAACGAAAAGACAACTCACAGAATGGGAGAAAATATTTGCAAATGATGTGACTGACAAGGGATTAGTCTCCAAAAATTTACAAACAGCTCATGTGGCCCAATATCAAAAAAAGAATCCAATCAAAAAATGGGCAGAAGACCTAAATAGACATTTCTCCAAAGAAGACATACAGATGGCCAAGAGGCACTTGAAAAGATGCTCAACATCACTAATTATTAGAGAAATGCAAATCAAAACTACAATGAGGTATCACCTCACACCAATCAGAATGGCCATCATCAAAAAAATCTACAAACGGTAAATGATGGAGAGGGTGTGGAGGAAAGGGAACCCTCCTACACTGTTGGTGGGAATGTAAATTGGTACAGCTACTATGGAGAACAGTATGGAAGTTCCTTCAGAAACAAAACATAGAGCTACCATATGATTCTGCAATCCCCCTCCTGGGCATATATGGGGAGAAAAACATGGTTTGAAAGTATACATGCACCCCAGTGTTCATTGCAGCACTGTTTACAATAGCCGAGACATGGAAACAACCTAAATGTTCATCAACAGAGGAATGGATACAGAAGATGTGGTACATATATGCAATGGAATATTACTCAGCCATTAAAAGGAATGAAATAATGCCATCTGCAGCAACATGGATGGACCTGGAGATTATCCTACTAAGTGAAGTAAGTCAGACAGAGTAAGACAAATATCATGATATTGCTTATGTGCAGAATCTAAAAAAAAATGATACAAATGAACTTATTTTCAAAGCAGAAATAGACTCACAGACTTTGAGAACGAACTTATGGTTACCAGGGGGAAGTGTGTGGGGAGGGATAGAATGGGAGTTTGGGATTGACATGTACACACCACTATATTTGAATAGCTAACCAACACAGGGAGCTCAGCTCAGTATTCTGTAATAACCTTTGTTTATGTATGTGTGAGTGTGTGTAGATATATATGTAAATAAATATATTTATAATTAATATAGATAACACATGCAACACACTGTCCTGGAGCAGGGGGTCAGCAACTATAGCCACTGGACTAGATTTGGCCCACCACCTGGTTTGTACGGCCTATCCATGAGCTAAACATGGTTTTTACAGTTTGAAGTGTTTCGGAAAAAAAAATTTAAAAATTATAATTTGTGACATGTGAAAAGTATATGAAATTCAAACTAAATAAAGTTTTATTGGATCACAGGAACATCCATTTGTTTACATATTATCTATGGCTGCTCTAGCATTAAGTGATGGTTAGTCTCATGTGTTAACTTCACTAGGTTATATTATTCAGTTGTTTTTTTTAAATGATATTATTTATTTATCTATTTAATTTATTTTTGGCTGCATCGGGTCTTAGCTGTGGCACTTGGGATATTCACTGAGGTGTGTGGGCTCTTCGTTGTGGTGCACGGGCTTCTCTCTAGTTGTGGTGTGTGGATTTTCTCTTCTCTAGTTGTGGCGTGCAGGTTCCAGAGCGTGTGGGTTCTGTAGTTTGTGGCACATGGGCTCTAGTTGAGGCATGCGAGCTCAGTAGTTGTGGCACGCGGGCTTAGTTGCCCCACGGCATGTGGGATCTTAGTTCCCTGACCAGGAATTGAACCCACGTCCCCAACATCGTAAGGCTGATTCTTTACCACTGGACCACCAGGGAAGTCCCCATTCGGTTGTTTAATCAAACATTAATCTAGGTATTTTGTAGATGTGGAGCACTTTTACAGTCTACTGACTTTAAGTAAAGGACATGAACCTCAATAGTGAGGGTGGGGTTCATCCCATCAGTGGAGGCCTTTAGAGCAATACTGAGGTTTCCAGGAGAATAAGAAGACTAAAACATCAGCTCTCGCCTGCCTTTCCAGCCTGCCAGTCTGCCCTAAATAATATGAATTCGAGACTGCAGCATTAACTCCTGCCCGAGTTTCCGCGTTGCTAACTTGCCCCATGGGGTTTCTGCTTTGCCAGCACCCACAACTGTGAGCTGATTCCTTGTAATAAATCATATGCAGGTATCGTTTCTCTGAAGAACCCTGAATGATGCCCACTACAATAGCAGAATTGAGCAGCTGTGATAGAGACAGTAAAAATATTTACTTTCTGGCCTTTTACAGGAAATTCTGTGATAGACACATAATATATTTGAGGTACGTGTTCTTTCATTCTTCCACACAATTTTGTATTCAGCCAATATTTACTAATGCCTATGTATCAGGGATTGTGTGGGAAATTAGCAATAGAAACAACGACATAGACTCTATGCTGGTGACTCTCATAGACTAGTGGGGATGGTCAGTAAAGCGGCAGTGCTGGGAAGGTGGGAAGCAGGCTATGCTGAGTGGACACACCGGAGGGGTATCTAATACAAACAAGCCTGTGTATTAAGGTTGTCTGCATTAGCAAACATTTGGTCCTGTCCAAAACGTCCAGAAGACATTCAATCCACCCTCAAAGCTCCTTGAATTTGGTCCTATCCAAAATGTCCATGAGCATTTTTGGTTCATGCCAAATGGTTTTAGACAGGACCAAGTATCAAGGACATTTTGGCATGGACCAAATATTTTGTGGACATTTTGGACTGGACCAAATTTAGATATTACCTAACAGAGGTCACAAACTCAAATGCCTTCAATGGTGGGCAGGTAATAAAATCAATTAGCACGTATGGAATGGTGGGGACCATGACATCTCAGAACATGCAGTCTGCACATACTGATATTAAAATCTAAAATTCAAAGGTCTGGTGCAAGCCAAAGAAAACAAATCTTCAGGCTTCAAGAGCTGCCAATTTGAAATCTCCGAGATGAAACCTACCTCTTCTCGTTTCATAACTGCGCATTAAAACCCAAGACCTTAAGGCATTTGACTAAAGCCCCTCTGTTTATTCATGGCAGAGACCATACTGGAGTCCAGGTCTTCTAGCTCCCACTGTATTTCCTTACTTCTTTCTTGGGAGAGACCCCCGAAGTTTAGGACAGGATTATAAGAGGAGGAACGGAAGTCAAAATTAGGCTAGAGAAGAATCTTGCCCTTACAAAAGAGTTTATGGTGAGAAACATATTAAGTATGCATTTCCACATTTAGATAGCATCTGTGATGTTGTCAGGTGCCCTGATGTTTGAAAGAAGTGAGTAAAAACAATATCTCACTTTTGTTTTTGTTTTGCATTTTCCTAATTAACAATAAACAGACTTTCATACATTTACTAGCTATTTATTTCTACTCCTGAAAAATATCTTTGTATTTTGTCTAATTTTCCATAGGTTGTTTTGCTTTTTTCTTATTAATTTATAGGAATTAAAAATGTTCTGATATTAATCCTTTGTGTACATCTTCTGTATATATTCTTTTCATGTACCTTTTCCCATTTTTGTCTTATTTTTTCACTTTCTTCAGGTCTTTTGATGAATTGGAGTTCTTAATTTTTTCACATTTATCTTTTCCTTTATTGTAAAGCATTTTCTGTGTCTTACAAAGTCCTTACCTATCCCCAGCTCAAAGAGAAACTTTCTTATATACTCTGCTAAGGTTGTTTCTTCCCATCTTTTATATTTAAGTCTCTAATTTCATTTGAGAGTAATTTTTCTGTATGGCATGATGGAGAGGTGCAAGTTTACTTTTTCCCATGTGGAAAGAGTAAAACAGTTTGGCAGTCTCTTACAAAGTTAAACAGTCTTATATGACTTGGCAATTGTACTCCTAGGCATTTATTGGAAGGAGTTAAAACTTCTTGTCCACACAAAACCTGTACATGAATGTTTCTTGTAGGTTTTTTCATAACTGCCCAAGCTAGAAAACAACTATGGTCTCTCAATAGGCAAATGGGTAAATAAACTTTGCACACCTATACAATGGAAAATTATTCAGTGATTAAGTAAAAGAGGCATCAAGCAACAAAAAGACATGGAAGAAACTTAAATGCATATATGGTAATTGAGAGAAGTCAGTCTGAAAAGGCTCCATGCCTGCGTGTCTGGAGCCTGTGCTCCGCAACAAGAGAGGCCGCGATAGTGAGAGGCCCGCACACGGCGATGAAGAGTGGCCCCCGCTCGCCGCAATTAGAGAAAGCCCTCGCAGAGGAACGAAGACCCAACACAGTCAAAACTAAAATAAAATAAATAAATAAATAAATTTATTTAAAAAAAAAAAGTCTCCATGCTATATGATTCCAACATATGGTGGTATGGAAAAGGAAAACCTATAAAGGCAGTAAAAAAGCAAAGCAGTGGTTGCCACAGGTTCATGGAGATGGGGCAAAATTTGAATAGGTAAAGCACAGGTGATTTTTACGGTGGTGAAATTACTCTACATGATATTCTAGTTGTGTATACACGGCGTTACACATTAGGCAAAACCACAGAACTGAACACAGAGTGAGGGCCAAAGTAAACTATCCACTTCAGTTAAAAATAATATATCGAGTGGTTCATCAATTGTAATAAATGTGCCATGCTGATACAAGACATTAATAAGGGGAAAGTCTACATGACAGTTAGGGGTGTATGGGAACTCTGTACTAACTTCTTAAGAAAAGTTTTTTAAAAATGGAAAAAAAGTTTAAAAAAACCCCAAACTGCAAGTGTTATATTCTAGCCTATGGTGATTACAGAAAAGGAGCACCACAGAGGAAGAGGGGGCTATCCTGTCCCCTGTCTTCCTGAGAACTGCTTCAGGTGGGCATTGGACCTGAGTTCATCGTGACCCAAAGTTTCTGGTGTGCTTGGGTGTGGAGGACAAGGGGTGTGGAGAAGGTGGTGCATCATGATACTGGGGCAAAGACCCTGGTGGCTGGGAGAGTTAAGCTTCAGGGCTCCTCATTTGTAAGGGCTTCTTTCATGATTATGTTCCTAAATCAGAATTTGTAATTTTGTCGTATTTTTCTTAAGAAGCTCCCACCCTCAAAACTATATAAACTTTAGTCCCCACAAAACCTGGGAAGGACATATAAAAGAAAGTCATATCCAAATTTGATATTCTGGCCCTACATAAGAAAAGTAAGGAGGCCCAGTAAGTACTGAGTTTATACTGTTCATACAGCTCTTTTTTTTTTTTTTTTTTTGGTCTGCTGATCATATTTTTTAATGTCTTGCGAACTGAAACTGTCCAGATTACTCTATCTTGTTAAATTCACCAAACTCTGAAATTTCCTGGGATCTGAAAGATTAAAGCCAATATGACTCAGATTTAAATCAGATTATGTTTCTTGAATAATAATTCATAATATTTTAGTACAGCTTTTTCCACATGAAGGAGGGTTTATATATTGATAGATAACTTTACAGTACATACTGTACATTCAAGTCAGAACAGAATATTATCTGAAATAAAAGACAGTCACTTGTCTCATACCTTTGTGCTTGCTTGTTTCCTTTTTATTCCAGGTTCGAGTAATTAGAAACACTTCATATAGTTTTAGAGAGAAACAGAAGGTCTATCAATACCAGTCAGAAATTTTTATGAGCTTTTCTGCTTCTCTATATGAATCATATGTGGGGCAGAATGGTGAGCTATTATTCAATATGTTGGGGCTAATGGGGCTTTAAATAAAATGGTAACAGAGCCTTAGAAACTAAGTGTTTCTAAATTCAAAGGAATGGTTTGTCTTTACCAAGGAAAATAATACCTCCCTGCACAGGAACAGTATTATCAGTACGCACCTTCGCCTCCTGAGAGCGCCATATAACAGTGTCTGCACCGTTCAAATTAATGACCTGGAATATGAGGCCTAAATAGCCCTATTAAGTCGAAAAAAATTCCATCAATTCTTAAAAGTGAAATAGATGTTGCACTTATCTAAAATATGCACTTAATGGAACAAAACAATTGCTATGTTTCAGAGAGTCCAAAATGTTTTTTAACTATATTTAATTCAAAAATATTTGAATCTTGGGAGATTGCTTCACAACACCTTTACAGTAATAATAATAAAGTAATAGTGTCTTTTTAAGGATCTAATCTTGCCAGTGAATATTAATAGTGTTCAGCTATACCAGTGAGTCTCGAGTGGGAGTGATTTTGCTCTCACGAGGACAGTTGGCCATGTCTGGGGACATTTTTGGTTGTCAAAATTCGGGGGTGGTACTGCTGGTACCCAGTGAGTCGGGCTGCTAAAGCTCCAGCAATGTAGAGGGCAGCCTCAACAAGGGATGCTGGTGCTGCCACGTTTGAGAAACCATGAGACAGACAAACTGCTGCAAGTAAATATCAAATTTATATAATCAGGGTTTGGGGTATATCGAGAAGTACCAATAATTTTAGGTTCCCTACTTACTCATTTCTTTCCAGTATGACCTCAGGATCTTGACACACACTGTCAGTTGAAGACAGGGTCCTCTCCATGTGCTTTCCTTTGTTGTGTTTCTTCCAAAGGGGAACTGCTCAGCTCAGTCCTAAAGAGGTGGCCAAGTTAATGCTGGCCCTCAAAATCCTAACCCTTTCCAAGAAGCATCTCTTAAAAACGTGCTGTTTGAAGGTGAGGCAATGTACATTTTCTTAACCTCTACCTGCCGCCACCAAAACAAAGTACAGTGCTGCATGAAATGTGAAACTGCATTAGGCCTGTAAAAAGCAACAGAAATAATAGAAGAGTGTTGACAGAACTTTTAGTGGGTTGAATTGCAGTCCACCAAAAGATAAATCCACCCAGAACCTGAAAATGTGTTCTTATTTTGAAAAAGAATGTTTGCAAGTGCAATTAAGGTAGGATTTTGAAATGAGATCATCCCGATGAGGGTCGGCCTTGAGTCCAATGATAAGTGTCCTATTTAGGGGAAAGGGCACAAATCTACTTCTAGATTTCTGTGCTCCAAAACTGTGAGAGAATATACTTCTGTTGTTTTTAAGCCACCCTCTTGTGGGGATTTGTTACAGCAGCCCCAGGATCCTACTGTAGAGTCAAAGATCTGAAAGATGTGAGGTACACTGTGGGAGTCTGCTGATGTCCAGGCAGCCCTGGAACCTGGAGGAGTGGCGTGTTGGACAATTCCAGGTCATTCGAAGGAGTATCAGTAGAGGCAGAAATGAGCTCCAGAATGTGCTGGATGTCTGTTGTGAAGGGCAGCAACCCATGACTTGATGCTGCTTGTGAGCAGGATCGCCAATGGATACCTAGTATCTGAAGGAGTTTGATTTCAACACAGAAAAAGTAAGGAGGTGGGCCAGGCTTGGAAGCAGTAATGTTCTTTGCCAGGTGAAAAACATCACTGTGAAGCTGAGAATTGGTGCCCCTGGGGCAGGACTCTAGTCGCCAGCTGGAGTGAGGGGGACAGGATATGGATGAGCGTGTGAGGGCATCTGGGTGTTAGTGGGCCAGGCTGTTCATCAGGGAAATGTTCTAGGCCTTGGGGAGTTACTCAGGACCCCCGAAGCCCAGCATCCATTTGACTCATTGGAAGGCAGTGGAGCTCACGTACCCATGGTTTCTCCAGGATATGCCGAAATTGCTGACTTGGAACATGTTTTTCTGAAAGTCCTAAGGTTAAAAGTGTTATAACTATGGTTAATAAGAGATGGAAAAGGCAAGTGAGGGACAGTAAAAACAAAAAGATAGTATGTTAAAAATACTGATTAATAAGAGGAAACAACCAGAAAGCTATAGCAATAACATTGCAAATATATTTGCCTTGTTCTAGATCTAGAACAATACCTGGCACATAGTAAGCACTCCATAAATTATTATTGAATGGCTGAGTAAATTTATGAATGAATGAACAAGTGCTTTGTGGGAGAAGAGAAGGTTTATACTTAGTTCTTCACTGAACAAATTCCACATTGAAGCTATGATGCTATTATCACTATTAATTTTTCTTAAAATACATTAATATTCAACATAAATTATATAAATTCCAAGGCTATTCTTTTTCTAAATTAAAAATTAAATCATATCTGACTATACATGAAAATGATTTATCTGAAGCTAAAACACTTGCCATTAAATATTTTATTTAAGTACATTGAATTAATCTACAATATATAATCAAAAGAGACAGAGTAATGTATTTGTATCTTATGGAAACATGTATTAGTGTGTTAACTATTTTTTCTAAGATTTCATGTTATTGATATTGAAGGTTGTTGCTTCAAACCAATGTTCCCTGAATATTTGATTTTATATTAAAAACAAAGGCACTTACAATCACTTTGGAAGATCTGGCAGTTTCTTATAAAATTAAGCATAAACTCACTCCATGACTGAGCAATTTCATTTTGGGAAATGACCCAAGAAAAATAAAAATACATGTTTCCAAAATGGCTTTTATAAAAATGTCATAGTAGTTTTCTTCATGATAGCAAAATGATGGGAACAGCTCAGGTGACCATCAAAAGGGGGCACATAATGAAATATTACTCAGGAATAAAAAATAATGAACTACTAATACACTAAAAACATGGATGAATCTCAAACACATGCTGGGAGAAAAAAGCCTTATAAAATAATATATGGTATACTATAGTATGTTTCCATTTATATGGAGTTCAAGAACAGTTAAAACTAATCTATGTGGGAAAAAAAATCAAAAAGCAGTTGCTCCCGGAAGATCGAGGGGAAGGGATTCATTGTGAATGAGCACAAGAAAACTTTGGGGGATAACGTTCTACGTCTGCTAGGAGTTTGCATTTCACAGGAGCACGTATTTGTCAAAATTCGTCTAATCGTATGTCTAAGATTTGAGTATTTCAATCTCTGTGACTTTTACCTCAAAAGAAAAAAGAGCTCTGCAAGCAAATATTGAATCTAGTGATATTCATGCTGCGGTATTTAGGGTATAGGGTACCAACAGACAACTTCCGAAATGCATCAAAAGTGGGCAGATGGACTGAGAGGGGAATGGATAAGTGTGTAATAAGACATGTATGGTACAATGTTGATGATCCAATCTAGATGGTGGTAATATAGACATTAAAATTCTTCAGCTCTTTTGTAATTTGAAAATTTTCATAATAAAATGTAAGAGAGAAATTAAAAGCAATTTTCATAGCTCATGCTTCCTTTTTCTAATTAACATTCACAGTAGGAATGCTTAAAAATCATTTTAAAATATTTTATTTCCATAGAAACCAAAAATATTAGCATAATTCTATTTCACTACAAACTTTTATTCAACTTAGTTTGTCTGTTTTTAAAGATTTGGTCATATTTTTGCTATTCCTTTGTGTTTTCCAGTTTTTAAATTATAACCAAGTAATATGATTTGATCTTCAATAATCATGGTTAATTTTATAAACATGCACTACATTACAAACTGTCCTGGTATAAACAGTTTATTTGTTAGTCAGATGATGATGACCTGACGGATTTCAATTTGAGCACTTTTTTGTGGCCACTGAAAGTAATTTATATGGAACCAGTGTGAAATGTTAAATTTGCAGGTAAAGTTCTATCTCTTTTAATTCCACTAACCAGGACACATAATGATCTAGATTTAAAGATTAATTCCCCTTTTTGTAATGATGGTAATTGATTGCAGAAATATAGTCCACAAAGTTCCTTTCAGGGAATTTTCTGAAGTAACTACAGAGTCAACCCAATTCCTAAATCATCCTGGTGCGTGAAGATCTTGATACCCCCTAGGATGATTTGAAGGTACCACATGACATGGAAACACTGAAGATCAACTTGTCACAACAAGTTCACGTTAGCATTAACATTTTACGGTAGTTTAAAAAAGGATTGCTTCCTTCCTTCCTTCCTTCCTTCCTCTCTCCCTCCCTCCCTCCCTCCCTCCCTCTTTCTTTTGTTCTTTCTCTTTCTTTCTTTCTTCCTCTCTTCTTCTCTCTCTCTCTCTTACTTTCTTTCTTTCTTTCTTTTCACTGTTAGTCAACAAGACCCTGCAGGTGAACTTTCCAATTGGTTACTCAAGTTGTACTCTGCTTCTCAGAGAAAAGACCTCATGGGCAGTCATTTCAAGGACTTGAAACTTGTTGAGAAGTTGATCTGCATGAACTTAAGGTTCTTATTTTGAAGGAATATTTGGTACACGCATACTGCCTAAATAAAAACTCACTTGATGAGACTCACTTTTAAAAAGGAAAAAAACCTCAAAATATTTTATTAATAATTTATCTTCTTGAAAGAAGCTAAACATTTATAAAAATAAATTTATTTTATATTTCACAAATAGACTTTTTAGATTATAACCATATACTAATATTTGGTATAATTCTTCTTAAAATTCTTCTTAAAATTAATAGCACAACATAACACTATTTAATGTACATTTGATTTTTCACATTGTGTTCCAGCATTAATTTTGTCAAGAATATTCGTGGACTTCATCGGTTTTCCCAAGACCCTCTCTCCATACGTTGTTATTCAAATAATTTTTATTTGAAGCACATCTCTTGTCATAAACCTTTTGATTATCTAATTCTAGGCGATTGTTAGGTGGCTGGAATCTGCCAGATTATCATTGGACAATGACTTTTTAAATAATTAATTAATTAATTAATTAATTTTTGGCTGCATTGGGTCTTCGTTGCTGCGTGCGGGCTTTCTCTAGTTGTGGCGAGTGGGGGCTACTCTTCGTTGCAGTGCACAGGTTTCTCATTGTGGTGGCCTCTCTTGTTGCGTAGCACGGGCCCTAGGCGCATGGGCTTCAATAGTTGTGGCACACAGGCTTCAGTAGTTGTGGCACACGGGCTTAGTTGCTCCATGGCATGTGGGATATTCCCGGACCAGGGCTCAAACCCGTGTCTCCTGCATTGGCAGGCAGATTCCCAACCACTGCACCACCAGGGAAGCCCGACAATGACTTTTAATGTAATAAGTGACTTTATGGACTCCTGTAACTTGTCGTATTTGCAACTTTACTTCAAAATCAATTTCTTATCATTAATTTTACGTTATGTGAAAATCAGAGAGAAAAATTACAACATCCAAAGATGTGATCCTGATTGGTCATGAATCATATTCAGTAAGGAAGAATAAGTGGACAGTCATGTTAACAGAGAACATTTTTATACCGTGATAAACTTAACTGTCTTATGCTACACTGAATGTGGGAACTCAGATTATAGAGCACTCAAATAATGAATACTTAAACAAGGAGGTGTCTGTCATACGTTTTATTATTAAATACAGTAAATGTCACTGATAGTGTCTGGTTAAGATAGGGAGCATTTACACACTCTCTACTTAACCATCTCAACCTCCTCTGTCTGACAGAGTCTGTATGGAGCTTGGGGAGATATGAGAAGGTAAAGGGAAGAAAATGGACTATTCTAGAAACAGGCAGAATTCATCAAGGTTTTGCCCAGATGCCAGATTTTTGACAAATTTCAAATATTGTTTTTTACAGCTGATGAAAACATGTGGAGATCTTGAGATTATTCTGTCATTCTCTGATTGAGAAACATGTGAGCCATGGAGAGCTGTTGGGGAGAGGCCTGGTATTAAAATGACTTCTCATCAGCTAGCTCATTTTGTTATCTGAAAGACTTGACTTTCACCTCAGCAGTGTTTGTCTGTATGTTCCACCCCATCATCGCTCTGTGAAATCTTCTGTCATTCTTGTGTGTGTGTTGTGATTATGTAGTCAGCATTAATCCTCTCCTCTCCCACAGACCCTGAGAATTGATTAAGCTGAAACATCTGTTGTCATTGATCCAACCACAAACACAATTCCTCATATCATAACTGTAGACACAATTCTCAGTTCTTCCAATAATGCATATTCATATGTTTGCAATCAACGACATGCAATCTTAAATGTCATTCATACTTTACCTCCATTTCACTTTCTGCTACCAGGCTTTCTATGCTATTCTCAATTCTATTCTTTCTTTCATATTTCTTCAGGATCTCACCTCTCCAATACTACTGTTTTCTTTTTTTAACAAAAAATTTATCCTTATTAGCCCCTTCCCTTCTGCTTTTAAGAGCTACACCCCTTGTTCTTAAATTAAAAATCTTTCTTAGATCCCCCTTGTGCCTTCAGCTACTGCCCGGGTTCTGCCATTTCTGCAAAACCACTGTCTCAACCTCTTTTCAGTTCACCTCTTGAAACTATCGTCATGGCTCTGTTTTTTAATGCCAAATCCAATGTTTTTTTTCTAAACCATTATTTTTTTGATCTTCGTGCTTTACCCAATGAAAATGTCCTGAGTCCTGAATCTCTCTCCTTTGACTTCCTGGATGACTTCCTTATTCTAGTTTGTTGCTTGCCTGTTTGATAACCCCTTCATCTTTTGTTACTTTAATCACACTTTTCCTAATCTAACTCTAAATTCTGGTGTGCCCATTGTGGAGATTGCAACTCATTTTCTCTATATCCTACATTTCAAGCTGATCAGCACTACTATTATCTATTTGTATTTATTCTTTACCTTTTTATATAAGCTAATTTATTTTTAAAGAGTAGACATATCACTATGGTAAATGGATATATTAGCATTTTCAAAATTGGATGAAAATTATATTAATTTGCTAGGGTTGCCATAATAAATACCACAGACCTGAGTGGTTTAAACAACAAAAGTGTATTTTATCACAGTTTGGGGAGGAAATCCGTATCAAGGTATGGGTAGGTTTGGTTTCTTCTAAGGACTCTCTCGTTGGCTTGCAGACTGCTGTCTTGTCACTGTGTCCTCAAGTAGTCCCTGTGTGCTAGCATGTGCCTCCTTTTGTGTCTAAATTTTCCCTTTTTGTGAGGACCCCAGTCAGACTGGATTAGGACACATCCTAATGATCTTCTTTTAACTTAATCCTCTCTCTTTTTAATCAAAAATTTTTTCCAACTTTACTGAGGTATGGTTGACAAATAAAAATTGTGTGAATTTAATGTGTGTTAAATTTAACTTCCCCCAAGGTTCCAAATCTGAGAAAAAACAATTGGCAAATGTAGACATGCTAAAGATATACCAGCACCAAATTGAGCTTTTAGGTAATCTGAAGGCTCAAAAGACAATTGATAGGAAAATAACTTTCTCTCTGGGTAATAAATGCCATGTCAGTTCTGGCTGCCCCTGACATGACCCCACAGCTCCAATGGGGAGACCTCACCTACCCTCAGGCTTCCGTGTCTCAGTCCCTCAGCTCATGGAGGCTGCTTTTGATTCCTGTGCACCCTCTCTTCTCCTTAGCTGAAGTCTTGGTAAATAAAATTAATCTAATTTATATATGTACATATATATGTATAACCTCTTGTAATTTATAATACATGTACATACTATCAAATAGATATGATATTGTTTAATCCTCTTAAAAATAATACAGCCCCAGAGAAATTTTTAAAAATTAGTAAGAGTTAAATTGCCACTGTGCAATTGCAAATAATCTTATCTAAAGAGAAAATCTGAATGTACATAATTACACAGCAGGACTATCCAAATAATTTAATGATGAGCTCGGATTTTTAAAAAGTCATGTATGGAAGATGGATGACAAGATATATAAACAAGAATGAAAAGAAAAAATTAGAACAAACAGAAAAATAATTTCCAGAAGATAAAAATTTAAAAAAATGTGACCAACTGCTAATATTTTAAACAGGAAAAATTTAAATCTGTTATGCATATTTTAAAAATGCACATGTTGGGCTTCCCTGGTGGCGCAGTGGTTGAGAATCTGCCTGCCAATGAAGGGGACACGGGTTCGAGCCCTGGTCTGGGAAGATCCCACATGCTGCGGAGCAACTGGGCCCGTGCACCACAACTACTGAGCCTGCGCGTCTGGAGCCTGTGCTCCGCAACAAGAGAGGCCGCGGTAGTGAGAGGCCCGCGCACCGCGATGAAGAGTGGGCCCCGCTCGCCGCAACTGGAGAAAGCCCTCGCACAGAAACGAAGACCCAACACAGCCAAAAATAAATAAATAAATAAATAAATTAAAAAAAAATGCACATGTATATACGAATATACACATACATACATTTATAATTAAAGCTATCTTTCTATCTATCCTTAGGACTGGATAAATTACTACTTAACATAGTACTAAGAGATCACTAGGGAAGCATGATGCTTGTTTTGATTCTAATTCTTCTTGGGGAGGAACATATTTAAAACCGAAGAGGGTAGAAAAGCACTGTAACTAGAACTTTAAGTTCAATTTATTGGTAATATAGCAAGAGCTACTCATTAGTTTAGAGGAGTTTACACATGTAGGCTTAACAAGAAGAAAAACAGTAACACCAAAATCAATGCTAACAACAATTATAAATCTTACGAAAGTTTTTAAATATCTGTTGATGCCTGCGTTCATTTAGCAAACACAGTCACTGAGCTTGGTGTGCCTACATAGCTCTCTTCTGCTTAAATCACATTTCTTGGGAAGACGTTGAAGGAAGGAAAAAGATTTACCTGAAGCAGAATATGTACGCAAAATCAAAAGTAGGTAGGATAACCACTATTGAGAGTACTCAAAGAAAGTTGGGAAGGTTGTGATGTCAGCCTTAGATAGGTATCTAAGTTTGAATACAGATCTAAGAATTCAGAGGCTAAGAGAGCAAACTAGTACAGACCAAATGGGAGTGGTGGAAAGAAAGGGGTCCTGAGTACACAATATTTTATCTTTATTTTTACATTTGTAAACTCGTATATTGGTACGTAGGGAATGCCTAATAAACGTTTTAAAAAATGATGAATGCTTATGTTTGGGAAAGTTATTAATGATTTATATGAAGTTATCCATCTGGACTAGAATCTAGTACTTTTTCAATTACCTTAAGAGTCAAGTTCAGAGAACCGGGGCTCGCCGCGAGCCTTCGAGAGCAGCGGCCGCGGAGGAGGCGGCGGCGGCGGCACAGGCTCGAGCCAGCCGCGCGCGCATCCCCGGGCGCCCTGCGCGGCGGAGATCTCGGCGGGCCGCGGGAGCCCAGGAGGGGACTGGACAAAGCCATATGGCAGGAATCTTAGCCTGGTTCTGGAACGAGAGGTTTTGGCTCCCTCACAATGTCACCTGGGCGGACCTGAAGAACACGGAGGAAGCCACCTTCCCGCAGGCTGAGGACCTCTATCTCGCCTTCCCCTTGGCCTTCTGCATGTTAATGGTACGGCTCATCTTCGAGAGATTTGTAGCCAAACCATGTGCCATAGCCCTCAACATTCAAGCCAATGGACCACAAATTGCTCAGCCAAATGCCATTCTGGAAAAGGTTTTTACTGCAATTGCAAAGCATCCTGATGAAAAGAGATTGGAGGGCCTCTCCAAGCAGCTGGACTGGGACGTTCGCAGCATTCAACGCTGGTTCCGACAAAGACGCAACCAGGAGAAGCCAAGCACACTGAAGAGGTTCTGTGAGAGCATGTGGAAATTTTCATTTGGCCTTTATATATTTACCTATGGAGTCCGGTTCCTGAAAAAGACCCCCTGGCTGTGGAATACAAGGCACTGCTGGTACAACTACCCCTATCAGCCACTCACGCCTGACCTTCACTACTATTATATCCTGGAGCTGTCATTTTATTGGTCTTTAATGTTTTCCCAGTTCACTGATATCAAAAGAAAGGACTTTGGCGTTATGTTCCTGCATCACCTTGTATCTATTTTTTTGATTACCTTTTCATATGTCAACAACATGGCCCGAGTAGGAACCCTAGTCCTCTGTCTCCATGATTCAACCGACGCTTTTCTAGAGGCTGCCAAAATGGCAAATTATGCCAAGTTTCAGAAAATTTGTGATCTCCTGTTTGTTACGTTTGCCATGGTTTTTATCACCACACGACTGGGTATATTTCCTCTCTGGGTGTTAAATACCACATTATTTGAAAGTTGGGAGATTGTTGGACCTTACCCTTCCTGGTGGGTTTTTAACCTACTGCTGTTGGTAATACAAGGCTTGAACTGCTTCTGGTCTTACTTGATCGTAAAAATAGCTTGCAAAGCTATTTCAAAAGGCAAGGTGTCCAAGGATGATCGAAGTGATATTGAGTCTAGCTCAGATGAGGAGGACTCGGAACCTCCAGGGAGTAACCCTCATGCTGCGACCGCCACCAATGGGACCAGTGGTACCAACGGGTATCTCCTCACTGGCCCTTGCTCCATGGATGATTAATTACTCAAAACTACAAGTCCCAAATAAAGTGAACTGTTTGTTCCTGGAAGTATTTAATAAGTTGCAAATGCAGTTCCTTTCATAATCTCTCAGCACCAGAAACAAAAATTAGGATTATCAAAGCATTTTGAATAGTGCACTGCCATATGTCCTGTCTGTGAATGAGGAAGAATTACCATTCTGTATATGTAGGCATGCTTTATGTAATTGGCACAAGGGAACAGTATTTGCATTTGTACTGTCTTAGAATATTATTTATTTTTTTGTATTTGTTTGTGAATCTGTGGACAAAAGAGGGTTTCCTCACTCCTTTTACTCTCTGGGTTCATGACAGTGAGGGAGACGCTTGATCTGCTTCTACCCCTTTCTATTCCCCTAAGCCAGTCCGCTAGGAGCATTAGCTTAATTGGTCACTTAGAGCAAGCAAATCCCAGTGCAGGATTCTCGTACAGCTCCAAATAGGTTTGCTTTCTTTGTGTTACAGTGCCTGTTTCGAAATGGCCTGTACAGTCTCAGTGAGCTTTCTCCCAGTGTAAAGTTGAAACAGGATGAGCTCAGTTTTGTAATTGTCACTCTTCGTGGTCAATTAGCTGTTCCAATTAAAGACTGTGGTTATTGGAGGACTTAAAAAAATTGTTGTGTTTTAAATTGCTTTGGATTAGATGTCATTTCTTATTCACACAGCCAAGATTTCTTCAATGAGAATGGCAGCTAGCTGGGGATTAACTTTGGAGGTTACAGAGATTTTTTTATTCTCTATTACGGGGTCAGTGCTCTGGCTCTGAAGGAAGACTTAAGGTCATGGTTACAAACAAAGAAGTCACTCTTCCTACTGGGAATTTGTCCCATGATCTGAGAATAATACAAAGAGAGCAGCAGATTTCAACCAGGTTTTACCACTACCCCTGTAATTAGCGCCGTCTTTTGCCATGTCACGAAAAAAAGAAGCTAAGTATATTTTGGGACAGAAAAAGGAGACTTCCAAGAGTTGGCAAAAGTCACCTCTAATGCAAAGCACTTTACTGCAACCAGGTCTCAAGAAAGTGCCCTATCTAGTATTTGATCTTGATGTTTTTATTTTTCTGAGCAAAATAAAGCCAATGGGAGAAAGACCATTTTACCCTTTGTCTTTTCTCCTTAAACATAACCCATAACATAACAGAACTTCCTGTTACTAGAAACTGAGCAGTGTTACACTCTAAGTCCTTTTGTTTGCTTCTTTGAAGAACTTGCTCAGTTTCCAGGAATTTTTGTTCAAAGGGAGCTATTTCCAGAAAAAAACAATAAAAATTCTACTCAGCAATCAGAAAGATTACTGAAAAAATAAGTTTCCATAGTCTCCTACAGGGCAGTGTTATTTATGTATAGATAAGAAAACCATACACATAAACCAAAGATTTTATCTCTTTTCTTGAAACCAACTTTTAGTAAGAGGGAATAAAAAGGTATTATAAATACTTATTTCATAAATCAGAAAGACCATCTTCTAAAAAAAGAGTCCCAAACCACAATGCAGTGATATCAATGTGCAAGTCAGGGCTAGTGAAGGGAACAACAAAATACTAGGAAGTGCATGTCCTGCTCAAAACCATTCATATTCAATTCAATTTTTTAAAAAAATTGAAATAAAGCTTTGTGCCCACAGTATGCAACATGAGTGTTAATACTTCCAAACAAAAACCTCACGCTGTAATGTTAACTCTTTTCCCACCTATTTATAAAATAGTGTGCTTTTGGTATGGTCCATAGTAATGATTGAAGAGCCTTGGAAATATGTCTGCTTGTTTATTGAAGAAACAGTATAACTAACTCTTCTTGTAAAGCCTTATTATTTTATTTCACAGAACAGGGATATGTCTAGGAGTGTAATTTGTGGATGGTCATGCTTGTAAGACCGATCATTAAATACCAAATATACTTGTTAAGTCATCTGAACATCTGCTAAAATGCAGATATATAAAAAGTAAACAGCAAGCATGTTATAGCTGAAAATTTTTGAGACGGTGAAAGTTTCTTATCAACTAAAATATGGAACAGAAGAATGACTTGTGCCTTGCTTTAGTGTCTAGAGCAAGTCCCCTGATGGGTGAAATAAACCAGAGAACCACAGTGTGTTCAACTTTGAATCATCTGACACTTTTAGCACAGAAAAATAATTTCAGAAGATCAGCTTGTAAATTAAAGGTTTAGAAGGTTTGCATGAAATGAAGAAAATTAAGTCTGTCCTTAGCAAAGACATCTGAACAATCTTTTGTTTTTCCCAAAAGTCACTTAGAAGAATTGAGAATTCCCAGAGACTCTCTGACCAATGGCAGTAACTTAACGCAGTCCTCTATGTATCTGTGGATTTTTATTTCATTTTACATTTTAAGGCAAAGAGTTCTTTTTGACTAATCAGAATGGTTAGTAGGTCTTTTGAGATGAAGAATAATATATCTTGTCTACTGCTCTCCCATGGTGGCCTGATAAGGCTGAGAGAGGAAAATATGTGAGATAGCCTATCTTCTACCTGTGCCAAGCCATAGCTTTGGAAGTGGATTTTGTAAAGTAAACTGTAGGTTTAGTAAGAGAGTTGTTTCCCATTGATTAACTTAGCCTGTCCTGGTCATATTCAAACCTTCCCAAGGTACAAAGAGATATGTAGGATGGAGTCTAGAAAAGGTAATATCTTATTCTCCAATTCTATAGCTTTTGTTAGATTGATTAGAGGGAGAAAAATGTAGAAAATCAAGTAGAATTTGGCCGTGGGTCAATAAATGATATAAAAATGTGTGATCTATGTATGTACCTGTATGTTTCTCAAAAAAACATAATAAAACCAAAATATCAAAAAAAAAAAAAAAAAAGAGTCAAGTTCATAACTAGTTAGTCAAGTTCATAATTAGTCAGTCAAGCTCCAATTTTTTTTTGGGTGAATAGAAGTCAGGGAGACAGAAGACTGGAGATAAGCAAACTTTGTACCAAAAGGGAGAATGTATGAATTTCAGAAGATTTCCATATTTGGACAAACACCAGAAACATTTTCAGCCAGATGTTTTGTGAGAATATAGACCTTTCTTTAACAACTCGTGCTGATTGACAGTTGTAAGCAGATCAAGGAAAGATGATGCAAACACCAGTTCTTGCTTTTAATGAAGCATTTGAAGCTCGTGTAAAATTAGAGGTGATGACCTGAACCAGGAGTTGGCAGAGCATGGCACTGGGTCAAATCTAGTCCACAGCCTACTTTTGTACAACTTATAAGCTATGAGTGATTTTTTACATCTTTGAAAAGTTGTTTAAAAAAAAAAGAAGGGAAAAATACATGAAAGAGACCCTATGTGGCCCAGGAAGCCTAAAATATATACTGTCTGGCCCTTTATAAAAAAAGTTTGCTGACCCCTGAACTAAACTATTTGTAAAGTTTCTTGCCACTCTAATAGGCTACGTTTTTAGGGCATAGTCCCCTTGATGACTGCAGTGTTGCCCGAGTTATCCAATAAAATGCATTTAAAGTTGAATTTCAGATAAACAAAATATTTTTGGGACTAGTAGGCCCCATGCAGTATTTGGGACATACTTATACTAAAAATTATTCATTATTTTTCTGAAATTTAAACCTCACTGGGAATCTTGTATTTTATCTGGCAACTCTTATGTTTGCAGACATATGTGAATGCACTGGTAATATTTTGTATCTACAGCTGGTTGAGCCATTTGCCCAAAGGCATTGTCAGACAAATAATCTAAAGTTAAGTCTAGAGAGAGTGTTATTGAGAGGTCATAGGCTTTTGTCTTTGGACCCATTTAATCTATGCTTAAATCAATGCACTGGATAAAGATCATGAAAAAGATCATATAAAGCACATGAAAGGGGGCCTAAATCTCTAGAGACAGCTAAGGACCATTTTAAAGTTCAGATGGTCTAATCAGTGTAAAATTGATAGTGATAGACAAGAAATGACCAGAGAGAGAGGGACTTAGCAATTAATGAGGACATTATTTTCTTCCCTAAAGTGAAAGTGACTTACTTTATTTACTCCATCACAACTATGTACAGAATTATACTTGTGAAATGTGTTTTGCAGAGTGTGTTTGAATAGAAAGGAATCTTTTCTAAAGTTTGAAAATGTCATATAATTTTGGAAGGTTAAATTTGGAATGGTAAATAAGAGCAAAACTGTCCAAGTCTCTACTTTAAGGATAGATGAAAAAATGTTCACTAGCCGAGATTTTGGCAAATATGTAATTTCAAAACAATGTGAATAGTGATGTGGAACAGGATGGAACAGAATAAGAAATGGATCAGCATGATATGTACAAGACTGGATACATATTATATTTGCAAATTAATATAAATGATTATAATTATTGAATGTGATTAAAAACCTGTATAGGAATAGAGTAAATAGCATTTACATGAGGGTCACAATTACCACCAGAGTTTCTGGCTTTGAGTTAAAAAGCAGAAACATAACACTCTAATCTAGAGATGTATGAAGCATTAGTGTGATATGTGAATGCCCTAAAATATATAAATAGTGAAACGTCAGAAGGCATTATAAAAGACGGCATTTCAAGTGATCTAAATGTAAATTAACCTGATATATGTGGATTACATCTTTTTTTAATAATACAAATGGGTTAAAATGAAGGGAACATTGCTCTACATTAGGGAATGATTCTATACGGCTATGCTTTGGGCTTTCAAACATACGTTCAAACATCTGAACAATGGTATGGTTGATTTCACAAACTCTAATTGTGTCCAGAGTCACACATTCATCATTTTTAGCAATTCTCAATGTTGGCTATTTTCAAATGATTGCACAGTAATCTTTTTGGATATTCATACATAATGCCTTTTTATCACCTCTACAAAAAGTGAATTATAAATCAATTTAATGTGAAAATGTATATAGTTTTCTGTTTCTATCTAGTAAAGAAACAGAAAAGTATATAACTCAATGTGTAAGAGAAAAAACTCAGCCTTCTTTTGCTTTTGTTTTCATTCTTTGCCTTTCCCCATATGTTAATTGAGTACAACTTCTTTCCAGACACAGTTTTGGCACGGCACATACTAATTTGAATAAGGGAACTAATTTTAAGTGGTTCTTTTGCTTTTATGCCAAGAAAATGTCATGTGCTGCACATGGGAATCCATAGCAGATAGGGCTTTTAGATTCTTTCTTAAACCAGGTGTTAGAAATTTGTGAAAAAGCAAAAATCATTTTTCGGAAAAGCTCAAACCATAGAAAACTTGAACAATTGTTTTGTGGTGTCATTGAAGTCCATCTAATAAAAGTCATCGTTTTCTTTTACATCCTAGAAAGAAATGTAACTACATCACTCTGCGTGGCAGTGCATACTCTGCATGACCTACTTCCAGGTATTCCAGAGTCTGTACCCACTGTATATATACTGATACAGACCTGCAAGATGTGGTTAAGTAAATATGATACAGTATCATAGAAAATCATAAGCATGGGAATTTTGCTATTCCCACATAATTAGATATGATAAAAAAGACCTTCTCAACATAAGAGGTATAAGTGTAATGCAAGAGTTCTGGTGTAATGTGCCATTTGATATGCATGTGATACGTGTGTGTAATGATGCCAACATGATAGAAATAACAAGTAAAATTTCTCAAAAACTTTTAGAAAATTTACATTGTCGATTTTAGACTTCCATTCTAATTCAAGATTGCAATTCATTCCATTTTCTTTCTTCTGAATTCTATTATAGAAAGCACTAGAGGATAATCTTCAGTGGTTTATGATACTCTGAGCTCAAAATTTAGTTGAACTGCTTAAATTTTTTGAAAGTAGTATATATTTATGAAATACTTTTGAAAATTAAGGGCTATTTTCAATTTATTCAGGACAAGGAATTATAGCAAAGGTTCAGTGATATACCAAAAGTATTTCATCTAGCTCTTGTGTTGCCATGTTTTAAATCCTATGATAGTCATAGGGAAGACACATCCTGGAAACTGTGTTAGTTTTACTTCAAGCATGTTTGTAAATATCATAGTCTAAATAGTTTAGACTTTACCTACAAAAGAAGAGTAAATGTAAGTGTTCTGAAGAGTTCTTTAACAAACCCACGTTAGAAGGGCTGCCTTCAGGCACAGATTGAAATGAATATAAAATTTGAAAACTGTTCAAATTCAAAACTAATTTGGGTAGGAAAAACGTCAGGGATTGAGTCTTTGTTAAAGAGAGAAGCAAGTTTTATATTTTTTCCTAAATATCATATTATTTACTTACTTAAATAGCTATTCAGTTATTAAAAATTAGTTTTCTTTAAATTAAACAAAAATATATGATTTCCTTTTATATCTCAGGTGTTATGCTAGATGCCTGGGTTAGAAAGACATAAATGAAAACACTCACTTTCCTTGATATTTTCCTATCTAGGAGGGAGATGCAAGTAAATATACTATGAAAATAAAGTCTGTAAATACAACAATAGGGAAAGGCACAAGATATTATGGGAAAGTAGAGTGGAAACAAAAGCAGGTTGGAATGTGAATCACAGAAGATGGCTTCCCAGAGAAAATAATAATTGGCCCAAGTCTTTAAGGAAGAAAAGCAGCTAACAAGATCAAGAAGGATATTCCACATGGAATATTGGAAGGCATGGGGCATGACACGAGAGGACAGGAAAGGCTGGGAAATTACAAATCCCTCAGCGTGACTGGATTAGAATTTTGAATGGCTTGAGCTTAGAGGAAAACAAAGCCAGAGAAGCAGGCAGGCATCAGATCATGGAGGGCAACGTGTGTCAGAAAGAGAAATGAATTTGGAAGAAAAACCAAGCACAAATCATTTGGGAAAGAAGTCTGTCATGGATCCAGATGAGTGAAACCCCTGGGTGTCAATGAGGGAACCTCAGGCAATCACACGCAGAAAGAAATCATATTTTCTCACTCCATGAGGGAAACAAAGTCTCCTAATTAGAAATGAAAAATTAAGTGAAACTATGGACTTCAAGATATTCCCTACAACTCCAAACAGCATCTTTTCTCCCAAAGTCCTTTGTTTTTCAGAAATTGCTCTGTGTGTGAGTAATGTCAAAGAAGCACAAAAGAGAAGACAATTTTAGAAATCCTAGGCTGGAAAAGACCAGGGTAGTTCATGATTGAACCTTAGAGGATGCAGAAGGATATTGGTGGGGCAGGTGTTGTGAAGCACTTGCTGTCAAATCCAGCTGCCTTCTTTTCCCTATGTGTGTAGATCTTAAAAGTGCTCCCTTAATAAAACTCCTGCTTTATAATCTCTTTCTAGGAGTCTCCTTCTCTGGGAACTCATCCTGTAACAACTGGGGAGCAAAGTAGGAAAAGAGCCTGACTAACAAGCTCTCCGGGCAAGGTGAAGAGGCTTCCCCTTAGTCCCAAGTCCAGAGTGACGGCTAAATTGAACCCCAGAGGTTTTGCAGTAGGGAAGAATAAATCCAACTCCATATTGGATCTGTTTCTTTTACTTTAACCTTTGTATTCTATTGCTTTTGCTGCAAGTTAACCACTAAAGGGATGTTGCCTATAAGCTTAAATTATACATAATGGCCCACCTTAGGGAACCCTGCCTCCCGTGTAATAAGCGTTAAGCTAAAATAACTTTGTTTAGCTCACAGACAACATCCTGACCAGGCCCACCTGTGAATGGTTGCAGAAAGGAAGAAATTAACACATCCCCTCCAGAGTTTGACCAGAACCAGGAAATGTTTGACTCTACCCCCTCCCCTTTTAGTATAAAAGAAGCCTGAATTCTAACTCAGGTAAGATGGTTCTTTGGGACACTAGTCCACCATCTTCTCGGTCTGCTGGCTTTCCGAATAAAGTCACTATTCCCTGTCCCAACACCTCGTCTCTCGATTTATTGGCCTGTTGTGTGGCGAGCAGTATGAGCTTGGACTCAGTAACACTTTCATGTTAGAGAACAATCTGGTGTCAGTACATTTTAAAGCTGAAAGGGGCTTGCAAGTTAATTCTAACTCTGCCACTTCTAAGATAGAGAACCTGAAGGTCAAAAGAGTCATGATTCCCCTAATGCTGCATAGCTAATTAAGGGCTGTGCTGAGAAGGATTCCACATCTTCTCACTCCCACCCTATTGCCTATTTCAGTAAACCTATTCTTCTCAGATAGATGTGTTTCCAGGAATCTGCATCAGCATATCAGGTTGCTTGTAGCCACAGGAGAAACATGAAAATTTCTGGAGGATGATTTCATTTCCCTTTTATATCACAATGCACATGCTGTAAAATGTAAAGAGCAGGCAACTTTTAAGGTTAAAGAAACAAGAGACTCCCAAGATCTTTGGAATTCAGTTTTGTCCTTAGAACCCTTTTGGGTAGAGTTGAATCTCCTCTGCTACTAGGGATACATCAGTGTACATATTTGAAAAGAACTGCAGGAAGAAATACCATTATTCCTAGATATTGGATTCTTTTCCATCTTGATTAAAATGTACTCTAGCTTTATGTTAATGTAAAAGCATCTATAAGAGGACTTTATTAAAGTCTCCAAACCGCAGACAACTCATGATAATTATCTCCCCTTCTGAAGATGGTATTAAACATATCTTTGTAGTACCAACTAAGAAGAGGCTAATTGGTCCAACTATTATCACCCTCCAAATCTATATGAGAGAGTGCACAGCCCACCACACAAAAATGTGTTGCAGGGAATCACCAGCAAGCCACTGATGCCCCTGCAGTGACAGAATGCATTCACTGTCTCCATCAGCCACTGCCCAAGAATCAGAATTCACACTTCTCCCGATTTCTTCTACCCTTGAGCGGACCCTGGAAGCTCTAGTTTTAGGGAGGAGATGTATCCACAGGAGAGACAAGAGGGTGTGGACAACTTCAAATTGGGCATGGGAATGAAATTGGATTAGTTAGTTAAATTGGATTAGACATTTTAATACCTGCAAGTGACCTGAAAGCTATGGGCTGTATCCAGGTTGTCTCAAAATAAAAAGAGAAATCTGGCAGAAAATATCATAAATTGGTGCTGGGAGAAATTAGATTATTCTTGAATGTAACCTGCCTAGTCAGGTCATTTAATAAACTAAATTCATTACTATGTCAATATAGATGACATTGTCCCAACGCTTATACCCTATACTGTTAATGGAGATTTTAAAACAGAAAAGTATAGTGAGTGGTTAAAATAACAATTATTTGGCATCAAACCAGCCTTGGTTTGAGTTCTGGCTTTGTCCATCACTGCATGACCCAGGCAAATTACTTTCTCTGTGCCTCAGTTTCTTCTTCAGTAGGATGGGGATATTGATGACTGCGGTTTACACATTTTGTGGCATATTCCAAGCCCATCATGATTCTTCCTTCTTGGGCACTGCTTTCTGATCTCTTTCAGCACCCAGGCTGGCACAGCATAGTTTTAGCCAGAGTGACTGGGCTAGGGGTGGTGACCTTAGCCATGCGTCTTTTCCCCTAGGTCTATCCAAGATTCAGCCTTTCCATGGGGGAAGGACCCTACCTTGTTGATTCAAACACCGTTGTCAGCTGGGACCTTGTGAGAACATGAAACATGACTCCAGCAGAGAATGTACCCAGAATGCTTTTTGTTCCTGGTTCTAGTCTCTTTCTGGTGACACCTCTGCATCCCCATTCTGGGGTTCTATGATATTCCGCCTTTATGCTTTTACAATTAAATTTTTCTGTCTTTGCTCACATGAACTTGGATCAGACAGGAAGGATAGTTTTAAGAACTTGGATTCAAATTCCAATTCCAAACTTACTGGCTAAGTAACCATGGACAAGTTACTTAAACACTCTGCATCCATTTTCTCTACTGAATTACGGGGAGAGGATAGTATTTACTTCAAAATAATACTCATTCATGAGGAATAAGTGAGTTACTACAGGCTAGGATTAAGAACAATGCCTAACACATCTTAAGCATACAATAAGTGTGAGCTATTTTTTATTAAGTTGATTTCCATCACTTGGAAACAAAAATAACTTTGACTAATAAGGTATTATCTGACTCACAGGGTCAGTGTGATGATGGAAAGAGAAAGTACAGGAAAAGAGCTTAGCATGGTAAGTCCCAAGTATGAAATGGCAATGTTTAGCTGTTACTGTGTGTTTCCTTCTTCTTTCTTAGTTACCACTGCACCTGATGTTAATTACCAGAGGCACTGAGATGACCCAAAGCATCCATTCCTGATTTTTAATCCACAGCAGCAAATGGCACTGCAGACAGAGGATGACAGACATATGTGTGAGGACTGGTTTGATTTCCATATCTCTCTCTACCTATTCATATTTATTCATATCCATATCTACGATCCTAGGATGGAGAATAAAGAGATGTCCACAGAGACACCTTAACAAAGTACATTAAAGCAATTGAAGTGGATTTAATATTGCAAGGACAGTTTAAAGAATAAATTCTTTTGCTCAGATGGTTCTCAATTTCATTAATAAAATTATATTTATGAGTGAGGGTGTGACGGCACCTCTTAAACACAAGTTCTATTAATTGTTTCCTGCCAAAGGCACATCACATGTTGAAGAACATGCTTGCCTGAAGATAAATCTCCCAGAGGCCACGTGATTTATTCTTGATTAGCTTTTGGCATCCTAGTTCTTCCATTTTGCCACTGTGTAATAACATTTTAGGGCAGGTCAGCAGCCTTTGTTTTTGCTGTTGGTCTATTCTCATATCCTCCAAGTTTTTAATCTTTCAATTCTTTGCACCGATTTCTTCTAGTTAACTACAAAACAGAACTTTCTTTCAAATCTTTACTATTTTGTTGTAAATAGTATAATACAAAAACATTAGTGTAGCTTTTCTATCATTATTTAAAATGTTAAAATGACAAATAATAAGGTAGAATTCAACAAACTATATCAATTTAACTATCTGGCAATACATTCTCATATGGAAATGCTTAATGTTTTCTTTGAAAGAGTGTACTGCAGTAATTGAGAAAAATAGCCATTATTATGGCTAAAAAATAGCGTTTGACCATAAATCTTTACTAAATTCCTTGAGAGCAGGATCAATGGGCCCATTACAAATTTGAATAAATAGATGCATGAAATTAAAGGAATTGCTTTTCTCATTAATTTGTTTTAGCCCCAACTTTAGCTAAGAAAATTATTAGTACTACAGTTTTTCTTTAAAAAAAGAACTGGTAAAAAGTCATTCTTACATATTCATTTCCATGATAACATAATATTCTCTTTGTCTGGTACATTCTCCTCTCTGTTTTTCAAAGGATTGGCACCTTCTGATTTTTAATTTTAGATTAAATGACATTTGCTTGTTGTAAATTTCTAAATGGGTCTTTCTCCACTCCCACCTCACCCCACCCTATTCTTCTTTGTTACAGCACTCTGTTTCAGAGTCTATATATCAGTTGGAATTATATATTTGAACATTTACTTCTCGATTGGCTTATACTACTTATAAAAGACAAAGAGAGAGCAGGGAATATGTCCATCTTATTCTCTAATGTGTGATCAGTGTTTGAGGCAGTGCTTAGCACATGAAAAATATGCAAAGAATGTGTGGTAGAAATGTGCATGAATGACTTCATCTGACAATTTGTAAATGAATTAATATATTAGTGTAAGAATGAGAGACACTTTCTCTATAAGAGTCATGGCCCATTTCTGTGTGAAAGGCCTTGTTTGACATACATGTGTAATATGCATGTCTGGCATACAGCGAAGGTCAGAGCTGGATTACAAATCTGGCAGCTATCAGTGAAAGATCGTGTGTAAGGCTTCAGGGTTCTGTCTAAAAGACCCTCTCATCTAACAGAAGGCAGATAATATAAGCGCAGATAGTTAAGAGAAGAGAGACGAAAATGAGTGCTCTAGAGTTTGTTAAATAAACGACTTTTTAATGCTTACTATTTTAACTAATAGTATAGTGTAGTCAGAGACATTCTATGACTTCAGCTGCTTTCGTCTTCTCATATTCTATTCTTATCAAACCTTTAATTAGTAACATCTCTTCATCTTCTGCAAACATCAATACTTATGTATAAGCAACACTCTCACAACTGTTAAGCCATTTTCCTTTGGTTTTATGGAACTGTATCATCCAATATGGTATCCACCAGCCACATGTGAGCAATTGAAATGTGGCTAGCTCAAATTAAAATGTGTTGTGTCAAGTACAGACCAAATTTTGAATACTCGGTATGAAAAAATTTAAATATTCCATTAATATTTTTATTTTGTTGCAGTGATAGTATTTTAGATACACTTGGCTAAATAAAATATATTATTAAAATTAATTTCTTCTGTCTCTTCTTTATTTTTTAATGTGGCAATGAGAAAATTTAAAAATTGCATATATGTCTTGCATTAGATTATTATTGGATAGTGCTTCTATAGAACCATTAAACATTATTTCATGATCACTGTATACCAAGTTTTAAGAAATTATTACCTCTGTTTAAATATTATCACCTTAAAGTGATTTAATAGGCAGTAGTATGAATCATTTTAATTGACTTTTCTTCTATTTTTATAAGCAAATTCAACTTAGAAGAAAAAATACTTTTAAACATGCCTATCAATTAAAAGAACCATTAGTAAATTCATCAAATGTCATGTTACATGTCATGTTTAAATGACCGTAGAGTCAAATATATCTATACCCATTTATCAGATAAAGAGAGATAAGTTGGTACAATTGAAGTCATTACTGTCTTAATTTATCTAAGTTTATTTAATTGTTTATCTCATTTATAATCACATTTCACAACACATTTTTTCTTCTTTACAAAATAATACATGAAAAGACGCAAGCCTTATTTAGTCTTGTAAGTTTTTGGTAAAAAATCTAAACTGAATTCTGTATAGAGAACACAAAGTTCTGTTATACTTCTAAATTATTAGGAAACCTTAGGGTTAAAACAGTTTTCATCCTGTTTCCTAGCCTGCTAAGATTATGTCGCAATTTTTCTTTCCACCTTATTCCTTTCTCCAATGTAATCCTTTCTAAATCCTACTCTCAGTTTCATCATTCTGAAGCAAACTCTGATCATTATGTCTTGTTTTCCATTGAAAGTCATTGCTAATGAATTTAATTTTTTTCAATTTTTTAATTGAAACTTTAACTGAGATAATTATAGATTCACATGTAAGTGTAAGAAATAATACAGAGATCCCTGTGCACCATTCCCAGTTTACCCCAATGAAAACATTATGCTATGAATTTAATATTTTTAAGCTGTCATTTAGGGTTCTTTACAGAATGGGTAACCCTGAATTTCCAGCTTTATTTCTCAGCCGATCCCATGTGTTCCCTTCTCCCAAGTCAAACTAGACAACTCTCTTCGCTTTAACGTACTTGCCCATTATTTCAGTTCACAATTTTAAGTATCATTTTGGATACCACTTTACCCATGGAATATTTTTACTGATTAAGTAAGAAAGGAACAATTTTTGTTTATGAAAATATTTTGATAAGCTGTTTATAGTAGGTTTTCAGGAGAAGTAGCAATACAAAATTTGTTAAACTATTCTGTAATATAAATGAATAAAAATGTCAGGGATTCAAGGAAAAAACATAAAATAGGTGGGTGATAAGAAGAGAGAAGGGAAACATCTGAAAAAAAAATTTTTAACATCTTTATTGGAGTATAATTGCTTTACAATGGTGTGTTAGTTTCTGCTTTGTAACAAAGTGAATCAGCTATACATATACATATATCCCCATATCTCTTCCCTCTTGCGTCTCCCTCCCTCACACCCTCCCTATCCCACCCCTCTAAGTGGTCACAAAGCACCAAGCTGATCACCCTGTGCTATGCGGCTGCTTCCTACTAGCTATCAGTTTTACATTTGGTAGTGTATATATGTCCATGCCACTCTCTCGCTTTGTCCCAGCTTACCCTTCCCCTCCCCATGTCCTCAAGTCCATTTTCTAATAGGTCTGCATCTTTATTTCCATCCTGCTGATAGGTTCTTTATGACCATTTTTTTCTTTATTTTTTTCTTTTAGATTCCATATATATGTGTTAGCATATGGTATTTGTTTTTCTCTTTCTGACTTACTTCACTCTGTATGACAGACTCTAGGTCCATCCACCTCACTACAAACAACTCAATTTCATTTCTTTTTATGGCTGAGTAATATTTCATTGTATATATGTGCCACATCTTCTTTATCCATTCATCTCTCAATGAACACTAAGGTTGCTTCCATGTCCTGGCTATTGTAAATAGTGCTGCAATGAACATTGTGCTACATGACTCTTTTTGAATTATGGTTTTCTCAGGGTATATGCCCAGTAGTGGGATTGCTGTGTCTTATGGTAGTTCAATTTTTAATATTTTAAGGAAACTCCATACTGTTCTCCATAGTGGCTGTATCAATCTAAATTCCCACCAACAGTGCAAGAGGGTTCCCTTTTCTCCACACCCTCTCCGGCATTTATTGTTTGTAGATTTTTTGATGATGGCCATTCTGAAACAGTGAGGGGATACCTCATTGTAGTTTCAATTTGCATTTCTCTAATGATTAGTGATGTTGAGCATCCTTTCATGGGTTTGTTGGTGATCTATATATCTTCTTCGAAGAAATGTCTATTTAGATCTTCTGCTCATTTTTGGATTGAAGTGTTTGTTTTTTTGATATTGAGCTGCATGAACTGCTTGTAAATTTTGGAGATTAATCCTAGGTCAGTTGTTTCGTTTGGAAATAGTTTCTCCCATTCTGAGGGTTGTCTTTTCGTCTTGTTTATGGTTTCCTTTGCTGTGAAAAAGGTTTTAAGTTTCATTAGGTCCCATTTGTTCATTTTTGTTTTTATTTCCATTTCTCTAGGAGGTGGGTCAAAAAGGATCTTGCTGTGATTTATGTCATAGAGTGTTCTGCCTATGTTTTCCTCTAAGAGTTTTATAGTGTCTTACAATTAGGTCTTTAATCCATTTTGAGTTTATTTTTGTGTATTGTCGAAGGGAATGTTCTAATTTCATTCTTTTACATGTAGCTGTCCAGTTTTCCCAGCACCATTAATGAAGAGGCTGTCTTTGCTCTACTGTATATTCTTGCCTCCTTTATCAAAAATACGGTGACCATATGTGCAGGGGTTAATTTCTGGGCTTTCCATCTGTTCCATTGATCTATATTTCTGTTTTTGTGTCAGTACCATACTGTCTTGATTACTGTAGCTTTGTAGTATAGTCTGAAGTCAGGGAGCCTGATTCCTCTAGCTCCGTTTTTCTTTCTCAAGACTGCTTTGGCTATTTGGGGTCTTTTGCATTTCCATACAAATTGTGAAATTTTTTGTTCTAGTTCTGTGAAAAATGCCAGTGATAGTTTGACAGGGATTGCATTGAATCTGTAGATTGCTTTGGGTAGTATAGTCATTTTCACAATGTTGATTCTTCCAATCCAAGAACATGGTATATCTTTCCATCTATCTGTGTCATCTTTAATTTCTTTCATCAGTGTCTTATAATTTTCTGCATACAGGTCTTTTGTGTCCTTAGTTAGGTTTATTCCTAGGTATTTTATTCTTTTTGTTGCAATGGTAAATGGGAGTATTTCCTTAATTTCACTTTCAGATTTTTCATCATTAGTGTATAGGAATGCAAGAGATATCTGTGCATTAATTTTGTATCCTGCTATTTTACCACATTCATTGATTAGCTCTAGTAGTTTTCTGTTAGCACCTTTAGGATTCTCTGTGTACAGTATCATGTCATCTGCAAACGGTGTCAGCTTTACTTCTTTTCCAATTTGGATTCCTTTTATTTCTTTTTCTTCTCTGATTGCTGTTGCTAAAACTTACAAAACAATGTTGAATAATAGTTGTGAGAGTGGGCAACCTTGTCTTGTTCTTGATCTTAGTAGGAATGGTTTCAGTTTTTCACCATTGAGGACGATGTTGGCTGTGGGTTTGTCGTATATGGCCTTTATTATGCTGAGGAAAATTCCCTCTATACCTACATTCTGGAGGGTTTTTATCATAAATGGGTGTTGAATTTTGTCAAAAGCTTTTGCTGCATCTATTGAGATGATCATATGGTTTTTATTCTTCAATTTGTTAATATGGTGTAGCACATTGATTGATTTGCATATATTGAAGAATTCTTGCATTCCTGGGATAAACCCCACTTGGTTATGGTGCATGATCCTTTTAATGTGCTGTGAGATTCTGTTTGCTAGTATTTTGTTGAGGATTTTTGCATCTATGTTCATCAGTGATATTGGCCTGTAGTTTTCTTTCTTTATGACATCTTTGTCTGGTTTTGGTGTCAGGGTGATGGTGGCCTCGTAGAATGAGTTTGGGAGTGTTCCTCCCTCTGATATATTTTGGAAGACTTTGTGAAGAATAGGTGTTAGCTCTTCTCTAAATGTTTGATAGAATTCTCCTCTGAAGCCATCTGGTCCTGGGCTTTTGTTTGTTGGAAGATTTTTAACCACAGTTTCAATTTCAGTGCTTGTGATTGGTCTGTTTATATTTTCTATTTTTTCCTGGTTCAGTCTCGGAAGGTTGTGCTTTTCTAAGAATGTGTCCATTTCTTCCAGGTTGTCCATTTTATTGGCATATAGTTGCTTGTAGTAATCTCTCAGGATCCTTTGTATTTCTGAGGTGTCAGTTGTTCCTTCTCCTTTTTCATTTCTAATACTATTGATTTGTGTCTTCTCTTTTTTTTTCTTGATGAGTCTGGCAAATGGTTAATCAATTTTGTTTATCTTCTCAAAGAACCAGCTTTCAGGTTTATTGATCTTTGCTACTGTTTCCTTCATTTCTTTTTCATTTATTTCTCATCTGATCTTTGTGATTTCTTTTCTTCTGCTAACTTTGAGGATTTTTTGTTCTTCTTTCTCTAATTGCTTTAGGTGTAAGGTTAGGTTGTTTATTTGAGATGTTTCTTGTTTCTTGAGGTAGGATTGTATTGCTATAAACTTCCCTCTTAGAACTGCTTTTGCTACATCCTATAGGTTTTGGGTCACCGTGTTTTCATTGTCATTTGTTTCTAGGTATTTTTTGATTTCCTTTTTGACTTCTTCAGTGATCTCATGGTTATTAAGTAGTGTATTGTTTAGCTTCCATGTGTTTGTATTTTTTACAGATCTTTTTCCTGTAATTGATATCTAGTGTCATAGCACTGTGGTCAGAAAGATACTTGATACAATTTCAATTTTTTAAAATTTACCAAGGCTTGATTTGTGACCCAAGATATGATCTATCCTGGAGAATTTTCCATGAGAACTTGAGGAGAACATGTATTCTTTTGTTTTTGGATGGAATGTCTTATAAATATCAATTAAGTTCATCTTGTTTAATGTATCATTTAAAGCTTGTGTTTCTTTATTTAGTTTCATTTTGGATGATCTGTCCATTGGTAAAAGTGGGGTGTTAAAATCCCCTACTATGATTGTGTTACTGTCGATTTCCCCTTTTATGGCTGTTAGTATTTGCCTTATATATTGAGGTGCTCCTGTGTTGGGTGCATAGATATTTAAAATTGTTCTATCTTCTTCTTGGATTGATCCCTTGATCATTATGTAGTGTCCTTCTTTGTCTCTTCTAATAGTCTTTATTTTAAAGTCTATTTTGTCTGATATGAGAGTTGCTACCCCAGCTTTCTTTTGATTTCCATTTGCATGGAATATGTTTTTGCATGCCCTCACATCCAGTCTGTATGTGTCCCTAGGTCTGAAGTGGGTCTCTTGTAGACAGCATATATACGGTGTTCTTTTTGTATCCATTCAGCCAGTCTATGTCTTTTGGTTGGAGCATATAATCCTTTTGCATTTAAGGTAATTATCGATATGTACCTTCCTATTATCATTTTCTTAATTGTTTTGGGTTTGTTATTGTTGGTGTTTTCCTTCTCTTGTGTTTCCTGCCTAGAGAAGTTCCGTTAGCATTTGTTGTAAAGCTAGTATGGTGTTGCTGAATTCTCTTAACTTTTGCTTGTCTGTAAAGGTTTTAATTTCTCCGACGAATCTGAATGAGATCCTTGCTGGGTAGAGTAATCTTGGTTGTAGGTTTTTCCCTTTCATCACTTTAAATATGTCCTGCCACTCCCTTCTGGCTTGCAGAGTTTCTGCTGAAAGATCAGCTTTTAACCTTATGGTGATTCCCTTGTATGTTATTTGCTTTTTTTCCCCTGCTGCTTTTAATATTTTTTCTTTGTATTTGATTTTTGTTAGATTAATATGCGTCTTGGCATGTTTCTCCTTTGATTTATCCTGTGTATGACTCTCTGCACTTCCTTGACTTTATTAACTATTTCCTTTTCCATATTAGGGAAGTTTTCAAGTATAATCACTTCAAATATTTTCTCAGTCCCTTTCTTTTTCTCTTTTTCTTCTGGGACCCCCTATAATTCAGATGTTGGTGCATTTAATGTTGTCTGAGAGGTCTCTGAGACGGTCCTCAATTCTTTTCATTCTTTTTTCTTTATTCTGCTCTGCAGTAGTTATTTCCACTATTTTGCATTCCAGGTCACTTTTCCATTCTGCCTCAGTTATACTGCTATTGATTCCTTCTAAAGAATTTTTAATTTCATTTTTTGTGTTGTTCATCATTGTTTGTTTGTTCTTTAGTTCTTCTAGGTCCTTGTAAAACGTTTCTTGTATTTTCTCCATTCTATTTCCAAGAATTTGGATCATCTTTACTGTCATTATTCTCAATTCTTTTTCAGGTAGACTGCCTATTTCCTCTTCATTTTTTGGTCTGGTGGGTTTTTACCTTGCTCCTTCAACTGCTGTTTCTCTGTCTTCTCATTTTGCTTAACTTACTGTGTTTGTGGTCTCCTTTTCACAGGCTGCAGGTTCGTAGTTCCCGTTGTTTTTGGTGTCTACCCACAGTGGCTAAGGTTGTTTCAACGTGTTGTGTAGGCTTCTTGGTGGAGGGGACTGGTGCCTGTGCTCTGGTGGATGAGCCTGGATCTTTTCTTTCCGGTGGGCAGGTCCGCATCTGGTGGTGTGCTTTGGGGTGTCTGTGGCCTTATGATGATTTTAGGCAGCCTCGCTGCTAATGGGTGGGGTTGTGTTCCTGTCTTGCTAGTTTTTTGGCATAGGGTGTCCAGCACTGTAGTTTGCTGGTCATTGTGTGGAGGTTGGTCTTGGTGTTGAGATGGAAATCTCTGGGAGATTTTCGCCTTTTGATATTACGTGGAGCTGGGAGGTCTCTGGTAGACCAATGTCCTGAACTCCGCTCTCCCACCTCAGAGGCACAGGCCTGATGCCTGGCTGGAACACCAAGAGCCTTTCATCCACATGGCTCAGAATATAAGGGAGAAAAAAGGAAAGAAAGAAAATATAAAATAAAATAAAATAATTAAAATAAAAAATAATTATTAAAAGGAAATTCAAAAAGTAATTTAAAAAATGGGGAAGGAAAGAAAGAAAGAAGAGAGTAACCAAACCAAAAAACAAATCCACCAATGATAACAAGTGCTAAAAGCTATACTAAAAAAAAAAAAAGACAGAACCCTAGGACAAATGGTAAAAGCAAAGGTATATGGACAAAATCACACACAGAAGCATACACATACACTCACAAAAAGAGTAAAAGGAGAAATATATATATATATATATATATATATATATATATATATATATATATATATATATATCATTGCTTCCAAGGTCCACCACCTCAGTTTGGGATGATTCGTTGTCTATTCAGGTATTCCACAGATGCAGGTACATCAAGTTGTTTGTGGAGCTTTAATCCGCTGCTCCTGAGGCTGCTGGGAGAAATTTCCCTTTCTCTTCTTTGTTCGCACAGCTCCCGGGGTTCAGCTTTGGATTTGGACCCGCCTCTGCATGTAGGTCGCCTGAGGGCGTCTGTTCTCCACCCAGACAGGACGGGGTTAGAGGAGCAGCTGCTTCGGGGGCTCTGGCTCACTCAGGCCGGGGGGAGGGAGCGGTACGGAGGAGGCGGGGCGAGCCTGCGGCGGCAGAAGCCGGCGTGACGTTGCAGCAGCTTGAGGCGCGTCATGCGCTCTCCCGGGGAAGTTGTCCCCGGATCACGGGAGCCTGGCCGTGGCGGGCTGCACCGGCTCCCGGGAGGGGCGGTGTGGAGAGTGACCTGTGCTCGCACACAGGCTTCTTGGTGGTGGCAGCAGCAGCCTTAGCGTCTCATGCCCGTCTCTGGGGTCCGCGCTGATAGCCGCGGCTCGCGCCCATCTCTGGAGCTCGTTTAGGCGGCGCTCTGAATCCCCTCTCCTCGCGCACCACAAAACAAAGAGGCAAGAAAAAGTCTCTTGCCTGTTGGGCAGCTCCAGACCTTTTCCCGGACTCCCTCCCGGCTAGCTGTGGCGCACCAGCCCCTTCAGGCTGTGTTCACGCCGCCAACCCCAGTCCTCTCCCTGCGATCCGACCGAAGCCCAAGCCTCAGCTCCCAGCCCCCGCCCGCCCCGGCGGCTGAGCAGACAAGCCTCTCGGGCTGGTGAGTGCTGCTCAGCCCCGATCCTCTGTGCGGGAATCTCTCCGCTTTGCCCTCCGCACCCCTGTGGCTGCGCTCTCCTCCATGGCTCCGAAGCTTCCCCCTTCCGCCCCCCGCAGTCTCGGCCCGCGAAGGGGCTCCTAGTGTGTGGAAACCTTTCCTCCTTCACAGCTCCCTCCCACTGGTGCAGGTCCCATCCCTATTCTTTTGTCTCTGTTTTTTCTTTTTTCTTTTGCCCTACCCAGGTATATGGGGAGTTTCTTGCCTTTTGGGAGGTCTGAGGTCTTCTGCCAGCGTTCAGTAGGTGTTCTGTAGGGTTTGTTCCACATGTTGATGTATTTCTGATGTATCTGTGGGGAGGAAGGTGATCTCCATGTCTTACTCTTCCACCACCTTGAAGCTCCTCTATCTGAAGAATTTTTAAGGAAAGGATTAACATTCAACTTTAAAGTGTGTGCATGCATGCATATGTGTGCTCTAAAAGCCTTTGTGAATGACTATATGTTTGTGTGGAAATGGAGAAGAGGCCCATGTTTTGGGATCCTGGTGGACTGTGCAGTCTAGTTACTATGTTAGGAGCCTAAAGTAAAAGATGACTCTTCTTGTTCCTCTCCTAATCTCCTGCTCAGGAAGTGGGTTAGAATATGGTGGAGGTTTTGCCAATTAGACAATTTCAAAATATTTGATGGGACTCTGCATCTTGAGCAAGTGACTGAGAACGTGGTGGCTGTGTGAGCCCCTGTTCAGTGAAGGTGTGTCTCAGTCTGTTCTCATGTGAGCCCTCACTTCCTGTTGACTGGCTCTCCAGAGCATCCTTCAGAGTGCCTTTTCCCACCAGGTTTCACTGGCTTCCCCTAATTCTATTAGCCCTAGATATCCATCCAGTAAACTTTCTTTTCTATTATATGACTATGTAAATTCTCTGAGGAATGACTACAAGGCCTGTGGTAGGCAGAATAGTGGCCCCCCGAAGATGTCCACATCCTAACTCCTAGGATCTCTGCAAATGTTACTTTATGTGGCAAAGGGGAATTAAGGATGTAGTCGTAATTAAAATAGCTAATCAGTCAATGTCGAGATACAGAGATGATCCTGGATTATCCCAGGGGAATCTGTGTAATCACAAGCATTCTTAAATGTAGAAAAGGGAAATGGAAGAGTAGATCAAGTGACGTGATATGAAAAAGGTTGGACCCACCATTGTTTGCTTTGAAGGTAGAATAAAGGGGGCCATGAGCCAAGGAAAGCAGAAAGCCTCTGGAAGTCAGAAGGCAAGGTACAGATTCTTCCCTGGAGCCTCCAGAAAGGAACACAGCCCTGCCTGCACCTCGATTTTAACCTGCTGAGAACTGTGTCAGACTTCTGATCTACAGAGCTTTAAGATAGTACACTTGTGTTGCTGAAGTCAGTAGGTTGTGATAATTAGTTATGGAAGCAACAGAAAACAAATATATGTCCTCAGGCAGACATTGCTGGGGACAGGGGTGATGCTGAGCTGGGATTATGTAGCCTTAAAGAGGTAAGTAGTGAATGGTAGGTGACCTGCGTGTCAGGCTTGTCTTCCCTTCCTTGCATCCTCCCAACCCACACTCCATGCTCGCAACCACTTGACAAGTTAAAGACAAAAATGTGATCCTCACACCACCTCTAATGACTAACTCCATGTGTGGTACTAATGTATAGGTGTTCAACTAAGGATTTTTTAATTGGATGTGTTGAATTGTAAGGGAACTAAAGGATGTTATTTAAGTCAATAAAGGAGACAAATAAAATAAATGTCATCCTTTTTTGATGGACACAGGGTTATATGTTTCCCTCCTCTTCCTAGATGGAAATTTCTAGATTATTACCAATGTAAGTAGAGAGATTGATGGACATGTAGTTTTTATAGTTATAAGCACCAGGATGAGGAGGGAGCTGTCATTTTCTACCAGCTGAACATGGTACTCATGGTGGAGAACGACAGCAACTGGTGGTGAGATGGCAGGGAAGATGGGGGCCTGCCTTTGCCCGTGCTCCAGAAACAGAACCCTCTGTCTCTGCCCACAGGTGGTCTCTTTTTCTGTCAGCCTCTGCCCTTGACTTCAATCCCCATTCACTCTCAACTTAACATCTTAATATTTCAGCAGTTGCCATTTACTGATAAATATGCAGCGTTGCCCTCTGCTTTTAAAGATAGATTTTCAGGCAGGAATGTTATGTTTGAAAAGGCCAACACCCATTTCTTGGCCCTTCTCTGATGATGCAGACCATCAGTCCTCTGGCAGGGAGATAGATCATTGTTATTAGATGCTGACTATCTCTGCCTTCTTGGCTCTGGAACATCTGACATTCAGCTACCTGACTATAGTTAACAAATAGATTCAGACTACTCTAATATGCCTTTAAAATATGTTCCGATTATGGTAAAAACAAAGCAGACATTCAGGCAGTCTTTTTTTTAAAAAAAAACAAACAAGACGAAACACCTAGTAAAACCTCTCATTTTTATTTCTACGTTTGCAATTTACTCAGTGCAGCTGACCTTTAAGCATATATGGAACATGCAGAGACAGGATATCAAATAAATGATCCCTTGGTTTTAATGTATGGCATTTAAATACTCCTTTATTACATTATTTATAAAACTGTTTTATAGAACACTAAAAAGTATGGGACTGTTTAAAAATGTTAATCCTATAATTAATAGTCAGAGGCACTCGCTTTCCTGCAGCACAAAGCGCTGATATTCTAAATCTGTCACTCTGAACTTTACAGTAGGGGACAGCCATCTGCCTGCACACAGCCGTCTAAAACAAAGCAAGAATACAGGCTCCTCTGTCTCCCCTGGTGAGATGCAGGATCATTATGACAAAGTAGGCAACAAGGTTCAGCTAATATGAATTAAGATAGCATGTGTTGAGAAAAAAAAGGAACATATTAAATCAAACTGATTCTATAAGTCAATGTTATCAGGTGATTAGATATGGATGATTTGATAAAGTAGAGCTCATGATGTAATGCCAAGTAGATGGGAAATATGTGTATGGGTGAACTAGTACTGAGTCCTACAGCCCTGCAAACCCTTTCTCTGTGTTGCTGAATCTAATGCTATTTTAGTTAAAACTCATACTTAACTGGCACATCCATTTTGCTGTGAAAAATCAAGGTTGTTAAAATAAAATAATTTAACATTCTCTTACAGGTTGAGCGTATGCACTGGAAAGAAAAAGGAGCAAGGCTATGAAAAAAATCAGTTTTGAAAATATCTTTACATGTAGATGCCTCTGCAATTATATGTTTTTTCAGAGAGTCATGTTCTTTCATCACCTATGTCTAGATTTTTCTGAAATTCAAATATTCTTAATCTACTTTCTACATTTTAGTTTTACTGAAATCATTATGGAAAAATACTACCACTCAGATACAATTCTTTTCAGATCACCCAATATGCTTCTCAGCTTAATTTTAAGTGGGTCATGAAAAATTATCAGCTTAACATTAACTTCTTTGTTTTTCTGATTTTTGAAATTTGATTTTTTAAAGAAAACTCTCTTTTCCCTGATGTAAAGATACATTTTTATAAACATGAAAGAGTGAGAAAAATTAGAAATTCCATGTCATGTTAAATTTGATTTTCTAACGAGTGTAGCAATAGAGCACGGTGGTTAAATGTGAATTGTGGAGTCTGCTGAGATGGCTTCTAATCCCATCTCCACCACGTGCAAGCTGTGCGACCTGAAGGGAGTAATTTAACAGCTAGAGGCCTTCGATTTCTCATTTGTAAATGGGGGTCATTTAGAGAGCTGACTTCAGCTGGGTTACTCTGAGGGTTAAGTGAAATAAGATGCATGAAGCACCCAGTACAGTGTCTGGTCAATCAGAACTCTTCACAATGACAGTATGCAAGTTTCATTCCTAAAGCAGAAGTTCGGATGGTTTAGATGTTGAATGTACTCAATAAGGGACTCATTTAAGCAATCATTTTCATAGCAATCTATCTGTAAATTCTAAGCATTTTAATACTGACAACAATTCTCAGAAATTATATATTATAGGATCATATGGTAGCTCTCCTGGGCATATATCCAGAGAAAACCATAATTCGAAAAGACACATGCACCCCAATGTTCATTGCAGCACTATTTACAATAGTCAAGACATGGAAGCAACATAAATGTCCATCAACAGAGGAATGGATAAAGAAGATGTGGTACCTATATGTGATGGAATATTACTAAGTGTAAAAAAGAACAAAAGGATGCCATTTGCAGCAACATGGATGGACCTAGAGATTATCATACTAAGTGAAGTAAGTCAGACAGAGAATGACAAGTATATGTTATCACTTATATGTGGAAACTAAAAAAATATATGATACAAATGAACTTATTTACAAAACAGAAACAGACTCAAAGACATAGGAAACAAACTTATGGTTAACAAAGGGGAGAGGTTGGTGGGGAGAGATAAATTAGGAATTTGGGAATAACATATACACACTACTATCTATAAAACAGATAAACAACAAGGACCTACTGTATAGCACAGGGAACTATATTCAATATTTTATAATAACCTATATGGGAAAAGAATCTTAAAAATTATATATATATATACATATATATATATATATATATATATATAAACTGAATCACTTTGCTGTACACCTGAAACTAAGACATTGTAAATCAATTATACTTCAATAAATAGTTATATGATATATATATAGAGAGAGAGAGAGACAGAGACAGAGAGAGAGAGATTTAGAGACTGTGTATCCAAAGCAAGATTTTTAGCAGGTAGTTGCATACTTTGACGCTGACATACGATACTATTTATTGAAATCTACACTTAGAAATGGTGCATCTGGCCAACCTGGAGAATGCTATATATAAAAAGCCTCATCATGGTACCAGATTCCTGAATCATGGGCCTTAGGCAACAGTCATCATCTGTGATCTGGATTCTAAGATGCATGCTAGTATGACTTATATTTAGAACGTTAGATTGAGAACACAAACCTGTTCTTGGCTTTCTTCATGACTGAAAGAAGAAAGATACTTAACATGAATTCAGGTGGTAAATGGTTAAAAATAAATATGTATATAAGGAACAGTGATTTACAGTATAGCCCAGTAAGTTATACACAATATCTTATAATAACCTATAATGGAGTATAATCTGCAAAAAAAATGGAATCACTATGCTGTACACCTAAAACCAACACAATACTATAAATGAACTATACTTCAAGAAAAAAAAAAAGAGTTGAACAAGGGAAAATGTATAACTTTTACAATTAGAAATAATATTCTCAATTCTAAAAATGCACATCTCATCAGAGTCTAAGTTTTACCCTGAAATATTTCCCCAACAGGCAAGAACAACAACAAAATCACAGGTAATACTATGATATCTAATAATCTAAAGAGTCCTACTGCATGAATTTTGTTCAGTGCATCATACACCTCAGATATAACTGACTTAAAGTTTCTTTAAAACAAAACAATTGTCTCATTGGTAATAATTATTTGTTCACATTTTCGGACTACTTTACACTTAGAAATAAATATTCTGTAGTAGATTATCTGGTTTTAGCACCATGTTATCATACAATTTATTAGTTTTAAAAATACTGCAAAATCAACAGGAAAAACAGTTAAAATATAGAAAGTAGAAAGCGCTTAATAATGTTAGAAAAAATGAAATATTCCTAAAAGTGAATATAGAGCCGAGTTCCCCACTTCTTTTCCTGAGGTCAGTGTCCTACATTCTGCCACCCAAACACCAAACAAACCTCACTCAATCCTGGGGTTTAACTCCAGGTAAACCCAGGTTTCTCTTTTTCTGGAGGAAAGTATGGGTCACTGTTTGAGGTGTTAAAGCCACAGGGTGAGGAGTCCGAGGAGGGGACTGAGGCTTAGTGGGAAGACTTGTGGTTTGGCCCGTACGGGGGACAAGGGACACACTCCGTAACTGAGGACCCTGGTTTTCACAGCATCAAGTTCACCACTGTCAGTAAATTCGGATTGAAAAAAAAATTAAAGTATCAGAGTATATTTTAAGAAAGGTAAGGAGAGTATTTTGCTAAGGCTTTACCTACCATGAAATTAAAGAAAGAAAAATCCCTCTCAGTTCTACATGTGGATCTAAAAGATCTTTACCATCCAAATTATGTCCCTAGAAGTCCACTCACGGTATGTAATACCAATGGTCTCAGATGGCAGCAAAAGATGCATGTCTCATGGTATTTTGCAGACATATAAAATATTCACTCAAAAATCAAGCAATAGTGATGTGTCTTCAAAACCATTTTACAGTTAAAAAATAGACTTTAAGGACACGTTTTTACAATGAACATGAAAATAGACCATGTTTCCATTTCTGTGCTTTAGACTGTGCTTCCTTGCTTCCTTGGCTAAACAGCGAAGCATTCATAGCAGTCACACAAGATTGTTTGGGAAGGAGAGCTGAATAACACATATGTATACCTTTGAATTCTCTTTTGGGCGTCCCACATTTTGGTATTTTAAAAAGGAGTGGGCTTCCCTGGTGACGCAGTGGTTGAGAATCTGCCTGCCAATGCAGGGGACACGGGTTTGGGCCCTGGTCTGGGAAGATTCCACATGCCGCGGAGCAGCTGGGCCCGTGCACCACAACTACTGAGCCTGCGCGTCTGGAGCCTGTGCTCCGCAAAAAGAGAGGCCACGATAGTGAGAGGCCCGCGCACCGCGATGAAGAGTGGCCCCCGCTTGCTGCAACTGGAGAAAGCCCTTGCACAGAAACGAAGACCCAACACAGCCAAGAATAAATATAAAAATAAATAAATAAATTTTAAAAAGGAGTTATTTAACACAATCTCGGAGAAGCAGTGAAATTCTCTGCCATCTGAATCATCACCCAGTAGTAATCCCTACCCCTCCCCCAATTTAGAACTAGTGGTCAGTTTTACATAGAAAAGAATGACACTCTCCAGGCTTAGTGCAGGGACAGGCCAGCTGCGTCAGGACCTAATGAGTTAGTCATCTGCCCCGGGGCATTTCTGGCTGTCTTGCCCAGCACTGCTTTAATTAACTGAGACACTCTTAGGAGGCCATTAGATGTTGACAAAAGGGGAATTTTCTTTTGATTCATCAATAGCTTCATTAATGCTAAAACCATATTCTTAAACATCAGAAAAATAATGTGCTCTTCTTAAACACCAAAATAACTTCAATATGGGGATCCGCTTTTGAAATATAAAAAAGCGATCTGATTAACAATTAAGCAATAAAAATAATGTTAATTAGAACTTAATTGTTTCTATGGTGACAAAGGATGGATGCACCATAACTTTAAAGAAACTCCCTAAATAACACTACATTTGAATTTTAACTCCTATGTTGTGTGGCGATTGCAAATATACTCTGAATGGCAGTTCTAATGAAAAAATATATATTGTTGGCTCTGCAATACTGAACTGAAAATGTTCTATCAGAGTGCATTTTTAAATAAAATTATAGATGTTTCTTGTTTGTGCTAATAGCCATCAATGTGTTTATGATAGGTTTCTATTGTTTTCCACCCTCTGGAGAAGTTTTAAAAAGGAAATAGAGGAGGACAGTGGAGATTGGTTACCTCGTTCACAGAACCGGCCGGTGAAATGGAGCGGACAGTCGCATTGGAAGGAGAAGACGCCCCCCGGGAGGAGGACGGTGCGGCAGGTGCCCCCGTGGTGACACACGCGCCCCTGGCACGTGGCCGGCGCCGCGCGGGGCGCGAGTGAGGCCCCCGGGGAGCCGGCCCCTCCCGCGGCCCCAAGAGGAGCGACAGACGCGGACGTTGCTGACGGCGTAGAATCCTGGGATCTAGATTTATAAGCAGATCAGAAAAAAGTAGTATAAGTAAAAGAGCCAGGACCTTAAATAGAAATAACAGAAACTTTGGTTTAAAATAAGAGGGAGATAAAACCAATAGTCATCCAAGGTTCAGCTGAGGGCACATAGAATTGTCACGCTTGTTCTACAATTGTAGGATTTATAAATGTTGCAAGTGGGACCGTGGGGGAATCGTGGAGTCAAGCTACTTGTTTCTTCTGAGAAGCCGTATTAATTTCCTCAAAGTCCTGAGAAACCTGAATGCATCAGCCTGAACAAGCCTCAGAGTCAGTTCTCTAACGTAAAATAATTCAGATTTGGGCTTCAGCTCTTCTAAACCACGTGAGCCTAAGATGAAGAATTTAGGCCATGTGACATCTTAGTGGTAAAACTGCTTGAACTTGAATTATTTCTAGGTTGATTGCTAGCAATATGTATTTTTCAAAGTCACTTGCATTCATTTTAGGAGTTAACCAAGAGATATGCTACAAATGACTCTCTCATTTTTTTCACCAATTTTACTGCCAGTTTAATTTTTTTCTTCCCTAAAAACTAATGAACAAAAACCAATTTCCTTTGAATTACTGTAAATTGAAATTCCTTACTTTTACATTCAAAGCCTCTTGATAATCGAATTCCTCTCTGCTTTCCGGCCTGTTTTATCATGATTCCTAAAAAGTACCTTAACTTCTCTCAAACTAAATGAGATTACTATTCCTTAAAGACCCGGGTTTTCCTAATTTTTGAAGCTTGTTCAAACCACTTTCTATGCATTGTTGTTCCTCTATTCCTGTGTATATCTCATCTAAAGTGCCAAGTCAAGCTCTCCATCATTTCCTCAACATAGCCTTGTTGGTTGCTCTTAGCCCACCAGGTGAAATTGATGTTTCTCGCCTTTCTACAATTCCATAACGTCATTGTACCACTGCTAGAATATTTCCCACCTGCTTGTAGTATTATTATTTTATGTACATACTTCTACTAGGTTGTATGTACACCGGTCACTATTTTTTCCATCTTTCTTCCACACACAGATTCCTCATTTTGTCAGAATTTCCTATTCTTAGTAGAGACTTTATTAAGTATTTGTTGAATTAATGTCTTCACTGTACTCCTGAGTGTTTTGTGTTGTTTGAGAAGCAGTGCTTTTGAATTTTTTTAACTTTTTTTTTATATTATAGTTGATTAACGATGTGTTACCTTCAGTTGTACAACAAAGTGATTCAGTTATCCGTATACATGTATCTATTCTTTTTCAAATTGAAATTTTCACTTCACAGAATCATTAAGAGAGTTACCTTTTAAATGTAAAATATCTTGCTGCAATAAAAATAATCAACAATTTAATTTTCTGAGTAAATCTTTATTTTGTACATTGTTATAAAGATAAAATCTTGGTAAAAGAAGTCAGTTCAAAAATATTGTCTGAGTGACAGTTAGAGACAGTTATTTTTGTGTCTACTTTGTATTCATATGTCAACTTACTGGAATAAAAAGCTGAGGAAAGTGAAATAGATGATTCATAAAAACATTTTACCCAAATAATGTTAATGTGCAGGTCAGTTTCTTTTGTTTTACAGTCCTTCTACAACCTGAAATTCTTCTTTATGTTGTTTATCATAGTTTGTAACTGTGAAGAAAAGAACATGTTGCCCGTGCTCCAGTTCTACAAGGATCAAGCCATTCGCCACTGCAGTTGCCCACTGACACTGTCCCCTTCAGGGAATTCAGGATGGATAAAACAGGAAGCATTCTGTGCTTTGGATACTGGCCCTAGGTAGTTAGGATGCACATCTAAGGAAAGATTTCAGTGAGCCCGGATTCTTACATCTTCCCATACACAGAAAAGCACTAAAATCCTTAATCTGAGGTGTCTGCTCTTTGTAAGTAGCAGTGATCTTCTGATGTTTGACTACATCTTTTTTTCCCAGTGAAAAATACATAAATGTCTTGGCTCCCCCCTTACCTCTTTGAACAGTTTCTCAGAGCTTGCTGAGAGTCTGCCTCCCAGGCTGTAGTCCTCAGTAAGACACTGAAAGCTCAACTCACAGCTCTTATGCTGTGCATTTTTTTTAAGGTGAAATAACCATATTTTAATTTTTATAGTTGTGAAGCCTGACTCTCTTCTCTCTGCTCTGGACTGCAATCTGCGCTTTTCTTCATCATATCCCTAACAACAATGCTTGTTCCCAAGTAACCTCTCCAATAAATATTTTATAAATGAATTTGAATCATTTTTGTAAATATGCAATGTACTACTCCACTCACAAGAAAAATAGCAAGTAAAAATAATTTGATTCTCTTTGGGTCAATTCATAACTCCATTACATAGCTCTTTAGTTTTATAGATAATATAAATTCTAAGAGCTTTGATGTAACTTTACAATCAACTTTCTCTGATTTCATTCTATTGGATTGGTGTAGTTCTCCCCATTTGTACTCGCATTATGTTTGTCCCTATAAGGTAACTTCCGTCAAGTTAAATGACAATGGTAGTTTGAATTACATGGGATTTATTACTCAGCATTTCTTGTTTTAATTTAATTTTTAGTTTTAGTGTTTCTGAATGATTTCACCATTTTCTCTAACTCTTGCTGTGGACTTCATGAACTGCAGTCAATCACATTTTTCTCAGGAATAAATTAGACTGAATTAAATGTCACTAGTTCTTTCTCCTACTGTAGCTGCTCAGGGAGCACATGTCTCACCTGAAAAAAATCAATGTGTTGCACATTTGAGTTGCTAACTGATTACACAAAAGTAATTACTATCAATTGATCCATCAATTAAAATGTCAGAATCATAAATCAACATTTGAAAACTGCATTAACCAGATACATTTTATCTTATTAAGATCAAATTTTATATCTGATATATTATTCTTAATAGTCCTTGACTTTCAGTATTTTTTCACTAGTTATAAATTATGCCATGAATTTACCTATTTTAGAATTTAGAATTAAAATAAATAAAATTTATTCAATTTATTATATATTTTAAAAGAAACAAAATATTTGTTCTGGTTGTTAAATTTTAACTTATTTTTACATAAAAGGTTAAAAATATAAAGTACATGTGGATGTTTATTAAGCACAACCTGATGACAGTCATATTAATATAATTAGCCATGTAAAAATGGAGCACTAAAATTATAGTTCTTTTTAATTCTAAAAATCATGAATGTATGAGAGCTCAGAACTAAATCAAGGCTCAGGGTTTTCAAAATTGTTTTTAAAATAAACAGTACTGTAAAGATTGAACTTCTTTGTCTTTCTTAACTAAATACTTGATTTACTATAAGTCCAAAATAATAAGCCTGAAGAATCTGCTTGATTGCCTCTTGGATAGCTTCGGACAAAAGTACAGTGATGGACCAGTCACTGTTATAACAAGTAGTAAGCGCTCAAGAGTCTTTTTCTGTATGAATTAATGATTAAATAAGATATGCTAATTTTATTCAAAATCAAGCCTGATCCTTAGAGGAAGACACCTTGACGTGACAGTGATTTCTAATCTCAGGGGCAGGGGTGGGGGGAGCTCTCAGTGGAGGAGAGGACGCTCCACTCTTTGCCCCTTTCCTCCAGGGGCTCTACGGAATCCCCTGAGGCAGGCAGCAGCTCGAGGGGTTTGCTTCTTGTCAGCAGACACTTGTCTGGCCTCAGTTTCTTAGAAGGAGGAATGGGCTTGCTCACAAGTGTAAATCCTGGAAGACCCGCTCACAAGTAGAAGAGAATCTTTAAAATCATGATGAAGTATTCAAAGAAAGAAACTGAGCTAGAGAAATTTTGACCTTGTGGTTATTAATAGTGAAGGGGAAGAAAAGTTTTCAAATCATTACAGATTTTTAAAAGCAGTAAAATAAATGTGTTATAACCTAGGAAACAAAAAACCTGATTTACAAATAATATGTATAGATACTTTTTTTTTTTTACAAAAGTGAGAATTATAGTATAAACACTCATATTCCAGCCTGCTTTGTCTTTTCACTACTAGAATATTCTGCTCTTTATTTTTTCACCTAAAAATTATGATTAGCAGGCTGCACTGTCAGTGAATACAATTCTTTTTTTTTTTTTTAATTTTATTTATTTATTTATTTATTTATGGCTGTGTTGGGTCTTCGTTTCTGTGCGAGGGCTTTCTCTAGTTGCGGCAAGCGGGGGCCACTCTTCATCGCGGTGCGCGGGCCTCTCACTATCGTGGCCTCTCTTGTTGCGGAGCACAGGCTCCAGACGCACAGGCTCAGTAGTTGTGGCTCACGGGCCCAGCCGCTCCGCGGCATGTGGGATCCTCCCAGACCAGGGCCCGAACCCGTGTCCCCTGCATTAGCAGGCAGACTCTCAACCACTGCGCCACCAGGGAAGCCCCAGTGAATACAATTCTTGATTTTCCTTTTAAAAGCTGCAAAGTGTTATATTGTTTGGATATACACCACTCATTCTATCAGTTTGGAGTTAATATATTTAAACTATTTCAGGTTTTTCCCCCTGTTATCCAGATCATAAATTAATGTTAATAGCTATATCAAGATATAATTTACAAACTAGAATGCACCCATTTAAAATGCAAGTTTTAGGGTATCCAGAGTTGTGCAACTATCACCACAGTATAATTTTATATTTTGTCATTCCCCAAAGAAATCCCATATCCAACAGAGCCACCTTTAGCCTACTTTCTGTCTCTATAGATTTGTCAATTTTGGACATCATATAAATGGAATCACATAATATGTGGTCTTTTGTGCTGGGCTTCATCACTTACCATAGTGTTTTTAAGGTTCATCCATGTTTTTGCATGTAAAAGAACTTTATTCCCTTTTATTATTGACATTTTATTTATCCATTCATTAATTGATCGTCATTTTGGGCTGTTTTTACTTTTGCCTACTATGAACAAGGCTACTATGAACATTCACGTCCAAGTTATTGTCTGCATTTTCTTGGGTATATACCTAGGAGTAGAATTGCTTGATCGTATATCCCATGTTTAACATTCTGAGCAACAGCTGAAATATTTTCCAAAGAAACAGCACCACTTTCCATTCCTACCAGCAAAATATGAGAATTCTAATTTCACCACATCCTCATTGGATCATATATTCTTAGAAGAGTTACGTGCATTTAATTTTGTATGTATATAACACAGATATATATTTATTTACATTAACACTTAGTAAACTGTAATGATTTATTCCAAAATGTAGCTTCATTTCCCTCAACTATTCTCTTTGTAGTCTTTTTAAAGCCCTTTTTATTTTTTTAAAAGGTTACTATTTATTTATTTATTTATTTATTTATTTATGGCCACGCTGTGTGGCTTGCGGGATACTAGTTCCCCAACCAGGAATTGAACCCAGGGCCCCAGCAGTGGAAGCGTTGAGTCCTAACCACTGGACTGCCAAGGAATTCCCTATAGTCCTTTTAAAAAGTAGTTTTCTGAACAGGCTTAACTAATATCTCTTACTTTATCCTGGATCACACCTGGGCAGACCAGGTAAGCAGTACTTCCTTTGAGAGTAAGGTACTGAAAAAGTTACTCAAAGTGCTTACTCAATCTTTCTATACATCCATTTCTCTGCTTATGTATTATCAAAATTCACATGTTGTATTTATTATGCCCATATCTATATGTATATATGTATATGTATATCTATATCTACCTCTATACCTATTTCTGTTGAGTTTCTTAGTGATTAGGACTTTGATTCCCAGGCAGATAACCAAGAATACTTAGTGATGTTTTTAATGGTGGTGGCTAATAGGAAGAAATCCAAAGAAGAATTTAATTCCTACTTTAACTCTCAAAATCATGAGAACACCATAATTTCAAATAGATTTTTTAACATAAAATAGAGCCCTATTGAAATATGGCTTCAAAGTTTTATTTAAATTATCATTTTCACTAGCTCTAAAATTTATGTTGTTTTTAGTTTGATTTAATAAATTTTAAAATAATTTTATCTGAGTGCAAAACAACACAAAAAATGTTTGCTGTTTAAAATGTATTTAATTGGCATAATTATATTAAAAGAGGAAATATGTGAAATTACTGTTATTACATGTAAAAATCTCATTTACCACTCAAAATAGAATTAGATATCAGAGCAACAAATTATACATGGAAAAATCAATCTAAACAAACATAACCCCAAGCTTTACTCTTTCTTTAATGTTATGTAATAGAACAAGAATTATATCCTAATAATTAATTGAATAAAATTTAACATTTTAAGACAAGTTAATTCACTATTAACATAATAGTGTAATTTAAATAGGTCTTGTTTTCACATTGTCTAATTTTTCTCACTAAAATAATTCATTTCTCATTCTCACAATCTTCTATTCTTTAGCTCTTACATATTCATAGTTAGGGTTCTTGAGACCAGTCATTCTTACATAATGATGTTCACAGCATCATCATGAGTTACGCAAAAACTTTACTCCAGGGTATTCCAAACCGCAGTTTCTCAGTATCTACAGTGGATATTTTTGAAAAGCTGGACTCCCCTTGATAAATTCTGATTCTCCCTTCTCATACCAGCCTTACTGAGGGTTGTTCTTGATCACAGAGTACATGCAGGATATGATTCCAGAGCCCAAAGCTGGATGAGACTTAGAGGAATGCTTTCTCCCTATGTGGAAATTCAGAGTCATCAAAACCCTGAATTTCTTTTTTTTTTCTTGTCTTCCATATCTCAAATTCTACTCTTCCTTTTTATTTAACTAATAAAATAGCTTCTTTACCTTTTGTTAGTTTTATGATCATATTTCTTTGTCAGTACCTCTGACTTTAGTTCCTATTTTTTCTAATCCATCCTTCTCACTGTTCTTGTTCTTATTACTCCCAGGCCAAAGATTATCCTAATTGAAAGTATATATTCTTCTATGATTTGGTTCCATTTACCTTTCAGTTTTATCTGTTTGCAATGCCTTAATATATGTCCAAAGTATGTTCTAAACACATTCTAGTGTAATTTTTTCAGTATTCCATGATTTATGCTTTTCATATAGCTTAGGATTTCCCTGAAGTACACTTTTACCTTATTTCTTCCTTAGGACACAGTTCCAAAATTATTGTCTTAGAATTACTTTGGTTCTTCCCTAGACTAAATTTCAACAACATTATACACATATCTACCTAAAGAAATAACACCAAATAACTAGTGTCACAAAAGGTACATAAAGTGAGCATTTTCATTCATATTCTCCTCCAGACCCAATGCCAATCTGAACCCAAGAGGCAATTAATCTGTGTTCCATTTTGTACAAATACATATCCAGTTATATGGGCATATAATTTAGTTTTCTTTCTTTATCAGATTTTAAACAAGTGAAATTGTATTAGTAAGGGTAATGCTAGCTCCTGTAATGGATACACCTTGAAATCTTGGTAGCCTAGCAACACAGAAGCTTATTTCTTGTTCATACAAAGTTCAGTCAGCAAAGGTAGAAGCAGGAGTTCTGTTCCCTGCGGCCGTTCAGTGATGTTCAGGGTGACATAAGCTTCACGATTCTCAGCCTATGGTTTTGAGGCAGCCTTCAGTGTCAAGTGCAAATACCCAAATAGCAATCAGGATAAACAAGGGGGGAAGAGGGAGCACGGAGAATCTTACACCATATCACTCTACCCATAGGCCAGGACTTGGTCACCCACTGCAAGGGAACATGGGAAAAAAAAATCTAGCCATGTACCCAGGAAGGCAGAAAAACTAGCTTGGTGAATCTAGCCAGCTTCTGCCATGGATATCATGTATAAATACTGTTATTAAATAAAATTATAGCAAAAAAAAACTTGCAATTTTTTCTTCACTTTCAGTTACAAAATATCTTGGTGATTTTTTATTGTCATTACACATAGATAAAGCTTAGACATTTAATAGGAGAAGTTCTTAGTGTAAATGTATTTAAGCATTTCCCTATTGATAAACATTTGTCAGTATATTTTCAATATATTTTTTCAAATTATAAATACTGCAGTGAATTCACTGTACAAATATCTTGTGAACACTTCTGAATATACTTGAAGAATAAATATCTAGAGGTGAAACTTGGTGGGTCAAATAAATATGCCAAATTTGTACTTTAATATATATGTTATTGAAGCCTGTACAAAATTAAGCTCCTCAATAGTTTTGGATTGTTACTTTCCTCAATCCCTCATTAAAATTAAATCGTGATTAAATGTCATTAAATATTATCATTAAAATTAAATATTATTAATTTAATTGGTTCTATATCTGATAAACGAGAATTATCATTTATCACTGTTGTTTCATCTTCTTTAACAATTTTTAATCTATTGTTTGTCATTTACATTTTATCTATTTTAAATCACTAAGATACGTACTTTCCTTACTTTTTTCAGATTGTTTTTACCTAACAATTTATAGGAGATAATTATATATGATAGATAATGATCCATTTTATGTCTTTTCAAATAAGATTTCCAGGTCTTTCTGAGCATTTTGTCATGTTTTCCTGTTGTTCTTGTTGAACATTAAATTCCAATTCTTCTTTAGTAGGAAACTTGTCTTTCTTCTCCAGATTCTTTTAGGAAATTCCCTTTGTCTTTGTTGGCTGGTGGTTTTTCACTGTGCTGTGTTATGGATAGAATTATTTTCATTCATCTAGCTTAGTTTTTTTCCAGTGGTCTTTTCTATTTGAAGGACTTCCAATTTTTATCTATTCTGGAAAAATTATAGCTTTCCCACGTTCACTCTATATGATCCTGTTAAAACATTTATTACATAAAACAAAATTTCCTCATTTTATCCTTCATATTCTCAGCTCTTTTTGCATCTCCCTCTCTCCTGATTCATAGTAATTTCTTCAGATATATTATGCTGTTCATTAATTCTCTTTACTGCTCTAGTTGCTGTTTAACTTGTCCATTTTTAAAATTTAAATTATTATGTTTTTATTTTTTGATATTCTGTTTGCTTATATTTTAAAACACTCTACTCAGTTTTCATGGTATTGTTTTCCTTACATTACTTTAATTTCCCTCTTTTATTTCTTAAAAAGTCAGGCATTGAGCTTTTTATTTTGTGTCTGGTAGTAAAAATATCTGGTCCTGGCAGATCTAAGTCACCTCCTCTTCTTTCTGCTAACTCCTCTCCCGTGTTGCTTTTTATATCTCCTTAAGCGCCTTGTCATTTTTCACTGTAGGCTTATAATCTCTGCAATTTTATCTGTGAGAATAATTGGAGGCCTGAGTATAAGACACTCTCCCAAATCAGACTTGTGTTTGCTTTGCCCTCTCATGAAGATGCTGAACTTCAAGGCGGAAACACTATAAGATGAATTTTTCTTTAAGATTTTTGAATAACTAGAAGGTGGCACATTTATGACAGTTCCTGGACCAAGTCACTGCTCAATAAATATTTTGAATAAGTGAATGTTATACATGTTTGGGCCACAGACCTCCACATTGGGCTAGTTTGCTGTTATAGTATTATACATAATTATTATGTATTATTCATATGTTTATATGCTATATATATTATGTATTATATCATACTATACATAATATGGTATTAAGCACAATTAGCAGAAGGTTGTTTTCCTTCTCACTAAAAGTGAGGCATAGTCAGGAAAATTACCTTCAGGATCATTTTGTTTTCTTTTTTCCTTGTCCTTACTTTTTTCTTCCTTCCTTCCTTCTTTCCTTTATGGGGGGTGCTGTAAAGGTTTTTCTCATGATTTTGGCATTTTAGTAATTTATTTAAAACCTTTAATCTACTTTAGCGTATATTTTATGTCTGTCCTGTAGCTGGAATGTTTTTTTCAGCTGCCACACTACCCCCAATTTTTTTCTTTAAGCTTCCAGGAATTTCTCAAAATGCATGTCTGTTAAAGGAAGCTGCTATTGCTTTTCAACATGGGTATATATGAATGCAGAATCTGAATGTGTACATGTGCATGTCTTTATGTTTTGTATTTTGGATAGATTCTCGGTGACAGTAGACTTAGACGTGTGTGTACAGTTTGCAATCTTTAGAAAATGTTTAATATTATTATTGTATACTTGTACTATAGAACACTTAATTGTTTTTCTATGATTATATCTAATTTTTGGAACTTAAAACCTTAAAGCAACTTTATTTGTTATTTACTTACTTAAGTATCAATACTTCACATAGTTCTGACATATAGTCATCGATAAGGATGTATTTCTTTACTTTATAAATTTTCTAATCCATCGATATATTCTGAGATATAACATAAAAAGAAGCAAATCATTTTTAAATATAAAATGTAATGGATCATTATGGAAACTGAACTCTATACCATGGATCCTTAAAGTAATATATAAATTCATATTCTAATGCTGTTACTGTTTACATTTTTGAGATCAAATTAAATTTATAAAAACAGTATTTTTGACTAAACATATTTTTACTTAGTGGCTACATTTAGATTTAGAAATCATTGAAGTTTGAATACTTTTGAAGAGTAAGATGTACATAAATATACAGTATTTTTAGTAAGCATTTTATGTCAAATGGGAAGTTATTATATTAATTAAATTTAATTTATTTCCTCCATTATGGAGAGGTACTACTGTGGAATACTTCAAAATTAACATAAACTTACAGGAACGAAGAGTATTCTAAATTATCAGCCAGGATTAAAAATGTGTAATTACATATTACCTGGAAAGTGCATCTAAATTAGAGAAAGATAAGCTGACAATCAAGGTGTCATGATTAAAGCCAGGGACTTAACCCAGTGGTTTAAGAACGTGTGCACTGGCAAAGACAAATCTAAGTTTATCTTCTAGTCTTATAAGGAGAGAGGGGTTTTCTCAGGTTCATAGGAGCCCCAAGGTGTTTATTTCATGGAAAGGATTCTTTTAAGGAATCTCAACCTAGAAGTTACCAGCCAGGATTTAAAAAATGAAGAGGAACCAAGAGAGAAGGCATGCCCATCAAACCAGAATTCATGCCTCTTCATTCATTCATTTATTTATTCAACCTACAAGGACTTATAGATTTCTCTCTGTGCACCAGACACTCACTAATCAAGATGACATGGTGATCAGTAGAACCTAGCCCTCTTTTTATGAACTTTCAGTTTTGTGGGGTTGAGAAAAAATAGGCAATTGCAAACCTGCATAATGCATCGAGAGCCAATTGGAAACCTAGCACTGCTCTACATGTTTCAAATGTGCTAATATAATTTAATCCTCACAAGAATACAGAAATATTACTTTATTTTCCTAAATTTACAGATGAGAAAACAGAGATACACACTTAAGAAACTTGCTCAAGGTCTTGAGGCAAATATATGGTAGAAATGGATTTGAACCCATAGAGTCTGAATCTTGAACTAAAATTTTCAAAATTTTTACACTTGTGGGAGGGGACAAGAGGGGACATACTAAGGACAGGGTCATGGATAGATGCTGTGGGAAGGTAATGGAACAAGGGCTATGTGGAAAGGCTTCCTCACGAGGGTTACAGCTGAGTCTTAAAAGGCCAGATGGAGTTGGCTGGAGAAGGAAGGTGGGATGGTGCTCAGAGCCCCATCAGGGGGTGTTTAAGCCCCAAAGAAAGAGACAGCAAGTGAGGAGAATTGCAAGTGGTCTGCCATGGAGGCAGCTACAGAGTGTGTGTTTTTGTCAGAGAGAGAGAGAGAGAATAGATGAATCTTGCGAGACAGGCAAAGGCTGGATTATGGGGAGACTTGTTGGCAACATTTTAAGGCAACATGAAGTCATTGGAGCACGACATTGATGACCCACGTCTGTTTTTGAACTCTCATAAAAGTTTTAGTGTGGAGGTTGTTTGTAAAGGAGAAGTAGCTGGAAGAAACTGAAGTATTATAAGAATGAAAGTAATCAGGGACTTGAACTAAGAGAACGTTATTGGGGATGTAGAAACTCTTCACTTCTCTACAAATTTGAGAGAAATTTGGTGTTGAGAGTTTAGTTAAACTTCTCCATAATACTGCTGCCTTGGCATCCGCGTTGCGTGGCCAAGCTGCCTCCAGGGTCTTTGAACTGACACTGGCCCCTCCCATGAGTGCACGTCCTAGACAGCAGCTGGCAGGGGCACCAGTAAAGATGACACCCTTGTGGTGAGCAGTCTCCCCACCCCCCCCAGAGCCTTTCCCTTCCATGCCGCTTAGATAAGATCCACAGGGAACTTACCACACCCTGCTCTTTTGGGTTTGAATTGACCCATCTGGCTTTAGCCCAGGAACCCCAATGCATTCTCCCTGTGTACACTAATAAAGGCGTGTGCCCAAGGTCCTGCTTCTCTCTCTGCCTGCATTCTGCCTTGAGCTCCCTGCATGGCTTTCAAGGACCTGTGAGCAATAAACTTCTCTATTTCAATTCCATTGTGGTCTTTTGTTGAACCACAGTTCACTGTCCAATCCCTGGGGCTTTCCTTAACAAATGTTAACTGAACAAAGTCACAACACTTGATTTCTAAAAGGACCTTGTGATCAATTTTATACATGAGGTGTATATCAGTTGGGGCCTCTCAGGAAATAGAGGCACATTCAGAAAGGGTAAATGAGGTGATTTTAATGAAGAGACAATTTTCAAGTTGGAAAAGTTTAAGAAAATCAACAAGAGATAGAGAAGTGTCCCAGGAGTAGACTCTGCTACTGTCATTGGACCTGGATGCACAAGCAAGTGAAATACCTTCTGTACTGTGGACAAAGATGTAGGTGTAAGAGGGAGGACCACTTGACAGGGGCTGTGGTCTTAGAGACACGCATGCAGCCAACACAAATTTACATCCAGCTGAGAGAGAGTGGAGAATAAATAGATTTCTTCCTCTTTCTACTCCTTCTGTGTCCTGTCATCCCACTGGCCCAACATATTTAGAAGTTAGAGGCCAAGGGGAGCTGGGTAGTTGTAGCCCCTAGAAGTCAGCCTCCCAGAATACCAAGCAAGGTAGAAAAAGATGGAGAGAGTAGATCTGGAAATGAAGCAGAGAATATCTAGTCCAGGGGGAAAGAGAGGAAAGTGTAGGTGAGTCTTAGGTTTGGGGTTTGGGTAACTGAATGAACAATAACAACAATAACATTTAGTAAGATGGAAGATATAAACTTTATGCTGGGCAAAAACTATTTCATTCTTGGTCTAACTGGATGGTATCTTCCAGAAATTCCTAGTAGCACCTATCCCCTTTTTCCAGAAATGATAGAGTTTTGACTTAAGAAAATATTTCTTTGGCTCCCTGGGAGAGAAGAAACTTGAGCACATTAACTTACATCACCACTTTGCGTGAGAAGTCAATAAGATACATTTTTAAAAATAAACATTGATCCATTTAATTACGTTCTTGCTCAGTTGGGTCATGAAATCACAGCCCTGAATGTCGTCATTTACCTGGGGACAGTTAGTAGAATTGCCAGCAATGTGGCCAAGGGGTATAATCATTTCTCTAAAGAGAAAACCATGCAATTATTATAAATGCCTACTGTATTAGGGGAAAAAATTAAGAGACTTACTTTAACATATTACGCCTAATAAAGTAGAGCCACAAATAACTGAAGCAATGATGGAAAAATGTTCATTTCAAAATTCAAGAGGTTAAATAAAAATATTAGACACAATAATTTTACTTTCAAAACATGATAACTTACACTAAAGGGCAGTCATTGGTTTCTGATTGCTGTAAAGAATGTGATAAATTAGTTTTGGAATCTTAGACAAGTATGCATACAAAAAATTAAACTCAAATTCAAATGTAAGATTATTAACTAAAACTCTACTGTAATACAGAGAACAAGCTCAGGCACTCAGCACCCTAAATCAATTTCCTTTTAAGTCCTAAGGAAAGATCCAAGTAGGGCTGTATCTTTCATTAATTTTAGAAATGTTTGGCATACAATTTTTCCTTTATACAAACCATGGAATAGAAAAGAATGTTAAGTTATTTGTGCAGATTAATCTTTTCAATAAATACACTAGATGACCTTAGAAAATAAAGAAGTAGATCAAAAGGTGCCGAAGCAAAGAATAGTCACAGATAATAAAACAGCTTCGTCTAACTCATCTTGTTCTTAAACACTCTTAAACACATGTTATATCACTAATGCAATAGATTTAGCCTTGTCTGATATGAACATCTATTAATGGCTTGTCTGTGGGAAGCTGGGCGATTGGCTTTAACTGGCAACATACTCAGGACAGCAGAGACGGTCTATGCACCATCACTTCCTGTACACTCGAATGTGATGCCTTAAAATAGTCTTTGTAATCTTGCGATTTATCTCCAAAAAGATAGAAATGTTTAATAACCTTTCAAGTGGTCTAACTTCATAATTTCTATAAATTTTAACATCACATTTCAGAGAACTACCAGGACTATCGATACCAGGTGAGAAAAAATGGACTGCAGGGCATTGTCGTGTAGCAGATGTCGATAACCAATAATAAATGGGGGCTGCATCTGATGTCTATATATCTGAGGTCTTATTTTCCTGGGTGTGTTAAAGTACCTTCAGGGGTGCTAGGAAGAACTCACTTAAGAGAACAACCGTGGTACCAACACTGAGGCACAACGCAAGAGAAATTATAAAGAACAAATTTTTCATAGTTGTGACTTCTCTTCCAGCCAAGAAAGCAAGCAGAAGAGTGGTTCTTCCAAAGTAAAACTCCATTTATTATTTCTGTCCTCTGTTTTTTTTTTTTACTATAAAACTGCTATTATGATTGTTTGGCAGAAATAGTAAAATGTGTATATCTATTCCATTAATTCCATATATATTTATTGTTTGCCTACTATGTGCCAAGTAGTGAGTGTGGAAATGTTATCTGTTCAGACACCATTAAGAAGCTTGGGTGAGGTGAGTCAGACTGGTATAGACAAATAAGGTAAGTTTGGATGAGCTTCAGAAGGAAGAAATTAAGTCGGCATCAAGAATTTAATGAGGCTGCAAGGGGAGGTCAACTGATCTAAATCCTGAAGACTAGAGATGAGGTCTCAGGTGGCAGCAGCTGTCCTAGGCTGAAAAAACAACAGCATGTGAAAAGGTGTGAAATATTTCCATTATTGGTATAGTTGGAAATTTTTATACATTATAGAGAATGGGTTGGAAGTCAATATAAATTGCGATGAGATTATGGTTTAAATATTCTTAAATGCCAGCTTTTGAACATTTTGTCTTAAAGGTGTTGAGAAGTCCCAGTTTCCCTTCAGAGCTTTAGATCTGAGCTGTACATGCAAGTGTTCAGCTCCCTTTGAATGTTCCACAGTCACCTGGGCTCTCCCCCTCCCCATCCCTCAAACCCCGCCCTCTTTCATGGGTGGTTCTCCCACACGGCCGAAACTCAAATTAGAGACCTAGAATAATCTGTGTGCTCCTTCATCCTTGAGCCACACATCCACCCCATCACAAGGATCTCTTCAACCCATGAGTACGTATCTCTAGACTCTTGCCTAGGTGACTGCAAAAACAATCCGATGAGTTTCATTGTCTCCAGTCTGAATCCTGTCAATTTATTTGCTGCAGTGCAGTGAGGGTGATCATGTCAAAATGTGAACCTGAGCACATCACCCCCTTCTCAGAACATCAGACTTCTCCTTGCTCTCAGGATCTGGTGTAATCTGATTCCTTGGCTCTCAAAGCCCTCCCTAAGCTGGTTCTACCTCCTGAGCAATCTCACCTTTAATCTCAGCTTTCAAACAATTTGTTCTCCTTTGTTTTGTTCTACTTTCCCTAATTGATGCCTATTTGTACTTAAATTCTTAACTTAGAAGATGGTTCTTCTAGGATGACTTGCTTGACACTCAAGTCCAATTTAGACACACAACCTATGTATTTAGATGCCTGTACTTTTATTAGAAGTCTCATCACCCTGTACTGTAGCTTATTCATTTGTATATTTTCCCTAGAATCTAACTGTAAGTTCAGGGATTTTATGTATTTCTTCCCTCTTCAATGTATTCGGTGTGCCCACTCAGTCCTTTGATGGCATTGTGTTTGTGAAATGGTTGAGTAAGTGTGTAGGGTCTTGATCAGAAAGGCCATTACATATCATGTTGAGAAGCTTGGACTTTGTCCTATATGTCAACGCTTTTAACTATACGCCATGACTACTGGTAAGGTAAACACATAAGGTAAACACATAAGGTAAACACGGGGTAGTTTCTGGGAGCATCCGTATTCCTCGAAGTTAATTAATGTATGCTTTAATCCTTTAGTTAATAATTAATATTTGCATGGTTTAAGACAAAACATAACATTTTAATGAAGTTTTCTTAGCACTGCTACTAGAGCGAGGCAGATATCTGTATTCGTTCACTGTTTTCGGCCTTTAATTGCACACCGCAAAGATTCCCGAGAGACACGTCTGCAAGTGTTGGCAGGTTTTATGCAGAGTAGAATGATATGTCCAGATTTAAATGTCAGCGTTTGAAAGCACACTTTTTTTTTTTTTTGTGGTATTTGATAAGCAGGCCTCACGCTTTATACATCAGCTTTTTCGTGAGAATGGCTGACACAGGCTTGCACTCTTCACGTCGCCAGAGTTACGGTCTCAGTTGCTGCTGATGCCACGACAAGCACCGCAAATGATTTCTTAAGTCTTAAGTATTTTCTAAGGATTTCTGACGACCATGTGGAGAGCACCAGTGTCTTTTCAGCTTTCACGTCCTGAGAGGAGTATCAGGCCTGCGCTGAATGATCTCTCACGTGACACCATCTACGCTGGAGGGACCACTGCACCCGGAACCCGGAACCCCCGGCTCTGGCTTCCTCCGCATCTGACTCCAGTGGTTGCCAAGACAACTTGTAGATGCAGGGGAGTTGATGCCTAGGGGGAAGGGCTTTACCCAGCTGGCGGCAGGGGTGGAGAGAGGGGGCAAGTAGGTAAATTCATCTCTCTTCTCCCCACAAAGATAGTTCTGCTGTGGAGTCATGTGTAAGCCTGTCTTCAGATGTCCTGCAGGGCTGAACAATCAGCAGTGACTGTCATGAAGTTGTGGTCCCCTCAGGGACACACCCCTTCCTGTTCATCCTCATTCCCCTCTGCTTCACTCCCCCTCACCTCTCATTCTGGGGGTTGAGCTCTGTGTAAACTTTTCATTCAGTTTCTGTGTTATAGGAAGTCTGGTGCAAAAAAGCCAGATTTTAGAAATTGGTGATGGCCTGTGGTTCTGCGCCTGGGAGCCCCTGATTGAACAGTTATTTGCCTTCTTCCTACACTGTGTAACTCCCTCCTGCATCCTTGTGTCCATGTTTTCAAACTACCATCCCATTATTTTAAAAGATATATCACATTTCTCAGGACATGTTGGTTTGGAAAACAGTGTGTGTGTGAGTGATTATAAACTAGCCACACAACAAGAAGGCACATCCGTTTGCTCTAGCAGATACTTCAGCTGGCTTTTCCAGAGTCGCCCTCTGGTTTGCTCACCATGGTCTATGTCCAGGAAACCCACCTCTTGGCTACATCAATGGGGCTGCAGTGCTCTCTGGCTTTGGTTTATTTGGCCCAATGTGGGTCCCTAGTGAGAGCCAGGAAAGAAGCAGGAGACTGAGGTTAGCATAGTATTGGTTCTTGCAGAACCATCTCTGAGGTCACTTCGAGCTGGTTGCATCCCTCAGTAGAAGACACTGCTCCTCCACATCCTCTCCTTCCCTCATCCCTTTGGGCCCCGGTGGTGATAGTTTGTCAGCTGCTTGCTTGCGGTCTCTGCACTGTCCCTTGTGGTTCTACCACACCCCGTCCAACCCTGTATCATTGCCACCTAGTAAGTAAATATTGCTTATGTTGTGACGTGTTGTGCATCTATTTCCAGTTTGGACCCTGACTGATACACCTGTCAATACACCTGTCAGGACCTTGCAGAACTGATTGAAGGTATGTAAATATATGAAATTACATATAGGAAGCCAAAGGAGACAGGGCTAAGAGAGAAGTTTCGGAGACTATCAGATTTTAGAGAAATTTGATGAAAATGATGACTTGACCAAGAAAGAAAAAAAAAACAAAACAAAAATATGAAGTAAGAGTAAAACTTGGAGAGGATTAGGTGGAAAATCAAGCATAAAGTATTTTGAAGATAAGGAATTGAGGTTTGAAACATGTTCACTTATTTTTGGCATTTAAGTCATCATTGTTGACCATGATGACAGCAATTTCAGTAGAGGTGGTTGAAGCAAAAACCAGCCAGTCTTGAACTAGGTTGTGAGTGGGAGGTGTGGAAGTTAAAAGAAAAATTGAGACTTACTCTTGACAAAAACCTAAGACCTAGGGGCAGAAAAAAGTGTTTCTGAAATGATTAGATGTTCATATTCTCACCAGAAACTTCCTCAACTGAGATGATGCTTACCAGTTTGTCCATCATCATCATCTTTCTTTTCTGCCTCTGTCTAGTTTTCTCTTTTATTTTTTATTAATAGTTCTACTAAACAGATAATTAAAAATCATTGCACAAATGAGTTACTGGTAGCAAAATATTTAATGATATAAATTAATGTTGTGCAATATTCTTTTTGATTTTTTTTTTTTGGTCATGCCGTATGGCTTGCAGGATCTTAACACCCCGAGCAAGGATTGAAACCATGCCCCCTGCAGTGGAAGTATGGAGTCCTAACCACTGGACCGCCAGGGAATTCCTGATTATTGGTGACTTTTAAAGATTATTCATGACATTTTTTATTTGTTTCTAACTGAATTAAATACATATCATCATTTATATAGTAAAGAGGAGTTATTTCTGTTTTAATTCAACTGTTTAACCTTAAAGAACATTGTCTAATTTATTATGAGTTCATTCAATCATACCACTTCAATAGCCAGTTGTGTATGTGTGTGTAAAATGTTTACATGTGTGTGCGCACATGTGTATATATGTGTATGTTTGTGTTTAGATATATATCTATATCTGTAGCTATATAGACTATTTCTTTATGCATAAAATTTAGCAATTCAGTCACTTTGGTAGTATGTTTTTCTACTGTATAAATTTATCATGAAAATTTTACACTTTCTGACTTCATTTCCTTCTCTAACACATATTTAGACTATACTATGGTCTGAATGTTTTTGTCCCCCCCCCTTAGTTTATATGTTGAAATGCTAGCCCCCAAAGTGATGGTATTAAGAAGAGTCTTTGGGAGGTGATTAGGTCATTAAGCGGGAGCCTTCATGAATGAGATTAGTGCCTTTATAGAAGAGGCTCAGCAGAGCTCCCAGCCCCTTTCATTATGTGAGGACACAGCGAAAGTCCTCTATGAATCAGGAGCCATCAGTAGCCAAACATTGAACCTGCTGGTGCCCTGATCCTGAACTTCCCAACCTCCAGCACTGTGAGAAATCCATGTTTGTTGTTTATAAGCTATCCCATCTATAGTAATCTTTTATAGCAACCTGAATGGACTAAGACAAGGTTTTCCAGAAGATAATGGCATTTGCGTGAACAGACTGAGTAAAGAAGATCCACCCTCCCCAATGTCGCCGACATCATCCAACCTGTTGAAGACCCCTAATAGGACCAAAAGGTGTAAGGACGGTGAATTCCCTCTCTCTTTTCTTGAGCTGGGACATCCACACCTCCTCCCTTGGACAGGTTGTCAGGCCTTCAGACTCTTGGACTTACGCCAGTAGCCACCAGCCTCAGGCGTTGGGACTCAGACTGGATTATACCATTGGCTTTCCTGGTTTTCCAGCTTGCAGACAGCAGATCATGAATATCTTAGCACCCATAATGGCCTGAATCAATTTCCATAATAAATCTTCTCTTATATATCCCTGTCTATCTATCTATCTATCTATCTATCTATCTATCTATCTATCTATCTATCTATCTATCTGTCTATCTGTCTATCTATCTACCTGTCTATCTGTCTATCTATCTATCTATCTATCTATCTATCTATCTATCTATCTATCTATCTATCTGTCTGTCTATCTGTCTGTCTGTCTATCTGTCTGTCTATCTGTCTGTCTGTCTATCTGTCTGTCTGTCTGTCTGTCTATCTATCTCCAGCTGATTCTGCTTCTCTGGAGGACCCTGAGTAATACATGCCATGCAGAAAAACAAACCTCAGAGATCTCTCAGATAAATAGTAAAAATTCACATTTTATATATTCTTATGCATACCTATAGGAGTTACTGTTTCAATAGTGGATATTCTTTGAATTTTTATTATACAAAAATCTAAGAATCACTTACTATAAACAGCATAGTCCAAAATACTTCTGAGTATCATGAACATAAACTTTATGCTCAATCTTGATAAAGAATTACAAATTTAGAATTTGAAATTATACTTATCGGTATATTAATTCCACTCAGTTTATGCAAATAGATCAGCTTTACAGTTTTCTACTACATACTTCATTTGTCCTTCATAAATTTGGGATAGATGTGATTTAAATCTTTCATGTCATTCCAACACAAACCATCGAAAAGTGAAAATCTACTCATGCTTAAATATATTTCCTTTTAGGAACTCTCTCATATAACTGGTCTCGGGCATAAGGCTAAGCATGTCCTATTCGTGGGATGCTTTGGTTTAGCCCAGTAGGGGCTCACAGTGAATGGCTGTGTGGAAACCACTTATGCTGAGGAGCTGGTGCTTGATATTTCATTTAAGAGGTTCCTGTGGATTTGGATTCAATTTCCTCCAGCCCCACCTGTTTTCTTTTTATTGCTAAGCTGCAAAGGAAAAAAGACAAAGATGCAGAAGAAAAGGGAAGCCCCACTTAAGCATCCTGAGTAGTTTCTGAGGTTCATCCGTCCTATGGCAAAATTATTAAGGAGCCCATGTGCTGCCCACTTGCAGAGGAGCCACGGCCATCGACGGGAACGGTAGTAATTAGATTTGCTGTTATGAAACACCAAGTATGAAGGAATGGAGGCAGCTAGGGAACATAACCTACCATTGACAGGCTTAACAATAAATGTTGCCTTTGGTGCATGTGCCTGATAGGGCCAGAGATATCGAGATAATGGGAGCTACGCAAATGGTTGCATCAGAGAAAGGGGTAAGAAACAAATCTGTCTCAGCTGAAAATGCCCGATTCCATTTCTTCTTCCTCAGCTCTCTAGAACTTGAGTGCTGTATCTTGTCCCTTGTAGGTCATTTCCTTTCTGAAATCTTGTCAACACTCAAAATCTATTATCTTTCAATGAAATAGACTTCTTTTTTTTTCTTTCAGAGCTGACTCTCAGTTCTCCTTTATTCAAAGTGAAAACCTTTGAGGTATCTTTGGCTTGTCTTTCTTTTTCCTCATTTCTTGGCATACTCTCTATTATCTGCCATTTAAGCTTAAATCCCTCTGAATTTGGACTATTGAAATACTTTCCTTACTGTTCTCACAAACTTTAGTTTTCCTCCCAACTGATACAGCAAAGGTTAATAAATTTAATTTTTAAAACAGGACAAGAACTTCCTCTGCTTTCAAACGCTCAGTGAATATCCTTAATTTCTTAGAGAATTAAGTATCATGAAGTTTAAACATCCAGGTGTTACTTTTAAAAGTGCAAAATTCAAAATAGGATTTTGTGTCCACTGATTGCCTTGGCTTTACATCCAGGCTTCAATATCTTTCATATATAATGTTATACATGTTGTAAGTAGTTGTATTTAATGACATAAAATATAAAAATACCCTGGAAGGTAACTGACACCAAAACATGTTTTGCATTCTTTTCCCTGCTCTAATAAAACACGTTTCTTTACCACATTGCAAACATTGCCAACACTTTCTCTCTGTGTTTTCACTCTGTGGGTCCAGTTTTTCCGTTTCCTTCCTATAATTTTCCATACATCCATCCCTATGGTTTGAGATCTATTTATTCTCTGATGCTTTCAAAAATCCCTACCTACAGAATTTCTCCCTTTCTTTATTAAGTAGTTGATAATTGCTTCCTAGCAGGGTTGTTTCTCTCTCTTTTTTTTTTTTTTTATTAATCAAGTTTTAGTCTTATTTTGTTTTTTTGTTTGTTTGTTTTTTTTTAATTTTTATTTATTTACTTATTTATGGCTGTGTTGGGTCTTTGTCTCCGTGCGAGGGCTTTCTCTAGTTGCGGCAAGGGGGGGCCACTCCTCATCACGGTGCGCGGCCCTCTCATTATCGCGGCTTCTCTTGTTGCGGAGCACAAGCTCCAGACACGCAGCCTCAGTAATTGTGGCTCACAGGCCTAGTTGCTCGGGGCCATGTGGGATCTTCCCAGACCAGGGCTCGAACCCGTGTCCCCTGCATTGGCAGGCAGATTCTCAACCACTGCGTCACCAGGGAAGCCCCTTGTTTCCCTTTTATGTACGTAAAAGGTAACTCCCTTTTTACTTATTTTTATCTATTTGTCCTTACTTCTTTTTCAAGGATCAGCTTGACCTCAATTTTCAAGCTGATCTGATTTCTCTCTTCTGTGTCCCTATAGTGCATGTCATAAGATATTGGAAGCATCCCTTTGTATCTGTTTCTTTCTCTATAAATACAAAGGCAGGTCCCATAATTTATGTAACTTGGAATCTCCAGTATCAAGCAAAGCACATGCACTAGTGGGTACAATACATTTTAGTTATTTGGATAGTTATGTGGTACTATGTCCTTTCCCCAATTCTTACTAGCTGGTGTAATTTCTATCTAGGAATGTTCACACCCCAGGCCTGCATACTTGGTGTAGACGATGACAACGACAACGATGATGATGATGAGGGTAAAACTGCTATCACTCTTCCGGTTTTACATTGTGACAACAGAGAAAACCCTACACGCAGGTTCCCAAGACTTTACTTAATCGGTCACTAGAAAGATTCCGATTCTGTCATGTCAAAGGGATCAGGGGGAATTTGGGAATTCAGAGTCATTTTGAAACTGTCATCTTACCCTCTTCAAACTGGTACTGAATCTTGACATGACCCCTAACCACACGAAGCCCATTGATATTCTTAGGTCGCAGAATGACGCGAGAGCATAAGAAGCTACTGTATTCATTCCTTCTTCCAGTCGATCTTCCCCGCCTTTCCCTCTACAGCAGGAACTGGATTCAAAAGCTGTATTGGAGAGGAAGCATGAATTTAACAGTATGAAGGTGTAGTGAGAAATAGGCTGTCCCTTTCAGACTTCTAGATTTCAGGGGTTACAAGCCAACTCATTGTAAAGAAGACAGACGCACTCCAGTGCTCACTGCTGCAGGAGTAGAGCCTCAGAGCATGCAGCAGCTGGAGAGTGACAGCAGCGGCTGGCCTAATGAGAGTGACACTAAGATCAGCCAGTTGCTAATTGGAGAGAAAATGGGTCACCAAAACTTCCACTCTGTTTAATGCAAATGCAGAAAGGACCTTGTGCTTTGTTGTGCTAACTCAGAGGGTAAGGTGGATAAATGAAAACAAACGTGAAGAAAATATGTGACTCTTGAATCCAAGGTTACATCATTTAAACACAAAACAGGTCTTTTATGCCAGATGGGAGAATATGAGTGTTGTCTTGTGGTCCTTATTTTAAGTCAGCACAATTATCACATAGAGGAAAAACAGTCTGCTAGCATTTACCTCAATGTATTAAATCACTGCATTACATTAAGATGCATAGAGATCAACTTATAAAAGCAGTGAGGAAATGTCTCAGTGATTCCAGGTTGCTCACATTCTGGGGTATTTTTTAATATAAGTTCCTTATAGTTAACTATTTATGAGTTAAACCTCTTGACATTTGCCTATACATTCTCCCCCATATCACAACCCCATAAGCACCTAAATCAACACCAGCACACTGCCACAGTGATGTACCATATCAGTACTTTTGTCAGCAAGGTGTCTGAATGGAATTCAGTTGGATCTGTACTCTGAGTCATCATCTGGACCTAGACTTCGCCTGTGCTTATGGCAACAGCATTTTATGTAACAATAAAAGTGACCTTCCAAGTGCTTGCCTTCTGAGTATGGGCCCCATATTTTCTGTCTCTGTGGCACAGTCAGTGCCTAATTTAGATAAGCACCAAATAGCAAACACAGATGGCCTAACCACACTGACCAACCTGCTCACTTAACATCCTCTTGTACTTTTCCACTAGCTCACTCCAGAGCTTAAACTTTTGTGTGCGTGCTTTGTCTCAACAGAATTGAGTTCAATCTCTCTCATTTATTGCAATAGTCTTGAATCACCTCTTCTTTGCCTGTTTAACTCTGTCCTGTGAAAATGTTTGTTGATGGAGCAATTCCCTCTTTTGCAAAGTTATATTTCTCACCTCTATTATTATTCCATAAACAAACCAAAACAAAACAATTCATCTGCTTTGTATATTCCAGGCAGCTGACCATCTCAAGTAAAGACTATGTTTCTTAGCCTCTCTTGATGTTAAATATTCCAATGTGACTAAGTTCTGGCCAATGGGATATAAGAAGTAAAATGTGAACTACTGGGAGGTGTTCTTTAGTGGAGGGGGCACTCTCTTCAACTTTTTCTCTGTGCTCTTACTGGAATGAAACATGATTGCTGCAGTTCAACTAGTCATCTGAAAATATGAAGTGGAAGCAGCATGGTGAGGATGGTAGAGCACCAATCAGGAGCCTGGATCCTGGGGGACCATGATGCTGCCACACTAGCCAGGTATTACTTATATTTACAGGCAAAACAAACTTCTATCATTTTTTAGCCTCATGGTTTTGCCTGTTTGTTTCATGTCACTTACAGGTCAATTTAATCCTAATTAATATCGGTGCTTTCTAGTTTTCCAGCCATGTTGTGGAGTAGCTCTTATACTTCAGTAACTACAGCAGGATTTTAGGAGGAAGAAGAGATGCATACCATTACTTAGTCTTCAATTTTGAAATGGAGGTACTATTGTAATTTTAGGTGGACTAATGTAAACATCTATACTGAGTTAGGGATTTAAGTATTTATGATATTAAATCTCCCGCCCTATTTTCCCTCTGTTTATTCAAGTCTTTGTGCAACTGTCTTTTTCATATATGTCTTCCATGCTACTTGAGAAGGTTATTCCTAGGATTGTATGCTTTTTGTTCTATAGTGAAATAGATTACCTTTTCTATAATATCCTTTAATTAATTAGAAATAATATATAAAAATTACTTTGTGGATTTTTTTGGGTGTCACTATTGAAAGGATTATTTTATTAATTCTCATGGATTTCAAGTTGATACATTTAACCTAAGATGTAGTCCCTGTAAATAAAAACTTTATTTTGTATTTATTTTACCATTTATATCTCTTATTTATGTTTTTATTTTATTTCATCGGCCAGAACTTCCACAACGGTAAATGGTAATGGAAACAGAGTTTCTCTTCTTATTCATGTCTCAATAGCACTCTTTTCATCTCATTAGTATCTCATCACTGACTGTGATGTTCTCTGTTTACTTAAATTATGGTTTTAATCATTAAGTATATTTTCATTCCTGTTTTTCTAAGAGGGAAGGATCATCAAAAGGATGTTAGGGATACGAACTGCTTTGTTTTGGTATCTATTAAGATGATCCTGCCTGTTATAATTTTCTTATTGGGCCTATTGATTGTGTAAATATATACCTAATATTAGGTTATTCTTGATTACCTATATAAATCTCATTTGGGGGAGATGAAATTCTCAATGTCATCCTGACTTAGTTCACCAGCACTTTCCATAAGATGCTTGCATTTATTTCAAAAGTGATTTTGGATTCTACCATTTCTCTCTTTGCCACAGAAGCAGATTTACTGCTTACCCCACCCCTACCCGACACCCACCCTCAGGACTCATTTCATTTCCTAGTATTTGTAAATTTGATCTGTGCTTTGGAATCCTAAATATTGTTCAATTATGTTTATACAATATATATTTGTTTTCAGATTATTTTTATCATTTGTATCCATTTTAATAATATTTACAGTATATTTTATGTTTAAATGATTTGGCATTAGCACTATTCCTTTGAAATGCTCATTTTTAGTTTATGGGCACACATCTTCAGCATTTTTTAATGTGTACCATATGAGTAGCATACATTTAAGATTACATTTCTATTTAATTAATGCATGAATGAAAATTTGCCAGATATTTTTGACATATTCTTCCCAACCCTTTACCTTTTTTCCCCTTGATTTGGGTTTTCTTTTGGCATTTAATGTTGGAGAGAAAAATTTTAAGGCATGTACTCTTTTTGTTATTTTGAAGGTAACCTCTTTTTGTTTTGTTTTGTTTCCTACCTGGGATCTTATGGCATTCTAAACTCATTCGTTCAGTTTGAACACTTTTTCTAAGACTTACCTAGTATGACTCTTTTCATTAAATTTGCAAGAACCTAGAGAACTCTTTTGGCCTGCTTATACAAGCCTTTTTTCAACACCAGCAAGTTCTCTTTTCAGTGTCTTGATTCTTCAAAAAAAAAAAGAGAACAACATCATTACATTGGTGTTAGAGCCTGGTTCTGGAGCCAGACTGTCCTGGTTTAAATTCTAGCTTGACTGTTTACTAGTTCTGCAGCATAGTGTGACTTATATAAACTCTCTTTGTCTCAGTTTTCTATCTGTATAGTAATGATAGCAAATGATAGTACGCACATCATGGGATTTTTGTGAGGATAAAAAAGTAACCTGCACATTAAAAAAGAAGCTAGCACAGGGCAATTGCTCAATAAATTTTAACTGGTATAATCATCTCTGTATAATTTCTTTCTTCCTTTTCATTCTGGGGATACTTCTGAAGGTTTTTCTCTACTGATTGGGTCTTCTTAAGTCACTAACTTTCTTCAGTAAATCCAATGTGTATTCTACTCAAACCTAGGCAATTTTAGTTTTACTGCAATCCTTTCTGATCCCACCTAGATCCCTTTTCATCTCAACTTGTTGACTTTATATCTCATCTTCTTGTCCTTTTGAACCAGCCTGTTCTTTCCTTATGACATTAGTGTCCTATTTCATAACTGTTTAAATTTGATTTAACATGACATTTTCCCTGGGTCCTATAGTAGACTGCATTTTAGAGGTGTTCTTTCCCTTTTCAAGATGATGTTTGTTTTCTCTTTCTTTTTAATATTTTTCCATAAAAGTTATATTGTTATGGTTGTTTCTAATTTATCAATATTCATCCTCCAATAAGTGAAGTCATGGCTATACTCAGTATTTGCTGAGCACCAGGTCGAGGGGATTTCCCTCTGCTCTCACCATTGTCCATGGACATGTTGGCTTGAAAACCAGATGGTAGTGTGATGCCTAAAGGTACCAGCCCAGAACTCAGGATCTAAAAATGTCTGTTTTTGTGGTTCTATGAAGAATGAGATGGCATCTTTTCTGCACCAAAGGAGGACATTGGAAAAGCTACAGCCTCAAATATACACTGTTGTAAATATCTTCCTGTCCCTGCCCTAACAATGGCTTTAATTTGGAGAACTATAACTACCAAGATAGAGTTTAGTCTCACATTTCCACATCTGCATGTTTTCATGTTGCATGGTTAAAGCTAAAGCTTCTCAGTTAGCGTAGGTACACTGGGTGGAATATTCAGTGCTCTAGTCAGTCCAAAAAAATCAGTGCCTGTATGGTAATGAGAAGGCTGCCTAGTTTTCAGTTTCAAATGGAACCTTTGGACCTTGAACTAGTTAATGTATTAGTTAGTTAACGCCATGGAACAAATCACCCTAACTCACAATTCTGCAGGTTGGTAAACTGGACCAGGCTTGTCTAGGCAGTTATTTTCTCATTGGAGCTTAGTCAAGCTCCTCTGCTGTTGGGTCCAAAAGATCTAACATACCTTCAATGGAGACAACTAATTTCTGTTTCATGGGTTCTTTCACTGTCCAACAGGCTAGCCAGTGCTTGTTTGCCTGAGGGTCCCAGGGGAGCAAGAGAGCAATGGAAGTGTGTAACACCTCGAAAGGCTTAGGGTTAGAACTAGTAATAAATCACTTGTGCTGCATGATATTGACAAATGCAGGTCACAAGGCCCACCCAGATTCAAGGGTAGGAAAATAAGTAGGAGGAGATGCTAAGTCACATTGCCAAGGGCCTGGATAAGGGAGAGGTTGTGAATTGAGGACATTTTATAACCAACTACTGCAGTGGAGAAGCCAAGGAATATTTTCTAACATTTTATTGTGGCAAAGTAAAATTAGTTTGACAATTTTTCTCAGTCTACTTTTGTGATTCCTAGAGCTATTTATAATTTTTTTCCAAAATTTAAACCACAAAGAATTTGAATTATATTTATTTTCTTATTTTTTATTATCCTGGAACATTTAATAGGATGGGTTATGTTACAGATTGATAAACACATGTCATTTAAGATCCTCAAAATGCCAATTTGCATTCTATAGAAGAATTATTTCTTTCCATGTATGGATACTTTGCTGTAGAAGTTCCAGTTTTTCACATAGCTAGGAGTACTACTTTTCTTTGTAAATAGTAGGAAAATGCTATAGTAATAGCTTTTACTTCTGTCATCTCATTTGAGTCTCAAAAATAAAATCTGCAAAATTAGCAGAGTGGAAGTTATACCTATTTTTAAGATGAAACAGTGGAGGTTTAGGAGTTGGTGTGACCTATACGACCTTGTGTCAGTCACTGAGGGTCATCTTGAAACAGACTCTGGTTTGATCCTGTGCCCGTTTGCTGTACATCACACACTCTCTTTCCTAGAAACAGTTAAGTTATCACCAGATTTGAAGACGTGGGGATATGCACTATGTTGCTTTCAGCTTTGCATTCTGAGAACCAAGCAAAGAAGAGTCTAATCTAAAAATGGCAGATAAAATAAGGACATGAAATTGCAGACTTTTGCAGGAACTCCAAATATGCCTAATTTCCAAGTGTTCATATATCATAAAGAGAACCAAGAGGGAACTAAGAGTTACAAAGTGTTAATAAAACACTAAGATAATCAGCTTGCATTGTCTAATTCAGTTTCTAATTTTATCTCTCAAAATTATAAGTTGATAACACCCAGATATTAAATACTCAATTAATTCATTAGTGAATGGGTGTTTTAATTAAACTATGATTGAGTTCTAGCTTGGTATTAATACATAAGTAACACTCAAGCAACAGTGTTTTAAGTTTGGATGAGAGGTTACTGAAATATTCCAGTTGAAAAGCAAGACAATAAAGACTGCTTAGCTTAAAAGAAAACACAATTTAGTAAGTAATGTTTTACCAGTCAGCAAAAGTGTAACAAAAATTATATTCCTCAGGGTGGAACTGTGTTGAGTCCAATGAGTTTACAGTTCCATTATTACAAAGAACTTTTAAAAGACTGTTACTGAACTGATCCCAATTTTGGCTAAAAAAAAAAAAAAAACACACCGGTTGAGGACAAAAATCTGATGAGATGTCACAGTGACACTTTACTTACATGGAGGCTAGATTTATGGCAACCTCACTCATCCAGAACACAGTGGGAATCAGGACATCAGTCAGCCAGGCCTTGTGCAGTCCCATCTGTCAGAAGAGTCACCTACATCACCCTAGGGGACATGGACTAACCTCCAGTTCTGAACCAGGCATTGGGATGTTCAATAACACTGCACAAAATCAGACACAGGACCAGAGGCTGACAGCAACAAAAGAAGCTAAAAGTATTATAAAGATAAAATGATAGGGAAGAGTGGCCACTAAGCCTATCACTACAATACTTGATGTTTGTAAGAAAACATTTGCTAATGGGCTGTGTATTCTCTGTGAGAAGACAAGAGAAGAAGAACACAGTCACACTTTGCATGCTTTAAGTATTCAATTTTCTAAATCATTATTTAGAATATGCTCTTGGGTCTGCTGAAGAAAATGAGGTGCTCTTTTATTATGTAGTACATATAATTTTTGTAGAATTTAAAGATGTTTAGTCAAATAAAGGTTTTTTGTAAGATCCCATGGAATTCATTTATCCCACCTTTTATTTTCTGAGGGAAAATGTTGCATGAATTTACCACTACAACAGAACACTCAATGAGATCCGAAATGCTCTATTGTAATGGAATTGCTAGTCAACGGAGCCAATGTCATATAAGAAACATAGTTAAAGATGTCTTCCTCATACATCAAAATCTGCTCCTGACATGAAGGGTACCCTTGGGCTCTGTGCCCCTTCTTCTTGCTCTATGATCTCTTTCCCTTCATACTAACTCCTGCCATCCTGATTTTTTTTTCACCTGTCTTCCCATCCATGTGTTCTGTCCACCATGGCCATCTTCTCTTTCATTATCCTTGCCAGCTGTCTCTCCAACAACTATAATTAAGCCCTATTCTTTTCCTCCTAGCATCCCCACTAGATGCATTCTTACAGCAAAATAAATTCCAGTGGAATTAAACACCTTAATGTAAGAAATACAATAAAACCACGAGGGCACAGAAAGTCTACATAAAAAAAAAAAAACCTTGGAACTAGAAAAACCTTCATAAAACCAGTCATAAAACCAGAAGCCAAAGGTAAAAGATAAATAAATTTGATTAAATAAAAACTTTAATTTCTGTTTCCAGTATATATGACAGAAAGGATCAATATAAATAGACCAAAAAGCCAATAGAAAAATAAAGGTCAGAACATAGAGAAACTGAAAAAGAAATATGAATGTCTTAAAAACATTAAAAAACGCTTATTACTTAATATTTCCAATTTCTGCAAATCTGATTGGCAAGATTTGAGAAAACGATTAATTTGAAAACTTGATGGTGAGGCTTTAGAGAATGTCTTATGCTATTGCTGGTGTGCGAATTGAACTGGTGACCTCTCTTTGGAATTTAGTTAATTGCCAATATTGATTTTGTATTTAAGAGTACATATCTTCTGCTTGTAGGAGCTTATCTTACAGATACATGTGTACTTATGTGTAAATATATAATGGGTGATATTTTAATTGCAGCGTTATTTTTTCCTAGCAAAAAAACTACAAACAACCAACACATCCCTCATCATGGGAATAAAATTAAATTATGGAATATCTATAAAATGAATGTTATGTGGCTGTTAAAAAGATAGAAGTAGATCTATATACACTGATAAGTAAAGGTGTCCAGTAACTATTATTAAATAAGAACATCAAAGAACAGTGTATTAATCTTGTTTGTTATTTTCTGTACATTATGATACTTGCCATTTAGACATTTCTGACTGGGGAGATACAGTCCCTCCTGGGACTGGCCAGCTCTTAGAGACAGCAGAAGACTTAACCAGGAGCAGACCTTTGACAAGCGAACTGACCAATTCAGAACCATACCTCCCCTATCTGGCCTGTGCACCCCAAAAAGAAATACCCGTCTGCCTTAATCCTCCCAGGGCAGGTACCAGGCAGCTAGACACCACCCTTATAGCCCAAAACCCACTGGAATTATTCACACTAGCCAAGCCTAAACTATTTACCCTGACTTGCCTGGCCTTTCCTGAGAAGATCCCAATAAAGGCAGTGACCTAAGTGTTCCCCCCTCTCCTGTCTTCTGTTTCCTGACCAAAACCTGCTGTCCCTCCTGGGCCCCTGTGTGGTCAGCTGTGCCTCTCATTTCTAGGGGACCTGTGAATACATTCAACTTTTCTGTCAATGGTGCTGACCTCTCCATGGTGTCATTCAGTCACTTTCATAAATTAAGACCTGGTATAAAACAAACAGAATAACGTTTACAGTGTGTTCTCATTTAGGGAAAAATAATATATATGTATGTATTCATATATATATATACATATATATGTGTATATATACACATATAAATAAGTATATACATAAATGGACAGCTTCAGGAAGGGTATATGAGAAAGGATTCTGGGGAATGGGAATAGAAATCTTGGGTAGGAGAGAAAATCACTTAATGTTTAACCTTTTGGACAATTTAAATTTCTTATGCATTGCCTTCATAATGGTAATTGGACAATTTAAATTTCTTGTGCATTGCCTTCATAATGGTAATTGGACAATTTAAATTTCTTATGCATTGCCTTCATAATGGTAAAAGACCAATCTGAAGATGACTGGATGGTTTGTGGGGAACACATTGGAGAAGGTGGGATGAAGCAGGAGAAGGCTGGGAGACTTCAAGTGTACAAAGCAGTGAGGATTGGTACAACAGACTAGGGAGAAAATAGGGAGAAAAAAATGGATCAGTTAGAAGTACATATTAGTGGTAGGACACATAGCACTTGCTGGTAGATAGAGTTTTGGCGACAAGGAAGAGAGGAATTAAGAATTGCTTAAGGGTTTTGACTCAAGCAGTTGAATAAACTGAAGTGCCAACTACAAAAATGGGAGAAGTGTGAGGGGACAGGGTTATAGGAGATGCTTAGACAACCCTACTTTTAGGCTGAGGAGACTGTATTTGGAGATTTGCCATGGTTTAGTTCTCCCTTCTCTTGGGAAGAGAGGGAACTGATAAATGCTCTCCATTGCTCCTGGCAGGGGGTACTGCATGCCTTCTGAGAAGAACTGACAGTTCTTTCCTGAAGATAGTTTAGATCTAACAAAAAAGAAAATGAGTGTATTCTGCCATATTCATATACCTTCCTTTGGCTGAAAAAAATGTATGGTTTTTATCATGTGAAGCCTCTATGAGAGAACTGGTAATTTCTCTCAGTGCTTTAAAAGAGAAAAGAATGCTGTAACTGATTTCCCCCAGTTTTACTGAGATGTGATTGACACACAAAAATTGTGTGCCTTTAGGGTAAGGCATTCAACGTGATGTTCACTGTGCCCAACTGTCTTCATCAGTGTTAGTCAAACAGGCTGTGCAAGGGCAGTGGGATCTGAAATAGCCTCTCTTTGCAGCAGGTACCTGCTAATTACAGAGTTTGACCAAGGAAATTGCACTGCTTTCCCCATCTAAGAAGGATGGTTTCACATTATAAGGGACGACTGAAATCAAAGAAAAAACATAAGTGTCATGGGATTTGTGAAACCAGTGCAAATTATGTTGGATTATTTTATAGAATAAAATAGAAGTAGAAAATAAAGGGAATGTGCTGAAAAATTCCAGCCTAGACTGATTCATGCTATTTTACTGCCCTAAAGAGAACCAATTAAAGTTTTAGGGTCTGGAAAGGAAAAAAAAAAAAAAAAAAAAAAATCCCTGACCTTTGCAAGATACCTGAAACCAATCAACCAAATAATCAAAGAAATAAACAAACAAGAAAATGAATTTCAGAAACTGTCCTAATTTTGATTTTATTCCTGTTAGTAATAAACATCCAAGTAGAGAGGTCAAGTTAGCAAATTGATATATAAGATGTCAGACAAGATGAACATTCGTTGTCAGTCAACAGATTATTTATGGCACTACTTCATTTATCTTAATGGTTGACCCTACTCTGTTTCTTGCTATCTTAAATTCTAAAATTGCACTGTTTTTCTCTTTACATTCTATGACTAACTGTAACAAATCTCTGTTATATTTTTATATTTTAACATTATCAAGTATTTAATACCTTCAAAAGCATATACATAATATGCAAGACATGATTTTGTAATGAAAAATAGAAATAATTCCATTAAAAAATCTGTTATAATTTATTACAATGGATTAAAATAAAACGTACTATATTGAATGGCATTAACCTACTTTGAGTAAAATTATTCCCAGGTGATTAATTTAAATTAGCATCCTTGTTTATCTAGTTTACTGGCTGAATAGTGATTGAAGAACACCAAATATAGTCTTAGCATTTATTATATTTATTATACTTTTATATTATACATAATATTATATTTATATATTATATTTATATATAACATTATATAGATTTTAAAAACTATATATAATATATTATTACGTATATTTATTATTCTCTTGGGTTAGATATAGCTTTACACTTTTATTCTCAATTTGATCATTTCTGAAGAGAATAATAGTTCAGTTTCTCACGAGCTACTCTATGTGTTTGGTTCACTACAGAAAGTGAACACTTTGCTTTATGGTTTTCATTTTAGTGCAATTGTGAGTTCTATTCAAGAGAGTGGCTTGCACATGTAATACATCATGTATTACATGTACATCACATAACTTAAAAAAAATTTTTTTATTGAAGTGTAGTTGATTTACAGTGGTGTGCCAATCTCTGCTGCACAGCAAAGTGACTCAGTTACGTACATACATTCTTTTTCTATATTCTTTTCCATTATAGTTTATCACATGGTATTGAATATAGTTCCTTGTGCTATAGAGTAGGACCTTGTTGTTTATCCATTCTAAATGTAATAGTTTGCATCTACCAACCCCAAACTCCCAGTCCATCCCTCTCCCTTCCCCCCTCCCGCTTGGCAACCACAAGTCTGTTCTCTATGTCTATGAGTCTCTTTCTGTGTTGTAGATACGTTCATTTGTGCCATATTCTAGATTCCACATATAAATGATATCACATTTGTCTTTCTGTTTCTGACTTACTTCACTTAGTATGATAATCTCTAGTTGCATCCATGTTGCTGCAAATGGCATTATTTTGTTCTTTTTTATGGCTGAGTAGTATTCCATTGTACACATGTACCACATTTTCTTTATCTATTTAGTGAAGTTGTGAGTTCTATTCAAAAGAGTGGCTTGCACACATAATACATCATGTAGGTGCACATAACTTTTTGAAATACAGCACCAATCTCTGCACTAGGTAAGGAGGAGATAATGGCAAAGATGGAGACAACTTTTGCTCTTGTAGACCGTATAGTTCCAGAATTATTTGGAGTATTGAGAGATATAAGGAAGGACATATATCTACTGTAACTGACAAATATAAAAATCTTAAGTGTGGATAAATCTGTAGAGCTGAATTGACTACCAGAACAATGAAATGAAGCAGATTTATATGATAACTAAGCTATATTATTGAAAAACCAAGTGGCAGAGTAGTGAGGTATTATATAACTTGTAATAATTGATGAAGAATGTAGTTGCGTATCTATATGCAGTGCATATTTAACTTCTAAAGGACAATAATAAAATGGTGAGCCTACTAATGACTTAATAAATAGAACGTCAGTGCCTTGGACTGCCCCCCCCCCCAGCCTGCAAAGTATTCCCATCTTGAATTTCTCCCTACTGCCCTTTAGATTTTTCCACTTGTGTTTGGACTCTAACTTAAATAACATAATGCTTAGTTTTATTTTTTTTTTAATGTATAAAAATAAATGTGTATTGTATTCATTTATGACTTGTCTTCAATCAGTATCATTTGTAAGACTCATCCATGCCCCAGTGCTTGTCTCTAGTTCACTCAATCCCACCACTCTGTAATGCTGTGTTAGATTATTTCTCTCTGCTATTGTTAACAGAAATGTGGGTTTCAGTTTTAAGAGTCAGGAACAATGACCTTAGGAACATTGTTATATGCATTTCGTGGAGGTTACATACAAGAGCAAGAAGTGGGATTTCTGGGCCTAGAATATGCTTGTATTCAACTTTATACAATAAACAGGTTCTACATTTCTACCAGTAGTATATGAGCCACCGATACTTTTTATTCTGTTGATACTTGTTATTGCTAAACTTTAAAACATTCTGCCTATCTAGTGTTTGTATGACAGACCTAATTGTGACTTTAATTGCATCATATGTCTTTTGTCCAGTTTTTCTACTGGGTTGTCCTATTAATTTATATCTGATCTTTATAACACCCGGGAAATAGCTATTTGTCATTTTTATATGTTGTAAATATGTTCTACAAATTGTGGTTTATTTTACAACTTTCTGCATCTTCTGAGAAATAGACCTTCTCAAATGTAGTATAATCAAATTTATTGATTTTTAAAATTTATCTTAAAGACTTGGGGTTTCCCTTATTCTGAGATAGTCTTCTATTCAGGAATACCTCAGAGATATTGTGGGTTAAGTTCCAGACCACTGCAATACAGCAAATATATCAATAAAGCGAGTCCCAGTTTTTTTGATTTCCCAATGTACATAAAAGTTCATGTTTACACTATATTGTAGTCTATGAAGTGTGCAATAGCATTATGTCTAAAAAAAAAAAAACCAACGTACACACCTTAATTAAAAGATAATGCAGTTGAAAAATGGCGCCAATAGACCTGCTCGATGCAGGGTTGCCACAAACTCTCAAGTTGAAAAAAGAAAAAAATGCAGTATCTGTGAAACGTGATAAAGTGAAGTATAATAAAACAAGGTCTGCCTGTATATACTTCTAAAGCTTTAAATGTTTGCCTACCTTTCCCTGAAGTGATAGAGACTACTATATGTATTCCGTAAACTTTAAAATTTTACCTTTCTTAACAATTTAATTCAACTAGAATTGATTTTTGTGTACAGTGAAATCAAATTTTGTAGGTTTTTTTCTTACTACTGTTAGGCAGGAAGTTAGCCATGAGCATCAAGAGGCAGCCCTGTTGGCTGAACGTCCAATAGCCGCCTAATCCCGCCAAGCTATTTGCCAACGCTGCCCCAAACACGCCCCCGTCAGTACTCCAGAATGGTTTGGGGACCGGAAAAATTCCCCACTGGCCGACTGGAGGGACTCTCCCCACTCTGGCACATGCACACACCTCACACTATCATGTCCTCAGATAACCTTTGGCGGCCATTGGGCTCATTAAACGTTCATAAATATTCTATGAACACATACATCTAATCATAACAGACTGCATTATGGGACAGACATGCACAGCAGAGCCTCTTGTTATATAACCTGTAGCTGTCAATTAAGACTGTCAATCAATGACCTCCTGGATTGTGCAAAAACCTTGTCTTAAAAACTCTACACCCCAGCCCTCCTGGGCCACTGCCTTCCTTGGCCTGGCCCACCTCTCTTTGGAGGTGTTCTCTCTCTTCTCTCCGTATCTTCAATAAACTCTCTTGTTTAAACGGATAAGATAAACGGATAAGATCTCAGATTCTTCTTTGCAGCCTTACCAAGAACCGAGGCCCATGGAAGGAGTGGTCTCCGGACCCTCTTCCGCTAACACTAGGATAATCAATTTTGTCGGCATCACTTAGCAGATCATGCCCATCTATTTTTCCATTCTTCTCTGTTGCTATTCCTATACTAACACTATACATGATACTGTGCATTCTTCATTACTGTAAGTTTTGTAATAGGTTTTCTTACCTAGAACAGCAATTCACTCTGTTTGCTTTTTTTTTTTTTAATAAATTTATTTATTTAGTTATTTATGTTTGGCTGTTTTGGGTCTTCGTTTCTGTGCAAGGGCTTTCTCTAGTTGCGGCGAGCGGGGGCCACTCTTCATCGCGGTGCACAGGCCTCTCACTATCGCGGCCTCTCTTGTTTCGGAGCACAGGCTCCAGACGCGCAAGCTCAGTAGTTGTGGCTCACGGGCCCAGTTGTTCCGCGGCATGTGGGATCTTCCCAGACCAGGGCTCGAACCCGTGTCCCCTGCATTGGCAGGCAGACTCTCAACCACTGCACCACCAGGGAAGCCCTGTTTGCTAATCTTCTCCGAAATAAATAGAAATCCACTGAGATTTGACTGGAATTGTGTTGAATACATATGTAATGATATGCATATTATTATTATTATGTATATTTAAATTTGGAGAAGAGACATTTTTATTATATTAAATACCCCTATTCAAGAACATAATATCCTCTTATATTCTTTAATGTATTTAAATAAAGTTTTGTAACTTTCTTCTTACATGTTACATATTTTTTCTTATTTATTATATACTTATTTACAACACTTATGTGTATTTTTATAATACCAGTTGTCCCTCTATATCTGTGGGTTCACATCCCCAGATTCAAAAAACCTTGAATTGAAAATATTATTTGAAAAAGAAAATTCCAAAAAGCGAAACTTGAATAAATATCATAGTTAGATGTTTAATTTTATTGAATGCCTTTAGTATCTATTGAGATAGTCACACTGTTATTATAATTTAATTTTAAATTCCGTTGTCTTACCTCATCCTTTTATTTTTCATAAATGACATATTTCCTTTAACTCCATTGTGGATTAGTTCAAAGTAGTTATCTGAAATCTTATCTTTCTTGGGTCTGTCCTCAATGTGGCCAGCCCTCCCTTTTTTTCTAAAGCTCTCCTTGAGTGACTATGTGTTTTCTGTTTTTCCCCCTGTAGAGTTTTGTATAGGCTTGTGTAGATTTTATTTTTTAATTTATTCATCTTGTAAGGCCTTGGCTCTTCTGAGTTTTATTTTCCTGAACTCATGTGGGCATGTTTTAATTAAAGCCCCTTTTTCTTTCATGGGCACTACTAAATTCTTCCCTTAAATACTGAACATCTAGCAGATACTAAAATACATTTCCAGTGTCTTTTTCATTTTTCTTAGTCTAGATGAGCTGAGCTATGGCCACTGGCCTTTGCAGCTGGGAAACTGTATTTGCATGCCCTCTATTTTTGCTGAAAGCAAGGAGGCATTGAACAATTTGAAAAATGCCTTTTCCTGATGGGAAAGTGGACTTCAGAATTCAATGTATTTCTTCTCTTCCAACTACAGTCATCTGTATATAATGTCAAGTTACTAAACCCTAAAGTCTTTGTGCCTTTTTTTTTGGCCGGGGGTTGGGGCGGGGGGCAGGGTGTTCAGGATATTTCCATTTGTGAAGACACTTTGACTGAGTTTCAGGCACTGGCTGCAGCAGCTTCCTCTCTGATGTTCTCACAATTTACATCTGCTTCCAGACCTCTCCCTTCCATATCACAACGTTTCCGCTCATGTCCAGTGATTTAAAATAAATGTGTCAGAAAATGGTTCCTCTGCTTAAAAGACTGTCTACAGATATTATCTGCCAGGGTCTATGTGATCTGGCCCTGCATACTCACTCTGTTATGCCCACCCCCACCCACGTACTATGTGCTGTCTGCACTAGTCTTCTTTCTGAACTTCAAATTTTCCAAGTTTGATCACATCAAGTTTTTCGTACAAGCTTTTCTTTCATTTCAGAAGGAATAAATATCCTTTTCTTTAGACAGATTTCAGCTCAAAACCCCAGCTAAAAGGAAACATTGCTGATCATTCTGTATAAAGCAAGTTCCCAACCCTGGTTATTTCATGATGCTAGTGCATGGTCTTCATTGCTAGGTTTTGCTGTCTGCACGGAGTGTAGACGCAGCTTGATCATACCCCTGGGGTACCTCATGCTATACGTGCTGCATATCCAGTGTCTGCCGTTACATGTGCTCAGTCCTTATTTGTTGACTGAACCAATAACGAAATAATTGAATAAGTGTATATCTAGTTGAGAATATTTGATAATTGGAAGCTGAGACAAGAGGGCAACTAAGAGTAGTAGACATAGTCTCTGCTGTTTTCTTTCAGTTTTGCATCCCCAACCTTAACCAGCTATTGATCTTGCAAAACATCTCCTCAAGCATTCACCATCTGTCTGGCAACCTGGTCACACCTATAACATTTGCCCTTCCAGTCTGGTTGCTAGTGGTGGGATTTTCCATAACACTCTCTATTTGCCTTAATTCCACATTTCCTTTGGGAAAAGTATAAATATATGCCAACAGGAAGAATTCTTTTCTGATTTAGTCCAAATTACATCTGCATACATTCTTTGAAATGAGTAATAAGCAATTGGTGCTAATCCATATTTTAAATTCTGATGGGGTTTTCTTTTTATCACTTTGCTTATTTATGTTTAATTGCTTAAATATCTGGACTGTGGGATGTGGATAAATCTGTATTTAATGACATCTCGACTTGGACATTTTCATTGGGTTGGAAGGAACTTTCAATCTCTATTCTCAATAGTCTACAGTTTGTAGAATCAGAGCCAACTACAAATATACATTTATCATTCTCATTTTAAAGCATATTGCTTTAATAGATACATTTCAATTGCATTACTGTTAATTTTTAATGAACTGTAGCTTCTTATCTCCGTAATACAACACTGACCTTGAAAATGCCTTTATAGTCTTCGCATAATCAGGATAAAGATTTTTTCTTTCCTTCTGAATATTTTAACGTTAGCTCTGGTCCTTAGATACACCTTGAACTTGTTTTGTGTTGACTTTGTGCTTGATAGTTTGACTACTAGGCTAGAGATTTATTGTTGGATAAGTGTTAAGTTTATAAAAATACTTAACTAAGCATCCAACCAATAAAATTTTGTACCCTTGAAAGGGTACAAAATTTCTGTACCCTTTCTGTAATTAGATATAGGCTGACTATATTTTTGAAAAGGCATCCTCACCCTTTACCATTTTCCTGCATAAAATGGTCATAAATTGACTTTTTTATTACCATTTCCCTCAACTCTGCCCATTAATTCCAATTTTGCCATAAAAATCAGTTCCACCACGGTTCAAACTTAAATCTATGCAAAAAAATCAAGCTTAACTCAACCTAAATTTTATAATTATTTTTAATTATTAAATAAATCCAAGAGCAATGGGGGGAATTGCTACTCTGGTCTTAAATTGGAGCCATGAAGAAGAGCTCACTGAATGGGAAATCATGAGAATATTCAGACTGAAGGTGCCACATTATGATCCTAATATAAATAAAATGAAAGGGAAGAATGCTGGGCATGCAACAAAGCAGATTTCAAAAAGCTCAGTAATGGCGAAAGCATATGTGTGATTATACACATGATTCAAAGACTTGAAGTACTAAAACAAAATTCGTGAGTGAAGTAGAATCTTCCTTACCATACAAAGTAGGAAGACAGAAAAACTAGACCTGACCTCAGTAGTCTAGGTTTGGTCCTATAATTTTCACAAGAATGGAGTGATTATTAACTATTCTAAAATGAGAATTAATTTTGAAAATATTCTGCAAAATGTCAAACAATTCCATAAATCAAATAAAAAATTAGTACTTATGGAAACATACGACAACCAAATTATTGAGGCAGTTTTTCTCACGATCTATGTAAAGCAAGACAATAATTCTATGGTAGCATTTCTGAGATATTTCTATGACTGTGGTTAACACCTCTTAATACCTGCCATAGCAATCCTCCAAATTCATCTTGTTCACAGATAGAGCATTGAGGACCTGTGAGACTCATTCATGTACTGAACTGAACATGGACTCTCTCCTAAAGCCTGTCCCCCAAATAAAAACCATGGGATTTTCAGAAATAGCTTTATGGAACCCCTTATTGCAAGTCCACAGGAGTGTCGAACACATCATCCTCAATACATTTTTAGTGTCATTTATATGAATGTCCAAACAGTCTGAGCACCCAGTTTCAAATGACCACAATGAGAAAATTAATTTGACTACACAAAGAAGAATTAATCACAAAGGGCATGCATGCTAATGTCACATAAACCTCTAAGATGAAAACACAGAAAAAGCTGACATTTGTAAACTCTTTGTAGTGTGAGAGGCTTTATTTTCTACATAAAGGGAAAGAGGTGGGAGGACTGGCCCTAGTGACTGGGTAGATGAGGCAACATTAATTGATCCTAGAAAGAAAAGATTCTACAACTTTTACCTTCAAGGAGGATGATTTGCAATGAAAAGTTTATTCCACACATCATAAAACAGAGTTAAAGTGCCAGTCAACTCTGGTACTTTATACAACTTGCAGATATAAATATCTAAATACTGGAATAATCAAGGAGAATGGAGAAAGCATCTGGATAGACTTGAACATTCTAATGCAATCTCAGACTGAATTCTGAGCAAACAGCCTCCACTCTAACCCCTATTTTTCAGATCACATTTGAAAAAGTTTTGTTCTGGAGGCCAGAACTAATTAATAAATGGTGATCTACATTAAGTCTAGAGGAAAAAAAGGATAGAACATCTAGAAATCATATAACTTAAGAATGGGAACTGTTGATATTTGGCTTGAAAATGTTTAGTACAAGACTAACCTTAAGAAATTGAAAGGCTGGTATGTAGAAAACAATTACTAAATCAGAGAAGCTGTAGTTGATTTCAGCATAATAACATTATAGCTCTTACAACAGGTGAAAAGTGTAATTGTCTCCCTTATCAGGTAGTAAAATTCACATCAAATCTTTATGCAGAGCCTGGATGACCACCTGTCAAAGATTCTTTAGAGAACATTGTTTGAATTTGGTGGAATGTTTAGCTATTCAACTGCTAAGTTCCCCACCAAGTCCTGAATGTCACCTTCTGTGTGTTACACTCGCAAGTGCATACATTTGTATTGTTTTATATTTGTTGGAATATGACTGAGACCATATATTAGTAAAAGGTCTTTCAATCAAATGCTTCTAAGAAGCTTTTTAACAATTAAATTATTCATTCTTATTGGAAAAAATGTTCATTATAATATCTGAGGTATATGACAATTGTCATTCTGCTTTCTAATTTTATGTAAAACAATAGAATTTAGGAGTTTTAGACTCTTGGGACCTCTTCATTTTAATAAGAAACCTTGTTAAGTCCAACCCAAGGAAAACAATGAAGTTGTTTGTTTACTGTAATTTAGAAACCATAAATGATACATTATTAAAATATTTCACTGCCTAAAAGTTCGAATTATTCTTGATGATTTGTATATCAAAAGGTTATGCCCTGATTTCTTTCTTTTAGTTTTATTTTTAATAGTGCCCTGCTTTCAACACTGTCAGAAGGTTTAGTAAACCTGGCCAAAATCTTTTACTAACAAATCTTCACTATCACAAAAACGAGCTTCTAACAATCTGTTGCCATCTTCCAACCAATTATGCTTGCTTTTTAATTCTCCTATCAACTTAAACTTAAAACTTCATATTTTTTGTTTTAGTAAAATCAAAAATAAAAAAATTATACAACAGTATCAAGAACTTCACACACATATATTAGCATTTGCTTTAATAAAACACACTAAATAAAAAGAAATGTTGATGATTTGAGATGATTTTGTGAAAAAAATCTGCTGGTTTTGCTCTGAAAGAATATTTGCCATATATACACTGCTGAATCCCAAGGGGAAAAGATAGCATTTTAACAAAAGCATGAAGTTTACATCAGCCTGAAGCCAAAACAAATAGATATCTTTTTTGTTTTTCCCTAACAGAAAATGTATAGTCAGAGTTGAGGGGAAAAGGCCATCCATGTGAACACTACCAAGCTCCTACTTATTCCAACTGCTTCCCACTCTCCCCTGTCTCTGAGACCCCTCTCTGCACAGAGGGCAAGGCAGGTGCAGGCCAGGGGGAGGGGGGGACAGCAGGGACCTGGCTCCCAGCAGCATTTCTTATGGCCAGGGATGCAGTGCTGTATTTACAAGCAGGACCAAGAGGGATGGGCAGTTGTTTACTCCTTGGGAAATGATTAATTCTGAAGGAGCAGCACTGAGTTCTTTCCTAGATTCACACTCTTCCCTCCACCCCAGCCGCCAAGGGGCATGATGTTCCTTTTTCATTTTTTGTCCTTTTTGTCTCCCTCACTTTCTTCTCTTCTTTCTTGCTTTCTCTACAATCTAAGTGGTTTGTATTCCTATATCAAGGTCTGAAGACTTACATATATCTAATATAGTTCATGTTTTACAACTGTATCAGATTAAATAATTGAAGCTACTTGGGCCTGGATTTAATCACTTACTTGCTTTCATTCTTTATTTCTTTGGCGCTCTAGAAACTAGGGCATGATCCACTGGAGAGAGCAGGATGCAGACAAAGATTTAGTTTTTCCCGCAATTATGACATTCTTCTAACTTCTAGAAGTTATATTAATCACACTGTTTCTCTCTCGTGTGTCAATTGCACTTTATTCTAAATGATGTACCTGCATCTGTTGGTAGAAATGTTGTAAGGGCTTATTCTTAAACAATGAAAAATACTCAAGAAATTAGTAAGATATATATCATTAATGATATAAATGAATGTATTATCAAGTGCCATATTGGCATCAGCGTTTTTAGCTAGTGACATCCTGTGCACGAATATCCTGCTTTGGATTGTTGTGAACCAGATTGTGCAAAGGCAGGCAGGTGACTTATCCTCACCCAGATGAAGAAGTGAGCTTGTTTGCTTGGATGATCTCTAGGGTATTTTCCAGTTTAAAATTTCTCTTATCCTTATGACTTCTGGAACAGGCTATATGCAAGACATTTCTAACATATTATAAAAAATATAATAGTGCTTAAGACCGTTTAAGTCAACCTTGTCGATGTGTGACTTCATAACTGGGAATGAAGAAAAATCGGAATGATATGCTTAAAGGAAAACTCTGTAACTTCATAACACAACATTGTACAATAGAGCGATAGATAGGCGTTTTAAATAAAATCAAGCCCTTCGAACTATGAATATGTTCTCTGGTTATCACAGCATTATTCTCTAGATTACAGGAAACAAACCTGCGAACATTAATCACTGCTTCTGAAGTCCTAATCAAGACTGCTGGAAAAGGTTAATTTGTAAAGCTGTCTGGCTCTAGGGGGCACTGCTGTACCGTACATCAAGTTGGATTTATCGACGGAGGCTTAAGCAAGGTTTCATTAAAGAGTTCTGCAGGTTTCAAATACAGAAAAAACACATAAACTATATACAATCAATTTAAACTTTAAGAAAATTAGCTAACTGTGTAAAATATTTATATGTAGTTTTTGGAAATGAATGTTCCTTTTGTTGGTAAGAATATCTGTCTTTCTGCAGCAACTAACTGCTTGTAGATAGGGGTGTTTTATTAACGTTTCCAGTCAAGGTCTCACGAAGGACAATATATGTTACTGCCACAGAATTATTTAAAGTATTCTGCCTTAAAATTCAAAATAAAAACAAAAATGGCATAGTTGTTTCCTGGATACTGCAATCTTTTAATTGGCTCTGCCATTGCTATGTTCAGTTAATCTCTAATCAGAAGGTTCTGTATAATTATATAAACTCTGTGACTTAAGGCATCTTTTAAAAATAAAGAACTTCAAAAACAGTGGCAGTTCAAAATAATCCCAAAAGTAAGTAACCAGATGTATACTATTAAACTGTGAGAAAGGACTGTAAAGGTGACAGCCAAATGCAGCAGTCAAGACTGAAGTCTCACAGGTTTTAAAGCATACTTTAAAAAATAACTTGAGAATTGAATTGTTTCATTTAAGCTATTATATATGGATTATGAAAACTTAACAAAATCTTTAAATTAAATAAAAGCCCAAATCAGGATATGAAAATATTTGTATTGAAGAATGACAATTTTTTAAACATATATGCAAGTTTAAGTCAACTATCACTCACTATTATAGCACTAAGAAAAGTTACTTTGACATTGCCAAGCCAAATAGTGGTGGCTCCAATGACCAAAATCTTTTAACTTAAAGTTGGAATTCTATTTAGACTAGAGTAACATCTGGTCATTATCTAGTTAATGGATGGATCCTAAAAAGCATAATTCACCATCGTATAAATAATTTAGGTTTTCCCTGTTAATCATTGCTGTATATATGGCATGATTGACAATGTAGATTGCTTACACCAACAGCTATGTATAAGAAGGAGGGATTCAGGGGGCCAATATAGAAGATAGTTTGGAGGATTTTGCACTATAATCCTGATCTAAGGCAGGGCCTTGAATATGGAATGGAGGGACATTTTTGAGATATATTTAAGAGATACAGTTGATGGAACTTACTAACTGCACAAAAGGGCAGGTGATGGAAGAATGGATTAACTGTGATTGTATATGATGGTGGGGGCGTTAAATAAGAGGCATGTTTCTATCTTGGTATCTCGGTTGGCAAACAAACATGCACTTCTAAAAATCACTAGTGTGTAATATGAAATATATGAACCCATCATATCCAATGGCCTCAGTCAGTTTATCTCAATTAACCAATGGATGGGTAACTTGGAATTGTCCACTTACATACCTTCACTCTGAGGGTAATAAACTATTCTTAGCTGCAAAGATTTTGGAACAGGGTTTAACACAGATACTCAAGCAGCAGTTCTGCAATGAGCTTTATTTTCCATGTCTGATACTTCCAAGTTAGAGGCAATCTTTTGTATATTTTCACAAAGTCCAATACTTGAAGCAAAGTGAAGTAAAAGCTCCATCACTAATGAAATATAATAAAAATCATTTTATATTTAGATTAGGCATTAATTTTAACCTCAGTCAGTTTAGAATCAACCTCTGCCTCCAATTGCCAGCCTTCTGGTCTTCCAGCTGAGGTCATTTCTAAACACTGTGAGGAGGAACAAGCCTACTGTCTTGTGTTCTGCTGGCATTTCTGGCCCATGGAATTCATGAGCATAATAAATGATTGTTTCACACTAGTAGGTCTTGTGGTGATTTGTTACTGACTACCACTAACTTGAAAACCACCCTCGGTCAAGACACCATCATCTTATGCCTGAGAAAAGTTTCTTTCAATCCACTCCACTGTGATTCAATCCATCAGCAAGTCCATTGCTTCTACATGAAAAAAAAAAATCACAACTCCAATACTTTCTCACCATCTTCATGATTACCAAAATTGTTTCCCTAATTTCTCTTCCATCCCTTACAATCTGTTTACCACACAGCAGCCAGATCACATATATTTAGCATATGTATTATGTCATGTCTCTTTACTGCTCTAAACTCTTATTATTTCCCAGTCACGCTTAAATGGAAATTTGAAGTCTCTGATATGGACCATCAGTTCCCCAGGAAGCTTTCTTATCTAATGTCTTACCTCATGTTTCCTTGCCCACTTCTTCTCCAGGGAGTGTTACTGGAATACACCAACTTCATTCTCACTTAAGGACTTTTGTGCTAGCCGGATTCTTTACCTGAAATATAACTCCCCAAATATTTTCCTCGGTAGGTCCTTCATTTGGTCATGTGTTTTCTCAATCACCACCCTTACAGAGATGCCTTTCTTTCACAATCTAACTTAACTAGTTGGTTAAGCAAGGGTCGAATCAATATTCTCTGATTTCTTATTTTGCCATTTATATATCACTTATCTCCAACAGTTGGGCCATATAATTATTCATTTATCAGTCTATTGCTCACTTTCTCTACTAGAATATTAGTTCTGTGATGACAGGGACTTCTTTTAGTTCACACTGTGTTCCCATAACCTAGATACATAATGAACACAATCTGATACATAGTGAGTGCTCTAAAATAGTCATAGAATAAATAGACACTTGTGAATGAATGAACAAATTATGCATCTCCCTGGGGAGATGATAACCAAAGTTTGTCATTTCTCATCTATTAGAAGAAGCTCACAAGCTGAAATGAAATTCTGGCCCCACTTTACAACATCTGTAAGTTTTTGTATGTGCTTCTAAACATCTCACCTCAGTTTTCTCATCCACAAGATGGACAAATAATAGACGTTCCACATATAGTACAAACGCAAATACAAATAGTACAAATAGTAATGCAAAATAAAGTATTTAGTACATTGTTGTTGGCAATAAAGTGGGATTGAACAAACGTAATTTTCCTTTTCCAAAGTTAGACTCATAACTCATACATTCGGGTTGGTCCTGGCTGTGTTTCAGATGTCTTACTCCACATTTGCCCTGACTCAGGCCCCAGGGTACCGTGGGGGTGACTGAGGAGATCCTGGCAGGCCTTGCCAAGGCCTTCAACCTGAAGCCAGTATGGAGCTGAAGGAATTAAATTTCAAATGCTGAAGGATGGTAACACATTTTCCCAAAAAAATGGAGAAATGATACAACGAATACAACGGTGCCTGATTTTCATTTTGTATCCATTATCCCCACTGGAAATGTTTCTCTGGGAGTTGACAGAGTATTGGTCACATGAAAATAAAATTTGCATCAGAAAAGGTACACCAATAGAGATGTTCATGTAGCCATGCTTACATGTGGCAAAGGCGGTGGTATTAAAACTTGACCACTTTTAGCTATCTTGTTTTGCAGTGATATTGTTAAATCTTTAAAATAGAAAAATGTTATGTGTGAATAAGAAATATTTGAATTGGAAAATAGGATCTTGTCCATCACACTGTCAAGGTAGTTTTTCTCTAACAGGCTCTATGACTCAAGATATATAAATATAAAAAAAATATATTTTTAACCATTATCACTTTATTCTCTTAAGGAGTAAGACAATATATGGGTTTTTTTTTTTTTTTTGACATTCTTGGTACTTTTATAGTTATATAGGCCTGAGTTTAAATAATCTTTTCATCGATTTGTCTCTAGTGAATGAATCCTTTTTTTAAATATGCTTAGAATATTAATTTTGTCTAATGGTCTGTACTTTATTTTATAGTAATATCATGTGGTACAATAATGATTGTAAAACAGAGCATTTTCAGTATAAAATCTAGAAATGTTTGGGAGCTTGATGAAATATGACTAGCTTATATAAAAAAACCAAGCACCCAATCTCTGTTTCAATTTTAAATAATGGAAATAGTAAAGGTTAGTGTCAAAGCTCAATGGTTTACTAGAAGTTAAAAATATATACAAGAACCTGGAAGAAATGGACAAATTTTTAGGAAAGCACAACCTTCCAAGACTGAACCAGGAAGAAATAGAAAATATAAACAGACCAATCACAAGGACTGAAATTGAGACTATGATTAAAAATCTTCCAACAAACAAAAGCCCAGGACCAGATGGCTTCACAGGCGAATTCTATCAAACATTTAGAGAAGAGCTAACATCTATTCTTCACAAAGTCTTCCAAAATATAGCAGAGGGAGCAACACTCCCAAACTCATTCTACGAGCCCACAATCACCCTGATACCAAAACCAGACAAAGATGTCACAAAGAAAAAAAACTACGGACCAATATCACTGATGAACATAGATGCAAAAATCCTCAACAAAATACTAGCAAACAAAATCCAACAGCACATTAAAGGGATCATACACCATGATCAAGTGGGCTTTATTCCAGGAATGCAAGGATTCTCCAATATATGCAAATCAATCAATGTGATAAACCATATTAACAAATTGAAAGAGAAAAAAATATTATCATCTCAATAGATGCAGAAAAATCTTTAGACAAATTCAACATGCATTTATGATAAAAACCCTCCAAAAAGTAGGTATAGAGGGAACTTTCCTCAACATAATAAAGGCCATATATGACAAACCCACAGCCAACATCATTCTCAAATGTGAAAAACTGAAACCATTTCCACTAATATCAGGAACAAGACAAGGTTGCCCACTCTCACCACTATTATTCAACATAGTTTTGGAAGTTTTAGCCACAGCATTCAGAGAAGAAGAAGAAATAAAAGGAATCCAAATCAGAAAAGAACAAGTAAAGCTGTCACTGCTTGCAGATGACATGGTACTATACATAGAGAATCCTAAAGACACTACCAGAAAACTACTAGAGCTAATCAATGAATTTGGTAAAGTAGCAGGATACAAAATTAATGCACAGAAATCTCTTGCATTCCTATACACTGATGATGAAAAATCTGAAACAGAAATTAAGGAAACACTCCCATTTACCATTGCAACAAAAAGAATAAAATACCTAGGCATAAACCTAACTAAGGACACAAAAGACCTGTATGCAGAAAACTATAAGACACTGATGAAAGAAATTAAAGATGATACAGATAGATAGAGAGATAGATCATGTTCTTGGAATGGAAGAATTCAACATTGTGAAAATAACTATACTACCTAATGCAATCTACAGATTCAATGCAATCCCTATCAAGCTACCAATGGCATTTTTCACAGAAGTAGAACAAAAAATTTCACCATTTGTATGGAAAAAAAAGAGACCCTCAATAGCCAAAGCAATCTTGAGAAAGAAAAACAGAGTTGGAGGAATCAGGCTCCCTGACATCAGACTATACTACAAAGCTACAGTAATCAAGACAGTATGGTACTGGCACAAAAACAGAAATATAGATCAATGGAACAGGATAGAAAGCCCAGAGATAAACCCATGCATATATGGTCATCGTATTTTTGATAAAGGAGGCAAGAATATACAATGGAGAAAACACAGCCTCTTCAATAATGGTGCTGAGAAAACTGGACAGCTACATGTAAAAGAGTGAAATTAGAACACTCCCTAACACCATACACAAAAATAAACTCAAAATGGATTAAAGACCTAAATGTAAGGCCAGACATATAAAACTCTTAGAGGAAAACATAGGCAGAACACTCCGTGACATAAATCACAGAAAGATCCTTTTTGACCTCCCTCTTAGAGAAATGGAAATAAAAACAAAAATGAACAAATGAGACCTAATGAAACTTCTTTTGCACAGCAAAGGAAACCATAAACAAGGCGAAAAGACAACCCTCAGAATGGGAGAAAATATTTGCAAATTAAGCAACTGACAATGCATTAATCTCCAAAATTTACAAGCAGCTCATGCAGCTCAATATCAAAAAAACAAACAACCCAATCCAAAATGGGCAGAAGACCTACGTAGACATTTATCCAAGGAAGGTATACAGATTGACAACAAACACATGAAAGCATGCTTAACGTCACTAATCATTAGAGAAATGTAAATCAAAACTACAATGAGGGATCACCTCACACCGGTCAGAATGGCCATCATTAAAAAATCTACAAACAATAAATGTTGGAGAGGGTGTGGAGAAAAGGGAACCCTCTTGCACTGTTGGTGGGAATGTAAATTGATACAGCCACTATGGAGAACAGTACGGAGGTTCCTTAAAAAACTAAAAATAGAACTACCATATGACCCATCAATCCCAGTACTGGGCATATACCCTGAGAAAACCATAATTCAAAAAGGCATGTGCCACTATGTTCATTGCAGCACTATTTACCATAGCCAGGATATGGAAGTGTCCATCAACAGATGAATGGATAAAGAAGATGTGGCACATATATACAATGGAATATTACTCAGCCATAAAAAGAAATGAAATTGAGTTATTTGTAGTGAGGTGGACGGACCTAGAGTCTGTCATACAGAGTGAAGCAAGTCAGAAAGATAAAAACAAATACCATATGCTAACACATACATACAGAATCTAAAAAAAAGAAAAATGGTTATGAAAAACCTAGGGGCAGGACAGGAATAAAGACACAGACGTAAAGAATGGACTTGAGGACATGGGGAAAGGCAAGGGTAAGCTGGGACAAAGTGAGAGAGTGGCATAGACTTATATACACTACGAAATGTGAAATAGATAGCTAGTGGGAAACAGCCGCATAGCACAGGGAGATCAGCTCAGTGCTTTGTGACCACCTAGAGGAGTGGGATAGAGAGGGTGGGAGAGAGACGCAAGAGGGAGGCGATATGGGGATATACATAAATGTATAGCTGACTTACTATGTTATAAAGCAGAAACTAACACACCATTGTAAAGCAATTATACTCCAATCAAGATGTTAAAAAAAAACTATATACATGGAAAGTAACATTGAAAAGCTATTTTCACTCTGTTTAATTAAATCACTGCCTTTAGCCACTCTTCCAATGACAGCTAAAAAGGGACTATTAAAAGTGACAATTGTTGTCCAGTATCTGTCACAAAATAATTTGTGTACCATTCAGAGAGTGACAACCATGTTCATGAGATATGATTTTACATATATTTTTGCAAAATATTAAAAGTATGCTATATTAAATCCTTGGAATTTTGTCACCTAAAAGTTTAAGCAATGCTTACTGGAATGTGAAAATAAACATATGGTATAATGAAAAGGATTGAATGCTGTATATTCTTGCTAACCATTGCAATGAATAAAATCAATTTATATCTCAGTACACTTGTCACAACAGCTAGAGAGCAGATATGCAACAAGTGAGTTGTCTTTGGAAGTTGCAATCTTTGTTATGTTAGCACTAGAGCAATGTGGAGGGTCTGACCTTTCTTGGATGTCAGGAGACAGTAATACCAGAAGCATTTATGCACCAATGGTGTGCATACATCTGCAAATGCCAATCTCTGTCTTTAGAGTGGACATCATGGCATCATTTTTATTTAAAAGGAACAAGATATCTTGAGTGTCCTCCATATCTTGCTCATGCTTAATAACAGACTAGAAAGATTACCATATTTTCACAGGGGGCTTATATTGTACTTTTGGAGTCTCCATTGCTGGTATGAAGTAACTTCACTGAATGTTCCATGGAGTCAGGATGCAAGTCTGGAAAGTTCAGCCTTGAGTCCCAAACACTTAGCAAGGGCTCCAATACAAAATTTTGAATAATTGAATTAGTGAACTGATGTGTTCCCAAATGAGATATATGAATGACAAAGCATTCCAGGTAAACAGAACACCTGTGAAGAACTCTGGTGTCACTGGTATATGAAACTCTGATGCAAGAAGATATGCGAAAAGACAGTTGGAGACCCTCCAAAGAGCTGTCTCTTCCATGTGCTTTATGGACCGGCAGCTGTAAGAAGTAAACAGTGCTCAGATGTTTGCACTTGGCCACCTCTCTTCTCGCTCTGCAAGCTTTCCTTGAATTCCTTTGTTCACTTTTATGGTTTTATCTGCTATTTTTATATTTAATATTCCCAAACATATTTTTTATTCATATCATTACTTTAAGCCACAGACTCCCTAATATAAATCTGCCTGCTGTACCTATCTAGCCAGAGGCTTATTCCCACAAGAGTGAGTATTGAGTGGAGTTCTCTGCCGTAATAACCTAAATGGGAAAAGAGTTTGAAAAAGAATAGATACATGTATATGCATAACTGAATCACTTTGCTGTACACCTGAAACTAATACAACATTGTTAATCAACTATACTCCAATACAAAACAAAAATTAAAAAAAACAGAGTTCAAATCTACATGTCCAAAATGGAAATTTGCATGTTACTATTTGTATCAGACTCTCAGAGGCACCACTTTAGATCTTCCGAGCCTCACTACTTCTAGAGACGTGGGTCAGTCCGTCCAGCCTTAGGTGCTGCTCAGCAGGGTATCCCTTCCTCCCCTGGAGGACTGTCCTGAGAGGCAGTCATTTATGTAGCCTCTAGGAGAGACCAGTGAGACTGAACCCTCAACCCCATTTATTGTCGGGCAGTCTCTGGCTCGAGAGCATTTCCTCTTGTAAACTCTACGTCACTCTCTTCTTTTCTCTCTTCCGATCCCTGGGGTTACAGGGCACAGGAGGAGCCCAGGCTGACACACCATCAACATCTGCATCTCCTCTGGTGATACTTGCTGATGCCCTCTACTGTACCCTGATACTTCAGCAAAACCTTAGGAGTCATTCTTGGCTTCTTTTCTTCTTAATCTGCTTGACACAGTAGCTATATCTAGCTGTTGTTCCTTCTAAATAAAAGATGTGTCCATCCCTCTCTATTTCTGCCAACACTGATTTGTGTCAGGCACTCACTTTTCCTTAGATTATTGAAATAGCTTCCTATCCGGTCTTCCTAAGTCTAGTCTCATATCTTGAATTTTAGGCTCCAAACAACATACAGGGATCCAGCTGCCAGGTAAAAGCAGGTCTGAACTTGCCGCCCACTGTTCCAAACCCTCCACCTACCAAACCTTCATCATCTCATTAGAGCTTACATTTTGAAGCTGGTCTCTCGTGACTTTCTGTCTTGAATTTTTGCTCCAGAAACACAAAACAAGCCATTAAAAAAATGCCTGTCTCTTTATCTAGGATACTTTCCCCTCTTCTTCTGCTAAACTCTCACTTCAGAAGCAAAATCAGGCATGCTTTCCTTTATAAATCATACCCATCCTTTCTCAAGCTGGGATAGATGCCTTTCTTCCGTGCAACATAAAATTCCTTATGCACTTATATATTCATCAGGAGAATGGCTCTTGGTTTTGTTTTGTTGTATCCCAGTGCCTTTATGGAATATGATATTCACCCACAGCAGGGATGCCCTTGGTATGGGAAGCCTCTACCTCTCCCCAACATTTGAAAGATGTTTTAAACTCTGAAGGAGGGAGACCAGGTAAAGTGTCTGATTCTGAGATGCCTGCTCTGACTGGTATTTTCCCATCTCTCCACCCCTTTCTCCTGAAAATGCACCAGACTATGCTTCCCAAGGGGCAGAAGGGGCCTGTTTTTTACATCTTTATATCTCAATACCTAGAAAAAAACCCAACCATCAGCTAAAAAGTCAATACATATTTACTGAATAGATGAATGAATGAATGAATATTACAGGGGTAAAGCTCAGGCACATCTGTGGTCAGACCCAGCTGGGACCAAATAGTATTCTTAGAAACTTGACTCAGAAACTTGATTTTATATAGTCTCATAATAAGCACACAGGATTTTCTGAGGTTACCAGTTATGTATACTTGCTGAGCGGGCAGACACATTGCCAGAGTCTGCAAAAAAGGGACCTGATCGTGGTAATCAGAGAGTTTCTTGAAAGGCCTGAAGGGACTGTCCACCACACCCGGCAGCCTCTGCTGCAGCTGAGTACCTTCTCGGGAATTAAGGGACCAACTGTGGTGACTCTGTGCTACTAAGCCACATCCTGTACCTACACTAAAGGACTTTCCCTGTGTCTGCTGATGTCTTTCCATCACTCACAGCCACTCTCATGGCACCAAGGAAGTATTTATATAGTAATCATCACTGTTATGATAATTGTCTGTCAGTGCTTCCTCCCTCTAAGATGCTGTGACTTCCTTAATGACAGGATCTCTTTCTTTATCTATCTCAATATCCACAGCACAGCAGGAGTTAAAAACATTGTAAAATCAAGGAAACTGTTTGTAGGATGGAGGAATGGTAAGACAGAGCTGGAGGGATACCCTGGAACCAGATGAGCAAGGATGTCCGAGGCTAAGCAGAAACACTGCTGTTTGTATAATCTTCACTGCTGTAACCAAGGAACCACGAACTTTCAGTGGCCTAACAACCATTCATTTTTCTTGCTTAGGGGCCTAATGCTAGTCTTCTGATTCAACGGGATTAGGGGGCAAGATTTCTCCATACACTGACTCAGGACCTTCAGATCCTTCCGTCCTGTGACTCCCCATCAGCTAGTGACTTGGAGGCTTCTGCATCCAGCCAGAAGGTGAGCGGAGAGAGAAAGTGCAGAAAAAGCTGGCCTCCTTCATATGCTTTAGTCAGTAAGTGACATAATTCATTCCTCTTCCAATTCTATTGATGAGAATGAGTTCTGGGGCACCACCTATATAAGCTACAGGCAAACTTTTTCTGTAAAGAGGTAGATAGTAAATGTTGTAAGCTGTTTTTAAGGCCATACATCTCTGTCATGACTACTCAGCTTTATGGTTATAGCCTGAAAGCAGCCATAGATAATATGTAAATGACTGGGTGTGGCTCTGTTCCAGTACAACTTTATTTATGGGCACTGAAATTTGAATTTTATTTAATTTATAAGGGACACAGAACAATATTTAAAATTTTTTTCCAACTATTTAAAACTGTAAAAAGCTTTCTTTGTTCTTGGGCCTTGTGAGGACAGGTAGGTGGTGGGTGAACTTATCCTGTGGCTGCAGTTTGCTGAACTTGGACTCAGAGGCAAGTTGCCTGGAAAAGGTCGTCTCTCTCTCTCAGCAACTGCCTTTAGTCCAAGCTGGCTGACAGCTAGTGAGGTTCCCTTAGTCTGTGCCTCTGGCTACTTAACTGTCCATACGTGACCCTTTCTTCCATATAGCACATGCCCAGCCCCTTCCCAGTCTCATCCAGCTACTACATCCAGCTCAAAGTCAAGGGTTTCTGGGTGATGCCCAGTCCTTCCCGTCAGATCTGGCTGTGGCTCCTTACAGACTCAAAAACAATCCCCACTCTTAATTTGAGCAGCTGCAGCAGGGAGAGGATAATGGCACTGGATGTCCCCTCAGAAGGCGAGGGGTGGGAGTGCACAGAGATGATGCAAAACAGGAAGTTATCCCCGGTGACACCTCTGCCTCAGCCCTGTAGAGAGTTATTTCTTCCATTAGACTTATTCCCTGTCCATGGTGCCTGGACTGCCTCCCTGGTCGTGTCTGAACTGCGCTCTGGGCAATATGTGTCCCTTAGTGAAGGCAGGTCTTTCACACAATGTCTCATGCTGGTAAAACTTTGGGCGCCCTAGAGACATTTTATATTTTCAGGGTGTTTTTGGATCCAGGTTTGTGGTTTCTTGGCAGTATACTTCCATTAACATTGAGAAAGCACTACTCTATTTGTATCTGGCCTGGCCTGTTTTAGTAACAACCTGTAATGTTCTTTCCTTGTCTAATTCTCAAGCTGGTTTTATTTTTTTTGTTTTCTTCTCCTCTTATATCTTTATCTCTCAACTTAATGACAGCTACCTTGAGGTCATCTGAACAGCATGCTTGAAGGAGACAGAGCATCCTCTGAATTGATCTTTGCTGCATGGCTTAGCTCTTTTATGTCTCTGATAGATCTTAATAAGCCTGTGTTGCTCTCAGCATTATATATTCTTAATTCTTTTTTTTTTGGGAGTGGTTACAGAAACAGTCAGCTTTCTATCATATGTTAGATCCTTAAAGTTCTCTTCATCTAGTAAATGACAATAAATGCACTTCCTGAACATCACAGGCCAGAGATCAGACACTTTACTTCAGCTCACATCCATGGATGAGAACTAGCTCCATAATCCCACTCAAATGCAAGAAGGGGAGTGGGTGGGTTGTGGAGAGAATTGAACAAATGTGTTCTTGGCTGTGCGACTATTTCTGTGGGGCAGTTCTCTATTATGGAGGGGGTGAATGAACCATTTTGTTGCAAAGCTGGTAGAGAATTTAACTCTTATTCTGAAAGTAATAGTAAGCACTTGGAAGACTGCCATCAATTAATAACAAAAGTAGAAATTGAAAATATGTCTAAAGTGTAGTGCAGTGTATAGAATCTCTAGGGCCCTGAGGTATATGACATTCCCAGGCTCATCACTGTTTTGAACATAGGAGATAGTTTTTGCAGAGCCATTATTAATCATGAACACTACCATGGGTACTATTATTCATAATAAGAAAACATGTTATATATTATCAGACTCTCAAATAATACCATTTGAAAAAATATTCCTATCAATTTCTACCAGATATATTTGTATAAGTAAAAGCTATCTATATCCATTTCATTGCAAAACTAAAAATAACTTCTTTTTCTTGAATGTTTCATTTCACAAGTATTAAAATAGACTTTAAAATATAAATATTGATATCTTTCAATTATCAAGAAAAGCATACAATGCACAGAGATTTGAATGAAACAGGAATAGAACATTGGGAAGTTTCTACAATGCAGAGAAATGAAAATATATTCAGTTAAAAAACCTTATGCAAAGTGAAAAAGTTAAATTCGAATAGAAATGAACCCAATTTATAGTTTAACAAAAACCTAAAAATTTCTTATTTGTATTCTGCTCTTAAGTGTCTTTGCATCTATTTCTTCTTATTTATTTTAGTATATTTTTTTGTTCATTTTGTACTGGGAAAAATAGTTAAAAAAATAAAGTTAGCATGTTTGAACTTCTCATGGAAATCATTATTCTTCTTAGATGACTATTCTCCTAGTTGATTGGAAATGAGGTCAAATAAACATATGTGAAGATGGCTAATCATAAGAGTTACCAAAATGGAAGACCTTCCCATGTCCAAGCAATGTGCTAAGTGCATTGCTTCTATACAATGTCATTCAGTCCTCATGTCAACCATTTTTATTGTCCTTATTTACAGGTAAGGAAACTGAAATACAGAGGTTAAGTAATTTTGCCAAGGTTATTTTTATAGGAAGCAGTAGAGCTGAACTTTGAAACTTGGTATATCTGACATTAACTTTTCTGCCACAGAAATACACCAACTTGAGTCAAACCCACTTTTCATAAAACCATCTAGTTAACTAGCAATTAAAAGGTTCTCTAGTCTCCATCTGTGTAACTCAACAAAGGCAATACTTCTGGAGTTGCAGCATATTAAACATGTTTTGTGATCAAATCTGTGTAATAAGAAAAAATATATATTTTTACTTACTTTTAGGGAAAGAATTGCGTTTATTTGTGAAATATGACAGAACATTTAATTCCAAAAATATAGGCCTGAGACATAGTGCAGAAGTAAAAAAAAAAAAATGACATAATGAAAGTTAATTGCTCTTCTTACTATGATACGAAAATTTTAAATTGAGTTTCTAGAGTGTGAGGGATTAAGGATTCCTAGAATAATAAGATGAGGACATATTCTAGGGAGGGCACACAACTTAAAATAAGGTTGGGACTGAGGCCCAGAACAGATCTTAAGAAATACCTGAGGTGGAAATGGTCAAGGGATTTCTAAAACCAAAGGTGGATAATATTCAATGTTTCATATTTCTGCCTTGTTATTCTGTTCTCTGAAATACTTGACCCCTTTTTCCTAACCTCCACCACCCTAATTTCATGTTAGCTTTTCTTTGGAAAAATCTAGGAAAAAGGATAACGTTGAGTTTTAATATGAGGAGGAACAAAGGAGAAACAACAATTACAATGAAAACAATAGCTAATAATGATAAGTTCCTGCTAGGTATTTGACACTATTCTAAGAATTTTTTTAAATGTATATTTAATCATGCATCTCTTACAGCAACACAGTGTGGCCAGCATTCTTGACACCATCACCACATAAAAATGAAGGAAGCATTAAGTCACACAGATAATATGGCACCAAACCATCTAAGGCATGGTTCTAGAGTCACTGTTCTCACCTTCCCACTTGATTGCTCTGAGCTTTAGAATCAGAGTGCAAGTGACATCAGGGTGTCACTTCACTTGAGGAATGTAAGTAAAAAGAGTGTGACAAAAGTTATACTTTTAAACATAAGTTCCCTAGTGATCATGGGGAGAACAGAATTTACATATGCATGGGGATCAAGTCATTTTTAAATACATTAAAGGAAATTATGATTTCACAATGATCACTCCATTCCTGATATTTGAGGAATTGCAAGAAATATAAATATTTACACAAATATGCAATTAAGTACCTTAGATGGTAATAAAGCCTAGATTGTTAAAAGACTTTAATTATGCACTTACTATCTCTATTCTAATGTATCTTTAGACACAATTGCATGTCTAGTCATTGGATAACTCATGTGTCTATTCTTTTTTCCCATATGTACTCTTAAAAAACCTCTACTCATACAGATTAAAGCTACCTTGCCATTCTCGAATCAAAAGAATCCTGAAATATGTGATCAAATCCATTACAGAATTCTAGAGGAGAAATCATTTAAACATATTGTGAAAGAAACTGAATATATCAGATATATCACAAAATATAAGAAATAATAAAAATTTCAGTTATAGATATAAGAACTATGCATTTTCTAAATTTTATTTATTATTAAGACCACTGGGATTATCTAGTTTTTATTTGGAGAATCCAGAAATTAAAGAAAACTTATTTCCAAGCATATATATGTATCTTTTTATTCCCAAATTCCCATATATTTACAAAATTAAAAACAAGAACAAACAAAAAACTTTGATATATGGGAGCGAGTCTAGCTGTCCGAGAAAATACAAATATTTTCCAAGTACGTAGTAGATCATCTCTGCACTTTCCCTGTAGAACTGTAGAATTTGATTAAAATACAGCTAAAACATTTTCCATAGTATGACTTTATGAAGCAAAGCTTCCACAATAACCTTAAATGATTTTAAATCTTAAATCTTAAATGGTTAAAATACTTGATATAGTTGACATCATCTTTAAAAAATTTTAATATATAGTCCATATAAATCTACATATTTAATATAAATTTCAATAAATTGTGTTGGGAAACTGGATGTCTACATGCAAAAGAATGAAATTGAACCCTTATCTTATACCATAAACAAAAACCAACTTAAAATGGATTAAAGACTTAACTATAAGACCTGAAACTGTAAAACTCCTAGAAGGGTTTTATATAAGGAAAAACTCCTTGACATTGGCCCTTGGAAATGATATTTTGGATATGATAACAAAAGCTCAAGCAACAAAAACAGCAATAAACAAAAGGAACTACATTAAAAAAAAAAAAAAAAAGGCTTCTGCACAGCAAGGGAAACAATTAACAAAAGGAAAAGGCAACATATATTGGGAGAAAATATGTGTAAACCATATAACTGATAAAGGGTTAATATCTTAAATATATAAGAAACTCATACACCTCAATAGCAAAAAAAGGCAAATAATCTGATTTTAAAAATGGGCAAAGGACCCAAGTAGATATTTTTCCAAAGAAGATACACAAATGGTCAACAAGCATGTGGAAACTTGCTCAACATCGCTACTCATAAGGAAATGCAAATCAAATCCACAATGAGATATCGCCTCACACCTGTTAGGGAGCTTATTACCACAAAAACAAAAGATGACAAGTTTGGAGGAGGATTTGAAGAAATGGGAGACCTGTATACTGTTGGTGGGATTGTAATTGGCAGAGCCACTATGGAAAATAATATGGAGATTCCTCAAGATACTAAAAATAGAATTACCATATGATCTGGCAATCCCTTTTCTGGGCATATACCCAAAGGAAATGAAATGAGTACCTCAAAGAGATATTTGCACCCCAATGCTCATTGAAGTAATAACCAATATATGGAAACAACCTGATGTCTGCCAATGGATGAATGAATAAAGAAATTTTCATAGGTATATATAATTGATTGGAATATTATTCAGTCTTTAAAAGGAAGGAGATCCTGCCATTTATGGCAACATGCATGAAAGTGGAGGACAGTATGGTAAGTGAAATGAGCTAGCATCAAAAGGAATAAAATACCTAGGAACAAACCTACCTAAGGAGGCAAAAGAGCTGTACTTTAAAAGCTACAAGATGCTGATGAAAGAAATTGAAGATGACACAGATGGAAAGATATACTGTATTCTTGGATTGGAAGAATCAATATTGTCAAAAAGACCATATTACCCAAGACAGTATATAGATTCAATGCAGTCCCTATCATATTACCAATGGCATTTTTCACAAACTAGAACAAAAAAAAATGTAAAATTTGTATGGAAGCACAAAAGACCCCAAATAACTAAAACAATCCTGAGAAAGAAGAATGGAGCTAGAGGAGTCAGGCTCCCTGACTTCAGACTATACTACAAAGCTACAGGAATCAAAACAGTATGATACTGGCACAAAAACAGAAATACAGATCAATGGAACAGGATAGGAAGCCCAGAAATAAAGCCATGCACTTATGGTCAATTTCTATAACAAAGGAGGTAAGACTATACGATGGAGAAAAAGCCTCTTCAATAAGTGGTGCTGGGAAAACTGGACAGCTACATGTAAAAAAAAATGAAATTAGAAAATTCTCTAACACCATAAACAAAATAAACTCGAAGTAGATCTGAGTGAAGTAAGTCAGACACAGAAAGACAAATATCATATGATATTGCTTATATGTGGAATCTAAAAAAGGGTATGAATGAACTTATTTACAAAACAGATGTAGAAAACAAACTTATGGCTACCAGGAGATGGGGGGAGGGATAAATTGGGAGACTGAGATTGACATATACACAATACTATATATAAAACAGATAACTAATAAGAATCTGCTGTATAGCACAGGGAACCCTGTTCAATACTTTGTAATGGCCTATATGGGAAAGAATCTAAAAAAAGAGTGGATATATGTATATGTAAAACTGATTCACTTTGCTGTACACCTGAAACTAACACAACATTGTAAATCAAATATATTCCAAGAAAAAAACATTAAAGAAAAATCTAAGTGTAAGACTGGATACTTTAAAACTCCTAGAGGAAAATACAGGCATAACACACTTTGATATAAATTACAGCATTATGTTTTTGAATTTTTAAAATTAGGAGTTTGGGATTAACATATACACACTACTATATATAAAATAGATAAACAACAAGGACCTACTGTATAGCACAGGGACCTATATTCAATATCTTTTAATAATCTATAACAGAAAATAATTTGAAAAAGGTTATATATATATAATATATATATATACAATATATACATATAACTGAATCACTTTGCTGTATACCTGAAACTAACACAACACTGTAAATTGACTGTATTTCAATAAAAAAAGGTTAAAAAAATAAGCTATTCTCAGAAAGAAAAATATTACATGACCTCATACGTGAAATCTAAAGAAGTCAAATACACAGAAGTAGAGCATAGAACAGTGGTTACTAGGGGTAGGTAAGTGTCGGAAGTGGGGAGATGTTGGCTAAAGGTTACAAAGCTGCAGTTATGTAGGATGAATAAGTCTAGAGATTTAATGTACAAAATGATGATGGTTGTTAATAATACTGTAGATATTAGGTGCTTCCTTTGAAACTTATTATTTTTATTTTAATGAAAATATATATTTAATGTGTACATATGATGATTTGATAAACATATATGTAGTAAAATGTTTATTATAGTCAAGCTAACTAACATATCCATCTCCTCACATAGTTACCACATTTTTTATGGTGAGAGCACCTGAAATCTACTGCAAATTTTCAGTGTTCAGTTCAGTATTATTAACTATAGTCATCTGTTATTAAACTTCGTAGTAGATATTAAAATTCTCCTATACTATTGTCCTCATCATGGGAATCAGCAACTCATGGCACGGTTCATCTACCCGAAACCATTACACTCAGCTGGCGGTCATGAAAGGTAGGCAAGTCAGGGCAGACACATTCAAAACAGAGTTCCTACAGCTGTGATAGATTCAGCTTCACATGGCAAGCTCTCATCTCTTCAGTCCCAAATGTACAAATGTACATTGAATACTAAACCACAATTTCAACTCTTCTCCATCATCTGGCCTTTACTTGTAAATGATAATCACGTCTCTAGGAAACCAAGAGTGCATCGATCTCATATCGGCACATTGTGGTGAGACAAGTATCAGACTGGTTAAAAAACTGGAGAAAATTGTAACATATTATTTCATTTTAGATCTTATTTTATTATGTTTTTGAAGGTAATAAATGATCAACCTTTGGATTCCCATTTCTGAGTAATCAAATTTTTCTTTTAGATTTTGTTTTGAAGGTTCATACTGTCTACTTAAAAATGATGGTGGAGGGTTTTTTAAAAAAAATAAATGACATTTTACATATTACTTAGGATGTTAAAACTGTATGCCTTAATCTTTTACTAATAAAACATTTAAATCAAATATTTATTTAATAGTAGGGCATTTAGATTGGCACCACAAATTTATAACAGCATGTTATGTACTATATAACTTACTCCTTTCTGAAAAGCCAATAATACTCATTTTAATGATACTAGTGGCCTGTTGCAATGATCTGTAAACAAACAGTTAAAAAGTAGAAAATGATCTCTGGTGCTTTCAGCCTTTGGTTTCTGAATCATTGCCTTTGACTTGAATACTTCTTACCATTATCATAACATACTCCTTCAGAAATAGTAATTATTTAAAAGAGAGTACAAATAAAACTTAATCCAGACTATTTAATAATATATAGAGACATTTGAGAATGTGTAATAAAGGGTAAGATGGCTGTTTGGATATAATGCAGCTTTAAAAGTGCACAAAAATGGTATGCTGCCATAGTTATCATTTTTTCTCACTCAATATGTTATAAGATCTATCCATATTGACACATATAGGTGAATTTCATTCTTTTCAGCTGGCTTGTATTTCATCATGTTTACCATCCTTTTAAACATCCATTTCCCTGCTTTCCAATGTTTTACTATTTCTAATAAGGCTCATCAGAGTGTCACTGGATCACATCAGGGTGCCTCTCTAGGGAAGAAAACTGGAGGAGGAATAACTGATTTAGCTGTTCTTGACATCATACTACATTGGTACCTGATCCCTGAGCCTGAATGGAAGATCACATTCATATAAGACATAAGCCAGTACATGGTGAAAAGTTCCTGCCTGAGGTATACACTATGTAGTTATTAAGAACACAGGTGAAGTAAATATAGGTTCCTATTAAAATAGACAGGAAATAGGGGCTTCCCTGGTGGTGCAGTGGTTGGGAGTCTGCCTGCCAATACAGGGGACACGGGTTCGAGCCCTGGTCTGGGAAGATCCCACATGCCCCAGAGCAACTAAACCCGTGCGCCACAACTACTGAGCCTGCGCTCTAGAGCCCGCGCTCCACAAGAGAAGCCATGGCAATGAAAAGCCTGAGCACCACAATCAAGAGTAGCCCCCGCTCTCTCGCAACTAGAGAAAAGCCTGCTTGCAGCACCCAACGCAGCCAAAAATAAAATAAATAATACAAAAATGAATTTAAAAAAAAGACAAAGCAATTTCTTCCATGTTTAAAAAAAATAGACAGGAAATAACATAACAATCTAAAGGTGAAAGGATTTGTTATATAAATAAATATGATTGTCAATTCTATCACTGGAAAAAAACCTTGGTAGAAAAATTCAAGCAAACAAACAACAACAACAAAATAAACAAAACCCCAAATACCATAATAGGTGAATTGATTTTCTTGTCAGTGCTATGCTGAAATTTCCAGTTACTGCTGGATTTTCTTATATCACCAGTATAAAGTTGATTGCTAAGAAAGAGGTGAGGAACTAGAACATATTATTCTAAAAATTTAAGTCTTTTGGTCAATTAAAAAATGCATCAAGCAAGAGATCCACAAATTTTGGGGATATTCACTTTATGTGTGTAAGACAGGAACTAGTATTAATTTTGGTTTTGGCTTCTCAATGGCAGCATCTCAGTGCTAAAAGTAATATCAGATGCTAAGACTACAGTCCCTGTAAGAAAATTCTGAATCACCCAGAGTCCTCTACTGTAGAAACAGCCATCTGTAGAGAAGCCTTGTTGTAATGATCAGGTAAACAGAGTGCCATCAGGCATTTTAAAGGAAAGCAGCAGTTCTCATGGGAGATCCTATAGAGTCTGGGAGACAGCAATATTTTTTCATATGGCCTGTGAGGTTAAAATATTTTTAATAATGATACTAAGATGTTATTTGACTTTTTCACTGTGTTTACATTTGCACTGGTGATCCAAGAACAATGGTGGAGAAAACTGCTGATGACTAAAAATAGTAGTACCAAGTTATACTAACAGGTATAGTGTTCTCTACTAACAGTTTAAAAATCCAAATTTCACATGAGTGTACTTGAGGCAGTGGCAAAATTATTATTTTTTAAAATTATAATTTATAAGTATATGTCTTTTTACTAATGTGTGTGAAGCAAAGGGGAGTATGCATAAAGTATACTTCTCTGCGTGCTGAAATGTGAAGGTTGCCTCCAGAAGAAGCAATTTGTGATTTTTTGATGTGTGAGAGCAACTAGCTGCTTCTTTTCATGGCAGACAATTTTACTTCAAAGAACTAGTATTCAAACTATGGTTATGCAATCTTAGGTATTAGGTAGACATTTTCTCAAAAACAAAATGAGACTGTCACTTCAAGGAAAACAACTAACAGTATTCAATGCCATTGATAAAAATTGAGTTTTAAGGCAAATATTAGAATTTTGGAAAAATCTAAAATGCACCCTTTTGCACTTGACAGCTTTACAATACTTAAAGACACTCTGGTGAGATTGGAGGGGATATTCACAGATAAGATTTTTCAATATTTTATATTGATATGTGTTGACATTTGGGTTACCTGAATAACTCAAAGAACCAATATTTTTCTGGACATAGTACAAAATTGTGCATGGGTAGAAGATTCATTCAAAATGCAAGATAAAACAATGGATTTTCATTTACAGAATATGAAAAGTTCACTGATTGGATTTTACATTTCACATTGCAACTAATGTTTAACAATCTATAGCTTACCAAGTTTTGGTGTAATATCAAAGATGAGTATTCCCAGTTGCTTGAAAAGGCTACTTAAGTACCCCTATTATTTCCAAGTACATATCTATGTGAAGACTGAATTTCTTCAGCTACTTCAACAGAACAGTTACTGGACAGACTGAATGCAGAAACATACATCAAAATCCAGTATCTTCATTAAGCTAGACATTAAAGATATTTGCAAAAAAATGTGAAACCACCAATATTCTCATTATTTTTATTTGTTGATTTGGTAAGTGTATTTATTTTTCATAAAAACATATTATTTGAGGTTATGTAGCAAATATGTCTTTTCATTTTATGAGTTAAATAATAAATATATTTAAAACTCTTCTGTTGTCATTTCTAGTATGGTAAATACTGATAAATAATTCCATGTAAAAAAGCTCTTTGCAGTCAAAATAATTTTTAAGAGCACAAAGACCAAAATGTTTGAGAATCACTTGGTACAGTGAATCTAAAAGGAATTTCATAATAAAAAATTGTTTGAAGAAATATTCATAGTAGGATCACAAAATATTTTATACGGCACATCTTTGATCATCTACTATTCGAGGCCCTGGGGAAACAGGAGTGGAAGAGGCCTGTAGAGTCCATGCCTGCAAGGAGCTCAGGTCATAATAAGGGAGCCATCAAGGAAACTTATGATCAAATGAAAACTACATTCAAATAGTGGCATCTCTCATAAAGAATAAAAAACAAATTATGGAAATAAAGAGTGACTAGGAGACATGCATGGGAGGTCACTTCATTTTGGGAGGTCTAGGAAGGCCTCTCTGATGAGATCATAAATGTTGAGAAGCAGCCAGACTAGTGAAGAAGGGCTTGGGGAGATGATGCAGGGGCTTCTGGAGAAAGGACTAGAGGGCAACTTTCTGGAAATGGTGGAAAATTTGGCAAAGAAGACCAGTCTCACTGAACTTTAAACAGAGAAGACAGTCCAATTTTATCTTCTTTATAATTATGAGGGAAAGGTTACTTTTCTGATTTTACAGAGAAGACTGAGGAATCAGGCAAATTTAAACCTTACTCAGTGTCATACAACCAATAATTTAGAGAATTAGGCTTTGAAAACTATTACAAACCAATCCAATATAATAGCTCTCTTAGGAGAAGTGGTCTTAAATAAAATAAAGTGGTGGTAGTAGTTGGTGAGAGGGACAGTGTAAATGTCCAGAGAAATTTAATAGTATCCACTTTCTCTAACTCCAAACACAAGTAAAGTGCCTTTTATATGTTCACAGCTGTGCTGGATATCATAGGGAGGGATAATATCACTTCATATTTGTAGAAGAACCAATATCACAAAATGGAGGTCAAACGACCGAATGGCATGGGATGTAAACAAAATAGGTCCTCTAGAGAAGAAAGAACAAGAAAAGACAAGGTTAAGAATTGCCTTGCAGATAGCTGAGATCACACAATTTTTGGTTTTGTTTTACACTCATTTTTTTTAACATCTTTATTGGAGTATAATTGCTTTACAATGGTGTGTCAGTTTCTGCTTTATAACAAAGTGAATCAGTTATATATATATGTATGTCCCCATATCTCTTCCCTCTTGCATCTCCCTCCCTCCCTATCCCACCTCTCTAGGTGGTCACAAAGCACCGAGCTGATCTCCCTGTGCTATGCGGCTTTTATACTCATTCTTAAAACAAAAGTTAAATGTGCCCTACTTTCACAAAATTAAAAAAGTAGTTTGCTTATCAAATTGCTAAATTAGCAGATTATTATATAAATTATAGAAAGATTCTATCATTTTCAATGAATTTGCTACCTAGTGACTGCCCTTAATTCATTTAACTATAAGTTAACAGATCATAGTATTTCACACAGAGGTAGAGAGCAAAGAATTTCAGAGTTAAATATTAGGAAATACTGCTAACTGCAAACCAATTAAAAATGGAGATAGACTTTCAACATAAATTAGGAATAAATGGTAAAATATAAGGACTTACTGGTGTTGGATTTATATTAAATTTTCTAGAACTTATTCAGTGTGAATTTGTAAGATATTAGGTTTTCATTTGATTAAAAACAAAACAAGCAAACAAAAAAGCACCCTGTCTACCACGGTATCATAGGTGCCACATAAATATTTAAATGTATTAGCCAAAGAGGAAACAATGAGGAATGAATTATCCTTTTACTTTCTGAAGTATTTCCTTAATTTTTGAATATACACAATTTCCCCCTACCCGTGAAGGAAATATTTGGCTATATTCAAATATGTAATGTTCTTATAGCCTTCTGTTTTTATTTTTCTTAAAGCACTCTTCATTTTTACATGTTAATTTGAATATTTCATCAATATCTCCTCTACTACACTATAAACTCCTTAAGGACAGTCACTGTGTGACTGTTTATTCACCTTAAACCATAGTGAATAGTAGAATTTCAATATTTCAAAAATTTTTAGTAGAATATATCAGTGTGTTTCTTCTGTTGACAAACAGGCTTTTATGCTGTCCTGCTCCACCACCCTCTGCCCCAAAGGTAGAGATTTCTGTATCCAGAAGCAGATTGTCTGAAAAGAATGTCACCAATAATGAAAATTTAAGCACAATGACAACTTTTTGAGAGTAATATTTTAGAATTAAACACTATCCTAAACAATACACCACATACATGACCGTCAGTGTGCTTATATTCGAAATGCTCTGAGAGACGATGTTTTCTGATTATATTTAACTGATCATTTGTTGGTAGATATGCTGAATCTTATACGGCACAAAGCAGAAACTCATTATAAATAAATGGTCCAACTTAATAGGGATGTAGCTTAAAAATGCTATAGTCTGTAAAGAAAGTAACGTAAAATGTAAAAGTGGAAGAGAAAGCAAAATGAAGAAAATATATTCTAGTCCTGATTAGATGATTTCAAATGGATATGTTACTTTTGGAGTTGGTTATTTGAACAAGTATTTGAGAAATCATTAGTAGTGTCTTACCTGCAACTGTCAATGTGAATTTTTTTCACTGCCTTGGATGGGATGAAAGATCCCCAGTTATTGATTTCTATAACTTCTATGCAGCCAGTAAAATTCTCAACTGGTCCAGAAATCTGAGAGGGAGGAGGGGAAGGAGGGAGAGAGAGGAAGAGAGGCAGAGAGAGAAAGAGAGAGAGTGTAATTTATATTATTTCTACAATGTATTATTCTTGCTGCAAACTAGTCAGAGAGTACAATCAGATTGGGGGGTCTGATTTGATTTATTCAATATATTGGTAGAAATTAATACAACTCTTTCATAAATATTATTCTAAACATTAGTAGGAAAGTACCATTTTAGTCAAAAATTACTTGGAATCTGTATCTTATTATGGTATGAACTACACAAAGTCACTCATAGGAATAAAGAAAACATTTTCATTATTTATTGGAACATAGGAAAAAAGCTGATACACTCATCCTATCCATCAAGAAGTTACACTCTTCCATCTTTTGCCTCTGTTCCTTGTACTTTTTCTTTTGACATTAGTTACCTTATCCCATCCACAGCTATGGAACATCAAGAAAAATTTCTCTTTCCAGGGCCAAAGGAAACACAGAATAAGCTACAAATATTTGTCACATCCTGTAGCCCTGATGCATTCTGCATGTCTTTTGTGTTCAGTTGTGTGGCTTATCCTTTTTGGAATAACTTGTGCAAAACAAGATATCCAGAAAGATTGCCAAAGGGCCAAGAGCAAAAAGAGAAAATGACTTTGGAAAGCATTCATTTTGATGAACAAATATAACCTCGTAAACAGACATGGCTTCTCATTGTATTCACTGTGAATATACAGTATGACACCAGTAATTATATGTCTATATAAATTTACATTATGTTAAAAAAAGAAATTAGAAAAACTAAAAGGATTCAATAGTTAGAAATGAGTATTTATTTCAGGTTCTGTCTTCTGTTTCTCACTATTATTAAAAAATTCAAGCTAAGATGGAGCAAATCATGACCAGGGCAATCATTGAATTTAGACACTGAAAAATAAGTTGTCCACCTTGATTTTTGAATTACTAATATACACTGTTCACATTCTCAAGACTTGGCTTCTCATTGAGTGTAACATCAGAAAGAAAGAAAAAGAAAGTAAACAAGAAATCAAGAAAGAAAAAGAAAAACATAGATGGGAGGAAGGAAAGAAAGAGAGAAAGAAAGAGAGAAAAAAGAGAGAAAGAAAAAGAAAAGAAAGAAGGGAAGAGAAAGAAAGCAAGCTTTTGACTTGTATAAACATTTTTTGGGTGAATGTATTTTATTTCATCTTTTAACTTGAGTCTTAGTTTTAAAACTCTTAAACATTTTCATCCTCTTTCTGATGTAGGCTCAAATATACTGCAAATCCTCTCAGCAAGTAACACTCTCTCAAGCGTAAAAAATGACTGAATTAGAAAACAAAACAGTATTTCAAAAAGAAGTCAGCTGATAACAAGGAAAATAGAAACATTTGGCTCTTATGTACTGCAGAAGGGAAAATATTCATTTGTAATTGTTAGCTTAAAGTTTTATGGGCCTCATGAATGGTTTAGTTTATCAAATTTAATTTTTTATTTTTATCACAATATTTTAACACCTTTATTGGAGTATAATTGCTTTACTATGGTGTGTTAGTTTCTGCTTTATAACAAAGTGAATCAGCTATACATATACATATAGCCCCATATCTCCTCCCTCTTGTGCCTCCCTCCCACCCTCTCTGTCCCATCCGTCTAGGTGGTCACAAAGCACCGAGCTGATCTCCCTGTGCTATGCAGCCACTTCCCACTAGCTAGCTATTTTACATTTGGTAGTATATATTAGTTCATGCCACTCTCTCACTTCGTCCCAGCTTACCCTTCACCTTCCCTGTGTCTTCAAGTCCATTCTCTACATCTGTGTCTTTATTCCTGTCCTGCCCCTAGGTTCTTCAGACCCTTTTTTTTTTTTAATAGATTCCATATATATGTGTTAGCAAACGGTATTTGTTTTTCTCTTTCTGACTTGCTTCACTCTGTATGACAGACTCTAGGTCCATCCAACTCACTACAAATAACTCAATTTCATTTCTTTTTATGGCTGAGTAATATTCCATTGTATATATGTGCCACATCTTCTTTATCCATTCATCTGTCCATGGACACTTAGGTTGCTTCCATGTCCTGGCTATTGTAAATAGAGCTGCAATGAACATTGTGGTACATGACTCCTTTTGAATTATGGTTTTCTCAGGGTATATGCCCAGTAGTGGGGTTGCTGGGTTGTATGGTAGTTCTATTTTTAGTTTTTTAAGGAACCTCCATGCTGTTCTCCATAGTGGCTGTGTCAATTTACATTCCCACCAACAGTGAAAGAGGGTTCCCTTTTCTCCACACCCTCTCCAGCATTTATTGTTTTTAGATTTTTTTAATGATGGCCATTCTGACTGGTGCGAGGTGATCCCTCATTGTAGTTTTGATTTGCATTTCTCTAATGATTAATGATGTTGAGCATCCTTTCATGGGTCTGCTGTCAATCTGTATATCTTCTTTGGAGAAATGTCTATTATCACAATTTTTTAATTTTATTTTTATCACTCTGTCAAGTTTCAAAAATGACTGAATTAGAAAACAAAACAGTATTTCACAAAGAAGTCAGTTGATTCCAAGGAAAATAGAAACATTTGGCTCTTACATGCTGCAGAAGGGAAAATATTCATTTGTAATTGTTAGCTTAAAGTTTTTATGAGCCTCATGAATGGTTTTGTTTTCCAAATTTAATTGTTTATTTTTATCTCAGTTATACATGAAGCTTGCTTTTAAAATTTAAAATAAAGTTTACATATACTACTCCTGAAACATTGTAAACATGTGAATTAGTAAAGTTTAAATTAAAAACTGAAAAAAAAATTGATCTTAGAAAAATGTTTTTGATTGTAATGATTGTGAATGTTAAACTTTATTTTGACAAAGCTAAGCAATGGCATGATTTCAGTGCATATTTAAGTAGATATTTTTCTCTATTCATGAAGATCTACATTATTTATGACAATGAAGAGTACAAAGAAAGTTTTAGCTTTAAAAATAAATATGAAGCCACCAGAGAGCTATACAAAATGTTCTGAAAGAAAATGATTCTGATTATTCTATTGAGAAACTTCTTGGAATTCTATGATTCAGTCTCATTCACATTAATTAAAAATAAATATTAATTTATTCATCTTGGTCTTTTAAAATAGCAAGAAAAATTTCCATGGCCTTTAAACTTGAACAAATTCAAAATTCTTTCATTTCTTATTTATTAATAAACTCACAACTCTCCAATTCTCTCACACATTAACTTCTGGCCGTCTTGTTCAGAAAGAGTTATTTGGTCTTCAAATTCTCACATAAGTCTTTTTCACTTTGAATATGAAAATTTTATTTTGCAAAACATAAGTCAAATGTATACCCAGAAATACTAAATCTAAATACTAAACTCCAATCACATGCATTTTAGATAATTTCTAGTGTTGAGAATTTTTTTCCCTTGAATTTGATTAACATATAGTAATCTGGTTAGTTAGGTTTCCAGGACAAAAGTAATACGGAAATGTAATGTGCATAATTGATGTGAACAGTTACAATGTAACAATATATAATAAGTTCATTAAGGACAAGAAATATTGAATTGCTTAGATTATAGAAATGGTAATTTTGCATATTACCTTTCTTCCAAAGAGAAAATTTTTTTTTAAATTTTATTTATTTATTTATGGCTGTGTTGGGTCTTCGTTTCTGTGTGAGGGCTTTCTCTAGTTGCGGCAAGTGGGGGCCACTCTTCATCGCGGTGCGCGGGCCTCTCACTATCGTGGCCTCTCTTGTTGCGGAGCACAGGCTCCAGATGCGCAGGCTCAGCAATTGTGGCTCACGGGCCTAGTTGCTCCGCAGCATGTGGGATCTTCCCAGACCAGGGCTTGAACCTGTGTCCCCTGCATTGGCAAGCAGATTCTCAACCGCTGCACCACAGGGAAGCCCCGATTATAGAAATGGTAATTTTGCATGTTACCTTTTTCCAAAGAGAAAAATTTTTATACTCACATATACTCCTGCAATTTCTCGAATCCAGTTCTTATTTTTATTCAAGATGAATAATGAAATTATGACTCCCAGTTATTTCTAAACAGTGTAAAATGGCAATGTGGTATGCCATCACACTGAATCAGGAATATGATTCATGGTACTGACCAGTAATAGCAGAGTTCTCTTTATTTTTTTCCTTTCAAACTTGTGTTGTCTCAAAATTATAAGTATATCTTCAATATATTATCATTTTTCTACCTCCATATTAACAGAAGGATATTTAATTGTATCTCTGGCATTTCCTGGCCTTTGCTCTCACTCCTTTAAAGAGAGTTGAAGTCAGGAATTTTCCATACTGTATAAACAAGGCTTCATGTTAATATTCAATAGCAGGTACACAAAGTTCAGTTAGGGGACTCACATGGCTATAGTTTAGACTGTGTATACAATCTTCTAAATTTACAAATAAACACTTTTAAATACAAATATACTATATGATTTTTTAAATTATTTTTTAAATGCCTAAACATTTAATGTTATGTAAAAAAAAGTTATAAAAATGAGGGGAGTGTTCATTTTTTTGTTGTCCTGACTTAGTACACACACAATTACTTAAGTATATGGATTCTTGGTTAACCTGCTATTAAGTGGTAATATTAATGACTAGTTTCCTATCTTCCTAATCAGTAGTTTATAACTTTCAATTTACATTATGTCGCTTATGTTTTTAAATGATTCTCCAGTGCACCTACTGTAAATAATTTGGCCAAATTCAAGTGACCTTTTAGATTAGTGGACTTTAAAAAGCAATAAATTTGGTTTGGAAGCCATTGAGAAATAGTCAATTGGTATTACAAAAACAACTCCAATAGTTTACTCTTTACTTTAGATTGTTTTATCAATTACTCTATTTCTTTGCTTTTAATGAGAAGGTCTTAGGTACACTATAGTAATTTGATATATTTTTGAGAAATTTAAAAAATAAAGATTCTTTAAAGCTGACAATACTAGTAGATGAAATCAATGGTTTTCCTACTGTGTGATCTGAGGAGCCAAAGTATAGGTCAAATATTATATTTCTATTTTTAGGATTTCTACATGTTTATTTCATAGAGTTGATTTTTTTGTTGATTATATTTCTACTTGATTTTTTTTACCTTCATTTTATATGTATATTTTTTATTTATTTACTTTTTAACACCTGTATTGGAGTATAATTGCTTTACAATGGTGTGTTAGTTTCTGCTTTATAACAAAGTGAATCAGTTATACATATACATATGTTCCCATATCTCTTCCCTCTTGTGTCTCCCTCCCTCCCACCCTCCCTATCCCACCCCTCTAGGTGGTCACAAACACCGAGCTGATCTCCCTGTGCTATGCGGCTGCTTCCCACTAGCTATCTATTTTACGTTTGGTAGTGTATATGTGTTCATGCCACTCTCTCACTTTGTCCAAGCTTACCCTTCCCCCTCCCCATATCTTCAATTCCATTCTCTAGTAGGTCTGTGTCTTTACTCCTGTCTTGCCCCTAGGTTCTTCATGACCTTTTTTTTTTTTTTTCTTAGATTCCATATATATGTGTTAGCATACAGTATTTGTTTTTCTCTTTCTGACTTACTTCACTCTGTATGACAGACTCTAGGTCCATCCACCTCACTACAAATAACTCAATTTCGTTTCTTTTTATGGTTAAGTAATACTCTATTGTATATATGTGCCACATCTTCTTTATCCATTCATCTGTCAATGGACACTTAGGTTGCTTCTATGTCCTGGCTATTGTAAATAGAGCTGCAAAGAACATTTGGTACATGACTATTTTTGAATTATGGTTTTCTCAGGGTATATGCCCAGTAGTGGGATTGCTGGGTCGTATGGTAGTTCTATTTCAAGAAACCTCCATACTGTTCTCCATAGTGGCTGTATCAATTTACATTCCCACCAACAGTGCAAGAGGGTTCCCTTTTCTCCACACCCTCTCCAGCATTTATTGTTTCTAGATTTTTTGATGATGGCCATTCTGACCAGTGTGAGATGATATATCATTGTAGTTTTGATTTGCATTTCTCTAATGATTAATGATGTTGAGCATTCTTTCATGTGTTTGTTGGCAATTGTATATCTTCTTTGGAGAAATGTCTATTTAGGTCTTCTGCCCATTATTGGATTGGGTTGTTTGTTTTTTTGATATTGAGCTGCATGAGTTGCTTGTAAATTTTGGAGATTAATCCTTTGTCAGTTGCTTCATTTGCAAATATTTTCTCCCATTCTGAGGGTAGTCTCTTGGTCTTGTTTATGGTTTCCTTTGCTGTGCAAAAGCTTTTAAGTTTCATTAGGTCCCATTTGTTTATTTTTGTTTTTATTTCCATTTCTCTAGGAGGTGGGTCAAAAAGGATCTTGCTGTGATTTATGTCATAGAGTGTTCTGCCTATGTTTTCCTCTAAGAGTTTGATAGTGTCTGGACTTACATTTAAGTCTTTAATCCATTTTGAGTTTATTTTTGTGTATGGTGTTAAGGAGTGTTCTAATTTCATACTTTTACATGTACCTGTCCAGTTTTCCCATCACCACTTCTTGAAGAGGCTGTCTTTTCTCCACGGTATATTCTTGCCTCCCTTATCAAAGATAAGGTGACCATATGTGCTTGGGTTTATCTCTGGGCTTTCTATCCTGTTCCATTGATCTATATTTCTGTTTTTGTGCCAGTACCATACTGTCTTGATTACTGTAGCTTTGTAGTATAGTCTGAAGTCAGGGAGCTGGATTCTGCCAGCTCTGTTTTTCTTTCTCAAGATTGCTTTGGCTATTTGGGGTATTTTGCGTTTCCATACAAATTGTGAAATTTTTTGTTCTAGTTCTGTGATAAATGCCAGTGGTAGTTTGATAGGGATTGCACTGAATATGTAGATTGCTTTGGGTAGTAGAGTCATTTTCACAGTGTTGATTCTTCCAATTCAAGAATATGGTATATCTCTCCATCTAGTTGTATCATCATTAATTTTTTTCATCAGTGTCTTATAATTTTCTGCATACAGGTGTTTTCTCTCCTTAGGTAGGTTTATTCCTAGATATTTTATTCTTTTTGATGCAGTGGTAAATGAGAGTGTTTTCTGAATTTCACTTTCAGATTTTTCATCATTACTCTATAGGAATGCAAGAGATTTCTGTGCATTAATTTTTTATCCTGCTACTTTACCAAATTCATTGTTTAGCTTTAGTAGTTTTCTGGTAGCATCTTTAGGATTCTCTATGTATAGTATCATATCATCTGTAAACAGTGACACCTTTACTTCTTCTTTTCCGATTTGGATTCCTTTTATTTCTTTTTCTTCTCTGATTGCTGTGGCTAACACTTCCAAAACTATGTTGAATAATAGTGTTGAGAGTGGGCAACCTTGTCTTCTTCCTGATCTTAGTGGAAATGGTTTCAGTTTTTCACCATTGAGAATGATGTTGGCTGTGGGTTTGTCATATATGGCCTTTATTATGTTGAGGAAAGTTCCCTCTATGCCTACTTTCTGTTTATATCATAAATGGGTGTTGAATTTTGTCAAAAGCTTTCTCTGCATCGATTGAGATGATCATATGTTTTTTCTCCTTCAATTTGTTAATATGGTGTATCACGTTGATTAATTTGCATATATTGAAGAATCCCTGCATTCCTGGGATAAACCCCACTTGATCATGGTGTATGATCCCTTTAATGTGCTGTTGGATTCTGTTTGCTAGTATGTTGATGAGGATCTTTGCATCTATGTTCATCAGTGATATTGGCCTGTAGTTTTCTTTCTTTTTCTGGTTTTTGGTATCAGGGTGATGGCGGCCTCGTAGAATGAGTTTGGGAGTGTTCCTCCCTCTGCTATATTTTGGAAGAGTTTGAGAAGGATAGGTGTTAGCTCTTCTATAAATGTTTGATAGAATTCACTTGTGAAGGCAACTGGTCCTGGGCTTTTGTTGGAAGATTTTTAATCACAGTTTCAATTTCAGTGCTTGTGATTGGTCTGTTCATATTTTCTATTTCTTCCTGGTTCAGTCTCGGAAGCTTGTGCATTTCTAAGAATCTGTCCATTTCTTCCAGGTGGTACATTTTATTGGCATAGCGTTGCTTGTAGTAATCTCTCATGATCCTTTGCATTTCTGCAGTGTCAGTTGTTACTTCTCCTTTTTCATTTCTAATTCTATTGATTTGAGTCTTCTCCCTTTTTTTCTTGACGAGTCTGGCTAATGGTTTGTCAATTTTGTTTATCTTCTCAAAGAACCAGCTTTTAGTTTTATTTATCTTTGTTATCATTTCCTTTATTTCTTTTTCATTTATTTCTGGTCTGATCTTTATGATTTCTTTCCTTCTGCTAACTTTGGGTTTATTTTGTTCTTCTTTCTCTAATTGCTTTAGGTGTAAGGTTAGGTTGTTTATTTGAGATGTTTCTTGTTTCTTGAGGTAGGATTGTATTGCTGTAAACTTCTCTCTTAGAACTGCTTTTGCTGCATCCCATAGGATTTGCGTCATCATATTTTCATTGTCATTTGTTTCTAGGTATTTTTTGATTTCCTCTTTGATTTCTTCAGTGATCTCGTGGTTATTAAGTAGTGTATTGTTTAGCCTCCATGTGCTTGTATTTTTTACATATTTTTTCCTGTAATTGATATCTAGTCTCATAGCGTTGTGGTCAGAGAAGATACTTGATACAATTTCAATTTTCTTAAATTTACCAAGGCTTGATTTGTGACCCAAGATATGATATATCCTGGAGAATGTTCCATGAGTACTTGAGAAGACTGTGTATTCTGTTGTTTTTGGATGGAATATCCTATAAATATCAATTAATTCCACCTTGTTCAATGTATCATTTAAAGCTTGTGTTTCCTTATTTATTTTCATTTTGGATGATCTGTCCATTGGTGAATGTGGGGTGTTAAAGTCCACTACTATGATTGTGTTACTGTCGATTTCCCCTTTTATGGCTGTTAATATTTGCCTTATGTATTGGGGTGCTCCAATGTTGGGTGCATAAATATTTACAATTGTTCTATCTTCTTCTTGGATCAATCCCTTGATCATTATCTAGTGTCCTCCTTTGTCTCTTGTAATAGTCTTTATTTTAAAGTCTATTTTGTCTGATATGAGAATTGCTACTCCAGCTTTCTTTTGATTTCCACTTGCATGGAATATCTTTTTCCATCCCCACACTTTCAGTCTGTATGTGTCCCTACGTCTGAACTGTGTCTCTTGTAGACAACATATATAAGGGTCTTGTTTTTGTATCCATTCAGCCAGTCTATGTCTTTTGGTTGGAGCATTTAATCCATTTACATTTAAGGTTGTTATCGATATGTATGTTGCTATTCCCATTTTCTTAATTGTTTTAGGTTTGTTATTGTAGGTCTTTTCCTTCTCTTGGGTTTCCTGCCTAGAGAAGTTCCTTTAGCATTTGTTGTAAAGCTGGTTTGGTGGTGCTGAATTCTCTTAGCTTTTACTTGTCTGTAAAGCTTTTAATTTCTCCATCAAATCTGAATGAGTTCCTTGCTGGGTAGAGTAATCTTGGTTGTAGGTTTTTCTCCTTCATCACTTTAAATATGTCCTGCCACTCCCTTCTGGCTTGCAGAGTTTCTGCTGAAAGATCAGCTGTTAACCTTATGGGGATATCCTTGGTGTTATTTGTTGTTTTTCCCTTGCTGCTTTTAATATTTTTTCTTTGTATTTAATTTTTGATAGTTTGATTAATATGTGTCTTGCCATGTTTCTCCTTGGATTTATCCGGTATGGGTCTCTCTGTGCTTCCAGGACTTGATTAACTATTTCCTTACCCATATTAGGCAAGATTTCAACTATAATCTCTTCACGTATTTTCTCAGTCCCTTTCTTTTTCTCTTCTTCTTCTAGGACCCCTATAATTCGAAATTTGGTGCGTTTAATGTTCTCCCAGATGTCTCTGAGACTGTCCTAAATTCTTTTCATTCTTTTTTCTTTATTCTGCTGTGCAGTAGTTATTTTGACTATTTTATCTTCCAGATCACTTATCCGTTCTTCTGCCTGTTATTCCGCTATTGATCCCTTCTAGAGAATTTTTTATTTCATTTATCGTGTTGTTCATCATTGTTAGTTTGCTCTTTAGTTTTTCTAGGTCCTTGTTAAACGTTTCTTGTATTTTCTCTATTCTATTTCCAAGATTTTGGATCATCTTTACTATCATTATTCTGAATTTTTTTCAGGTAGACTGCCTATTTCCTCTTCATTTGTTAAGTCTGGTGGGTTTTTACCTTGCTCCTTCATCTGCTGTGTGTTTTTCTGTCTTCTCATTTTGATTAACTTACTATGTTTGGGGTCTCCTTTTCACAGGCTTCAGTTTCATAGTTCCCGTTGTTTTTGGTGTCTGTCCCCAGTGGCTAAGGTTGGTTCAGTGGGTTGTGTAGGCTTCCTGGTGGAGGGGACTAGTGCTTGTGTTCTGGTGGATGAGGCTGGATCTTGTCTTTCTGGTAGGCAGGTCCACGTTTGGTGGTGTATTTTGGGGGTGTCTGTGGCCTTGTTATGATTTTAGGCAGCCTCTGTGCTAATGGATGGTGTTGTGTTCCTGTCTTGCTAGTGGTTTGGCGTAGGGTGTCCAGCACTGTAGCTTGCTGGTCCTTGAGTGAAGCTGGGTTTTGGCGTTGAGATGAAGATCTCTGGGAGTTTTTAGCCATTTGGTATTACATGGAGCTGAGAGGTATCTTGTGGACCAGTGTCCTGAAGTTGGCTCTTCCTACTCAGAGGCACAGCCCTGACGCCTGGCTGGAGCACCAAGAGCCTTTCATCCACATGGCTCAGAATAAAAGGGAGAAAATATAGAAAGAAATAAAGAAGATAAAATAAAATAAAATAAAATAAAGTAAAATAAAATAATGTTATTAAAATAAAAAATAATTATTAAGAAAAATATTTTAAAAAGAAAAAAAAAAAAACAGACAGACAGAACCCTAGGACAAATGGTAAAAGCAAATCTATACAGACAAAATCACACACAGAAGCATACACATACACACTCACAAAAAGAGAAAAAGGGAAAAAAATATATATATCGTTGCTCCCAAAGTCCACCTCCTCAACTGGAGATTTTTCATTGTCTATTCAGGTATTCCACAGATGCAGGTACATCAAATTGATTGTGGAGATTTACTCCGCTGCTCCTGAGGCTGCTGGGAGACATTTCCCTTTCTCTTCTTTGTTCGCACAGCTCCCGGGGTTCAGCTTTGGATTTGGACCCGCCTCTGCGTGTAGGTCGCCTGAGGGCATCTGTTCTTCGCTCAGACAGGACGGGGTTAAAGGATCAGGTGCTTCGGGGGCTCTAGCTCACTCAGGCCGGGGGGAGGGAAGGGTATGGATGCAGGGCGAGCCTGCGGCGGCAGAGGCCAGCGTGATGTTGCACCAGCCTGAGGCGCGCCGTGCGTTCTCCCGGGGAAGTTGTCCCTGGATCGCGGGACCCTGGCAGTGGCGTGCTGCACAGGCTCCCGGGAGGGGCTGTGTGGTCAGTGACCTGTGCTTGCACACAGGCTTCTTGGTGGTGGCAGCAGCAGCCTTAGCATCTCATGCCCATCTCTGGGGTCTGCGCTGATAGCCACAGCTCGCGCCTGTCTCTGGAGCTCATTTAGGCGGCGCTCTGAATCCCCTCTCCTTGCACACCAGGAAACAAAGAGGGAAGAAAAAGTCTCTTGCCTCTTCGGCAGTGGCAGACTTTTTCCCGGACTCCCTCCCGGCTGGCCGTGGTTCACTAGCCCCCTTCAGGCTGTGTTCGTGCCGCCAACCCCAGTCCTCTCCCTGTGATCCGACCGAAGCCCAAGCCTCAGCTCCCAGCCCCCGCCCGCCCCGGCGGGGGAGCAGACAAGCCTCTCGGGCTGGTGAGTGCTGCTTGGCGCTGATCCTCCGTGCGGGAATCTCTCCGCTTTGCCCTCCGCACCCCTGTGGCTGCGCTCTCCTCCGTGGCTCCGAAGCTTCCCCCCTCCACCACCCGCAGTCTCTGCCCACGAAGGGGCTTCCTAGTGTGTGGAAACCTTTCCTCCTTCACAGCTCCCTCCCACTGGTGTGGGTCCCATCCCTATTCTTTTATCTCTGTTTATTCTTTTGCCCCACCCAGGTACGTGGGGAATTTCTTGCCTTTTGGGAGGTCTGACGTCTTCTGCCAGCATTCAGTAGCTGTTCTGTAGGAGTTGTACCACATGTAGATGTATTTCTGATGTATTTGTGAAGAGGAAGGTGATCTCCGCGTCTTACTCTTCTGCCATCTTGAAGCTCCTCTCTCTACTTGATTTTTTAAATAGTTTTCCATTTTTCTTCTCTTAAAGTTCATGTTTTATTTCAGCTTTTAGATAAATTTCTAATAACTGTTTTAAAGTCCTTATATGCTAATTACATAACCTCTATGATGTATTGATTTGTTTCCTTGTCTCATTTTTATCCTGCTCACAGTGCACAGTTTCCTATTTTCCATACCCAATAATTTTTTATTGGGTACTAAACGTTGTATCATTACTATGTTGTGTTTTCCTCTATAATTTTTTCCAATTTTCTAATTGTTTGTGGCAGTAAGTATAGTGTAGTACCAATTACTCATTCAAGGCCAGAAAATCTATATGCATTTTTTTAAATCAATAATTCCACATGGTATATATGATAGAATAGAAAGTCTCCATTACAAAACTCTTACTGCTATACCTGATTCCCTGATCATTTTTCATGCTCTTTTATTAATTTATTCTAGTATTAGCTTTCAATTTTCTAAGCAACATGTTCATATTACTTGTGTATTAATTATTCAATTTTGCATATTTTTGTAGACTTCCTTTTATGTAAGATTACATGTGTGCCTTACATACTAATTTTGGTTATATACATATTCAGCATTATATTAATAATAATTTTAGTTGCATCATGGTTTTGATTTAAATGTTTAAGTTTACCTTATTACTATATAATATTATTCAGAGTTGAGCTGTACAATGAACTATGGTAACTTTTTCTTTCTTTTGCAACCTTTTGTTTTTACTCAATCTCATTATTGCCTCTTTTTATTGGCTTAGAGTTTATATTTTTATTATCCTCAAACTCTCTGCCAGAAGTATAAAACCCTCCTCAATAATTCAAATACCATGACCACTTATTAATCTGATTTTTCTCTTTTAATTTGAATTTTCACAATCTCTTCACTATCACATTTGAAATTTACTTTATAGCTGTCCTGTGATGAATCCACTCTTATCTCGTTTTCATATGTTTACTCCTTTATTGGCATATTCATTGATAATATAATCAAACTTGATCAGTATCAGCTTCAAACTGACAGTAGCAACTGAAAGCTCATAAAGCAACATAAGGCTAATGTAAGTAAGCCCTATACTTGCTAATGACTAAAAAAGTAGAAAGGATAATATTGTGATGAAGGAAGCAATGACTTTGATGAAATACATGTGTGGTATGAAGAAGAATGGAGGGAAATAAAGAAGTAGAAAATTCAATGCTATGAATAGTTGTTAAATTCCTATTATGTATTTATTAGTTTCTCTAAAATCATTCCAAAGCTAGGGATCTTGGAAAATAATAGGTCAAGAAAAACATAGAAATCTGTAGGAAGTACCTATTTTGTGCACCTACAGGTAAACTGAGATGTTAACATGTAGTGTTTTAGATGTGTAGCTTTTATGTAGGATAAACACAAGTTGGATGGCAATTGTGTACTGTGTATAATGCCAACTGAAACATATGAGTCCATCAATATCTTAAAGGTGGAACTTTAGCAACATAATGACAAAACAGCTACATAAAGTAGGAATATTTTAGTCTATAAATTTTAGTAATACCTCCACCAATTTTATTTTGCTATATTCATTAAATTATGTATACTTTGTAAGAATTATGGGATTCATGTGGACATAGTCTACAAGTAGAAAGAAAACAGAAAGTTGGTTACATCTAATTCTACAAATGAGAATAAAATTCATACATTGTTTGAACAAATATTTATAAAGCACATACTTTATAGTGAGCACAGCATTACTATGTATGGTTATGCAAATTTTTCACTGACAAAAAGTCTAGCTGATGGAGTGGAGTAGAGCCTGAATTTTAACCCACATTTTTTTCTCCAAGCTATCTGCCCAGAAAAGTCTACTTCTGTCCAACCAGGGGGTTTACTGTTACTAATTCAAAGTCAATATATAGTCTAGCATCTGTGGGGCTAGGCACTGTTAAAATATAATGTCAGTTAGAAAACCAAAAGTTCAGTTAAAAAATGTGAAAATGATGACAGATTTCAGTTTCTGATAATGACAGAGTGACTGGTTGGAGACCAAACCTCTTATAAAAACAACAAAATAGAGGAGAATTTAAATAAAAATCTTTTGGCAGAATAGAGAACTACCAAGGCAGCAATGACTTGAAGGGCCAACGTCTCAGAGAGAAGGGAAACACAAATGTGGACCTTGACATTCAGTGTTCTATTGTCTCTTGAATTACTTATGAATTTACAAGTGGTAGATGAGACTTGAAGAAACTGGGCAAAGGCTTTTATGAACTTTTTGGGGCTAAGTGTGAAATAGTGAAATTCATGAGCAATCATTCTTAGAACATTGACTACCTGATACTATATTTCTAGCTTCTTCAAGCCAGCGGGATTTTAGCGCTGCCTAGAATTTATCTCACGGCCATTTGCATCAGTGTTGTTGTTGACTGATTGCTCTTTCTTCATTGCAGAAACTGACAAAGAATGTCCCTATATAATGGCACTAGAAAAACGTGAGCACTACACCAACCGTTTTTCTGCAGTTTATTCTTTCTCTCAGCAAGGCCAGACATGTTCTGTCCTGCACACTATAATCTCTACAGCATTTCCTCCACTCCCAAACGTTGACACGTATCATTGCAATAGAGCTGTCTCTATGTTGAGGGATTTCCCATGGATTTTTAAAATTATAGCAGCTTTATTAAGATGTAATTCACATATCATAAAATTAACCCATTTAAAGAGTACAATTTTGTGGCTTTCGTATATTAGCAGACTTTTTCAACCATTACTACAACCAATTTTAGAATAGATTTATCACCCAAAAAAGAAACATCTATACATTAGCAATCACTTTCCATTTTTCTTCTGTATTAGGCAACTGCTAATCAACTTTCTATCTCTATAGATTTGCTTATTATGGGCATTTCATAAAAATAGACACATATAATATTTGGTGTTTTGTGACTGGTTTCTTTCATTTAGCAAATGCTGTTAAGGTTCCTCCATGTTGTGGTATATATCTGTACTTCATCCCTTTTATTACTGAATAATATTTCATTGTAGGAATATACCATATTTCGTTTATCCATTTATCAGTTGATAGACATTTGTGTTTTTCCATTTTTTTGGCTCTTAGGAATCTTTATGTGCTTTTGTGTGGACATAGGTTTTAATTTCTCTTGGGTATATGACAAATCCAGTGGAATTTGTACCTGTTTTTGTGATTTATTTAAGTATTTCTTATAGCTGCTTCAGTATAAATCTTGGAGAAAGAGGAACTAATAGCTAGGAACTAACTTGCTATGCTGGAAATTAATATATCAAAATTACTTTTAATTGGTAACAACCTAAATGTCCATCTAAGGGAACTCTTCAAATAAAATGTTATACCACCATGGGCTGTGAAAGGAAAATGGAATATCTCCATATACTACTATGGAGAGTGCAGTGGATACTGTGGTATTCACTCTGATCTCCCTTTAGAAGTGAGGAATTTCTCCCTTTTTTCCACTACTAGGGGTACTGATGGCAGACACAGTTCCCCTCTCAGCATTACGTGGGAATTACTGAGAATATAACCTCATCCAAGTTTTCTCTTCTTTCCTAGGGCAGTTTGCATCCAAAGACTGGCTAACAAGGACTGTAACAGTGCGAGCTCCTGACCCTGAGTTTGACAAATCTGACTGGTCAGCTTTGGCAGAAACCTGTACTGAGATTGCATCTCATTCCAACTTCTCCCCCTGCCAATTTTACTTCCTTCCTTTCACTTTCCTTTCATAGGTGGTAGTCCTATTAGCACACTTGAAAGCATCTGCACATTAATCTCCATCTAGTCTGCTTTCCAGAGAACATAACCTGCAAAAAAGTGATAACCAGGAAACATTGCTAGGTTAGAAAAGCAAAGTGAAGAAAAGTATATATAGTACACTATTATTTAGTAATGGAGGATTATGCATTTGTATGTGTTATTTGATTATATTTAACAACAAATGAGTAAACCATAAAATATGTTTACTTATACGTGGAGGAAATAGTATGGAGATGACAATAGAAATTAAATTTCTTAAACTTATATGTTTAGATATAAATTTGAATTGGAAACCATGTAATTATATTCATGATTATAAAAGAACATACAATTTAAAAAAGCAATTCTTAAAACTCAGAAGTAGAATAAAATAAATGATCCTAACTGTGTATCTAGTTGATGGCTTAAAAACACATAACCATTCTAACACATAACCATTAAAACACAGTAATTTGAACATACATCCTTAGTGGAACCTTAAGGACAGAAAGAATCATCAAAAAGAATTAAACTTTTTTCAGTAATTATATGTTGGCTGTAGTGATGCACAGTTATTCTGAGATAGATATGCCAATTGTATGATAAATAAAATGTGTATTTTAATAATATTCAGAACAGAATTTTTTGGCATGTTTGGAAGGGAAGGAACTAAAAACCATGTCATTCTCAATTTGGATTGTAAGTGTTAGAATTAGCTCATAAGAGTTTTTTCTAACAAAAGAAATTTTTCCTCGCTTTGACTACTGAAAGGGCTAGGGAAAAATGACAATGTGTTAGCAAAGAATGGCTCTAGATTCCATGTGTGATCTCTAAATACTTTTTCACACCAAAAACATTTGGATTTCATGGAGAAATGCCTAATTCTTCATGAAGGAAAAGATAAGAAACCTTGGAAACGCTACACAAAGGAACTAATTTCTTCAGCAAAATTTAGTACAAAAATAAAAAGAGTCAGAGAAAGATTCTATGCATCAAATGATATTTGAGAGGCATATTAACCAATCACAATACCTGGATCTACTTTAATTTATTTAGTGTGTTTGCTTTAAACTATTCTTTAAGAAGCTTTTAAAACAGGAAAATGTGAAAAATAATATATGATAGTAAGAAATTATTACTAACTTTTTAAATGTGATAATGCAACTGTGGTTGTGCATTTTTGAAGTCTTCTTAGTTAATAGAAATATGTACAGAAATATTTACATATCAGAAATAAAAGGTTCTGATGTTTGAGATATACTTCCAAAACATTTTGAAGATGGATGGTGAATTATAGTTTTAATACATCAGTTTCTCTTTATTTTGTGTTTTTATTTGAAGCATAGTTGATTTAAACTATATTAGTTTCAGGTGTACAACATAGTGATTCAATGTTTTTATAAATTATACTCTATTTAAGGTTATTATGAACGGCTATATTTCCCTGTACTGTACAATGAATTCTTGTTGCTTATTTATTTTATACATAATTGTTTGTGTCTCTTAATCCCCTACCCCTATCTTGATCCCCCTTCCCTCTCCCCACTGGTAACCACTAGTTTGTTCTTTATATCTGTGACTGTTTCTGTTTTGCTTTATATATTCATTTGTTTTATTTTTTAGATTCGTCATTTAAGTGATGACATAGAGTATTTGTCTTTCTCTGACTAATTTCACTAAGCATAATACTCTTTTGGTCCATCCACATTGTTGCAAATGGCAGAATTTTATTTTTTTTTATGGCTGAGTAATATATATATATACACATATATATATCACATCTATTCATTCTTCTGTTGATGAACACTTAGTTTGCTTCCATATCTTGACTTTTGTAAATAATACTGCTATGCATATTGGAGTTCATGTATCTTTTCAAATTAGTGTTTTTATTTTCTTTGGATATATACCCAGGAATGGAATTGCTGGGTCATATGGTAGCTCTATTTTTAGTGTTTTAAGAACCTCCATACTGTTTTCAATAGTGGCTGCATGAATTTACAATCCCACAAACAGTGTATGAGAGTTCTCTGTTCTCCACATCCTCGCCAACATTTGTTATTCATAGACTTTTTGATGACAGTCATTCTGACAGGATTGAGGGGATATCTCATTGTGGTTCTGATTTGCATGTCTCTAATGATTAACAATGTTGAGTATTTTTTCCTGTGCCAGTGGCCTTCTGTGTATCTTCTTTGGAAAAAAAAAATGTAGATTCATGTCTTCTGACTACTATTCAATTTTTTTTTATATTAAGTTGTATGAGCTGTTTATATATTTTGAATATTAACCCTTTATCAGTCATATCATTTGCAAATATTTTCTCCCATTCATATGTTGTTTCTTCATTTTGTCAAATAGTTTCCTTTGCTGTGCAAAAACTTTTAAGTTTAATTAGGTCTCATTTGTTTATTTTTGCCTTTATTTCTTTTGCCTTAGGACACAGATCCAAAAAATATTGCTAAGATTTGTTAACATCGTATTGTTTTTTCAAATGCTTTTATCAGGAATTTCAGAATTCTTATGGATCATTACATGATCATTATTTTTTACCATGTAGGCAGAATATTATGATATATTCTGTGCCTTGTTTGCTTTTGGTCTTTTAACCAGTAACAATTACATTAAAATTAAGAGAAAAATTCTGTTATACATCAGTACTGCTATAGACTGAATGTGTCCTCCTAAAATTCATGTGTTGAAACATAACCTCCAATGTGAGGGTATTAGGACGCGGGGCCTTTGGGAGGTGATAAGATCCTGAGGGTGGAGCCTCATGAATGGGGTTAGTGACCTTATAAAAGCGGTCCCAGAGCAATCCCTTGACACTTCCACCATATCAGGACAGCCAGAAAACTGCCATTTATGAACATGGAAGTGGGTTCTCACCAGATACTGAATGTGCTAGTGCCTTGCTGCTGGATTTCCTAGTCTCCAGAACCGTAAGAAATAAATATTTGTTGTTTAAGCCATCCAGTCTATGGTATTCTGTTATAACAGCCTGAATGGACTAAGACAAGCACCTTATTATTGGAATATACACATTCATGAGTTGGTAAAAGAATAACTGAATTGTAGAATTTCATTTAGTATTACAATGTGTGGATGTGTGATATTACTTTCAACTAAATAGAAGAAATAGGGAAGAAACATTGATACCTTGTAATGTATATTCTTTTATTGCTTACATACTTCTATAGAGATAAGTAGAAGAAATGTCCCAAGTAAACTCTTATTTAAACTTGACCTATAAAATGTATTATTTAGATACGAAAATTTAAATGATCAGAACCTACCTTATTGACTAAACTACATGGTTGGGTTTGCTCTGAAGGTAAAGTGTCAATCACTGATAAGCCTGCCAATCAGTTAAAAAACAAACAGAGCAAATCTTCTAATTCATTTTGTAAAGCTCAGAAATTTTGACTTTTGCAACACATTTTCTTAGGACCATAACTTTGGCACAATTTCAAGTGTTGAAATTTAATAATGTATTAACTATATGAATTTCTACATAGTTTTACCATGAAAATAATATTTATTGAAAGTAATATCTTATAAAAGTTAAATCATAATTTAAGATATGAAGAATAGGATATTGTTTGCTTTTAGTCTGATCAATTAGGAAAATGCCAACTGAAATGGAAATTTAGTCTATAATATTGTTCAACATCAGATAAGTGTTGATGATTCTGTAAAATAAAAAATTAGAATCTTATATCAGAATAAAGTAAATCTATTCAAATTCAATACTCTTTTCTGATTTTTCCATGAAAATAAAGAAATATTATATAAAATTTTAATTTTTTAAAAATAAAAATTGGAAAAACTCTTCAAAAAACCTCAAAGTTTGAAATTTACTGATGCCTTATTTGACATTTGAAAGATTCCTGAAATAACACAGCGCTTAGGGATCATTTAAGTGCAGTACAGGACAAGGCAGATCCTGGCTTTGCCTTAACTACAAAAGTAAAATATATAGTTTTCTACCATTTGCAATGGTTACTTGAAGAAGTCAGTAATAAAAATGTAAGTCGAATGCTGCAGCTTCTCAGATTTTTGCTAGTCACAATTCAGTAAATACAGAATGTATTTGGAAATAAGAGAGATTCTACTATGTTGATACTGGTTACCAACTCACCTTCTAGTGTCCTTGTGACTTTAGACTCAGAATCAAGTTTGTCATAAAAGAAGCCATTTTGGCAATTTTGCAAAATTGTCTCCACATGGAGTCCAGTAATAACAATTTTTGACCTACATAATAATCTTCAGGTCATGGTATTACTTCAGATCCCCAATCTCTAATGTTGGAATATAGGCTGAACATATTTTAGAGAAAGAAGTATTTTATAATAGATTTTAGAGTCTGAAAAAATGTAAAAGCTGTAAGAATAATAGTAACATTACAGCAAGCTCTTGCATAAGAGAAATTTATTGCACCATATTCCAAACTTTAAAATTCATAAAATAATTCACAAACATTCCTCTATATTCCCGACTTTACACTGTCCAGCACTTGCAAATAATTTTGATAGCTCTTCCCCAGACATTCAAAGCATAAAAAGAAAGTCAGGCCTCTGAGTCTGAGCACAGGAAGCTGACCTCACCCGGACTTGCTCTGGAACATCACTTTCAGGCATGTCACACGACTGCCTAGGCTACTTCCCTTCTCACTCTGACTTGAAAATGGGAAAAGAGGAAGATAGAAGGATGTTTTTAAGCTAAAAAAATTACAGTTTAAAGCATTCACATTTATGCTGGGCAAAGACTTACATGTTTAAACACTATGTTTGTCTATATAAGGGTTAATCCAGTGTGTTGAAACCCAGTAATTCAAAGTTTTTCACACAGTAACAAATTGATTTGAACAAAGATTTATCAGCAGGGTTTTAGGGTAACCAAGGAACCAACAGAACAAAACTAAGTGAATATTTGTGATTCTTTTACTTTTTTTTGGTCTATGCACATTTCATTTTCAGTTTTTCTGTATATTTAAATGTGGCAAAAATGGAAAAAATTATTCTGACTGAGGTCAGGCTGAACAAAGTAGTATTCCCAGATTCTAGAATTGTTTCTCTTTTTATTATGTATATATATACCTATCTATATCTATATCTGTGTCATATCTATATCTGTATCCATCTCTGTAAGCATTGATAGATAACTTAAATTTATCAACTGTCTCTAATGTTCATCCTTACAAGGAGATCTGAAGCAGAATAATTTCCATTTAATTTAAAGTATCTAAATATATAAAGATAAAAAATTAAAATTTGTTTAAATGCACCATGTAGTAATTTGAAACAGAAACAGACAGCAATTCCATAAATAATTCAGCAGATGACTGATGATTTTTAGATGGAAAAAAAAGTCCTGAATTTTTTCTTTCTGAAAAATGGAATAGGAAAACATAATTTCAATCCTATTCCTCTCTTCTGGATCATCCCAATTTTCATGTAAATATGCTTTAATACAAATATAAAGTAATATTCTTTCTCGATCCCTCTTGCCTCTTTAGCAACCATCACAGCGGTTTCTAGCATGGCTCTTCATTCTAAGTCCTCTGCTTTCTGAATAATCATAAACAACTTTGTTAACCTATCAATATATTGGTTTCTTTATCTGTAAAATGAGAAGGGTAATAATAGTACCTATTTCCTATGGCCGTTGGGGGACCCTAAAGTTAAAACATGTAAAATATTTTAAAACGACACCTGGCCCTTAATGTTCAACACATGTTAGCTAGTATTATTATCATGCAGCCACTTAAAAGCAAATTTTGAGAAGTCCTGCTATCCTCACAATTTTTATTGCTTTCCAGTGTTGCTTCTCTCCCCACGACTGCATGAAACCCTTGTCTGAGTCACCAATGTTGTTAAATGGGCACTTGTCTTTTCATCTTACCCTGCACTTTTCTCAGTGTTTGCACATAGTAAGTATCTGTCGACTGACTGAGTGGATGCATGATTTAATCATTTTAAATTATCCATGATGGAAAAACAAAATCAACACACACATACTTGTTATGCTCTGAATTTTTGTATCCCCCTAAAATGCATATGCTGAAGTTTTAATGCTCTATGTGATGGTATTAGGAGATAGAACATTTTGGGGGTGCTTAGGTCATGATTGGGATTAGTGCCCTTATAAGATACCCTAGGAGCTCCCTGCCCCCTTCAGCCACCTGAGGATACAATGAGCAGCCTGTGACCAGGAAGAAGGCTCTCACCTGACCATGCTGGCACCATGATCTTCGTCTTCCAGCCGGCCCCCAGAACCATGAGAAATATATTTCTGGTGTTAACAGTCTCTGTTATTTTCTTGTAGCAGGCCGAATGGATTAAGAAAATTGGTGCTGAGAAGTGGAGGTGCTGCTGTAATAAACACCTAAAAATGTGGAAGTGGCTTTGACCCTGGTAATGGGTGGAGGCTGGAAGAGTTTTCAGCTATATCCTAGGAGAAAACTACACTGCTGTGAAGGGACCATCAAAAGCCATTCTACTGAGGGCTCAGGAGAAGATAACAGCTACAGAACGAGCCACAACCTTCTCAGAGAACACAAAGTTGTTGTGAATAGAAGGTCAGCAGAAGGAAGGATGGTAAAGGCCATTCTGAATGAAGTCTCGGATGGAAATGAGGAACAGGATGATGGAGGAAAGGCCATCCTTACTATAAAGTGGCAAAGAATTTGGCTGAATTGTGTTTGTGTCTTAGTGTTGGTGAGCAATGAAATTGAATATTTGGCTGAAGTTATTTTTTTCTTTATAATTTATTTATTTATTTAATAAACTTGTGTATATTTAAGGTATACAACATGATGATTTGATTACATACCCATAGTTCAATGGTTACCACAGTCAAGCTAACTAACGTAAATGAAGTTATTTCTCAGCAAAAAGTTGAGGATGTGACTTGTCTTCTCTTCAATGATTATAATAAAATGAGAGAAGAGAGAAATGACTTAAAGCTGGAATTGTTCATCAAAAGGGCAACAGAATTTAAAAATTTGGAAAATTCTCAGCCTATCCGTATTGCAAAAGATAAGATAATATGTTTGGAAGAAAACAATAACAGTGTGACCAAGAAACCCTTTGATAAGGAGGTTAGTTCGACCTAAGGCCTTCATCAGCCACCCCAGCAGAAAAACAGCCAATGTCAACCCAAGGGGAAGGAGATGGGAAGGAAGGAAGAAAGGGTGTCAGACTTCTTAGGTTTTACAAGGCAGAGCCACAGAGCTATTGGCTGCGAACATGCCATGTTCTTCAAGACAAGGAAGGGGACCCCAAAGAGGATTCAGAGATCATCAGGGTGGCCTCCTCAGTTTCAAAAGGGAGTAGGATCACGTGGTTTTCAGCAGGTCAGGCGACCTCCCAAAGCCCTGGGGGGGTAGTGCTTCTCAAAGCTGTAGGGGCGGGACCGTGACAATCAAGGCATGGGGGCGTGGCTACCTCCACATAGATTTTGCAGGTTGGGGTCACTGGAGCTCTCATGGGCTGGAGCACATGCCCGTGAGCTGCAGACAGGCAAAGCCAACTCTGGCAAGCTGCCCCACCTGTTGTGCCGGCAAAGTGGGGGGTGGGGTTGGGTGCCCCGGTGGGTCTTAAGGTTCTGGGTTTTGAACTTGCTTGGGATCTGTAACTCTGTTTTCCTTTCTTTCTTTCTTTTTTTTTTTTTCCTTTTGGAATGGGAATGTCTGTCCTATGCCTATCCCACACTATATTTTGGGAACACATCACATGTTTGATTTCACAGATTCACAGCTGGAGAGCAATTTGCCTCAGGGTGAATTTTCTCACTATTTTAAGAAAATATTTATATGAGACTTTCGATTTAGGCTTTTGCGTTGATGCTGGAACCAATTAAGACTTTGGGGGCTATTGTCATGGAATATGTGTATTTTGTATGCAAGAAGGACATGAATTGGGGGTAGGCAGAGTGGAATGCTATGGTTTGTGTACCCCCAATTCATATGTTGAAATTCTTATGCCCAACGTGTTGGTATTAGGAGGAGGGGAACTTTGAGAGGGTAGAGCCCTCATACATGGGATTAGTACTCTTATAAAAAAGACATTACAGAGTCCTCTAGACTCTTCTGCCCTGTGAGGATACAAGAAGTCTGTGTCTCAGAAGACAGCTCTCACCTGACCATGCTGGCACTCTGATCTCAGACTTCCAGCCTCCAGAACTGTGAGAAATAAATTCCTGCTACTTATAAGCTGCCTAGCCTGTGGCATTTTGTTATAGCAGCTTTAATGGTCTAAGACACTTGTTTGCTCATTTTTTAAGCTCCTAGTCTTATATCTGGATGAAAGAAAGGGGAATAGAATCATAACTATTTTAAGAACAAATGTTGTTTTGTCCTTTGAGAAAACATCATTTTATTGTTAATGTTATAATTCTCTGTCTTCCAGCCTTCTCTTCTTACCAACTTTCTCCAAAATTCTTAATTTTCGCTGATTACACAGTGCTGTCTGATGGTTTTTACTCAGGTCCAACAGAAAAATGTCTCTAAAATTTATTCTACAACTATGTATTTAGAGTTAGATTCACTAGAAACTGTTCTATGGCCTGTGGAGAGATGGCTGAACAAGACGTATCTCTTCCCTAAAGTGGCTTCTAGTGTAGGCCAGAGGATAAATATGCAAACCAATATTTATAATGTAACATGGCCAGGTGCTTCATGAAGATAGGGTCTTGGTTTATCCTCTTCACCACTTTATTCCTGGCACATAATCTTACAATAAATGTTATATAATATTATAGTAGTATGCACAAGTCTGTCAGTGCATTAGTCTCTAAAACTCAGTTGGAAATGGGAAACCTTATGAGCTTTTAAGTCCAAATGCCCTAGGACTTAAGCTTTATACTTCATCTGAGTCCTGTGACAATCCTGTGAGCACTGTGCCTTTTAAATATTTTGTCTTAAATTTCTTTTCTGTATCACTACCTGTGCATCACCTAGGTTAGGCATTTGGAAATCCTGTGCATGAAAGGCAATATGATCAACTTAAGAAATTTTCCCATTATGTGATTGAAACAGACCTGGTAAGATTTCAAGGGCACTAGGAAAATCTCAAAAACAAACAAAAACTTTTCCCTTTTGGCTTGTTGATACCAGAAATCTCCCTGCCCCTGAGATTTATTCTTTTGGATGAAGGCTTTTAGCTTATTGAAGTGTAAATATCCCCAAAAGAGGAGCATATTAAATTATCAAACACTTAAAAACTTGCTATAATTGCTTTAATCAGATCCTTTCCTGAGAGCCAGAATTGATGGGAAGGAGCTCGTGAAAGTGCAGGAATATTGGGCTTGGGGACATCACTACCAGAAGGAAAGGCAGAGGAAGACAGGGGGTGCCTAGCACTGCCAGCTGAGAGTCTGTCCCTGCCAGGTGGGTTTGCTGTTGTCTGGGATCCAGCTTTTCTAGCCTAGTGGGACAGGGGTAACATCTGTGATGGGGGTTGTCAGAGTCCCACAGGTGCAGAAAATCTAGTTTTTTAGAAGTGGATTTGTAAATACAGAGAAAAGCAACTGGCACTTTGAGCCCCAGAGATTAGCAGCAGTAATGAAACTTGCAAAGACCTGCCCAAACCTGCTTTTTTTGGCGGTCAAGTACAGTTATTCAAAACAGCTAAAAGAGCATAAAATGCTTACCAGAAACAACCCAAATAATAGAGTTCAGTTTATCCTATGAGGATTGTTTGATATGTCTGAAAAGAAAAACTTAGTCCAATATAGAGAGTATTAGATATATAGTAACAATATCCTGATTTATCTGAGCAAATTTTGGCAGGGATGGAAGCAAATAGCTTTCATGTCAAATATAAACAATCACATATTCTTTCCTGGAAAATATAAATTAAATCAAAAATTTTTAAGTTGGACATCAAGACTGTGGAGGAGTAGGAAGCAGAGTTCACCTCTCTCCACAGAAACATTGAAAAAACATCTACAAGTGGAACGATTCACACAGAACAGCTACTGAGCACTGACAGACCTCAGACATCCAAAAAGACTAGAAAACCTCCACATAACCAGGTAGGACAAAATGAAAAAGAAAAAGAAGGAATCAGGACAGGGCCTGTGCCCAGGGAGGGAGCTGTGAAGGAGGAAAGGTTCCCGCACCTTGGGAAGGCTCCTCACCAGCGGGGAGATCAGCCTGAACAGAGGGAGAGCTTCCGGCCTCAGAGGAGAGAGCAGCAACTGGTTTGTGGAAGGCAAAATGGAGATTAGCCTGCACAGAAGGTCTGTACCAACACCCTGAGCTCCCCAACCCTAGACGCTCCTCTGTTGCTGAGGGTGGTGAGGGGTCTGGTAGTGAAGCTCAGACTCCGAAGCTCAGTTCCAGGGAGAGGACCAGGGTTAGCTGTGGAAACAGCCTGAAGAGATCAGCTAATGGCAACTGAGAGTATACTAGGAAGAAGCCTGGGACCACCAGAGAGGCAAGGCACCATTATTGGGAGGTACATGAGGAGAGGAGCAGGACCACCATGAGAACTTCTATACCTGTGAGCACTCCCAGGGAACAGAACACTGACTACAGGATCTCTGGGGGTGAGTGAGAGTCACCGCTGCCATTCATGTTGGGCTCTAGAGTTGGGCACTGGCCACCTCTTCCAGACCTGTGAGCAGATGCCAGGACCTGCCCCCACTGACCTGGAATGGTACAGACAGCTTTCCCCACTAGGAATTCCACCAGTGGGCCACAAGGACACACCCATACCTCCCCAGAAGAGGGTGGACGACTCCTGACACTAGAAATTCCACCAGCAGGCCACAAGGACACACCCATACCTCCCCAGAAGAGGGTGGACGACTCCTGACACTAGAAATTCCACCAGCAGGCCCCAGGACCTGTCCCAGGAGTGCACAGATAACTCCCCCCACTACAAAACCTGCCAGTGGGTGTCAGGACCCACCCCGCTGTCCTGGGAGTGCACAGATAGCTCTCACTACTAAGAATTCCGCCAGTGGGTGCCGGATCCACCCCACTGTCCTAGGAGGACACAGATAGCTCCCCCCCATGAGGAAATCCACCCAGAGGAGGGGCTAAACTCCACAGCTGAGCCCCAGGAGCTGTGTGACTAGGAAAAAGAACTGAAATCTCTCCTGATGGCTGCACAAACTGCAGAGTTATACCTCTGCTGATGGCTTTCTAAATTCAGCACCTGCAAAACATCCAAAAGGACAACAAGTGCTCTTGCAGGTGGGACGGGTCTGGCTTTAGCAGCTGTGGGCTCTTTGGGCATGTACACATGCGGGTTGGGCCAGACCAGAGTCTGAGCTGCCTCCATAGCTCCCATAGTGGGTCCAGGTTCATGACTACTGAAGTCCTGGTACCTGACCTCAGTGGACCTGCCCCAATGGCCTTGTGAAAACAATGTCTGAGAGTCCCCAGGCCCAATTGCCAGCATTCCCACAGTTAAGGTGGGGCCAAGAGCAGTGCCAACATCAGTGTACTTTGCAAGCCCACACGATGGGCAAAAGAGGACACACCAGAGCACATACACAGGTGAACATCTCCAGAGGAGGAATACTCAGTGGCTTCTTTCCCAGTGGGAGTACTCCAATACCACCTACTTCACATCACAGATCAGAAACAGAGCCTAGGAACAGATCTGTAGGTCTCTACTCCAACAACTAAGGAGCAGACCTTGCCCCTGATAGGGCAGTGACAACCTCAAAACAAAGGGATGGCCCTGATCAATATCTAGGGCAGGCTCTGGTCACTGTAACACCAATCAAACCCCCATCAAGAGGATAATGGCACAAGCCTCTGGACCAACCTAACCCACAAGGGGGCAGACACCAGAAGCAAGAGGAACTATGATCCTGTAGCCTGTGGAAAGGAGATAACAAACACAGTAAGTTTGACAAAATGAGATGACAAAGAAATAAGTTGAGGATGAAGGAGCAAGAGAAAAACAAATAAGAACAACTAAATAAAGAGGAGATAAGCAATCTATCTGAAAAAGTATTCAGAGTAATGACAGTAAAGATGATCCAAGATCTCAGAAAAAGAATGGAAGCACAAATCGAGAAGATAGAAGAAATGTTTAACAAAGACCTACGAGAACTAAAGGACAAACAAAGAGAAATGAACAAGAAAATAACCAAAATGAAAAATACACTAGAAGGAATCAATAGCAGAATAACTGAGGCAGAAGAACGGATAAGTGACCTGGAAGACAGAATGGTGGAAATCTCTACTGAAGAACAGAATAAATAAAAAAGCATGAAAAGAAATGAGGACAGTCTCCACTGGGACAACATTAAACGCACCAACATTTTAATTATAGGGGTCGCAGAAGAAGAAGAAAAAGAGAAAGGACCTGAGAAAATATTTGAAGAGATTAAAGTCAAAAACTTCCCTAACATAGGAAAGGAAATAGTCACCCAAGTCCAGAAAGCACAGAGTCCCATAAAGGATAAACCCAAGGAGGAACAAGCTGAGACACATGCTAATCTAACTAAAAAAATTAAATACAAAGGCAAAAATGTTAAAAGCAACAAGGGAAAAGCAACAGATAATGTACAAGGGAATGCCCATTAGGATATCAGCTGATTGTTATCAGCTGATTTTTCAGCAGAAACTCTGCAGGCCAAAAGAGGGTGGCATGATATATTTAAAGTGATGAAAGGGAGAAACCTACAACCAAGGATACTCTACCCATCAAGTCCCTCATTCAGATTCAACAGAGAAATCGAAAGCTTTACAGACAAAGAAAAGCTAAAAGAATTCAGCACCACCAAACCAGCTTTACAACAAATACTAAAGGAACTTCTGTAGGCGAAGAACATGAGAGAATAGAACAAAAGAGGAAGGAAAGAAAAAAGACCTACAAAAACAAACCCAAAACAATTAACAAAATGGCAATAGGAACATACATATTGATAATTACCTTAAATGTAAATGGATTAAAAGCTCCATCCAAAAGACATAGACTGGCTGAGTGGGTACAAAAACAAGATCCGTATATATGGTGGCTACAAGGACCCATTTTAGACCTAGGGCCACATACAGACTGAAAATGAGGGAATGGAAAAAGTTATTCCATGCAAATGGAAATCAAAGGAAAGCTGGAGTAGCAATACTCATATCAGACAAAATAGACTTTAAAATAAAGACTGTTACAAGAGACAAGGAAGGACACTACATAAGGATCAAAGGATCAATGCAAGAAGAAGATATAACAATTGTAAATATATATGCACCCAAAAAAGGAGCACCACAATATATAAGGCAAATATTAAGAGCCTTAAAAGGAGAAATACACAGTAACACAATAATAGTGGGGGACTTAAACACCTCACTTACACAAAGGGACAGATCATCCAGATAGGAAATTAATAAGGAAACACAAGCATTAAATGACACATTAGACCAGATAGACTTAATTGATATTTACAGGACATTCCATATGAAAGCAGCAGAATACACTTTCTTCTTAAGTGCCCATGAAACATTCTCCAGAATAGATCACATCTTGGGTCACAAATCATGCTTCGGTAAATATAAGAAAATTGAAATCATATAAAGCATCTTTTCAGAACAGAAGGCTATGAGATTAGAAATCAGTTACAGGTAAATAAAACCATAAAAACACAAACACATGGAGGCTAAAAAATATGTTACTAAATAACCAAAGGATCACTGAAGAAATCAAAGAGAAAATAAAAAAATACCTAGAAACAAATGACAATGAAAACACGATAACAGAAAACTTATGGGATGCAACAAAAGCAGTTGTAAGAGGGAAATTTATAGCAATACAATCCTAGCTCAAAAAACAACTCAAGGGCTTCCCTGGTGGTGCAGTGGTTGAGAATCTGCCTGCTAATGCAGGGGACACAGGTTCGGGCCCTGGTCTGGGAAGATCCCACATGCCACGGAGCAACTGGGCCCGTGAGCCACAACTACTGATCCTGTGCGTCTGGAGCCTGTGCTCCACAACAAGAGAGGCTGCAATAGTGAGAAGCCTGCACACTGCGATGAGGAGTGGCCCCCGCTTGCCGCAACTAGAGAAAGCCCTCACACAGAAATGAAGACCCAACACAGCCAAAAATAAATAAATAAATGAGTAAATTAAAAAAAAAAAAAGTAAATGAGTACTTTAAAAAAAAAACAAAACAAATAAACCTCAAATAAATAACCTAACCTTACACCTAAAGCAACTAGAGAAAGAAGAAAAAAAGTAAACACAAACTTAATAGAAGGGAACGAATCATAAAAATCAGAACAGAAATAAATGAAATAGAGATGAAGAAAACAATAGCAAAGATCAATGAAATTAAAAGCTGGTTTGTTGAGAAGATAAGTAAAATTGATAAACCTTTAGACAGGCTCATCAAAAAAACAAAAGGAGAGGACTCAAATCAATAAATTTTGAAATGAAAAAAGAGAAGATACAACTGACACTGCAGAAATACAAGGGATCATGAGAAATTACTACAAGCAACTATATGACAATAAAATGGACATCCTGGAAGAGATGGAAAAATTCTTAGAAAGGTACAATCTTCCAAGACTGAACCAGGAAAAAATAGAAAATATGAACAGACCAGTCACAAGTAATGAAATTGAAACTGATTAAAAATCTTCCAACAGACAAAAGTCCAGGACCAGATGGATTCACAGGTGAATTCTATTAAACATTTACAGAAGAGCTAACACCCATCCTTCTTAAACTCTTCCAAAATATAGCAGAAGGAGCAACACTCCCAAACTTATTCTATGAGGCCACCATCACTCTGATGTCAAAACCAGACAAAGATATCACAAAAAAAGAAAATTACAGGCCAATATCACTGATGAACAAAGATGCAACAATCCTCAACCAAATACTAGCAAACTGAAACCAACAACACCTTAAAAGGATCATATACCATGATCAAGTGGGATTTATCCCAGGGATGCAAGGATTCTTCAATATGTGCAAATCAATCAGTGTGATACACCAATTCAACAAATTGAAGAATAAAAAACGTATGATCTTAATAGATGCAGAAAAAGCTTTTGACAAAATTAAACACCCATTTATGATTAAAAAAACTCTCTAGAAAGCGGGCATAGAGGGAACCTGCCTCAACATAGTAAAGGCGATGTACAACAAACCTCCAGGAAACATCATTCTCAATGGTGGCAAACTGAAAACATTACCTCTAAGATCAGGAACAAGAAATGCATGTCCACTCTCAACCCTATTATTCAACATAGTCTTGGAAGTCCTAGCCATGGCAATCAGAGAAGAAAAAGAAATAAAAGGATTCCAGATTGGAAAAGAAGAAGTAAAACTGTCACTGTTTACAGATGACATGACACTATACTTAGAAAATCCTAATGATGCTAGCAGAAAACTACTAAAGCTCATCAATGAATTTGGTAAACTAGCAGGATACAAAGTTAATACACAGAAATTTCTTGCATTCCTCTACACTAACAACAAAAGATCAGAAAGAGAATTAAAGAAACCTCATTCACCATCACAACAAAAAGAATAAAATACCTAGGAATATACCTACCTAAGGAGGCAAAAGACCTGTACTCAGAAAACTATAAGATACTGATGAAAGAAATCAAAGACAACACAGGCAGATGGAGAATATACCATGTTCTTGGATTGGAAGAATAAATACTGTGAAAATGACTATACTATCCAAATCAATCTACAGATTCAATGTAATCCTATCAAATTACCAATGGCATTTTTCACAGAATTAGAACAAAAAGTTTCACAATTTGTATGGAAAAACAAAAGACCCCATACAGCCAAAGCAAACTTGAGAAAGAAAAACGGAGCTGGAGGAATCAGGCTCCCTGACTTCAGACTATACTACAAACCTACAGCAATCAAAAGAGTATAGTACTGGCACTAAAACAGAAATATAGATCAATGGAACAGGATAGAAAGTCCAGAGAAAAACCCACACACATATGGTCAACTAATCTATGACAAAGGAGGCAAAAATATACAGTGGAGAAGACAGCCTCTTCAATAAGTGGTGCTGGAAAAACTAGATAGCTACATGTAAAAGAATGTAATTAGAACACTCCCTAACACCATACACAAAAATAAACTCAAAATGGATTAACAACCTAAATATAAAACTGAATACTATAAAACGCTTAGACGAAAACATAAGCAGAATGCACTTTGACATAAATTGCAGCATGACCTTTTTTGATTCATCTCCTAGAGTATTGAAAATAAAAATAAAAATAAACAAATGGGAGCTAATTAATCTTAAAAGCTTTTGCACAGCGAAGGAAATGATAAACCAAACGAAAAGATACCCTAAGATTGGGAGGAAATATTTACAAATGAAGCAACTGACAAGCGATTAATCTCCAAAATATACAAACAGCTCATTTTTTGATTGGGTGGAAGATCTAAATAGACATTTCACCAAAGAAGACATAGAGATGGCCAACAAACACATGAAAAGATGCTCAACATCACTAATCATTAGACAAATGCAAATCAAAGCTGCGAGGTATCACCTCAAACCAGTCAGAATGGCATCATTAAAAATCTAAAACAATAAATGCTGGAGAGAGTGTGGAGAAAATGGAACACTTCTACACTGTGGGTGGGAATGTAGATTGGTAGAGCCACTATGGAAAAAGTGTGGAGGTTCCTTAAAAAACTAAAAATAGAACCACCATATGATCCAGCAATCCCACTCCTAGGTGTATCAGAGAAAACCATAATTTGAAAAGATACAAGCATCCCAGTGTTCATTGCAGCACTACTTACAATAGCCAGGACATAGAAGCAACCTAAATATCCATCAATAGAGGAATGGATAAAGAAGATGTGGTATAGAATGGGTAGGTGTAATTATCCCTGCCACACTCCTGCACACTCCCAGGCAGACAGAAGATGATTAAGGACATCTTGAAAACTCGAGCTCCCTACAGCCCTCTCCACTAATTGAGAAGTGGAGGAAGCATTATTGACCTCCCCCCCTCCTTTCTTTAAATTAACTGCTGGAGAGGAACTTCAAGATGGTGGAGGAGTAAGATATGGAGATCATCTTCCTCCCTACAAATACATCAAAAATACATGTACATGTGGAACAACTCCAACAGAAAACCTACTGAATGCTGGCAGATGACCTCAGACTTCCCAAAAGCTGACAGGGTCTTGGTGCTCCAGTGGGTGTCAGGGCTGAGCCTTGGAGGTGGGATAGTTGAGTTCAGGATATTGGTCCACCAGAGACCTCCCAGACCCTAGTAATATCAATCTGCAAGAGCTCTCCCAGAGATATCCATCTCAATGCTAAGACCCAGCTCCACTCAATGACCAGCAAGCTCCAGTGCTGGACAACCCATGCCAAACAACTAGCAAGACAGGAACACAACCCCACCAAATAGCAGAGAGTCTGCCTAAAATCATAATAAGTTCACAGACAACCCAAAAGAAACCACCAGATGTGGTTGTGCCCACCAGAAAGAAAAGAAAGAAAGTAGGCATAGAGGGAGCTTTCCTCAACATAATAAAGGCCATATATGACAAACCCACAGCCAACATCATTCTCAGTGGTGAAAAATTGAAACCATTTCCACTAAAATCAGGAACAAGACAAGGATGCCCACTCTCACCACTATTATTCAACATAGTTTTGGAAGTCCTGGTCACAGCAACCAAGGAAGAAAAAGAAATAAAAGGAATCCAAATCAGAAAAGAAGAAGTAAAGCTGTCACTGTTTGCAGATGACACGATACTATAAATAGAGAATCCTCAAGATGCTACCAGAAAACTACAAGAACTAATCAATGAATTTGGTAAAGTAGGAAGATACAAAATTAATGCACAGATATCTCTTGTAGGCCTATACACTAGTGATGAAAAATCTGAAAGAGAAATTAAGGAAACAGTCCCATTTACCATTGCAACCAAAAGAATAAAATACCTAGGATTAAACCTACATAAGTAGACAAAAGACCTGTATGCAGAAAACTATAAAACACTGATGAAAGAAATTAAAAATGATACAAATAGATGGAGAGATATACCATGTTCTTGGATTGGAAGAATCAACATTGTGAAAATGACTATACTACCCAAAGCAATCTACAGATTCAATACAATCCTTATCAAACTACCAATGGCATTTTTCACAGAACTAGAACAAAAAATTTCATTATTTGTATGGAAACACAGAAGGCCCCAAATGGCCAAAGCAATACTGAGAAAGAAAAATGGAGCTGGAGGAATCAGACTCCCTGACATCATACTCTACTACAAAGCTACAGTAATCGAGAGAGTATGGTACTGGCACGAAAACAGAAATATAGGTCAATGGAACAGGATAGAAAGCCCAGAGATAAACCCAAGCACATATGGTCACTTTATTTTTGATAAAGGAGGCAAAAATATACAATGGAGAAAAGACAGCCTCTTCAATAAGTGGAGCTGGGAAAACTGGACAGCTACATGTAAAAGAATGAAATTAGAACACTCCCTAACACCATACACAAAGATAAACTCAAAATGGATTAAAGTCCTAAATGTAAGACACTATAAAACTCTTAGAGGAAAACAGAGGCAGAACACTCTATGACATAAATCACAGCAAGATCCTTTTTGACCCACCTCCTAGAGAAATGGAAATCAAAACAAAAATAAACAAATGGGACCTAATCAAACTTAAAGGCTTTTGCACAGAAAAGGAAACCATAAACAAGATGAAAAGACAACCCTCAGAATGGGAGAAAATATTTGCAAGTGAAGCAACTGACAAAGGATTAATCTCCAAAATTTACAAGCAACTCATGCAGCTCAATATCAAAAAACAAAAACAAAACAACCCAATCCAAAATTGGGCTGAAGACCTAAACAGACATTTCTCCAAAGAAGATATACAGATTGCCAACAAATACATGAAAGGATGCTCAACATCACTAATCCTTAGAGAAATGCAAATGAAAACTACAATGAGGTATCACCTCACACCGGTCAGAATGGCCATCATCAAAAAGTCTACAAACAATAAATGCTGGAGAGGGTGTGTAGAAAAGGAACCCTCTTTCATTGTTAGTGGGAATGTAAATTGATACAGCCACTATGGAGAACAGTATGGAGGTTCCTTAAAAAACTAAAAATAGAACTATCATATGACACAGCAATCCCACTACTGGACATATACCCAGAGAAAACCATAATTCAAAAAGAGTCATGTACCACAGTGTTCATTGCAGCACTATTTACAAGAGCCAGGACATGGATGCCACCTAAGTGTCCATTGACAGATGAATGGATAAAGAAGATGTGCTACATATATACAATGGAATATTACTCAGTCATAAAAAGAAACAAAATTGAGTTATTTGTAATGAGGTGGATAGACCTAGAGTCTGTCATACAGAGTTAAGTCAGAAAGTGAAAAATAAATACCGTATGCTAACACATATATGTGGAATCTAAAAAAAAAAAAAAAAAAAATGGTTCTGAGGAAACTAGGGGCAGGACAGCAATAAAGATGCAGATGCAGAGAATGGACTTGAGGATATGGGGAGGGGGAAGGGTAAGCTGGGATGAAGTGAGAGAGTGGCATGGACATATATACACTACCAAATGTTAAATAGCTAGTGGCAAGCAGCCGCATAGCACAGGGAGATCAGCTCGGTGCTTTGTGACCACCTAGAGGGGTGGGATAGGGAGGGTGGGAGGAAGATGCAAGAGGGAGGAGATATGGGGATATTTGTATATAGCTGATTCACTTTGTGGTACAGCAGAAACTAACACAGCATTATTAAGCAATTGTACTCCAATAAAGATGTTAAAAAAAAAAGATATGTTACATATATATAATGGAATATTATTCAGGCATAAAACGAAAAATAAATGCCATTTGCAGCAACATGGGTGGACCTAGAGATTGTCATAATGAGTGAAGTAAGTCAGACATAGAATGAGAAATATCATATGATTTTGCTTATATGTGGAATCTAAAAAAAGGGTACAAATGAACTTATATAGAAAACAGAAGCAGAGTCACAGATGTAGAGAACAAACTTATGGTTAACAGAGGAAAATGGGGATGGGATAAATTGGGAGACTGGATTGACATACACATACAACTATATATAAAATAGGTAACTTATAAGGACCTGCTGTATAGCACAGGGAACTCTACTCAATACTCTTCAGTGACACATATGGGAAAAGAATCTGAAAAAATAAAAGAGTGGATATATTACATGTATAACTGATGCACTTTGCTGTACACTTGAAACTAACACAACTTTGTGATCAACTATACTCCATTAAAATTTTTTAGAAAATCACAATTTTAGGCAAACAGAGACCCTTATTTTAAAATGTGTTCCACAGTGATTAGTTCAGCAAAGCCAAAAAAGGCTTTTTAACACAAGGACCATCCACTACTATTTGTCCTTTCTTCATGCCAACTTTAGATTTTAATATAAGGCATGTATGTTCTAATCTTATGTGCTACATATTGATTCTCTAGGTGGGCAGTGAAAGCAAAGACAGAAGTTTAACTTCACAGTTTGTTTTCTTGTTAGTAAAAAGGGTGCTTTGAACAGGGTGTTTTCCTTCAGTTTTAATTGTCTCTGATGCAGGATTCATGCATCTGAAAACTGCCATGATTTTCCCATCTCCATGTTCCACCTATATTGTTTCCCCTCTTCATGTAACCATCTACTTCTTTCCCTTAATTTGAGATATAATATAAATTTGACATTCCCAAATTTCCTAGTAAATAAATTGACTCTGCATATCATGTAGATGAATTTGTAACTCTCTAGGAAATCTATGTAGTGCCATTAAAAGCATTACACTTTTTATCACTAAATTTCATTAAAATATCCATATATATGAATAACTTTAGTATAATTATATAAATAATACTATCTATATGTAACACAATGCTTCATTATAATTATGTGTATTCCATGTACATACTTATCAAAACCTTTGATATTTTATTTTATGTTTCAGAGAAGCAAGAAATATATTGTAATGAGTTGAAATGTAGGCAGCACTTTCCCAGGAAGTTTCTTCATATGGTTTCTTAGCCTTCAGTCATTTACAAAGTACCTTATGATTGTGGCTGTAGCTGACAACCTCATATATTACTATTTACTTCATGTTTCTTTGAAACAACTCAGGACCAACACTGCTACCCACTTATTTTGTCCTAAGCAAAAACACTCATAAAATCACAAGTTTGACGTGCAGGTTATAGCAAACCACACTAAAATAAAATTAGGACTAAAACAAAGAAAATAAAGCTTGTCCACACACTACCCAAAATTATCTCACATATGGGGAAAACACAGAGGCAGTTTGCATGTGAATTAATTAAGCTCCTGGGGTTGGGGTTAAGTATCCAGGTGTAGATTCCCACCCTGCTGCTCAGCTGTGTGACTGCCCTACTCCTGTTTCCTCATTAGTAAAATGGACATAATAAAATTATCAGCCTCACAGGGCTCTTGTCAGAATGAAGATTACATGTATAAAAAGTCAGGGCAGTTTCACACAGTGCATGATACAGATATGTTTTTATGCTTTTTACCATATATGAAGTCATAATTACATGGGTGTTTGAATCCATTGATTTTTCCACATGAGCACTGGTCCAACATTAGCTGTTCAGTTGATAATGAAGCCCGGATTATTTGATCCAAATCCAAGCTCCCAGAAGAGTTGCTGAAGCTTCTGAATTGGTCTAAATCACATTCCTGAGTGGTTTATTTCCTGGGAGAGTCTAACATTGTTTCGAGCACACATTAATCAATTCAAACTTTAATTCAAATATTTACTGAGTGGCTACTGTGCACGAGACAGAAGCTGTGATAAAGAAGCAGGCAGAACTCATCCCTGGGAGATTTGCTGACGACATCCATGGAATTAACCGAATCAACAAGGACAGAGCCCCAGGACAGGCCCACGGCCCCCGCCGTAGCTCGGGGTGTGAGGAGGGAGATGATGTCTAGATTAGGGGATCTGGGAAGTATTTGATGGGAAACTTTCAGATGCCAGGGACTCTGCAAAACCCTTTATGTGCATTGCCTCATTGACTCCTGACCACATGCCTGTAAGTTTCCCCCTTTTGTAGAAGCAGTAACTGAAGGGTGGCCTTACTGTAATAGTAAAGTGAAGCTTGGTTCCAGGTCCAACATTATAACATCTTATTACATTTATATCATTTAAATATCCATTATAAAAAAGAAACAGAGCCACATGTAGGGGTTGGAATTACTGTTTCAGTCGTGCTCCATTTCGCTTGCTATTTGCCATTTGAATGTTATTTATTCCAGTAATTTATTTCTTTAAAAAATTAAATGGCATATTGGTGTCCCATGAGCACTGGCACAGCTGCCAAAATAACTGAGACTCTTCTCCCTGAAGCAGCTTATATATTAGGAGAATAAGCTTATTTCAGTGTTGAGTAATTATATTTTTGAATATTGAAATCAAAATTCAAAACAATCAAAATGAGTATCCTTAGTCTGGGCTTAAACAACACACTTTAAATTTCACATTTCCCCAGTCTTTTATTTTTTATTTTAATTATTTTTAAAGTTGTTCCCAGTCTTGTAAAGGCCAGCCCTTTGTACATCTTCACTGGATAGACCAATTTCCCTGATCAGGGAGGAAGTGTCTCTCTGTGGTCTCTGTGGGCTCTGAGGTAGAGATGACAGTTATCCAGTGTTTGCCAGAAACATGCAATTTCAAAGTAATGCCTGACATTGCTATGCAGAGTGATTTTGGGGATGGAATTGTCTCCATATTGTCAAAATCTGTTCCAACATAATCTCCTTTTTTCCTCTCCTATTGTAACTATGGCTGCTGTGGCCCTGAGCAGAGCTGGGTGAGCTGTGGAAAATCTGTCAGGTGAGCAAGCTTAATTAGCCCAGAATAGTTCTTTAGCATTCCTGAAACCAAGCCCTAAAGACAGATATGATTAAAGTCTATAAAAAATAAAAATGTACTTAAAATGCTATTTTGAGCCTCATTAAACTTGAATTAGTCAACATCTATTTCTGGGGGCAGAATCAATTTGCATTTATTCAGTGGTTCTCTTTGGCCAATTAATATTTCTGTGATCACATTAAGTAACTTGAATCAAAACAAAAATACTTGAAATATGTAATAAGAAATTTACATTTGAAAAAAATGAAACTAAAAATCTTTAGAATTCAGACTCTGGTCCTTTGTGTCTTATGACAGAATTATATATGCAATTGTTGATGACTTTTTTTTTCCTTTCAGAGAATATCATATAGCAAAAAAAAAACCAAAAAAAAAACCCCACAAAATCAGTGTGCATAGGTGGCCATTTGTTTCCAGTTTAAAGAGACCAGAGTTTAACTGCCAAATAAATTAAGATGATATGGAACAAGTTGATGCTTTTAATTTTCATCTAAAAGGGGTCCCCAAAAATGCTTTGTCTTCTTTGCCATCAGGTAACTCCTTCAAAATATTTCTCTCTGGCAGATATGTACAGGATGTTCCTAAACTCTCACTCAGATGTATCTGGGTAACTTACTCTTTTTCTAATTTCATAGTACTGAATAAAAGGGTGTGTTTGAACCAAATTGTGGGAGCCTGTTGGGGATGGAGGTGAGGTAGTTCCAGGGTGAATATTCTGATTCTCATTATATAATAACGAGGTGCAAACTTTTTCCAAACAGGGAAGAGAGTAAATATTTTAGGCCTTGAGGGATACTTGATCTCTATAGTCGAGACTCTGTCCCTTTAGTGTGAAAGCAGCCCTGCACAATATGTGAACAGGTGAGGGTAGCTGTGTTCCAATGAAACTTGGATTTGAAAATGGGTGGCACTCAGAGTTGGCTTCAGTGTGTGGTTGGCTGTCTCCTGATGTAGTGTAATCCCAAGACGAATGAGATGAACCTAGTCCAGGGGGAATATCTGCCACCAGTTTTTCAGACAAAGCTGTGTTCTTTGTGGCTTTAATTTTGTGCATGAAAGCTATGAGGAGGGAATCAGGGGACATTTCCAGAAGGCCTGGTAGGATCCTCAGGCCTTTTGGTGGTGAAAATGGAGGCATCTCATTTGTCAGTGGATAATGATGCTGATCTTACTGAATATCCTGTCTGTACTGAATTCTTCCTTTGCCCTTTAAACAAGCAGAATTTATTTGATTTGCTCAGGTGGAGTCTCTTCTTCGTTCCTTTGCCATCTGTATCTGCAGCAGACATTTGTGCATTAACACCTGCAGCCAGATGGAGATGGTTAGAATAGCATCTCTGGGTTTCTTTCACCAGCTCCGGAGGTCTGTCGGGTAGGTTGAACCTGCTTCCAAGTGGCAAAGCTTTGTGGACAACACAGTGTGAAAGTTCATGATATAAAGAGGCCAGCTGACATAAATCGCTGGGGAAGTGCTCTGGTTTAGAAATGAGGCCTGAGGTTCCTTCCCAAGGAGTGAGATTTAGGTACCTCTATAGGGACTTCAGTCTCCATTCCCAAACTACCCACTCTCAGATCTCAGATGAAGAGCTTGCCTGTTCTTTCTAGGTTAGCCAGGCATGGCTATTTCAGTGCCTTGGTTGGAGTACTGGAACTCGGCTGTCTCACTCTCCAGGGTCTCGTCCAATAAACCAAGTGACATGGTATGTGGTATATGGTACATACTCATGCAGACAGGAGTAATCTGGGGTCATGTTGAATTGAGACAGTGTCCAAAGTGAGCCAAGAATTCAATGCCAGGAAGTGGAAGAAATTCACAGTTGATAGTAGGCTAAGTGGTCACAGGGAATGCAACTGCACATATCAAATTGGGAGAGGAATCAAATCCTAACTAACTGCATGGTTACTGGAACCAATGGCCAAGTGAGCCTAGTGCCTCCCGGGATAAAGAGCATCCATGATTTTACCACCAAAGAGGAACTTATGTATTATTTTCCCTTTTATACAATATCTTTTTCTATATCAGTGGTAATAAAGATGAAGAATCATAAAATGTAGGGGTTTTAAGGATAAAATAACCTCTAGTCTTTTTCTTCCTGGACTTCCAGATATTACAGATAATTCAAATTTCCACAAATATTAAGAGGACTAATATTGGCTTATATTTTTCTCTGTAAGAGCATAACAACTACCATAACTTGTATTATAATTTCAAATAAAAGAATATTCTATTGTCAAAAAATTGAAAAAAAAGATTAAGAAAGTGTTTTTATTCTTAAATAAATTTATAAAATTGAAAAAAAATCCTTATTTTATCCGGGAATGGTGAAAACTGACATTTGTCTATTAACCAATGTTTGGGAACCATTAACCTAATTTGAACACTATTCTGATATTTGAATTACTTTGGTAAACTCCCTGCAACATTATTTGCTGGTCTCTGCTTGAATTCTTCCAGTTATGGAAAATTTTGTACCGCCTAAAGTATGGCATTTGTTCTTAGATTTTAAAGAGTATTTCTAGAAAGACAAATACCATATGATATCACTTATATGTGGAATCTAAAATATGACACAAATGAACATATCGATGAAACAAAAACAGACTTACAGATATAAGGAACAGACTTACAGATATAAGGAACAGACTTATAGTTGCCAAGAGGGAGGGGGGTAGGGGAGGGAGGGATAGACTGGGAGTTTGGGATTAGCAGATGTAAACTATTATATATAGAATGGATAAACAACAAGGTCCTACTGTATAGCACAGGGAACTATATTCAGTGTCCTGTGATAAACCATAATGGAAAAGAATATGAAAAAGCATATATATATGTATAACTGAGCCACTTTACTGTGCAAAAGAAATTGAACACACACTGTAAATCAACTATACTTCAATAAAATGTTTTAAAAAAATAAAGAGCATTTCTACTTTGCACTGAAATCTGTCCTCCTATACCCACACCATTAGTCCTTATTTTAGTCTGCTGGGCTTTGCATAACAAAAATACCATGGACCAGGTGGCTTAAGCAACATAAATTTATTTTCTCAGCTCCAGAAGCTAGGAAGTCCAAGATCAAGTCAATTCAGTTCCTGGTGAGAGCTCTCCTCCTGGCTTTCCCAGGGCCACCTTAACACTGTGTCCTCACATGGCTGAGAGAGAGAGAGCTCTTAGCTCTTTTTAGGAGGGCACCAGCCCTAGAGAATTAGAGCCCCATCCTTATGAGATCATTTAAACTTTATTAACTCCAGATAGGCCCTATCTCCAAATATAGTCACATTGGATGTTAGGGCTTCAACATATGAATTTGAGGGACACATTCAGTCCATAAAAGTACTCATTCTGTCTCCTATTGCCATGTAAAACAAATATCATCTCTTTTCCATAGACCAACTCTACCAATATTTTATAACCTTGTAGCTTTCTGTAGCTATGCTAGTCTTTTTCAAATAATTTCAAGCCTTGTCAATAAGTTAGACCATTCTCTGAATGTGGGCCAAAATATCTTTATTACTCTTAAAAGGGGTAACCAAAGCAGTAATAATGTGAGCACATTTACTTAGTCTTAGCAAGAATTTGTAGTCTCACAATATTGACTGCTACTTATATATCTCTTACAATCTAATGTATGATTAGACTTTTCTAGCTACACCACAGCTAAACCATAATATTGACATTTATTGTACTTCCTTTCAGCTAGAACGACTGTTAAAAAAAACACATACATATATATGACCTCTAAATATGTTCTCCTATATCTTTATTCTTGTCTTAGTTTCTTTGACTTGATTTTAGAACCTCACATTGTTGATGACAACAATGACCTCAATATTGACAAAGAAAGAAAAGGAAAGGAGGGAGCATCATCTGTTGGGTGTTCATGATACCCTAAGCACTGGGATTTGCATGTGTACAGCATACACATTATAGTATTTAATCCACATGGCTGTCTTGTGATGTAGGTATTATTATCCAAAAACTGTAAATGAGGAAACAAACCTTCACAAGAAATAGATCTTCAATTTCTCTTCCACAACAGCCTGGTTTCATAATTTTGACCATTCTTTAACAATTTTAACTTTACATAATTTTCCCACACTTTGACTTCATGCTGGTGTGTTGGGAAGGGTAAAATATGCTCCTAAACAGGAGAGGAAAACATGGGTCATTACTAGAGACACTCTACGCCAGCTGCAACTTCACTACGACTTCTTCCTGTGTGTGCCATGTGGCCTTGACCTACCTCTTGGGTCAGGTTTTCTCGGTGCACCACAAACTGGAGCCATTTCTGACCTGGCAGTAACATTATGAGAGGTGAAGTATTATTTGTTATTTTCCTTAATCGTGAATACTTTTTTTTTTTTTGGTTCAGATTAGAGTTTTTGGAAATTCAACTATGAGACAGCAGTTCCAGCTTTCATGAAACTAAATATGGAACTTCGGATGGAAAATTATTTTCTCTCTTTTTTGTTTATTTATTTTACTACAAAGTACATATGGCATAGTAATAAAGGCCCAGCTCTATTTCTGTATATAATGGGTCTGCAGGATGCCAAATAGAAAACCAATATTCCTATTACTATGAAATGTACTAGCTAGGTTAGTGAGTGCCAGAGAAAGTAACTATTTCTTAAAGGAGGGCAGATTTTAAGGGACTTTGTCTTCAGTGCATATGTTATCTTGCTTCTATGCCTGTGGGCTCTCAGATGTACAAAAAACAAAAGAAGAAGGCTTAGTTGATCTAGACCTTTGCAGTAAAGGGACTCAGAATGTTTTATCTTGAAAACCTAAGAGAAACTCAGAAATGAAAATAAATCTCAGGCAAAAATGAACATGCTGTAAGTTTTTGTACACAATAATACATCCAAAAAGTTACCCTTTCTGGAAAATGTAGTTCCAAAGAATATGGAACTACAATGTATTCTTATTATCATACTATTGCATTAAGAACTATGAAAATGCATTTTTTAAGAAAATAATTTCATGATTTATTCAGCAAATATGTTCTTTGGACCTACTATGTGCCAAGTCCTGTCCAAGACCTTGGGGATAGAAATGCAAATAAAATGCAAGAAGACCTTAACATCTAGGGGAGGACACAGAAACATATAGAGTCGACTACTAAAGAGAATGTGTAAACAGTGCTATAGGAACACAAATAAGGGAAAGATGATTCTCCTCATGGGCCCCAGGAAGAATTCACAAAGTGGCACAATTTGAGGAAAGAGACATCCTGTAATCCATATTATATGCATATCATTTTTAATAGCGTATTAAAAATTTTGATCTGTATTCAGAATCAATTTTAAAAATTTTAAGTACATTTTCTAGATATTTTCTATAATAAAATCAATGCCCTCTCAAAACATAAATTCTCACAAATCTATCATAAATAAAACTTGTCTTGGGTTTCAGGAAAATGTATCACAAAAGTGTTGCTTTAATAATTGCATTTTTTTCTTTTTCTTCAAAGTTGCTGATAACTTAGGACACAACCTATTCGTAGAATTGGGCTACTCATTGTTTTGAGTGGCAGAATGTTTTGTGTTTCCCTGACCTCTAAATTCAGTGGTAACTATAATTTTAAATATAAGATGGACCTGTAACAGGGAGGAGACAAATCTGACTACATGTTGGGTCTGTTTCTTTTACTTTAACCTTTGGTTTCCACTGCATTTGTTCACTAAAAGGATACTGTCTGTGCATAATGGCCTGCCTTGGGGAACCCTGCCCCTCTGCCTGAACAACACTGGTTTAATCTGTGAGGCTCCACCTACACATGGATTTGTAACATGGAAGAGACAAATCTGATTACATGTTGGATCTGTTTCTTTTACTTTAAACAAACGCTTTCCGTTGCATTTGTTCACGAAAAGGATACTGACTGTCTATACATAAAGGCCTGCCTCAAGGAACCCTGTCCCTCTGCCTGAAAGTTAGACCAAAGTGCCTTTGTTCAGGGAAGCATCCTGACCCTGTCCACCTGTGGATGGCTGCAAGAAAGAAGAAATTAACACATCCCCTACCCGAGGCTGGCCATTCCAGGTGATATTTGCAAAACTTATGATCTTTTTACTTTACTTCTTCATCTCCTCCCCATCTCTGTGCTATAAAAGAAACTGGCAGCCAAACCCCAGTAAGATGGTTTACTGGAGACACTAGTCTGCCATCTTCTTGATCTGCCAGCTTTCTGTGGTCGGCTTCCTTGCCTCAACACCTCGTCTCCAACACCGCCTGTCGTGCTGTGAGCAGAGCGAGCTTAGATTTGGCAACAGACACACGCATGGAAATGACATTTACAGGCAGCCAATACTTTTTTTATGTTTCTCCAAGTGTTTTCTCAGAAGCCTCTTTGCTTTCTTGAACTTGGAATAAGTTGAATTTTATATAGCTGTTAGTTTTAGGCTATTTAGTAGGGTTTTTCCAGGATATTTTTTTTATTACCTCTGTGTGGGATTGCTTGAAGACTCAACATAGAGTGATGATATCAAATATCCTCAAAGAAGCCCTCAACAATTTGTTTGCTGGAGTTAGTGCTGCCTTTTTATCACCTTGTGATTTTATACAAAAGTTTCAACTTCAATATCTTCAACATCAACTGCTTTGAAGTCATTCCTTCAAACAATAACTAGGAATGACAACAGGGGAGATAGAGAAAACAGTGTGCATTGCCAACAAAATCTATACTGAAAATCACTAAACATGAAGATAGGAACACAGTTATAGATCAAGTTGTAAATGAATTTTAGTAGAAATAACATTTAAAATACAAGGGTATATTTTCCATGGTCCTAAAAATAGTTATTTGAATGACAAAAAAGAGTCAAAATAACTCTTGCTATTGATGTTGAAGACTTCTCTACTCTGAGAAGTAGAGGTTGCTAATTAATTATCTGAGGATAACTGGTACTCAGACAAGACCACTTAAAAGCAATCTATTTGTAAATTGTATCAGCATCTTGTAATACAAATGAAAAAGTATTTCCTTGTGATACTATTTCAAAAATATATGACTAAATACCTGATTTTTAATAAAAATGTTAAAATTACAGAAAATACGGTGACTGTGCTTTAATTATTAGAACAGACCAAGAATGAATCAGAGATTGTCTCTAAGTTTTGGGGGGTGGAGGAAAGGAGTGGGAAGGCATAACCCTAACAGAACAGTATATCAATATGAAAGAATGAATTTACTTTCATTTTTTACTTTAACAACAATGCCATGAATAGGGTGATCACTGTGAACCTATTCTGAGGGTTCATCAGTTTTCCCAGGGCCTCATTTAATCTGTCAAAATTCAAATCACTCTCTTTAAAAGTGGCTATCCTGTCACCATCCTTCTGGACTTCCTTTTCAATCTTTAATGTCAAACTCTGCCATATTCTCATTTATCTGTTATTCTGCCTGTGATTACTTTGTTTTCACTATCAATTTATTCAACACTGAGAAGTCTCCCAGCTTTCACAAGATATGCTGTTTTTCCTTTGACAAGCAATTTGAACTGACTTTTCCTTGTGTTTTAACACTTGACAGTGGGCCCTCCTTTCCATGTTGATATGATGGGTTTAACACTGATGTTAAGCTGAGAAAGATGCTTGGATGGGAGGGATTTGAAGGCAATCATTTCATTACCAAATGTTTTCATGCCATGGTGAGTTTTCTTCCCTATGTAACATACTAGCTGTGACTTAGACAAATTATTTAATATTTCTAGATTTAGTTTGTTCCTTTGTGTTCCAATGGAGATTATAATAGTTCCTGCCCCTTGGGGTTGTTATGATGAGGAAATTAACTATTTTCTATAAATATCTTAACAGATTGTCTGGCTCAGAGCATGTGTTCAATACATGTTGGCTATTACTTCATTAGAAACTATACAAAATCATCTTCCTATCAAACAGTCAATAGGAATAGCACAGTTTATGGACGATGACTTGGACTAAGAACAACTCAAATTAAGCTAAGCCTTCTTTCCTATTTCTTAAATTTTATTTTGTCACAGCAACACATAGAAAAGAAATTCAAATAACTCCACAATAGCATGAAAAAATAAGGTATGTCATTACTGAAAATTTATAAAAGAGAAAAGGGAGGCAGAAAAAGGATACTCATACAACAAGATTTTCTAAAAAAGTATCTTTAGACATCCTTCCTTCTCCATAGATCCCCACATTTTCAGTAGCTGGTCAAGCTCTTCTCTTGCTTTTTACCCCAATCTCTCTTGTGAATTTTATGACACACACCACACACCCCTTACCCTCTTTCTTCAGTATTCCAGACTTGTACACACATTTGACTTCCTCTCCTTTCTTACCCACTCAAATTTAGCCTCCAGGCTTTTTCCTGTTCTCTACACCAATCAATCATATCTTCCCACCAAAGATCTAGGGACTAGGCAAATCCATCAGGAATCCTCCATAAAGACCAACAAGGAGACATCCCTCGCTCCTGCTCTCCTGTCCTTAAAGCCACCTGAATTTGGGTCAGCCAGGTTACCATCTCAGGTTCTTCACCTATAGAATGAGGGATCTGAACTCTGTGATTTCCAAGCTGACTTTCAACTAAATTTTTGTATGAGTTTCTAGTTATATAAATTCCAAATTTAAGAACACTATACATACTTGGAAAATGAAAATAAATTTTTGATCACTTTTGCCAAGAAGATTCTTGCTCAATCAGGGGAGGATACAAATCCCATGCTCTAAACAAGGAAAAACCTCATTTATTTCTTTTTATCTTCCCTGTCAATGGCAAATAAATCTATTCCAGCTGAAGTAACACACTTTAAAGTTTCTTTACCTTCAAAGTATATCTGCTTATTAGAAAAGTCAATTTAGTTAATCCAAATTAAGTGGCTCTTGGAATTTTATTGAAGGGTAAAAAAACCACTTTTTTTATACTTTCAAAAAGCCCTGAACAATAAAAGATGACTATTTAATTTTTTTTTTGTCCTCACAGGTTTTTGCTATTTTTACTGTTTAAGGATTATTCAGTTTAAGTGTTTGGACATAAAGTGGATCATTCAGATGAACATCAAGTAAAAGTAAACATGATGGTGAAGTCAGAGAACAATGAAAACAATCAAGGACACAAAAAGAAAAACCCAAACAAAAACCAGAAAGGAAAGACACAGAAGAAGAAGATCCCTTTCAGTTAGCAATAGCTATAATAACCTAAGGAACACTGGCAACACAATGGAAGAATGAGCTAGGGATAAGAACAAGGGAGAAAAGAGCAGGAATGTAGAAAAAGAGCAAAAGGGAAGGGAAGTAACAATCAGAAATGGTGACATGTGGGCGACACACGTCTCTGGAGTGTGAAGCAGTGAAAGCAGAGAACGGATGAGTCATTAGAGAGGAGAGAGAAGCACCCCAGGGCAAGCTAAGTCCCAGCATCCCCATGCTTAGGCACCCCGTGAAGTCCAGGCAGGTCAGTCCACCTTGAAGGCGTTCAGACACTGTGGGAGCAGCCCGTGGGCATGCATGGGAGGGTCACAGCCTGCAGTCTTTGACATCCCTGTGCTGGGGATGCACCACATGCTGCACAAACAACACAACCTTTAGTGTCTAATCTGCACAGGCACTTACCTGAATAGAGTCCAGAGAGTTACATTGTCTGCAATGTGCTTTGAAAATATGTTACTGTAAATACTGATGCATGTATGGATATGAAATACTTTTAATCTATACACCTCAGAGTATGGCTGCAATCTTGTCTCTATCCTACGTTTTCTCTTTCAGTAAGAACTTGCCATTTCTCCATCAAGAAGTAAAGTCTATTTCTGCCTGCCTTTAATATGGGCTGACCTGGTAACGACATCATGAAAGCAATAGAAGTGATATTTTTCTAAAATAGTGACATTTTAGGAACCCAGAAATTATGAAGGTCTGGCAGCTTCTGCTTTTGTGCTCTGAGAAAAGCCGATCACTGTATAAGAAGCCTAAGTAACTCGAGGTGGCCATGTTGTATGTGAAAAAGCCCAAGCTAGCCATATAAGAGGTAATGAGGGGGAAAATATCCATCTATATAACTAAAATATAATTCAGATATATCTATCTATATCGATATTGATATTTATATCTATATCTAATTTATATCTATCTATATCTATATCTATATCTGTATGAGAGAGAGAGAGTCCCAGCCATCCCTCTGCTTTTCCAACCATCCCTGCTGCAATATAAGACATGAGTGAGGAAGTCATTTTGGATGTTCCAGCCACAGAAGTGGAGCAAAAATAAGCTCTTCTCACTGAGTACTATCAGTACTGCAGGATTGTGAGCAAATAAATGATATCTGTGTTCTAATGCCTAAGTTTTGGGGTACTGATTCATTATGAGGTTGGTTACTTAACACTTCGGATGTACAAAATATATTTTGTCAATTAGTACCTAGGATGTTAGCTCTAACATTTTAAATGAAAGAAATGAGTACGTTCCAGGTCTCTGGTCATTTAGAAAGATTTCATAATTAAGTATACAAATATGGCAATCACAGAATTGCTCTTGGTATGCAGCCTCATTTGTTGTTTTATCCTCACTTTACAGGAGAAGCTGTCACTTGACTGTACCACAAAGCTGTCTGCTGTTGCAGCCATCAGAGTGTCATGCATTAGCCTTAAAATTAACCTTACACTCAAAAATGAGTTAAGGGACCTAAGGACATATGAGATTTTCCCAGGCTAAATGGTGTGATGATGCAACATTTTTATGCTTCTTGACTGATATGTATTTGACAGAATTTAACTTAGGCTTTCTTTCTTTGTTACATACCTCCCACTGGTGAGATTGTGGGGAAAGGCACATAATAGACACTACCTACCTCTAATGACAAGAGTTATAGATATTTACAAAAATCTGTAATGGCTGAAAAGGATGTTGACTCTCTGGGCAATGCAGTTAGTCTAAGAAGGGGAAAAGGAGAAGTTCCATTATAGTAGATATATTTCTCCAACTTGTAGTAATAGATTTCTTGAGAAGGACAAAGGAGAAGAGACAGACAAAAGTTAACATATATTTGAAAATTTAAAAAAAGATACATTTTGTATGAGACCCTATGATATATGATCTCAAATATCAGAACTGGTAACTCATCAAAGCATTTCCAACATGAAGCTATCCTGTTGTCAACAACTGTATTTTCCTTCATGTTTACCAGTATGCCTCATGCCAATTTAAATCTAGTCTACTGAAATTAATACAATCCAAAAATAAAATTAAATTCAGTACCTTTCTAGTCAGTAAACATGTGTGAGTCCCTGTAGACTCAGATATCAGCAGTGGAGATTAAAAAAACAAACACGAAAAGTCCATCATTTCAGAAGTATATGCGGTAGTGGAATAAGACAGAAGACAAAGTGATGATTGCAGTAGAAGCAAGATGAGAAGTGCTAGAAGACACACAAATACATGTTGCCAAGGAATCCTATTAAGTGGAGACTAACTCAGACCTCACTGTCAAAAAGCTGCCGGGGAATCAAGGAAAGGCGACAGGAGCTGCTGCTGCTGATGATTAGAGGAGGCCTCCAGACAGAGGGGGGACAGACATCAAAGGCACAGGGCAGGCGGGGTCTGGAGACAACCCCTGGGAACTACTGGGCTGCGGAGAATCCGAAACCCCTGCAAAGGGAGGTGCCTACGGGGATAAAGTGGGTGTTTGCAAACCAGTGTTCAAAGAGGCTGGAGAATTTAAACACAGTCAGGGATATGGTATCTTAGAAACTCTCCTCTGACAGCCCTGGGGAGACATACTAACCGGAATGCCAACGATTTCTAGAAGGACGTGCTGTTTTGTTTTCCCAAAGTTGTCTTTTTGTTTCTTTTTTTTTTGTTTTTTTGTTTTATTTTTTAACATCTTTATTGGAGTATAATTGCTTTACAATGGTGTGTTAGTTTCTGCTTTATAACAAAGTGAATCAGTTATACATATACATATGCTCCCATATCTCTTCCCTCTTGCCTTTCCCTTCCTCCCACACTCCCTATCCCACCCTTCTAGGTGGTCACAAACCACCGAGCTGATGTCCCTGTGTTATGCGGCTGCTTCCCACTAGCTATCTATTTTACGTTTGGTAGTGTATATATGTCCATGCCACGTCTCACTTTGTCACAGCTTACCCATCCCCCCCCCATATCCTCAAGTCCATTCTCTAGGAAGCAACCTAAGTGTCCATCAACAGATGAATGGATAAAGAAGATGTGGCACATATATACAATGGAATATTACTCAGCCATAAAAGGAAACAAAATTGAGTTATTTGTAGTGAGGTGGATGGACCTAGAGTCTGTCATACAGAGCGAAGTAAGTCAGAAAGAGAAAACAAATACCGTATGCTAACACATATATATGGAATCTAAGAAAAAAACAAAAAACAAAAGGTCATGAAGAACCTAGTGGTAAGATGGGAATAAAGCCAAAGTTGGTTTTAAACTCTACACTCTCCCTGGGATTTGGATTCGACTACAGCGCAGAACCGGTCTGAGCTCACTTCTGAGCCTCACCCGCTGTCTCATGGGAATCTCAGCCCCACCTGCCCAGGGCGCTTCAGACTCAGGTCAAAGTGAACTCGCCATCTTTCCCCGTCGACTTGCTTCCCTTCCAGTATTTTTTTACCTCAGGTTTGGTTTTCTCAGCTAGCTAATCAGCTCAAAGCAGAAGCCTGGCTGTTTTCCTTGACTCCACCCACGACTTCAACTGAAATCCAATTGTGACGTCTTGATTTTAATCCAAATTTTAATAAAATCTGTTTCTTCTTCTCTAACTCTTACTTCTCTGTTCAAATTAAGACTCTCATTTTCTCTTGTCTGAAGTATTCAGCCTTCTCTTACAAAATCTCCCATCGTCTGTTCTCTTCTCCGAAATATAGAGCTGCTAATGTAATTTATTTAAAGCTTAACGTCTGATCCCACTGGATAAATTCCAGGTCCTTAAATGACATCCAGGGTTTTCCAGGATCTAGCCCCTGCATCCTGTCCTGGAGGCATCACTTATTCTCTCCTGCCTTGCACATTGCCTACTTCGGGGACGCTCAGCTGTCGGCATTTCCTCACTCACACCTGGGTTTCTCCCTATCTTCAATCACACTGGCTCACCTGTTACGTGGATTCATCCCTTCTCTTTCTTCCAGGCTGTCACTGCCGTCTCTTCAGACTCCATTCACCTCTTAGGACCTGAGCTGGGTTACATGCCCATCCCCTTCATACTCCCCAATCCTCAGGACACGTTGCTCTTGGGGTAATTTATAGGATTATATCTCTCCTTCCTTCAGTTGTCTGAACTCCAAAAGAGCAGGGCCTTTTGTACTCGTTGTTATATTTTCAGTGTTTGCATATCATTTGACAAACAATAAAGGCACAATAAACATTTGCTGAAGAATGAATGAACAAATGATACCACACCCAGAGGCCAGATAAATTCACTGTAAAATAGCCTATCCCAGTGCTGAGTAATGCTTCTGTGGAGCTGCTCTGCGGCTACATGGCCACTCACCACATGGGGCTACTGAACACTTGAAACGTGGCTGACCCAGGCTGAGATGGACAGTAGTGTAAACAACACAGTAGATGTCAGAGACTCATTATGAAGAAAAAGCTTATAATATACCCTATTAATAATGTTTTCATGTGGATTACATGTTGAAAGGATAATATTTTTGACATGCTGGGTTAAATAAAATAGATTATTAGAATGAATTTTGCTCACTTCTTTTCAATTCTTTAATGAGGTTACTGACAGATTTAAAGTTATAAATGTAAAATTATACTGGACTATATGTAGACTATTTGAAATATTCTTTCAGCAATTTTCTAGGTGGAGCCTGAATGTGATTGTTCCATTGACCAAACAGTTGTGCTTTGATAATCCTCATCGCAGAGAATCTTAGCTGGTGCCCATGAACCTCAACACTGAGAGGATTGTTTGTTTGTTTTGTTTTTGTAATATATCTATTGTTGTGGTTTCCACTGATGTGGTTCTTCATGGCAAAGACCACGCGTTAGCTGTTCATTTTCTGGGTTCTAGCACAACAGCTGGTTTGTAACTTGTGTTGCAGAAATGGCTGAAAGATGAAGGATGCCCTCTGCCAGAGGTAATAAGGGAAGGTCGACTGCTCCAGCACATATGGGTTTTGCACATTTCATATAGAAAAAGCTATTTGAAGATTTAAAAATATGTTTTCTAGTTTAAAATTTAGTGTTTTCAGAATACTGCTATCACTTATGCTATTAACTAATATTCCAAAAAATTGAAAGTATGGTGAAATAATTTCAAAAATGCTACATGTTATATTCCTTTGCTTAGAGATTAAAATGAACATTAACATAATAAAGACTGGGTAGTTTTTCAGAGAAAAAGCAAAACAAACAAAATAGCCTGTGTAAACAGGTTTAACTCAGTATTTCAAACTTTTTACACTAGTTGACCATTAAGTCTTTTAAAATCATTTAACAACAATTTTATCTGCTCTTAGGAGCATCTAATCAGTAGGCAGGTAATCATTAATTTTTCCTAAATGGTACCTTCCTATGTTTATTTTGTAATAAACCATAGATTTATCCAAAATCAGTGATTCATTTTTGTTGCCCGCTAAAGAAAACATTGACCCCAAGAAGTTAGAGAGAGGTTTTGTGAATATTTTCATTAGTATATAAGATCCATGAAGATGAAGCTTCATCTGATTGCTCAACAGTGAATCCCTAACACAGGACAATGCCTGACATAGTAGATATTCTCCAGATGGATGGATGGATGGATGGAAAGAAAGATAGATGGACAGATAGAATATTTTTGATAAATAAATGAATACATTTTTGATCTATTTTTGTTTGCAATTATCACATTTAAAAATATACCAATGAATTAAGATGACTTTCAGAGTATAAATTGACCTAAAATGAGATTCCATAAAATAGTTGAATCTAAGAAACAAATTATTCCAGGAGTTTTTATTTAGTAATAATATTAAATATGTTTTGATTTATTTTGAAACAGACATTGTATTAAAGCAAGTGGCTTAATCTCACTGTGCTTCAATTTCCTTAGCTGTAAAATATGAATAAGTACCTATGTGTAGGATTAAATGTATTAAGGTTTAAACAAGCTAACCTATGTAATGAATTTAGAGTAGATCCTAGCAAAACAAACAAAGAAACAAACAAATACACGCTCCAGAATGCTTGTTTACTTGCTGAATAACTGAGTAGGTGAATGGCCCTCTTATTGTGTAGATGTGATTCCTCACATCAGTGATAGAGACTTAGGGATAAAGTATAGAAGCCTACGGAACAGTCGGCAGGCAAGAGTGGAGAGTGAAGGACAAAATTTCAAGAAATGCAGAAAACACTCTTGGCTTTCTTATTCTAGAAAGGTAGATGAATTAAATTGCCTTAAATGCCCGGAAACTGCATATTTATTAATCCACTATTATAAGTAAGTGATGTAAAAATAAAACATATATTGAACATTTTAGGAAAACAGAATGGTGTTTATGTTTATACTGAGTATTTAAGAAATTGTTTAACAGATGAACTGGGATCAAATGTTTCATAGCATGAACATCCATTTCACTATCACAATCAATTTCAAAACTTTTGTTTCCAGAGTGAAATACACGAACTAGAAATAACTTCATAAAGTTTTTTTATGTTTATTTAGCACAAGATAGAATTAAATTTCAATTTTGGAAAGAAACTCAAAATAAAATAATAGTAAAGGATAACAGTTATTCAGTTCATACTATGCAATATCCTAACTCTTCTTATTACAACCCTAAAATGATGACATCTCCATTTTGCAGATGAAGAAAAAGAAGCCAAGCAAGGGTAAGTGGCTTGCCCAAGGCCCATGCTAAGAATTGAGGGAGCTGGGGTTCTAACTCCAGATCTCCGATTCTTCTTCGTTTTGGAGCTCTATTTTCTCTTCTGAATGAATGTTTGTAGTGAGGTCATTGAGTCCTTAAAAAGCACTGTGTCATGGGAAAATGGAGCAGGTCTCAAAAACAGTAAGTTGCCAAAGTCTTGGCACTAAGAGGGTTGGTTCTAAATGATCAGAAAGTGAGTTTTGTCTTACCATGCCATGTCACTAGACACTGCTCATTTTTGTCTTTGAAGGAGCCAGTATAGTTACTGACAAAGTTTTAATAACTTTGGATTATGTAACACTTCACAATTGACTTTATGAAGTACTTCATTTTTGTCTTTATGGGTTATGTTGCAAATTCTCTGAATTCATGTTTCACTTATTTTCCCAACGTCACAGCCTTCTTAAATTTTACATTATAATTTTTGTGAGATCATTCACCTGAGGGCTCTGTTCTGTAGCCTTTGGTTAAATTAGCCTGAAGTTCTTAGATTTTGCTAGAAAACTATCTCCCAAATTAATATCCTCAAAGCACTTAAGCCAAAAATTGATTTTATTTTACTTGCTGTTGAGTTACTTAGATTATGCTGCAAAATTAAATAGGGTTTTAAAATTATGATCTGTATTACTACAATTCCCTAACCAATAAAAACTTGATTATTTCTTGCTTGACTTTACCCATTGTCTCCTAACCACTTACAAAGAAATGTTGAAGCACTTTGATTTTAATAAATCTATTAACATAAAAAGGTGCATATGTATTTTTTTTGTCCATAGTTTAATCTATGGATGAGATGTGTAATTGTGAGGTTTTGTTGACCTGTTTGTTCATTTTAAAATGAAAACTCTGAAGCTTATTATAAATAAATGGAAATTTAGGCAGGAACAGAAGGAACACCAAATGGGAGTCTTTCAAGAGGTGTCCTTAGGGATGTTATATGCAAGTTAGGTTATCCTAGGTGAGCAGAATATAACAGAATTTGTGACTTGGCAGGATCTTAATATAAAGAATATCTGTGTAATTCACACTTGAGTAAATAGTGTATTACATATACTATTTAATACCATGTATATTATATATATTAAATATTATATATATATATATATAGTATATAGCATAAAACCACAGAATTTTGAACTGGATTAGACTTTGAAAACTAATGCAGTCCCAACTTCATCATTTATAGAAGAGAGGTTTGAGATTTAAAGCAGTGGTCAACAATGCAAAAAATACTCTTTGTTTTTGAGGGAGGGCAGAAGTATGATGAAAAATCAATGTCTGCATTTCAAGTCCAGTATTTTTTTCCACCAATCCAAGTTGTTGCTTAAAAGAGCATATAAAGGTATTTAAAAATATATTTTTTTCTACACATAGAAACATTTGTCAATCTGCAACATTTATTTGTACCAGGCAGGATTAGAGAGCATTACATTATAGTTATCATGTCCTTTGAGGTCAAAGAGTTTGGCTTAAGTACCAAAAAGCTATGGAGTGGGCTTAATATATATGTGCCTAAGATGTGAACTTGTACAATGAAAATAATAATATTGATTTGTGGTTGGGATTCTGGTGAGTGATCACCTAGTGTGTAACTGACTAAGAAACCACAGAGCTTTCTATCTGGTCTACTTTTGTCATTCATAGCCTCATCTCTTTTCAAACTCAATACCAATATTGCTCAAAGCTGAGTGGCATTATTCAAGAAAAAAGGGTTCAGGACTCTTCAATATTAACTTAAAAACAATTTTAGTAAAATGTGTCATTTTATGCAAAATATAAAATCAGAGGAGTGACATCAGCAAGATGGCAGAGTAGGAAACCCTGAAACCTCCTTTCTCCCACAAACACACTGATTCAGCAACGGTTCATGGAAAAATTCCCTTTGTGAGAAATTAGAAGGTAATTGAAAGGCTCTAATGCACAGACATCAACACGGAGAATCAAGAAAAAAATGAAAAATTAGGCAAAGATGTTCCAAAAAAAGGAACAAGATAAAAATCCAGAAACTGACTCTAATGATATAGAGTTATATGATTTACCTGACAGGGATCTAAAGTTAACTCTCATAAACATACTCACCAACATTAAGAGAAAGATGAATGAAGAAATGATAATTTCAACAGAGATATTAAATATAAAATAAAATACTAAACAGAAACAGTGGAGCTGAAGAGCATAATAACTGAATGGAAAAATTAGCTAAAGGGGCTCAACAAGAGACTAGATCAATTAGAAGAAAGGCTGAGTGAACTTAAAGGCAGGTCACTGGAAATAATTCAGTCTAAGGAGCAAAAAGAAAATAAGAATAAGAAAAGGGTAGAAGCTTAATGGAATTATAAGAAACCATCACACTGACAATATGTGCATTGTGAGAGTTCTAGAAGAAGAGATAAAGAAATAACCAGAAAGTGTTATTATCTTTCATTATTAAAAGAAATAGTAGATGAAAACTTCATAAATCTAGAGAAGGAAATAGACATCACATCTAAGAAACCTAAAGAACATCTAAATATGATAAACCCAAAGAATCCACACTGAGACACATAATCAAATTGCCCAAAGTCAAAGACAAGGTGAATTTTGAAAGCAGCAAGAGAATGACTTTTCACATACAATGGGACACTCATAAGACTGAGCAGATTTTTCAGCAGAAATCTTGCAGGTCAGAAGTGAGTGGAATGATATATTCAAAATGTTAAAAGAAAAAAAAAAACTGCCAAGGAAGAATACCATATCTGGAAAAACTCTCTTTTATTTTATTTTATTTTTTATTGGCATATAGTTGCTTTACAATGTTGTGTTAGTTTCTGCTGTACAGCAAAGTAAGTTAGTTATACGTATACATATATCCCCTCTTTTTTAGATTTCTTTCCCATTTAGATCACCACAGAGCACTGAGTAGAGTTCCCTGGGCTATACAGTAGGTTCTCATTAGTTATCTATTTTATACATAGTAGTGTATATACCTTCTTTTAAAAATGAAGGAGATATAAGACTTTCCCAGACAGATGAAAGTTGAGGGAGTTTGTCACTACTAGACCTTCCTTATGAGAAATGATAAAAGAGTTCTCCAAGTTGAAATGAAAGGATACTAAACAGCAACATGATAGCATAAGAAAGGTAAAACTTCTTGGTAAAGGTAAATGTATAAACATATAAAGAATACTGTATTACTGTAACAGTTGTGGGTAAATCATTTTTAATTCTAGCATAAGAATTAAAAGACATAATTATTAAAAAATAGCTATAACTAAAAATATGTTAAAAGTTGTACAATATGAATAGATGTAAATTGTGGCAATAATAACAACAGTGTGGTATGTGATTGAACTTAGGTTGTTATCATACTAAAATACAGTGCTATATCCATAAAAAATTTATGTAAGCCACAAGGTTTAAAGAAGTTACATTAAAAAAGAAAAATGGAAAGGAATCAAAACAGATCAATACAAAATATCAATAAAACACAAAAGAAGACAGCAAGGGAGAAAAAGACAAGAAAAAGAACCACAAGATTAACAGAAAACAACTAAAAAATGGTAACAGCAATTCTTTACCAATAATTACTTTAAATGTAAATGGATTAAACTCCTCACTCAAAAGATAATGTAGTCAAATAGATAAATCAAAAACATGACCAAAGTATATGTTACATATTAAAAACAAAAAACAAAAAACTCCCTTTAGATTTAAGGATGCACATTGGTTGAAAACAAAGGGATGGAAAAAGATATTCATGAAAATGTTAACAAAAAGAGAGCAAAAGAAGTTATAGTTATATAAGACAGAATAGACTTTAAGTCAAAACTGTCATAAAGTCTAAAGGTCATTATATAATAATAAAAAGAGTCAATTCAACAGGAAAATGGAACAATTATAAATATATATGCATCCAATATCAGAGCACCTAAAAATATAAAGGAAATATTGACAGAACTTAAGGGAGAAATAGACAGCAATACAATAATAGTAGGAGACTTTAATACTCACTTTCAATAATGGATAGAACATCCTGACAGAAGATCAATAAGGAAACAGAGAATTTTCATGACACTATAGATCAATGGACATAATACATATATACAAAATATTCCACCCAACAGCAACAGAATATATATTTTTCCCAAGTGCTCATAAATCTTTCTCCAGGATAGATGTCATGTTAGGTAACAAAATGTCTTAACAAATTCAAGAAGACTGAAATCATTTTAATTTTTTTTTCTTACCACAATGGTATGAAACTAGAAATCAACAACAGAAAGACAACTGCAAAACTCACAAGTATGTGAGAATTAAACATTACACTCTTAAGCAATCATTGAGTCAAAGAAGATATCAGAAAAGGAAGTTAGAAAATACCTCAAGAAAAACAGAAAACAAAACACAACATACCGGGGCTTCCCTGGTGGCGCAGTGGTTGAGAATCTGCCTGCCAATGCAGGGGACATGAGTTTGAGCCCTGGTCTGGGAAGATCCCACATGCCACAGAGCAATTAGGCCCGTGAGCCACAATTACTGAGCCTGCACGTCTGGAGCCTGTGCTCCGCAACAAGAGAGGCTGCGATAGTGAGAGGCCCGCACACCACGATGAAGAGTGGCCCCCGCTTGCCACAATTAGAGAAAGCCCTCACACAGAAACGAAGACCCAACACAGCCATAAATAAATAAATAAATAAATAAAATTAAAAATAAAATTAAAGTGAACTAAAATTAAAAAACAAAAAAAGAAACACAACATACCAAAAATTATGAAATGTAGCAAAAGCTGTACAAATAAGGAAATTCATTACAATAAGCACCTACATTTAAAATAAAGAAAAATCTCAAATAAACGACTTTACATTACACCTAAAGGAACTAGAAAAAGAAGAACAAACTAAGAACAAAGCAGAACAGAAATAACAAATATTAGAGAAGAAATAAATCAAAGAGACAGTAGGAAAGCAACAGAAAAAAACAACAAAAGAAGAGTTGTTTTTTTGAAAAGATAAACAAAACTGACAAACCCTTAGCTAGACTAAAGAGAAAAAGAGAGAAGACTAAAATAAATACAATTAGAAATAAAAGAAGAGACATTACAACTGATGTCACAGAAAGAAAAAGGATCATAAAATAATACTTTTAACAACTATATGCCAAAAAACTGGATAACCTAAAAGAAATGGATAAATTCCTAGAAACACACAACCTACCAAGACTAAATCATGAAGAAATAGCAAGTCTGAATAGGCTTATTATTAGTCAGAAGATTGAACTAGTAATCAAAAATGTCCTAGCAAAGAAAAAGCCAGGACCAGATGTCTTCACTGGTAAATTCTACCAAACATTTAAAGAAGAATTAACATCAATCTCAAACTCTTCCAAAAACCTGAAAAGAGGGAACATTTCCAAACTTGTTTTATGAGGCTAGCATTACCCTGATATGAAATCCAGACACAGACATCACAAAAAAAGATAACTACAAGCTAATATTCTTGTTAAACATAGATGCAAAAATCCTCAATGAAATACTAGCAAATGAAATTCAAAGACATGATAAAAGGAACATACACCATGAACAAGTGGGATTTAACCCTAGGATGCAAAAATGGTTCAACATATGAAAATCAATTAATGTGATATACCACATTAACAGAATAAAGGATAAAAATCAGGTCATCTCAATAGAAAAAAAACACATTTGTCAAAATTCAATGCCTTTTCATGATAAAAATATTCAATGAGGCATAAAAAAAAATTACTTCAACATAATAAAGGCCATATTTAATAAGACCATAGCTAACATCATACTCAACAGTGAAAAACTGAAAGATTTTCCTCTATGGTCAGAAATAAGACAAGGATTCCCACTCTTGCCATTTCTCTTTGTTCATAGTACTAGAAGTTTTGCCAGAGCAACTAGACAAGAAAAAGAAGTAAAAAAGAATCCAAAACAGAAAGGAAGAAGTAAAATTGCCTCTGTTTCCAGGCACCATGATCTTATATATAGAAAGCTCTAAAGAGTCAACAAAACAAACAATAACAAAAACTATTAGAACTAAAAAATAAATTCAGTAAAGTTCCAGGATACAAAATAAACATAAAAAATTAGTTGCTCTTCTATTCACTAACTATGTACTATATAAAAAGAAAATGAGGAAAACAATCCCATTTAAAATAACACCAAAAAGAATAAAATACCTAGGAATAAACTTACATAAGGAAATAAAAGACATATATACTGACAACTACAAAACACTGATGAAAGAAATTAAACCAGACACAAAAATGGAAGGGCATCAGTGTTCATAGATTGGAAGACTTTATATTGTTAAAGGGTCCGTATTACCAAAAACAGTCCATAGATTCAAGGCAATCCCTGTCAAAATCCCAATAGCATTTTTTTTTCAGAAAAAGAATAAACAACACTTAAATTCACATGGGACTACAAAAGATTATGAACAACCAAATCAATCTTGAGAAAGAACAAAGATGGAGGCATCACACTTCCTGATTTCAAATAATACTACAAAGACACAGTAATCAAAACAGTATGGTACTGGCATAAAGACAGACATGTAGACCAACGGAACAGAATAGACAGCCTAGAATTAAATCCATGCATCTACAGATCTTTGACAGGGTACACAATAGGGAAAGGATAGTGTCTTCAACAAACTGTGCTGGGAAAACTGAATATCTACATGCCAAGGAATAAAACTGGACTCTTGTCTCATACCATAAACAGAAATCAATTCAAAATCAACTAAAGACTTAGACATGAGAGCTGAAACTATAAAACTCCTAGAAGAAAGCAGAGAGGAAACCTTCATGACATGGCCTTTTCAATGATTTCATGACTATAACACCAAAACTACAGGCAATAAAAGCAAGAATAGATGAGTGGGACTACATCCAACTAAAAAGCTTCTGCATAGCAAAGGAAACAATCAACGGAGTGAAAAGGCATCCTACAAAATGGGAGGAAACATATGCAAACAATATATCTGATAAGGGGTTAATCTTCAAAATATATAAGGTACTTCTACAACTCAATAGGAAAAAAACTAATAGCCCAATTAAAAATGAGCTAAAGGCTTGAATAGGCATTTCTCCAAAGAGGACATTCACATTCACAGGGGCAACAGGTGTATGGAAGGATGTTCAATGTCACTAATCATCAGAAAAACACATATCAAAACCACAATGTGGTATCAACTCCCACCTGTTAGAATGGCTCCTGAAACCACATACAAGGCCTGTGTCCCTGTCCTTTGAAGTAAAAGGCTTTTGCTTTAGTCTCCTAGGTTTTCCCTGAGTCTCAAAACGCTGGCTCAAGAGTTAGTAATTAGGAAATGTGAAGATGTAAGAACAAAGAACACTCATTGGGTTGGGAAACCGGAAAAATTTAGATTATAAACCAGCCACATAGCAGAGTCACCAAACTCCCAGTTCCATGAAAGACAGAGATAAAAGTCTGACACACATTCCTAAGTTGTTTTTATAGGAAGCAGATCCCTGCCAGCTGAAAACTGCTGACTGCAAGCACGTAGACTCCAGACTGGCTGAAACCAGAAGATTGGTGATGCTTGAAAATTCATCTTGATGCCAACCAATCTGAGAGTTGTGCACAAGCTGATCATGCCCCCTGCAGCTCCCTCCCTTGCACTGCCTTTAAAACTTTTGTCTCCTAACTGGCAACTTGGAGATGCTCTTAGGACATTAGTCGGCCACCTTCCCAGGTTGCTGACCTCCTGAATAAAGCAACTTTTCCTTTTCCACCAACACTTGTCTCTCAAGTATTGTTCTTTCCAGTGGTGAGCAGCTGAAGTTGGGTTTGGTACCGGCCTTTCCTGGATATATCTACATATATATAGATATGTATATTAGATATATGTCTATATAAAATGACACACATTGGTGAGAATGTGGGGAAATTAGAACCCATGTACACTATTGGTGGGAATGCAAACTGGTGCAGCTGCTGTAGAAAACGATATGGAGCAGCCCATTTCTGGGTATCTATTCAAAAATATTGAAATAATTCCTTTGTACATTTTTGTAATGAGATTAAATAATTAAGATGAGGTAGATATGATGGTGAGTATAAGCCAGTGTTCTTGAATAAAAGAAACTATGATTAAATTCATGGAGAACTTTTCAAAACTAGAAACACACGCTAATGGAAGAATTAAAAAGAGATCCTAAGGGTATAAGAAAGAATCTGAAGTGGGGGAAGACTGAAAGACAGGCCCTCCCAGATTTCAGAGAGTCAGAGTTTTGCAAGGATAGCAAAAAATAGGTGCAGAGCTGATAAAGAGATGGGTCAGAGCAAAAAATGGAAAAGCAGTTGGTGTAGAAAGAGAATGTCTTGTTGAGTAGGAGACAGTTTGTGCTGTACCGCAAAGTGAGGCTGAGTCCACAATGGGTTGCTGGCTAAGAAAGTCAGCCCTCATGTGGGAATAAATTAAAAGTGGTCCTTGTATTTGCAAGGAATGAGAAATAGTTCTCATTAAGTTGGTCTGCATCTGATATTTTGTTGACTTGTGGACAGGTGCCATTGATGGCAGAAGAGACAACCAAGGAGCCAAATGGTAGCCCAGCAGAACCGTCAGATGAATGAATGAATGACTTACAACAGTGAATTTTAGAATATTACAGTGAAACCTTGATGTCTTTATTATTTTTCTTATGTTTGTCAGAGATGTGCCTATTTAAAGGACTCTGCTTACCATAGAGTGATTCTGTTTTCAAGATTGAATGGACAGAAAATGAGGACAGACTAGGGATTAACTTTTTTTTTCATCATTTACAGAACACAAGAGGGTTGAATGTTTTCATCTTTCTTGATTTTTTTCACTAATGTGTTTCAATTTATTTTTGACTACATTGTGTCCATCTAACAAGTGTCTTGGAAAAACTCAGAAAGCCTGACAAACATCCTCTAACGTGTATCATAAACAATATACTGAAGTGTCATTACCTTTCTAAACTGATAATGAGCTATGATGAGTAATATAAGACATCAAAATATTCTACAGAAAGAGAAACATTGATAATTTAGGTGAATTTTTCATTTATTCTTCAGGAATCTATCACAACTTCTAAAAGAGAATTCCGTCTTTGTCTTAGACTATTAATCTAACAATAACTTTTTTGGCTAAGATATTTTCATGGCTGATGATTGACAGGATTTTTTATAAAAGTGTATGTATTTGTAGCAAGTTAGTTATTGAATATGCAAATCAATGTTTTGAACGTACATAAAGCAATAATACTTATTTGCTTTACCAAAGTGTTCTTGTTTTCTCAAGGGATTCATTTAAAATTTTTAAAATTATTAAACTCTTCTACTATGTTAAAATTAAAAATTAAAATGTTTGTTTAGATTCTTGGAATCAGTCACTATTATGGACTGAATATTTGCATCCCCCTAAAATTCGTATGTTGAAATCCTAGCCCCCCAATATGTTGGTATTAGGAGGTGGGGGCCTTCGGGAAACGATTAGGTCATGAAGGTGGAGTCATAATTAATGGAATTAGTGCCCTTATAGAAAAGACTCCAGAGAACTTTCTTGTTCCTTCTGCCAGTGTGAGGACACAGCTAGAAGACACCTGTCTATGAACCAGGAAAGAGGCTCTCATCAAATTTCAGTTAACTAGCACTTTGATCTTTGACTTCCCAGCCTTTATAACTGTGAAAAATAAATGTTGTTTAAGCCACCCAGTCTATGGTATTTTGTTATAGCAGCCCAAATGGACTAAGTCAGTCTTTGATTCTTCAAAAATTCCAATCCTCTAAAAGAGTACATGCCATCATATATTCTGTTTTTAATATTAGTAATTGACTTGAATGTGAAAAAAAAACCCAAAAAACAAAAAACTAGCATCTTTCCAGAACACATTTTATGTTATCGGTTTCTGTAGAAAGAGAAAAAAAATCCTCTAATGGATTAATAATAATATTTATTTACTTGCATAATTATTTTATTTGCTTTTATATTTAGCAAGGAGAACAGTTGGTAATATTGTAACTTGGTCTGCATTTATTAGGGATTAAGCTTTGGTGTCCTTAAGCAACTTGGACCCAAAAGTAGGAGTCCATGTACTGAAAAGTATAAGTAATTAAAGCACTACCAAGGAAAGTGTTTTCCTACCTCCAGAGAGGGGGAATTTACTCTTGGACCATGGAAGTTATCACCAATATGGTCATTAGGGGATGCAGAGTTTTTCACACTTCAGGCAAAAAATTGAATATGTCTGTTTCATTCTCTCCTCACATACTGAGATCTGTGTTTTTGTTAAAGGAAGCATTAAACCTGTTAGCACATACACATTGGATTAGGAACTTTTATCATGTGGAGGGGCTCTGGCCAGTACAGAAAAACACTACTGGAAACTTGGAGTCAGGAGAATAATTTTAGCTTAGCACTTATTGGCTAGAGGAATCAACTATTGTTATCTTCCTTAGTGTTTTATACTGCAAGCCTGTTGTTTTTAATTTTCTGAGTACTGACAACCCACTGAGCTTAAACAGAAGCTCTGAATCAGAACACAATAATTACATGATATTCAGAGGGGCTACATTGCACACAAATTCACAAAGTTAGCTTTCCTTTCTTTTTTCTGATTTATCATATGATTTCTAAGTATTACATTGATATATTTTATAGTCTGTTCAATAATATAAGTATATATCACATACACACTCACTTGCACACATACATACAGTTACAATGACACAGTAATATTTAAGAAAAAAAGTAAAAATCAATAAGGGTCTGACATAAAATCTTTCAAATATAGCTTATTTAACAAGGAGGTGAAACCTGCTTAGAGTTGGCTGTTCCTTTTAATTTCAATGTAACTTTAATGGTCCACACACTGAATTCCCTCTAAATTTGATTGCAACAAATGTCTTGTTGCTTTACATCACAGGACACATTTAAGTTTTTAGTAAGACAATCCTTTAGTAAATTCCAATCTTCTCAAGCAAGGTTTTAGGAGAAAAAGTCTGTAGATTATAGTCAAAACTCTACTTTGACACTCTGTCCTCCCCTAGATTATAACCTCTCTCTCTCTCTATTAACTAGCTTCCAGTAAAAGTAATCTAAAATCACTGCTGCTTCTTCTATTCCATTTATTCTTACTCAAAATATTACAATTTGTTTTCTGTTCTAATTGTTCTCTTGAAACTGCTGGTTGACTGTTTGTAGCTTTGGTGCTGAACATGTGCTCCTTTTGGAAACATTTTCCGTATCTGGTTTTTGTGCTGATGTGTTTTCGCTTGTTCTGCTGCCAGTCTCTGTACTCTTTACCCACTTTTGTGGGAACCTCTTCTTTAGTGCACTCTTTGATGTTGATCCCCAATCCTTAGCTTTCTGTTCTCTCCTTCTACAATCAATCCAATCAATGGTTGTGGCTTCCACTGTCACCTGTATGAAGACTTCCACAGCATATATTCATGATCTCTTGTGAATTTCAGGCCCTTTTAAAAATTTTTATTGAGGTAATATTGGTTTATAACATATAATTTTTCTGTGAACAACAGTATATTTCTACTTCTGGATACACTACAGTATGCTCACCACCAAAAATTTAATTTCTATTCATAAAGTTCATCCCCTTTACCCTTTTGCTCCCTGCTTGGCCTTCCCCTTTGGGAACCACTACTCTGTTCTCTGTGTCTATGGTTTGTTTTTGTTTGGTTTGATTTGTTAATTTATTTTGTTATTATGTTTGTTTTCTATATCCCACAGGAGTGAAATTATATGGTATTTGTCTTTCTCTGAATTATTTCATTTAGCATAATTTGCTCTAGGTCCATCTATAGACCTAAAGTAAGATTTAATTTTTTATATTGGCTGAGTAATATTCCATTTTATTTATATATATATATATATATATATATATATATATATATATCTATCTATCTATCTATCTATCTCACATCTTCTTTATCCATTCATCTGATTGTGGGCACTTAGGTTATTGAGGTGCATATATTTTTTTTTTTTTTTCCAAATTTTTATTTATTTATTTGTTTATTTTTGGCTGTGTTGGGTCTTCGTTTCTGTGCAAGGGCTTTCTCTAGTTGGCAGCGAGCGGGGGCCACTCCTCATCGCGGTGCGCGGGCCTCTCACTATTGCGGCCTCTCTTGTTGCGGAGCACAGGCTCCAGACGCGCAGACTCAGTAATTGTGGCTCACGGGCCCAGTTGCTCCGCGGCATGTGGGATCTTCCCAGACCAGGGCTCGAACCCGTGTCCCCTGCACTGGCAGGCAGATTCTCAACCACTGTGCCACCAGGGGAGCCCCCATATATCTTTTTTAATTTGTGTTTTCATATTCTTTGAATAAGTACCCAGAAGTAGGATAGCAGAACTTTATGGTAGTTCTATTCTTAATTTTTTGAGAAACCTCTGTACTGTTTTCTATAGTGGCTGCACCAATTTACATTCCCACCAACAGTGCATGAGGGTTACCTTTTCTCCATATCCTCACCAACTCTTGTTATTTCTTGACTTTTTGATAATAGGCATTCTGACAGGTGTGAGGTGATATCTTGTCATGGTTTTGATTTGCATTTTACTATTAATTGGTGATGTTGAACATTTTTTCATATATCTGTTGGTCATCTGTATGTCTTTTTTGGAAAAAATATCTATTCAGCTTCTTTGCCCATTTTTTAATCAGGTTTTTTGTTGTTGTTGATGAGTTGTATGAGTTTGTTATATATTTTGTATATTAACCCCTTATTGGATATATGATTTGCAAATATGTTTTCCCATTTGGTAGGTTGTCTTTTTGGTTTGTCAATGGTTTCCTTTGCTGTGCAGAAGATTTTTAGTTTGATATAGTCCCATTTTTTAATTTTTACTTTTGTTTCCCTTGCCTGAAGAGACACATCCAGAAAGATATTGCTAAGATAGGTGTCAAAGAGTGTATTGCCTATGTTTTCCTCTAGGAATTTGACAGTTTCAGGTCTTACATTGAAGTCTTTAATCAATTTTGAGTTTATTTTTGTGTATGGTGTGAGATAGTGGTCTAGTTTCGTTTTTTTTGTATGTAGCTGTCCAGTTTTCCCAAAACCATTTATTGAAGAGGCTTTCTTTTCCCCATTGTGTATTCTTTCTTCTTTTGTCATAGATTAATTGTTCATATATGTGTAGGTTTATTACTGGGTTCTCAGTTCTGTTCCATTGATCTATGTATCTGCTTTTCTGGCAATAACATAACTGTTTTGATTACTAGAGCTTTATAATTTAGTTTGAAATAAGGGCCTGTGATACCTCCAGCTTTGTGCTTTTTTTAAATCAGGATTTCTTTGACTATTTGGGGTCTTTTGTGGTTCCATAGAAATTAAATTTTTTTTGATTCATATATGTGAGAAATATCCTTGGGATTTTAATAGGGATTGCACTGAATTTGCAGATTCCTTTAGGTAATATGGACATGTTAACAATGTTAATTCTTCCAATCGATAAGCATGAGACATCTGTCCATTTATTTGTGCCCTCAATTTCTTTCAACAATGTCTTACAGTTTTCAGTGTACTGGCTAAATTTATTGCTAGGTATTGTATTATTTTTGTTGTGACTGTAAATGGGATCGATTTCTTAATTTATCTTTCTGCTAGCTCATTGTTAACATGTAGAAATGCAACCAACTTTTGTTTATTGATTTTGTAACCTTTGACTTTACTATATTTGTTTATTACTTCTGATAATTTTTTGGTCAGCTTTGTATATATCAAATCATGTCATGCACAAATAGTGACAATTTTACATCTTCCTTTCCAATTTAAGTGCCTTTATTTCTTTTTCTTGCCTAATTGTTCTGGCTAGGACTTGCAATGCTGTATTGAATAAATGTGGCAAGAGTGTACATCTTTGTTTTGGTCCTGATTTTAGGATAGCTTTCAATTTTTCACAGTTGAGAATGTTGTTAGCTGTGATATATTTGCCCTTTATTACTTTAAGGTACTTTTCTTTTATATACATTTTATTGAGAATTTTTATCTTAAGTGGGCATTGAATCTTGTTGAATGATTTTTCTGCATTTATTGAGATGATCATATGCTTATTAGCCTTCATTTTACTAATGTGGTGTATGATATTGACTGCTTTTTTTATGTTGAAACCTGCTTGCATCCCTGGAATAAATACCACTTGATCATAGTGTATGATACTTTTAAAGTATTGTTGTATTTGGTTTGCTAACATTTTGTTGAGGATTTTACAGCCTACATTCATCAGAGATATTGGCATGTAATTTTCTTTTTTGTGCTTTGTTCTTGTCTGGTTTTGATGTCAGGTGATGTTGGCTTCCTAAAATAAGTTAGGAAGCATTCTTTCAAGTGTTTGGAAGAGTTTGAGGAAGGTAGAAATAAATTCTTTGCATGTTTGGTAGAATTCATCTGTAAATCTATTAAGTTCTAAAGTTTTGTATTTTGGGAAGTTTTTGGTTACTGTTTCAATCACCTTACTAGTAATGGATTCATCCATTTATATTTTCTATTTCTTTATGATTCCATCTTGGAAGGTTGTATGATACTAAGAATTTGTCCATTTCTTATAGGCTGCCCAATTTGTTGGCATATAGTTGTTCATAGCATTCTCTTATAATCCTATGTATTTCTGTGTATCTGTTGTACTTTCTTCTCTTTCATTTCTGATTTTATTTACAGAGTCTTCTTTTTTTTTTCTTAGTGAGTCTAACTAAAGATTTGTCAACTTTGTTTATCTTTCCAAAGAACCAGCTCTTAATTTCATTGATCTTTTCAATGGTCTTTTTAGTCTCTATTTCTTTTATATGCACTCTCATCTTTATTTTTCCATTCCTTCTACTGACTTTGGGCTTTGTTCTTTTTCTAGTTCCTTTTAGTAAGACTGTTTACTTTAGATATTTCTTATTTCTTGAGATAGGCCTGTATTGATATAAACTTCCCTCTTTGTACTGCTTTTGCTGTATCACATAGATTTTGATATGTTGTATTTTCATTTTCTTTTGTCTTCTGGTAATTTTTGATTCTCCTTTGATTTTTTTGTTGACCCACAATAGTTTAGTATCATGTTGTTCAGTCTCCCCATGTTTCTGATTTTTTCAGCTTTCTTCTTATAGTTGATTTCTAGTTTCATAACATTGTGATAATAAAAGATGTTTGATATGATTTCAATCTTCTTAATATCATTGAGATTTGTTTTGTGTCTTATCATATGGTCTATCCTTGAGAAAGTTCCATGTGCACTTAAGGAAAATGTGTATTCTGCTGCATTTGGGTGGAATGTTCTGTACAGATCTATCAAATCCATCTGGTCTAATGTTTCATTTAAGACCACTATTTCCTTATTGACCTTCTGTCTGGATGATCTATCCATTGATGTAAGTGGAGTGATAAATTCCCCTACTATTATTATAAATTTCTCTCATTAGGTTTGTTAATAATTGCTTCACATATTTTGGTGTTTCTATGTTAGGTGCATGTATAATAATAAGTGTTATGTCTTCTTGATCAATTTTCCCCTTTATCATTCTATAGCATTCATCTTTGTCTGTTACACTTGTTGACTTGAGGTCTATTTTTTTTTCTGATATGAGTGTGGCTACACCTACTTTCTTTTGGCTGCCATTTTCCACCCTTTCATTTTGAGCCTATGTTTGTCTTCAGAGCTGAGGCGAGTCTCCTGAAGGCAGCATACAGTCAGTCTTGTTTTTTAATCTACTGAGCCACTCTGTGTCTTTTGACTGATGAATTCAATCCATTTATATTTAGGGTGATTACTGATAGATGAGGACTTATTACTGCCATTTGATCTTTTGTTTTCTGTTTGCTTTATATCTCCATTGTTTCTTATTACTTGGGCTTCTGTCTGTTGTTTTGGTTTTGTGGTTTTCTATGATGATTTTCTCTGTTTCCTCTTTTTTATGTTAATGTCTCTGCTCTAAATTTATGTTTTGCGGTTACCATGAAGTTTGTATAAAACATTGTATAGATAAAATAGTCCTTTTTCTACTGATAGCATCTTATCTTCATTTACCTATACAGGTTCTGTGCATTTTCTCTCTCCCTTTTGTGTTTTTGTTTTCCAAATTTTCCCTTTTTATGTTGTAAGTTTGTTACCAAGTTGAAGTAGCTATAGTTATTTTTTCTCTTTTATCATTTAAACTTTATGCTATAATAAAGTGTTTATAAACCTATTCTGATATAGAGTGGCAATTTTCTTATTCTTATTGTCTATTTATCACTTTATTCATTGTTTTATGTACTTTTGACTTTTTGTTTTCTGGTAGCAGAGCTCCTTTCAACATTTCTTTTAAGGCAGGACTAGAGTTGAGGAGCTCCCTCAGCTTTTGCTTGTCTGGGAAAGCCTTTATTTCTCCTTCATATCTGAAGGACAACCTTGCTGGATAGAGTATTCTTGGAAGACAGGTTTTATTTTTCAGTATTTTGAGAATGTCATTATGCTCCCTCCTGGCCTGTAGTGTTTCTGCTGAGAAATCTGCTGATAACTTAATGGAGGTTCCTTTGTAGGTTATCATCCCTTTTTTCCTGGCTGCTTTTAAAATTCTTTCTTTGTCATATTTACCTTTGACAATTTTAATATAATCTGTCTTGGAAGAAGTCTTTTTGCATTTCAGTAACTAGGTATTCTCTTAGCTTCATGGACTTGTATATCCAGTTTCTTTCCCAGGTTTAGAAAGTTCTCAGGTATTATTTGCTTAAATTAACTCTCTGCTCCCTTCCCCCTCTATTCTCCTCTGGGACACCCATTACCCTAATGTTGCTCTTCCTAAAAGACTCAGATATGCTTCATAGAATTTCCTCATTTTATTTTATACCTTGATTCTTTTTACTCTTCTACTTGTGTCATTCTAGATTTCTATCTTCAAGCTCACTAATTCTCTCTTTCATATGGTCTGCTCTGTTTCTAATGTTTTCTAATGCATTCTTCATCTTGTTTGTCAATTTCTTCAGTTTCAGAATTTCTGTGTGTTTCTTTTATAGAGTTTCAATCTCTTTGGTAAAGGATTCATTTTGTTCATTAATTTTATTCCTGAGCATACTGAACTGCTTTCTGAGTTGTCTTGTAGCTCATTGCTTTACTTCATGACAAATATTTTGAATTCTCTATCAAATTGCAATAATCCATGTCACTAAGTTTGGTTTATGGAGAATAGTAATTTTCTTTTTGTGGTACAGTGTTACTGTGGTTCTTCATGGTGCTTGATGATTTGTTCCTCAGCTGATGCGTTTGAAACCTCTCTCTACTTGATTCTATTGATTCAATAGGTGAGAAATTAGAGGTCTTTTTTGTTGTTGCAGTAGGCATTGATATAGCATAAGTTTTCAGCTTCTCTCACCTGAGCAGCCTCTGGTCATACTTGAGAGTCAGTAATTTTCACCCTCCATGGTCTCTGCCAAAGGTGTATTCCTGTGCCCTTGTTACCACCACTTGTGCTTCCAGGGTCATTGGTGCCTTGCTGCTGTCAATGTCACTGTTGTTGCCACCTGGGGTCCAGGATGGTGGGCTCTTCCTCTGTGTCTGGGATGACCACAGGCTCTACTGCCTCAGTGGGAAGAAAGGTAGGGAAGCTGGTCACCTCTGCCATGCTCAGTGTTAAGTTTGCAGGCTCTGCCACTGTGGGTGGGTGGGGGCTGGAGGTGGAGATGTCTCTGTAGCTGGGGGGATGTGGTCCCTGGCCCTGCTGCTGCTGCTTCCTTGTTGCCTGTGGCTGGGGGCCTGGGTCATGTGTGCCACCTTCCCTGCTGCTGCTGGATTCTCTGCAGCTGCAGGCTCAGCTGCCATGGCTAGAGGACCAGGATTGAAGGCACTGCCTCTGCCATTCCCTTGGTTCTGCCTCCTCTGTATGTTCCAGTTCACGCTCCTTTAGATGCACAGATGTGAGGAATTCTCCAGCATCCTGGTTTGTTGGGCAGAAGCACCTTTGTTGAGTTGTGGATAGTTTACTAGTTGTAGATTGAAGGGGAGAGACAAAAAGAGCATCTCACTATACTGTGTTGCTGACATCACTCAAGGCCCATATTTCAAATGAATTATTCTATGTCACAATGTCCTGCTGATATAGATGATGTGCAGCAGGAATGTAATGACGCAAAGGACTGATGAGTTAGTGACATTTGCAAGCCAGTTGTTAAATATTTGAAAATTATCTCTGCCAAAAGTAACAACTACCAAAATGAACCTGCTATCTGTTCCTGTAAACAATCTTGTGATTTCCACATGAATTCTCTGCTTACATAAGCCAATCTGGTCATTCAAATTCTGAAATTTTCTATCTTTGTATCTATAATTATTTACAAATACCATGGCTTCTGCAGTCATCCTTTCACTCTTATTGCACAGCATCATTTCTTGTTTAATTATTCCTATTGCCTAACTTTACCAATTCTTGACCTGTAGTCTAAACCTTTCAATCATATACTTCAGTTGCTACCTGAGTTAAAACTACATGTCACTTCTTGTTCAAATTTCTTAAATCGTTCCTCCAGGAACCAGCCTATAAATATACACTCTTTTGTATTTTATTCAGGATCCATTATGCTCAGACTGCGTGATGAATTTTCCAACATCAAGCCTTCCTCTTGCTCAATTCACATTAAAATCCATGTCTCCCCAGTAATAAATTACCTCTACTCCCACTCTCCCTTTCCTAGGCCTTCCCATTACTAAGCCTGTGTGTGTGATGTTTTGTCTGCCTGCAATGACAGTCTATGTATTATGTATCTGGTGGACACTTGATCATCCCTCAGATCTCTACCTAACTACAAACTCCCTTACTTCCCCAAGGAGATCAGAAGGCTTTCTTTTCTGTTTTTCTATATTGGCTCTGTATTTTGTTTGTATTTCTATTAGAGTAAATACCTAACTGTATTAGAGATACTTGTGTATCTCCTTGAGTCTTAAGAACATGGTTTTAATTAATGTATGCTCACAAAAATTAAATTCTGTATGAAAACCCACCTTTAATTTGGGAAATATATAATAGTTATGAAATGAGATCAATCCAAATATAAATGACTAAAGATAAATTTATGTAAATTTTTAGAATCTTTTAATCCATTTTTGAACTATTCATTCAAAAGATGTTTATTGAGAACCTACTATGTAACAGAAACTATCCTTGCCTTGGGGGGATAGAAAGGTAAACAAAACAGATATTTTCTAATCTTATTGAGCTTATAGGCTGGTTTATCTAGAAAAAAGTCAATAAAGTATATTAATATAATAGAAAAAAACCCATAAGTCTGTTTAATGATCAATAAATATACTGCTAATGGAGTAAAGCTGAATCTAAAGTAAATTCCATATGCTTACAGATATATAATTTCCTTATTTTGTTCAAGGCATATGTGTCACATCAACTATGCAAGAGACTTTTGTCCTTTATGTATATTTGTTGTGAATTTTTTTAAGTTTACTTACAATGGAATCATAATATTATCAAATAGTGAGAAGATTTATACCCAATTCATATTACTTGTGAGAATTTTAAATAATAGCATTTATATTTCCAAAAATATAAAAATAGTATGTTCAAATATGTAGAGTACAATGATAAATACAGTAGGAGAAAATATAAATGGTACACTTATGGTACATTAAGCTATTGGTACACTTAACAAGCAATGCCACATTTTTAAAGTAATGGCCTATAATAACAAAGTGGAACCAAATAATCAATACCATTTAAGTCAGCATGCAAGCTCTCATCCTAAAATACAGGTTAATAATGACAACAATGAGCTAATTACCTAAATGAAGATTTAGCGATTAGGCTGGCATAAGCACAGAACTCAGTAGAGAGTGTTCTTATACTTGGGAACCCTTTGTGAAGCAGAGACTGGGGGATGGAGTTCCAGTTCCATTTCTTGAATCATATTTTATGTGTGGATATATGAGTCAACTCCTCATATATCCAGAGAAATTACTAGCATATGGGTGAAGAAAAGCACACACACTTAATTTTACCATGAAATATAATGCATGCATATAGCCATAAGATGGGAAAGCAGATTGACACTGGAGTAATTCTGTGTAATGAGAACAATACACTTTTAGTACACTTTGGCAGAATGGATGGAGATATATATGTTAGTAGAATGCAAAAAAAGTTTTTGAAACCATGTAGATAATCCCGCTAACCAGGAAACTTCTAAAGTTTTCCCACTTTTCCTTTTCATAAAATGACATAAGGAATATATTTTACATCATCAACAGAAATACCTGGTTTGCTCCATGAAGATCTGGAAGTCCACCAATAAAGACAGCCCCTGATTCTGGCAGGGGTTTTCCCGGTACATAACCAATAGATACGCTTGCTTTTATAGTCTTCCCTAGAATAGTCAGTTCAGCTTTACATGGATCCAATTCTTGCCTGCAACCATTTAGATAAGAAATATATGGTTTTAGCATGTGTTGTAAAAACATCTGTTTGACCAATTAATTACGCTATTAACAAAAGAAGAAAGACTTAAGTACATAGATTATCTCACCATAAAACCAACAAAGCCAGAAGTAGATTATTCTAAATTAGAAATCCTTAATGATTTTAGCACATAAATATAAAGTTAAACTTTAATAAAACAACAAACTGTAGCAATCACCTAATGAAATAAACAAATCCTGATAATAAACAGATGTTTCTCAAAAATAACTAAAACAATGTTAGAGCATAATATTCTACTTCAGTTTTTTACATTGTTAAATTTTCTCTGTGAGTGAAAATTATTGAAAGGGATCTGGTTTAGATATGGTTATCTGGTGTACTATATATCTTTAGGTCAAAAATAGTAATACAGCAGAGAGTAATTAGTTGTGGAAATATAAATCATAGCAAGAAGTATAGCAAGTAAAATTTTAAAAAAATAAATTAACTAAATATAACTTAATTAGGAGATTTCCAGCAATAATTTTTATGTGCCCATTTTTTAGAAAGATGAGAAAAAATGCTTCAACGTGTAGATATGCATGTCTCATTCACTCTAGCCACCTGTTTAACCAATCATCTAATCCAGGTATTAGAAACAGTGACCTGTAGGCCAAATCTTGCCTGCCACCTCTTTATAAATAAAGTTTAATTGTAACAGAACCACACATTTCTTTACATATAATCTAAGGCTGCTTTCATGGAAGAGTTGATAGTTGCAACAAAGACTCTGAGACGTGAAGACCCAAAAATATTTATTATCTAACACTTTATAGAAAAATTTGGTAGATCCACTGTCTAGTCAATTTATTTGTTTACCTACCCAGTAAGTAACCTTAATTATAATCCTTTTCAAGATACTCATATTGTAAGACACCCATGTAACATTCACCTATGTCATCCTATATTATGAATATGTGACATTCTGCCTCTCCTTTTATTTATCTTTTAAAGTAAAGTTGATTTACAACATCATATAAGTTTCAGGTGTACAAAACAGCGACTCAACATTTTTATAGATTATACTCCATTTAAAGTCATGACAAAATAATGGTTATATTTCCCTGTGCTGTACAGTACTCTTCTATAGCTTATCCATTTAATATATGGTAATTTGTACCTCTCAATCCCCTACCCCCATCCTGCCTCTCTCCACCATGGTCCTCCTCACTGGTAACCACCAGTCTGTTCTCTGTACCGGTGAGTCTGTTTCTGTTTTGCTATATTGATTTGTTTTATGTTTTAGATTCCACATGTAAGTGATAACAGAGTATTTGTCTCTCTCTGTTGACTTATTTCAGTAAGCATGATACCTTCTAGGACTATCCATGTTGTTAACAAATGGCCGAGTTTCATTTCTTAAAATTGGGGTTTAGTTGATTTACAATATTATATTAGTTTCAAGTGTACCACATGGTGATTCAAAATTTTTTAGGTTATAATCCATTTACAGTTATAAATTATGGAAGCAACCTAAGTATCCATCAACAGATGAATGAATAAAGAAGATGTGGTATTTGTATATTTACATAAAGTTTTAATTGAATTACGCATGATGCAACGGGTAAAGGGTAAATCTCTATGAACTACCACATTGTGGTCATACTCAAGTAAGCCCTACCTAGGTCAAGAGGTAGAAACTTACTCTTAAGAATCCCCACTCCAACTCCGGTACACTTTATCACACACCCTCCAACTTCATTCAACATTATGCTTTCCATATTCATCTTTGGCATTGAATTTAATAGCAGTTTGTTCTTTTTCAACATATTTTATATTGATATTTTACAAATTATTTATTCCAGTGTTAGTGTACATTTTGGTGCTGTCATGAATATTGATGCTATAAACATGCTTGTATATATTGTTCGGTGCAATATATATGCATTTCTGTTGAGGATTTAACAAAAATCACTTAGAGTTCTCTATATTTGGGATATATGCTCTGTTGGTGTTGCGAACATTTTATTTTTCTTTTCAGTGTCTCACATTTTTACTTTCTTAATAGTGTCTTTTAATGATCAAAAGCTCTTAATTTTAATGTATGGCAATTGATCAAACTTTTATATAATGATTCATATTTTGTTGTTGTTATGTTGTTCCTTTTCTATGTCATTTTTGAAAATATTATTTTACTACTGACGCTTAGCTCCACAATCCACTAGGGATTGGTTTTTTATATAGTCTCAGGTATGTATCAATCATAAATCATGTTCACATATATATGGGTCTGTTTCTACACTATTCTGTTCCACTGGTCAATTTTTCTATCTTTGTATAAATATATCACTGTCTTAAAACTTACTCTAAAAATATAGTATTTAACACCCAGTAGAGTACGTAAGTCCTCTTACTTGTTTTTTCCCCCCAATATTGTTTTTAGTGATAGGTGTTTGTGTGTGTGTGTTCCTGGGCTCTCTATTTTATTGGTCTAAATTTCTAACCCTGTACCAATACCACACTGTGAAATATTAATGTTATTTATATAAATAATACGTATATATTTCTTATATATATATATATATATATATATATATATATGAGAGAGACTGCCCTTCAAATTTCCTCTCTAGTACTGCTCTTGAAAAATGTTGGTTTCAAGATTATGCTGTCCTTATATTCTTTCAGAAAGTTTATGTAATATTCTTTCACATATGACAGATTTTACTAGTACAGCCACCTGGGCTTGGAGAGTTTTTTTGAGGTAAGTATTAAATACGGATTTAATGTATTTAATAAATGTAGCTATCTATGTATTATGTCCAATTTGTTAAGTTGTGTTTTCTTCTAGGATTTTTTTAATTTAATCTAAATTTTGAAAATAATTAGCATAAAATATTTCATAATTTCCTTTTATATTTTTATTGGTGTCAGAACTCTAATGACAGCTCTCTTTCTTGTGATGTTGGCTATTTTTGTCTTTTCCCATTTTATTTTCTTTGTAGATCAATATTGGTAGGGAGTAGTAAATTTCAAGGAATGCTTTTGGTATTGTTGATGGTGGCCAGTCTCTGTTTTCCACTTCATTAACTTCTGCTCTTATCTTTATGATGTTCTTCCTTTAACTTTCCTTTGAGCTTAATTTACTCTCCTGTTTCTAGGGGTTTTAATCTAATATATGCTCTTAAGATTGTAAATTTTCCCTTTAAGAATAGATTTAGTTATATTCAACAAGTTTTATTTTTCATTATCATCTGTTCAAAACGTTTTCTAATTTATTTTGTGATGTTTTTCTTTGGTCCAAGAATTATTCAAAATTGTACTGCAAGTTTACAAATATACAGGGATTTTCTTGTTATTTTTTATATTATAAAATTTTATCAAATTTTAAATTTGATTTAAATCAAGCTTGTTGAATATTCTCTATTTGCTTTTCAGTCTTTGAAGTGTATTGACTTAGACTGCATAGCTCAGGATATGGTCAATTTTAGTAATGATTTCATGATCCTAGAAAGTCTGTAGTTAATTGCAGAGTTCCATATATGTGAAAATGGTCAGGTTTTATACAACACACAAACATACACACATTTAGCTCATTTTGTAGAGAATATAGAATAAAAACAATGAAATAATTGAATCAGGCCTATGATGCATGTACAATTTTCCTAAAAAAACTATTTACAGAGATTTTTTTTTGCACCCTTCTGCTTATACCATGATATAAAGTTAATAGCATAAGACCAGGTGTAGCCAGGCAGCCAATTTAAGGCTTTGATAAAGTTTTGAATTAAAAAAAAAAATCAATGATGTTCTCTATATTAAGAACATGGGAGAAAAATGTGTTGAACATTTTTAGAACTCACTTGATATTCTTGGATTCTGTATTTAGAAGCAAACAAGAAGCTTTCTGTGTTAATTATTTCTTACAATTAAACTGTTAAAAATATCTTTAGGAGGATATAGCTTCCAGGAAGTTATTCATTAAATGATAAAAATAAAAAGCACAGCTACTTTTATTCCAATCAATCTCTAAATTTTAATGTTTGGAAAAATAACTTGTACTGTTTCATGATATTAGAATAGCAATAATAATTATTCACTAATATTTTGTTAATGAACTCATTTCCCATATTTCATGAAGCAAATGATACCCATTAAGATTTCAAATATATTTATTTGCCCTTTGATTGTAATAACTGAAAGAGTAACTATAAAATAATATATATAAACTCACTTTTTTTCCTGACTACAGAGCAACATAAGTTCGTTATAAAAAATTAGAAAAAAGATAAAGAAATTTATCCAACGTAATTGTTAAAGACAAGAAAACAGGCCCAAAGTGGAGTCACTAATGTGAAGCCCTCATGTCACCAAACTAAGTCTTAATTAACTTAATATGAGGTTCCCAGAAATGGAATATTAAACCAGTCAATGATGAATTGACCAGCATTAGTTACGTAATCTGCCTGATAAGACCCTGCCATCCCTGTGAAGAAAGTAGTCTTACAATAACCAATCTACTATTTTTCCTTGTATGACTTCCTTGTTTCCGCTCTCTCTGCCTATAAAATCTGTTGCCTTGTGTAGCTCTTTGGATCTCCTTTCTAGCTGTTAGGTTGAATGCTACATGATCCATGAATCACTGAATAAAGCTAGTAAGATCTTTAAATTTTACTCAGTTGAATTTTGTTTTTAAACAGTCAACTAAAGTCATCACTTGGAATCTTTGCAACTCGGTTTTTGCAATATCAATAAAATATAGGTCAATAGTTATACATTTTCATTAAATTTTTTTTCAATTCTCCTAAATGATTATATAATCTATTGTTGGATATTTAGTTTCTAAGATTCAGAAATAATAAATGATTTTGTGATTTGTGAAAAGTCATCTAACCCTTAATTAATAATTTTCATAGAAGTGTTCTTAAAAGTGAATTATTGAAGGAAATCATTGGCAATTTTAAGGGTTTATTATCAAATTGCCAAGTTACACTCTAGAAACTGTCCCAATCAGCATTGTTAGAGTGCCAAAGATTTTGTTTAGTTTTATATTTATATTCATATGATAATATCTATCAGAATTTTCAACATATTCTCTGCATGAAAATTCTTCCTGTCCAATAAATAAGTATTTGCTTATATTTTATACTTATGGACAGATTTGAAAGTTACCAGCACTTCACAGTAATAATTTATGTGTAAAGCACATACTTCTTCACTTTGCATTTTATAGTTTTTCAGTGTGGTATTTGAAACCAATTATATTGCTTTAATTATTGTAGTGGCACAATTTATTTTAATGTCTGGTATGCCCAGTATTGTCTCTTATAACTCTTTTTCACAGATTTTCTTGATGTATTGAAATGTTTATCATTTACAATCTATTTTTTATTCCAAAAATTGTCAGTGGCATTTTTATCAAGAAATAAAAGTTATTCTATATTCTAAAATTTAAAGGGATATACATATATGTATACATATACTCACATGTACATATATGTGCACACACATATATCTGCATATATGTATCTAAAATACATATATATGTGTATATATAAAATACATTTATAGTATTTATATTACAAATTAGAATATTTTATCCTAATGGGAAGAAACATGTCTACCTGCTTTCCTTCATTTAACCATTTGTGCTTAATCCATAGTCAACTGTGGCCCCCATCCTTGCAGAACTGACTACTTAGAGAAGAATAATGAGAAAATGTGACATATATATTAATTTCATGCACAATTGTACTAAGTTGTGTAGTACAGACTACAATGAAATATAAAGTAAAGTTAGAAATACTCCAGAGTTGATCTCTGGGTGATTACGATGACTATGATAAGAAAAGGGAAGAATAGTAGATGCTACAGATGAGAGATTTGAGTGTGGGTGAAAGCTGGAAGAGAAATAAAGTGGAGTTTTAAAGACTTTTTTTTAAAGTTGGTTAGGAGTCTGAATTTTATTTAAATACAACATATACAACGAAGTATGTAAATAACAGTAAGCGCTTCCAAATTAAAGACTTTTTTTGCTTATAGTTAAGAATGCGAGTTCAGTTCAATACCAGATTTTTAAGCTTGTCTACTTTGAGATGTGGAAAATGTTATATTCAGTACAGAGGTTGGTAGCTCATTCTCTACAGAATGTAAACATCATGAAGAGAGCTTTTTCTTACATTATTACTGCATCCTCACATCTAGAACAGGACCTTGTATGTGGCAAACACTGCAGTATGTGTTGAATATTGAGAAGTTTTCCAGGACACTGTCTGAAATATATTATGTGCCTAATGACTGACAGCATTTTTATTTTGAAGAGAGCATGTGCTCTACTTTTTCCAATTCAAGTATTTGTTAGAAAATATTTCAAAAAATACTGAAAATATAAAAAAGGAAAAGCACAACGACCTGCATTGAACCCAAAAGGAACAATTTTTCTTTTAGTACAATTTAAAACCTTCATTTTATTATAGAATTTACTCCAAAGTTGAAAATGTAATGTATAAACTCTGTCAGAGTTTGTCTTCTTTCTTAATATAATAATATGAATATGATGTAACCATTTATGTATGTTAATGTTATTCCAAACTATTAATTTTAATGAATGTATAGTAATTGTTCATACTTTAATTTATTTCTAAAATATCCAACCATTGAGTATTTGGGTGTCTTTTGCCCCATTTTTTTTACCCTTCTATAAAACTACAATATATGTCTGTTCTGTAAATTTTAATACACATATTTTATTTTCTTAAGAAAAATTCTAGCATTTGATTTGCAATATATAAGCTTCTTAATATTTACATTGTATATTCCAAATTTTTTTCTGATATTTTTCTCAATTTACTACCTGTGATGGTTAATTTTATGTGACAACTTAGCTAGGCTACAGTCCCCTGTTATTCAATCCAACACTAAACTAGGTGTTGCTGTGAAGGCATTTTGTTATGTTGTTCCCATCTACCATCAGCTGACTTTAAGTAAAGGAGATGACCTTCCATAATGTGAATGGACCTCATTTAATCAATTGAAAGTCTTTGATAGCAAAACTGTTTCCCTGAAGAAGAATAAATTTCACGTGTGAACTGTGGTTTCGACTCCTGCCCAAAGTTTCCAGCCTGCAGGCCTGCCCTTCAGACGTTGTATTTATCCAGCCCGACCCCACAATCCCATAAACCAATTCCTTGAAATAATTATCCTAATATATATCTTCTGCTGGGTCTGTTTCTCTGGGAAAGCCCTGACTGATACAGATACTAGTACCTAGAGTATGGAGAATCCTGGGATGATTGCTTGCCCCAATGTACAGGAAGAGCTTTCCTATTATCTTATAATCATATCAGTGAAGCAGGATTAATATTAATTGAGTATGGAATGTGATTCTCAGTTGGAGCTAGACCTTATAATAGTTTTTGTCAGAATCTCAAGACATGTCCTTCTTAATTAACATTAGCCACATGGAATTTAATTCCTTAAGGAGTTTTTTTTTTTTTTGCATGAATAGCAGTGGGTCAGGTGACGAGCCTTTGACTATCAATTCCAATCTATAGACTGGCCATGACCTTTCATCTGAACAGAAGAACTGAAGTTCATATATCATGGGGAGAAATTAATTATTTGTGAGCATATCACATTTGATGTTTTTCCTTGAAATTTATTATGATTTTTATTATTTTAATACAATTTCTATTCATTGTCACATAGGGTAGACTGATTCACTATCAAGAACACTATTGTCTATATACTAATACTGCAGACTTTAAATAAGCATGGGACATTTTCATACTTAAAATTCTGCTTTTGTTATTCTTGTCTTCAAAGCTATTATCATTTCTGAAATAAATTACCCACTGTAAATGAATACCAGGATGGCATATCATCTTTTCTCATACATATATTCCAGTAGCTGAAGGAAGATGAAAGGTAAGTATGCCCCCCTCATCATAACAATGTAGACCATCAGATTTTCTTTGCCAAAAATGCAACTCTAGTATTTCATCTAGCAGGATTGTTATTTTCTTCAAGAGACACACTTTTAACGGCAGTCATATCTTTCATTAGAGTGGAGGAAATGCTGTTCTGATTGTGCCCAATTGAGTCCAACAGGAATTGACAGGATGCAGGAAAACAGTCTTACAACATTATTGTTTAGCATTTGCTGATGATACAGTTTGCCCAGCACACTGTGCAGTGTAAAATTTTTCCATCAAGACTTCTTAATGCTTTCTCTAAAATCAGCACAAAAGGTGCTTTAAAGGTCAAATGAATAGAACAGATTTTTTTCATAATTACAAACATATATAGAACTCTCTTGAGGACTCCTGTTGTTTGAACTACTTTTAATTGTTCTTCTCCCAAACTTGTAGTGATTTATTTTATATTTGTCCTCTGTAGTCACATAAGTAATCACTACAACTCTCCAGTAATTAGAACCTGAAAGAAAAGTTTAGTATGCCATACATTTTATTATGTTTAGGTACTCAGTGTAGATGCCAGGAAAGGTAAAGTATCCATGATGAACACAGTGGCGATGTGGGTTACCTACTGTTTTCCTATTTGCATGGCTACCACTCATCTTACAGCAGCAAGTTCTCAGCTGCCACCTGTGTTAGCAAAAACTGGAGGGAATACATGGAATAGGCCAACCTTGTAAATAAACAATCAAAAAGACAGCAAATAACAAAATTCCTTCATGTTGGATATCAACTCTCAATCTGATTATTCTAAGATTATAAAAGTCATGATTTAACAATTACTCTGACTTCCAGCTTATGTTAAATTTGTTTTTAATTGACAGTGATAAACCTTCCCATAAAATCTGAACATGTGTTCTTTGTTAATTTCCTACCATATTTATATTAAAAACAACATTAATTTGTTTAATCAGCCATAAAAATGTAAAGAAATTACTATAAAATCAAAATAACAAAATTTTGTATTTAAAAAAAGTAAACTGAGTTAAACTCCAAGATTTAACACTTTGACTGGCAGATCATTGCCAAAAGAACTAAGTAGAAAACCCCCATTTGCAATTCTTGTACCCACTCCCTCCAATTTAGGCTCTTACTTACTAACTGTATTCTGGCAGCTCCACAAGAGGAATTTTCTGCTACAATTAGATCAGTCTCCTCCCTGCCCCACCTGCCAAGGTTTCTCTTCTATCCACTTAAACACTACTCGTAATTAGGAGCTTACTTCAGCTTCATTTATTACTTAAAATGTTACTAATATTTGCAGTCTTAATGATTTTTACCCTCTAGTACCACCATAGTGTGCCATTCATTTTGCATTCAATTATGTACTGTTGTCTCTTGTTATGTGATTGCTTGATATTTTTGTATTTCTTGTCTCCAGTGAAAAAATGATCTCTTAATTGGCAGAGTTTTGATTTGTCCATCTTTGATTTATTAGTAAAACTTAGGCATGGTCTTACCGACCTTAGAAAACAATCAATTCTGCATTTGAGTTTATACATCAACTGTGTTCCTAGAAATACACCAACTCTTCTCTCCTACACTGAGTGTGATTCTAAGGCAGAGGCTTGTGGTTGACAGGGAACCCACACACTGCCCGGGGCTTGGCTGCCTCCTCTTCTGGGATCATGGGTTGGCTCCAGCTTCCATGTTAGGACAGGATTACCCCTCTGCCCATGGGCCTTTCTACTGGTAAAGTAACTGTTTGCATTCAGTGAGCCAGAGTCAGATTGTCTAACAATTATGGGTAGCTCCACAAAGAGAAGCTAAAAGCTTTTCATTTAATATTGAAAATACCCATGAAATTGAGTTGTTTTCTGGCTAATTCTAAACTAAAAGTATTATTCTAGTTGATCTTTTCTTTCAGTGTGCATACTCTTAAGAAGCATGAGAAGAGATATTTTTTCCTTTATGTTCTTCTGTGGAAAACATTTTTTTCTACATATGTCATGATTCTTCTGAAAGACTGTTCCCAGCTGAAACTTCAGATCTTTCCACTGGAGAGATGGTTTTCTAAATATATTTTTTGCATTTGTGATTGAGATTAAATATCAGTGATATAGTTAATATCCCACATTAACAATTGTGGTTCCAATTAAATTATATTTAGGACCTGTGAAACAATACTCAATATTAAAATAATTGACATTAGATTATTAAATAATAAGATCACTCATTAAGTTTAATCAAGAACAGTATATTCAATTGTTATCTTTATATATGAGCAATTAAGCCACTGTTAGCAATATTTCCTTGAGATGAAATATCTACTATATTATTTTTTTTAATTGAAGTATAGTTGGCTTTTGCATCTCTTTGTCTGCGGGAAGAACATGGCAGATTGGCTCACATAGCTGCCCAGCTTTTTGCAGCGTGCTGATTGCATACATGACAAAAGACATTGTTGTTTTGATAGATTCCTTACCCAGTGAAGAATCTACAGCTGTTTTTCAGATGGCAGAGTAGAAGGACGTGAGCTTATCCGTTCTTACAAAAACATCAAAATCACAGCTAACTGCTGAACAGCCATCAGCAAAAAACAAATGCTGGAACCTACCAAAAAAGATACCATACATCCAAAGACAAAGGAGAAGCTACAACGAGATGGTAGGAGGGGCACAATCACAATAAAATCAAATCCCATACCTGCCAGGTGGGTGACCCACAAACTGGAAAATAGTTATACCACAGAAGTTCTCCCACAGAAGTAAAAGTCCTGAGCCCCACGTCAGGCTTCCCAGCCTGGGAGTCTGGCAATGGGAAGAGAATACAGTTTTGAAGCCCAGCAGCGTTTGATTGCAGGGATTTCACAGGACAGGGGGAAACAAAAACTCCACACTTGGAGGGCACACACAAGGTCTAGTACACACAAAGACCCAGGGAAAAAAGCAGTGACCTCAAAAGAGACTGGGCTAGACCTACCTGCTAGTATTGGAGGGTCTCCTGTGGAGGTCGGGGCAGCTGTGGCCCACTGTGGGGATAAAGACGCTGGCAGCAGCAGTGCTGGTGAGTGCTCATTGGCATGAGCCCTCTAGGAGGGTGCCATTTCCTTTCCAAGACCTAGCTCCACCCAACAGCTGGTGGGCTCCAGTACTGGGATGCCTCATGTCAAACAACCAAAAAGGTAGGAACACAGGCCCACTCACCAGCACACAGGCTGCTTAAATTCTTCCTGAGCACTGTCCTGCCCACCAGAGGAACAAGACCCAGCTCTAGCAACCAGTGTGCAGGAATACAATCGTCCCACCAGGAAGCCGGTACAAGCCTCTTAGACAGCCTCATCCACCAGGGGACAGAGAGCAGATGAAAGAAGAACTACAATCCTGCAGCTTGTGCAAAAGAAACTGCAATCACAGAAAGTTAGACAAAATGAGATGGTAGAGGAATATGTCCCAGATGAAGGAACAAGATAAAACCCCAGAAGAACAGCTAAGTGAAGTGGAGATAGGCAATCTACTGGAAAACGAATTCAGAGTAATGATAGTGAAGATGATCCAAGATCTTGGAAAAATAATAAAGGCACAGATTGAGAAGATACAAGAAATGTTTAACAAAGACCTAGAAGAACTAAAGGACAAACAAACGGAGATGAACAATGCAATATCAGAAATAAAAATACACTAGAAGGAATCAATAGCAGAAGAACAGATATATGAGCTGGAAGAATGGTGGAAATCACTTCCGTGGAACAGAATAAGGAAAAAAGAATGAAAAGAAATGAAGACAGTCAAAGAGACTTCTGGGACAACATTAAATGTATCAACATTCACATTATAGGGGTCTCAGAAGGCGAAGAGAGAGAGAAAGGACCTGAGAAAATATTTGAAGGGATAATAGCTGAAAACTTCCTGAACATGGGAAAGGAAGTGGTCACCCAAGTCCAGGAAGCACAGAGAGTTCTAGGCAGGATAAACCCAAGGAGGAACACACTGAGACACATAGTAAAGAAACTGACAAAATTTAAAGGCAAAGAAAACTATTAAAAGCAACAAAGGAAAAGCAACAGATAATATACAAGGGAACTCCTTTAAGGTTATCAGCTGATTTCTCAGCAAAAATCCTACAGGCCAGAAGGAAATGGCACAATATATTTAAAATGATGAAAGGGATGAACCTACAACCAAGAAAACTCTACCCAGCAAGACTCTCATTCATATTCAATGGAGAAATCAAAAGCTTTACAGACAAGCAAAAGCTAAGAGAATTCAGCCCCACCAGACCAGCTTTGCGACAAATGATAAAGGAATTTCTCTAAGCAGAAAAGTAAAGGCCAATAGTAGAAACAAGAAAATTAAGAATGGAAAAGCTCACCTGTAAAGGAAAACATAAAGTAAAATTAGGAAATCATCCACACACAAATATGATATCAAAACCAGCAATTGTGAAAAGAAGAGAGCACAAATGCAGGATATTAGAAGTACATTTGAAATTAAAAAACCAGCAATGTAAAATAATCTTCTTTATATATATACTGCTGTATCAAAACCTCATGGTAACTGCAACCTGAAAATCTACAACAGATACACACAAAAAAAAGAAAAAGGAATCCAAACACAACACTAAATTTAGTCATCAAATCACAAGAGAAGAGAACAAAAGAGGAAGGGAAGAAAAAAGACCTACAAAAACAAATCCAAAACAATTCAGAAAATGGCAATAGGAACATACATTTTGATAATTACCTTACATGGAAATGGATTAAATGCTCCAACCAAAACATATAGAGTGACTGAATTGATCCAAAAACAAGACCCATATATATGCTGTCTACAAGAGACCCATTTCAGACCTAGGGAAACATACACACTGAAAGTGAGGAGATGGAAAAAGATATTCCATGCTAATGAAAATCAAAAGAAAACTGGAGTAGCAATACTCATATCAGACAAAATAGCGTTTAAAATAAAGACTGTTACAAGAGACAAAGAGTAACACTACATAATGATCAAGGGATCAATGCAAGAAGATATAACAACTGTAAATATATATGCACCCAACAAAGGAGCACCCCAATATATAAGGCAAATACTAAGAGCTGTAAAAGGAGAAATAGACAGTAACACAATAATTTTGAAACTCTTCCAAAAAAATTGCAGAGGAAAGAATACTCCCAAACTCATTCTATGAGGCTATCATCACCCTAATACTAAAACAAGACAAAGATACCACAAAAAAAGAAAAATACAAGCCAATATCACCAATGAACGTAGACACAAAAATCCTCAACAAAATACTAGTAATCCAAATCCAACAATACATTAAAAGGGTCATACACCATGATCAAGTGGAATTTACCCCAGGGATGCAAGTAGTTTTCAATATGCACAAATCAATCAGTGTGATACACTGCATCAACAAATTGAAGAATAAAAACCTCATGAATATCTCAACAGATACAGAAGAAGCTTTTGACAAAATTCAACATCGATTTATGATAAAAACTCTCCTGAAAGTGAGCAGAGAGAGAACATACCTCAACAAAATAAAGGCCATTTATGACAAACCTACAGCTAACATCATACTCAATGGTGAAAAGCTGAAAGCATTTCCTCTAAGTTCAGGAACAAGACAAGGATGTCCACTCTCACCACTTTTAGTAAACATAGTTTTGATAGTCCTAGCCATGACAAGCAAAGAAGAAAAAGAGATAAAAGGAATCCAAGTTGGAAAAGAAGAAATAAAACTGTCACTGTTTGCAGATGTCATGATTGTGTACATAGAAAATCCTAAAGATACTACTGGAAAACTACTAGAGCTCATCAATGAATTCGGTAAATTTGCAGGATACAAAATTAATACACAGAAATCTGTTGCATTTCTATACACTAACAATGAAAGATCAGAAAGAGAAATTAAAGAAACAATCTCATTTACCATCACATCTAAAAGAATAAATTACCTAGGAATAAACCTGCCTAAGGAGACAAAAGACCTGCACTCCAAAAACTATAAGATGCTGATGAAAAATACTGAAGATGACACAAACAGATGGAAAGAGATACCATGTTCTAGGATTGGAAAAATCAATATTGTGAAAATGACTATACTACCCAAGGCAATCTACAGATTCAATGCAATCCCTATAAAATTACCAATGGTGTTTTTCACAGAATTAGAAAAAAAAAAATTAAATTTGTATGGAAACACAAAATATCCCAAATAGCCAAAACAATCTTAAGAAAGAAAAACAAAGCCAGTGGTATCAGCTTCCCTGACTTCAGACTATACTACAAAGCTACAGTCATCAAAACAGTATGGTATTGGCACAAAAACAGAAATATAGATCAATAGAACAGGACAGAAAGTCCAGAGATAAACCCACGCACATATGGTCACCTTATCTTTGATAAGGAGGCAAGAATATATAATGGAGAAAAGACAGCCCTTCAATAAGTGGTGCTGGAAAATTGGACAGCTACATGTAAAATAATGAAATTGGAACACTCCCTAACACCACACACAAACATAAACTCAAAATGGATTAAAAATCTAAATGTAAGTGTGTACACTGTAAAACTCTTAGAGGAAAACATAGGCAGAACACTCTTTGACATAAATCACAGCAAGATCTTTTTTGACCCACCTCCTAGAGTAATGAAAATAAGGACAAAAATAAACAAATGGGACCTAAATAAACTTAAAATCTTTTTCACAGCAAAGGAAACCATAACCAAAACAAAAAGACAGCCCTCAGAATGGGAGAAAATATTTGCAAATGAAGTAACTGACAAGGGATTAATCTCCATAATATAAAAACAGCTCATGCAACTCAATATCAAAAAAACAAACAACTCAATCCAAAAATGGGCAGAAGACCTAAATAGACATTTCTCCAAAGATGACATACAGATGGCCAAAAAACACATGAAAAGATGCTCAACAGTGCTAATTATTAGAGAATTGCAGATCAAAACTACAATGAGATATCACCTCACACCAGTCAGAATGGTCATTATCACAAAGTATAGAAACAATAAACACTGGAGAGGGTGTGGAGAAAAGGGAACCCTCCTACTCTGTTGGTGGGAATGTAAATTGGTAGAACCACTATGGAGAACAGTATGGAAGTTCCTTATAAAACTAAAAATAGAGCTATCACATGATCCATCAATCACACTCTTGAGCATATATACTAAGAAAAACATGGTTTGAAAGGACACATGCACCCCAATATTCATTGCAGTACTGTTTACAGTAGCTAAGACATGGAAGCAATCTAAATGTCCATCAACAGATGAATACATAAAGAAGATGTGGTACATATATGCAATGGAATATTAGCCATTAAAAAGAATGACATAATGCCATTTGCAGCCACATGGATGGACATGGAGATTATTGTACTAAGTGAAGTAAATCAGACAGGCAAAGACAAATATCATATATTGCTTACATGTAGCATGTAAAAAAAATGATGCTAATGAACTTATTTACAAAACCGAAATAGACTCACAGCCTTAGAGAATGAACTTATGATTACGGGGGGAAAGGGTTGGGGGAGGGATAGATTGGGAATTCGGGATTGACACGTACACTCTGCAGTATATAAAACACATAACAAATATGGACCCACTGTATAGCACAGGGAACTCTGCTCAATATTCTGTAATTACCAAAATGGGAAAATAATTTGAAAAAGAATAGAGACATGTATATGTATAACTGAATCACTTTGCTGTACATCTGAAAGTAACACAATATTGTCAATCCACTATGCTCCAATATAAAATGAAAATTAAAAATAAGTAAATAAATAAAATAATTGAAGTATAGTTAATTTACAATGTTGTCTTAGTTTCAAGTGAAATATCTACTTTTAACAAAAGAACACTAAGAAAACATAATTTAGATTAATTTAGCACACATTTACACCTTATATTATTTGGGGAAATTACAAAAATAAAACATTTAAAAATATGATATTCATAATTTCTGAATACTCATAAAATACATCTTTGAAATTTTATTTTTCTTAATAATCAAAAAAATAAGCCAGCAGATTCATTATGAAATACAATTTATTAGTTTTAAAGAGGGTTTATATAGTGGGACTTTAATTTCTACCATGGGAAATCCCAAGAGAATGTTGGTTTATATTGTGACTGCCTCCAAAACTGTTCAGGAAAACACCAGAAGTGGAAGCGACAGGGGAAGTCTCCTTATTCAGAGAAGTAAGAGAGGATCAAAAAATCACATGGAAATGTACAAAGTGATTTGTTGATGAAATGGTTCCCGGAGAACCTGGATTCACCTCTTTTCATTCCTGAATCTATAATTCTTGCCTTTGGGTTACTGAGGTATTGGGAGTTACTACAGGGCTTATGCTGCAAGTTTATAATCCTTTTTTGGGGCTTGTCAGCATATCACACTTTCAAAAAGTGATGTAATTCTCATCTCATTATGAGAATTAGGGGAGTGAATCCATAGTCAGTTTAGTCACAGAATTAAGTTCCATAATACTCAACACATAGGCGGGCATTTTCAGTTCAATCTAGTTGCATTTACCCACTACTTGTAAAGCCTATTTGCCTTAGAAATGTCACTGGGGTTTCTAGATTATTCTGCTGTATCACATATCTTTGGGGTTGGGTGGAGAAGATGAGGAATCATAGCCACCTGACACATATATTCTTGTTTGCTCACTTGAATTTCATTTTAGAAATGCCTAAATTACCTGTTCCCTGCTGTCCTTTCCTAAATTGCTTAATATATACATAAACGTATATTACATATATGCACACTTTTAAGAGGAAAGAGCAAAAGCATGGATTTTGGAGTCAGGAAGAATTCCTTTTGACTACCAGCTTCACCATTTATTATCTAGGAGATATTTACTCTTTATTTGTCAAGCAGGTATTTTTCATCCTATTATGTGTTAGACAAGACAGTCCATGCTGGGATACAAGATTGACAGAACAGCATTTGTGCCCCTGTTTTGTATTTCAAATCTCAAGAGAGACGGTGACATACATCAAGCATCAAAATGCTTAAAGGGGTTAGGGACTGATTTAATCTGAGATATCAAGGAATGAGGAAGTGAGATTTGAGACAGAATCCAAAAAAATCAATAGGAATCAGTAGATGAGCAGAATTAGGAAAGAGTGTGTTAGACATATGCAAAGTTCCTAGGAGCAGAGGTTGAGAGTCAGGTACACTGAAGGAAAGCCTGGGGGAGGGGGGGCTTGAGCACACTTATACCCTGTGTGGGAATCTGGGTGGGGGAAAGGGATTAGAGAGAGAAGCAAGAGTACTTAACTTTTATGATGCTCAATTTTCATATCCATAAAATAAAATGTGTAACCTATGTTAGTGCTAAAAAAATGTGTATCTTAATCAAGTCATCCCAGGATTGTCAAACAGGAGGCTTGAGCAATTAGGACAAAGTTATATGCCCTATGAATGCTAATTTTTTTGTTTGTTTGTTTGGTTGGTTTTGTTTGGTGTCTTAGTCTTCTAGAGCTGCCATAATAAAGTACCACAGACTGGGTGGTTTAAACAACAGACATTTATCTTCTTATAGTTCTGGGGCTGTAAATTCAAGGTCAAGGTGCCAGTATGTTTGATTTATCCCAAAGCTCTGTCCTTAGTTTGTTTCGACTGCTTTCTCCCTGTGTCCTCACATGGCCTTTTCTCTGTGCACATGAAGTTCTGATGTCTCTTCCTCTTCTAGTAAGGGCATCAGTCGTATTGGATTAGGGCTCCATCCATATAAGCTCATTTAACCTTAATTACCTCTTTAAAGGCTCAATCTCCAGATCTGTTACATTGGAAGGTACTGGGGATTAGGATTTCAACATAGGAATTTTTGGGGGATACAATTCAGTCCATAACATTTGGTCTGTTGTTAAATTTTAAGTCTATACTCTCCAGGCTAGAAAATCTTTTGAAACTCATTTTTTTCTCAGGATGTATTTTTCACTATAGCTCTCTTGCCATATTTCCCCTCCTATTTTATGCTATGTATGCAGTTGTGATTCCTGTCTTCAAAGTATCAGCATTCTGGTTGCTCTGAACTTATTCTTCAATGCTGGGTCATAAAATAGATAATTCCATAATCATATTTGCATATCATGTATACAAAAGAATATTTGTTTTTGTAGACTAAAGTTAAACTATACATTGTAGTGAAAACAAATTACATATTTACAAAATATAGATTCAGTGCACTAAGAAGAACACTGATAGTATAAGAGAATAATAAAACAATGGACCAGATATTACAGTAGAAGTGACATTATTATAAACAAAGAGAAAACTATTGAGACAAAGCAAAAACTGTTTAAATGACAATCAACTGAGAAAAACAGTATTCGATGAACTATGAAAAACATGCTATTCAATGGACATCTACTGAAATGCAGATATCTAGCTCACCCAGTCATTTAATACCACCATACATTCTGGGTGAAACTTATTAATCCTCTCCTTATTTACCCATATTAATATTATTCTTGTTTCCTATATTGCATTGTCTTGTTTACTGTAAATATTATTACCCCCGTTAATATCTGAGAAAACCAAGCTTCAGAGGTTTGACCAGATCAAAAGCTTGTCCAAAGCTATTGCTAATAGCTCTAGAGCTGGGATTTCTTGATCCTTGCCTCCAAAACCCTGCTACTTTCTTTGACGTCCTGTGATATGCAAGGGGAGAAATAGAGGGGCAGGCCGTCATGTAAGATGCAGTGGGGGTGAACCTCAGTGACATGTACACGTGCCCAAGAAACTGTGGTTATGGGGAGTTACAGGAGGTTCATGGAAATCAAAGGAAAATATATTTGAGAACTGCTGATCAATGTTCACCTATTTCAGAAACACAAGCTGTGCATGTGCACGTGTGGACATACACACACACACAACAATAAAGTTTCATGAGCAATTGGGTTTCATCATCCATCACTTGAAGTCACCCAAGGGCTGCTCTGGGAGGACTTGTTTAGGCAAACCTAGTATGGCATTAAATCCATCAACATTGTGACATGTATACTTATAGAGTCTCAAATTGCAGCATCTTCAGACTGCGAAATCATTCTTTTGACCATTCTTTCAGATAACTTGAAGATGGACAATAAAATTGAAATGAAAATTGATGTTTTGAGCCATAAAATTTTAGCTTTCAGTTTTATTGGTTGCATACAGCCAAACTCACAAACTCTGGTTCATTCTTAAAATGTTCTTTAGAGTGAAATTGACTCTTAGAGAAAGGCTCCATCAATTATCATGGGAGATAATACTATTTAGAATAGCTAAATGGAGGTGCTGGGACATCCCCATGTACTTAGTGCTGATGAGAAAAGTATGGCTTTTAATGCCTCACCTGAGATGTTAAGCCAGATTCAGTGCCACAAAAATGTAAACTGTTTTCTGGAGATTTCTTTTACATGCTGTTTTTAAAGATTAGATGAAAACAATTCCAAATATAACTGTATGCTATTACATTAACATATATATAATATGTGTACACACACACCCCACACGTAATTTTTTTAAAAGCAATACATAACAGACTTTTATCAGAAACTGCCTTTGAAATATGATTTCTATTCTATTCATTTAGATTAGAAAACATTTTATGGATAGGAGGATAGAGAATAAATAGCAAGTTAATCAAAATATTTTCTCATTATTATGTGTTTGAAACAGAATGCTTTCGGTCACGACCTGTAGGACCTAACATAGATGTGATTGTGACTGCTCTGTAAGAGAAAAAAATGAAGAAAGTCACAACTATGTGGTTTAGTCTCCCTTATATATAAACCTAGTTACCTTGGAAGTGAGAGAGGATCCTTAAAAACAATTTAAAGAACCACTCTGTGGCTAAATATCTTTAGATAGGCCAAAGAATATGTTTCCATAACTTTTATAAGCTGAATATTTAAAGGAGGGATGGTTCTCTGTATGTTTGGGGGTGTAAGATTCCAAGACTTAAGCCAAGCTTGGATGTAGTGATAATGTGAATTCCAAGATAAGGTGTTCTTCTAATGCTGAGTTTGTCCCTTCCAGAAAGCCCCATGTAACATGTATTCATTCCTCTGTAAACAGAATATATAACACAAGAAATAAACCTCTGTGCTATCTGTGGCATACAGAGAATTGGGAATTCTGAAACGTTAGTTGACTCACCCTTGGGAACACAGTGCAGAAGGTTTCTCTTTTCCTTTTTCCTTCCAGAAAAGACTTGGAAGTTTAATGTATCAAAATACAGAACCAACTCTACCTGGAAGCAGATTGTGAGAGTTTGGGCAAACAATAGGATCTTGGAAGGAGGTGGTCGCAGATAGACCATGCCACCAGTTATCAGGCTTTGGTTGAACAAACTCCACCAATTCCATATTTTGACAATTGAGATCTAAAAAATATTCTTGTTGTTATTTGTGGCTTTGTTGGCTTGCTATAGGAGGAAGAAAACAAAATGAAGTCTTAATAAAGGTAGGAGATACATGGTCTTTGTTGAGGGCGGCTGACAACTGGCCTCTATAGTAGTTTTGTGTTGATGGGTGTATAACATCTTAAGTTCATTTATGAACATTTTTATGAATCCAAATTTTTTTAAAGAACACATACTATGCAAGTACTCTTGGTGAGGGTTTACTTTGGAGACAAAAGGAGGAAAAAGAAATTTATATGTTTGGGGGAGAGCTTACAATTTAGATAGCCTGCTATTTGAAAAATCCAGCACTTGTCTTTGCAGAGTAACTAGTTATTCCTATCAGTAGAGAGAGCCACAAATGAATCACTCGGGACAGTTATAATTTCTCAAACCAGGTCATTCATAAACTCTTGAGTGTGTTAACTCAGATAAAAGAGAATTCAGTTTAACAACCTGGCAGGACCCATGAGTCTGTGAATTGACATAACATTCTGGGGTCCTGGATCACCTTTTCTCTTTGTTTCCCAAAATCATTTTCTATGTTCTGGAGCATTCTCTAATGGCTGGTGGAAAGTCAACTGTAAAAAAAAAAAATGATGCATTGTATTTTCTTTCCATGGGATGAGAATGAATTCTCAGAAATGCATCTGAGATTGAATGTGATTTGTACTATACCTAGTTCCAAGGCTTTACTAATTGGAAATGAGTCTCATTGTTATCTTGCTGCTATTGGAATTTCCATGTCCAATGAGCCTTTTATTTCATCTGAAGCAAGAGCTGCAGTGGTCTCTGAGGGGAAGAGAAGGCTAATCATCACTGCCATTGTAAGACAATTTTAGTGGATTTAAAGGAAAACTAATTTTTATATTACCTGTTTCCAAATGTCATGATCTTTCTTTTACAGTAATATAGTGTTATTCAAACCTAAAAAACCCAATCCTTGTGTTTGTGTGTGCATGCTCATATTATTTTTACAAAACATGAAAACTTCTGTCTTTGTCTTTTAGAATGATGTGAGAAATAAAAAACGTTAAATCTTGCCAGCATATGAGCTAGACTGAAATCTGATGTGTGTATATTGGTCCTTCCTCTTTGTCTGTGTATGCCCAGATACTATGGTAATAAGCTTTCTGTGCACTGGTCAGGGACATTTTATTTCCTTAGATAAAATCTATAATTTTATGTTAAGTGAAAAAACATTAGATTTTTAGATAGTCAAAATTTTCAGTTAGGTAATAATTTTTATTTTAACCTTTGTTTAACTACCAGCATAAAAACTAATCAGCTTTAAGGAAAACGTGCACTGTTTTAAGTTTTTAGAAGTTAAAAACTAATGATTCTACACATTAGTGCATTTAGTGGGGATAAATAGGAGAGAAAATATTTTTAAATATTTCCAAAAAAGCATTTTAGAAAAAATTGATAACACAATAAAGGTATTATCAAAGGTAACACTGATATAATAAAGTTTAATTTTGAGAAAATTCAGGTAATATGATAAACATAAATACTTGTCTCACACCTCTTCGCCTTCAAATTTTTATTTTAAAGACCACTGGATTATCCAAGTAGGATAATAAAAGTAGCTTGACAATGGAATTGGTAGTTAATGTCCACCAAACCATAACTAGATGAAATGTTAATAAAGCAGAAGAATTCAAATTTAATCTCCAGGGTCAAAACACAAAATCCTCCCCCCACCTCCAAATACTATGGAGGTAGTGTCAGCAGAGTAGTGAGATCCAATTGTTTCCAATGACACCGCAAGATGCAGGGATGCGTTTTACTTTTCCAAGAGTATTGTACCTGCTACTAACTGCCTTTTCCCCACTTCAGTTGTTTTCTCTCTGGTATAGTATTCCCAGCTCCATATAATCATGCTTTCATATCTTAAGTCTTTAAACAGAGAAAAAAATCTTCCTTCACCATTCTCTCCACTCCATACATTTCTTCAGTTGGAGACTTCCCTTTATAGCAAACTTTCCTTTATAGCAAACTTCCCTAAGAATTGTTATATTAACTGTTTCTAACTGTTTCTTGCCCTTCTGTCCTTACCGACTCCATCGGCTTTTATCGCACTTCTTGTCTTCCCTCTGTGCTGACAACCCAATGGCTATATTTCATCCCCATCTTACTGACAGCTGCAGCACATGTGTTACATGACACCTGTCCTGGAGACACGATCTTCACTTTCTGGACTTGTTTTCCTCTTGTTTGGGTTTCTACCACACTAACACCTCATTACCTCTCTCCATTTCCAGTTCCTCCTCACTGTCTTGACCTGTAAATATTAGACAGCTTTTAAACCATAGCTGTTTAGCTGAAATTCTCTTCCACCTGTGAGGACTCAGCATCAGTCTTATCGTCTTGAAACACAGCTAAACTGAGAATCCGGCTGTGCGTGATGCTGAGCGATGTTCTTTGTGCTAGCAGGCACATCAGCCACATACTTTGTCCCATGGGAACCTTTTTCTTGTTGAATTAATGCAGATCTCTAGCACAGAAAATAAGTTTTTGACTGTGAGTACCAAGTACAGCGGCTCTCATCCTGTTGCCCAGGACTGCTGTTTTTGCTCTTTGTGCTTCTTGTTACTTAACTTTTCTCCTTTGGTCTGGTTTTGGAGTCCTCTCCACCCAACCACCCCCATGAAGAAATTACAAATTAAAGAAAGAGCAAGTCCTGTGCTGCTTCCACATCACTCTCATTCTCTCCTCTCTACCAAAACAGAGTGTTACTTCTCTTTGATTACAAATGGAAATATATAGGCCAACATAAACTTCCTTCTGCAAGAAGGAGAGGACAACAAAAATGAAAACACTTATGATACATATACAGAGCATAGGTTAGAGTTCCTTTTTTAAACTGGAGAGATAAATTGGGAACTAGTGTTTGAAGATGCAAAAATGAATTTATTAAAAAATGAGGGAAAGTAATTGTGAAAATATTCTCAATAGAATTAACAAAACATTCCATTTATAAAACTTGATCGAGTAGTCAGTGAAAGGAAACACTTTGAGATAAGAAGGACCAGAGGAAGAGGGCATCATATAGTTAACAAATAAAAACTATAATGAAAATCTTTACCTAGAAGAAGTACATCTACAAAGCTATACATTGAGAACCTGTTAACAAAGAGTAAAGTATGAATCAGCAGATAGAAATTCAAAGTAAGAAAATTATGGCTGGAAAGGGTTATTGATGAGAGTTGAACTCTGAAAAATAATGCAGACGTTTCTAAATACTCGTGTCAAATATAGTTAAAATTTATTAAAATGGTTCTATTGAAAGAAATAGTCTATTTTGTAAAATCAATAAATGGTTGTCAGTCTAATATTTATCAAATAATGGAAAAGCTAGTGGAGCGGGATGCGATGCTGAACTCTGAATCTCGTCTAAAAAGAAGCTGAGAAGTCATAGTTCTGTTTGTAAGTATAGCAGCATTTTGATAATCAGTTTCAAATTTTATAAAAACATGAATGTGACTCTCCACAGAATTAAAAGGAGGTGGTTTATCTTCAAAGTCAGTGAAAGTGATTACAATAAAGTGTAATATACCACCATAGAGAAGGAAAGGAAAATGTTAAAAGTCCACAAAACATAGAATTATAGTAACAAGAAGAACACAAATTATTGAAATAAATTTAAAGTCTTTCAAATACTTAAAAATTGGAGAATTATCAATAAAAGACATATGTAACACCCAGTGACTCAGATGTGAGTAGACAAAGTAAGATCAGGCAAATGAAAACTAAAAAATTAGGTCAGGGACTACCATTCAGTAACAACAAAAATTGAAAGCACAAAATGAGACTACTTAGGTCATGTACTTATAAAAGTCACAAAGCAGTTTAAATATATAAAATAATGAATGTGTAAAGTAAACTCTGTTAGGAATTCAAGGGGAAATGGCTTGAAATCCAAATGTAGTCTGGGACTTTAGTACTTCACTACTAAATTATGAAACAAGTTGAGAAAAGAAATAAAAACACAGAAGATTTGAAAAAAATGTGATCAACAAAATACAACTAAATATATGTGTCAAAAAATTCCCTATATAGGGAGTATATCTGATTTTCTAATATCCATAGAATATTTTATATTTATTTTTATATTTTGCAACCAAGAATATTTCAGTAATTTTTTCTAAAAACTACACAACAGGCATCACTATTTGACAATACAATAGATCTAGCATAAATGAGAATTTTTAAAGAAAAAAATGTAAATAGCATATTTAAAGCAATTGTTTTCAAATAAATTATAAAGAATGAGAGCTTAGGAGATTTAGGCTGAGGGAACATAGAAAGGTATTTGCCAATATTTACTCATCTGTAACCACCTAATTCTGTTGGATGAACGCAGGTGTTGGTGAAAGATGTGTCACGGGGTGAATAAAAGAGAGAGAAGGCATGGGAGAAGCTGGGTTTGGGGGTGTTGATGGTGAAGCTGATGTTCAAAAATGGCAGAAGTTGGTGTCTAGTAAGAATCTTCTTTCATTTTTTTCTCTCTTACTTGAAGAATCTCACATATTTCAGCTGTTCAGCATGTGCTATATTCTCCTGGCAGCAATTAACATAGTCCCTACCTCACAATTGAATAGTATTGCAAAACTAAATTAGTATTAGTCGTTCTGGTTAAAACTGGAAGATCAGCTTTATGTGATGATCTTCTATCACTTCTCCTCAACAAGACTCCACTTTTCCTTTACTCCAATACAACAACGTATAACATCACAAAGATATAAAATGGAGCAGATATATCGGTGGATGGGAAGGTTCAGTAGTGTTTTGGAGAGAAAGCAGAGGGAGGCTTGCCAGCCAATTTAGCAGAGTTGATGACACTTCACCCTAAAGTTCCCATGGAGGAGGTCTACTCCACAGAGCTCCAGGAGGGACAGGATACAATACAGACTGCACTAAATGAATACAGGGGTAAAACCAGGGGTGGTGGAGTGAACGGGTGGCTCCCCTTCCCCACCTGGTGCAGCCCTGTGCACCCACGTACCCATCAGGGAGGTTGATCCTGTTGGGGCTGAGGCTCCGATTCTCAGCCTCAGCCCCAAGCTCTCTGCACCCTGGTGATGCCTCTCCCTCCTTCCTGGGCTTGCATGTGGCGATGGCTCCCAGACATCAACAGACTATTTTTGGCTCCCTATCCCTGCCAAACACCTATAAATAGTCTCTCCATTGAACTCTCTTCAGTTAAACTCTTTGAATTTAAACACATCTGTCTCCTGCTGGGACCCTGACTGATACATCAGAGAACAGGAGAAACTTTCAAAAAACTGTAGTTAAATAATAACCTCAGGCAGAAAAGAGAAGATTGTTCTCATAAAACAACAACAGTATCAGGGAAAAAAATAAGAGCAGTTAGATGAGAAATAAGTAAGAGGTCTTGAAGTGTTAAAATACAAAGTAAATATCCCAAATGTTAGGACAAAGGATAAAGAGATGGAAAGTCAATGAAGGAATAGAAGAGACTAAGAGAGCAGGACTGAAATGTCTGCCACAGAGGGTCCACGGAGGGTCCAGCACGTGAATGGTGTGAGAAAAATGCCATCTTTGTGAAGTTTCCGAAGACCAGTGGTCAAGAGAAGATCCTAAACGTTTCCCCCAAATGAAGGTATGTTATGAAAAAAAGGAAAATAATCAGAAAAATGAAACATAAGAAAAAGGTATTGAACATGAAAAAAAAACTATATCTAAGATTTTTAAAGTCAATATAAGTACTGAAATGCAAAGCACAAAAAAGACCTCAGAAATAATGACAAAAGATAGAAATGGAAAATAGGAGGGAAAATCTGAGTCTTGGATAACCAGTACTTCAGTACCCTACCCGAGTGAAGTGTCCCTCAGGGTCTGCACAGCAAAGGTCAAAGGAAAACACTAAATACAAGTGTGTGAAATTTAGGTGACTAAATAGAAGAAGATTCTAAAAGAGAGAAATTAAGACATATCACACATAAAGAAATAAATATCTGAAGGTTATCAGATTTTCAACAGCAACACAGGAAGCTAGCAGTCAGTGGAGCAAGGCCTTCAACATTCTGAGGGAAAATCCTTCACATTTTGTGTATAAAATTATAAGCATAGGGCTTCCCTGGTGGCGCAGTGGTTGAGAATCTGCCTGTCAATGCAGGGGACACGGGTTCGAGCCCTGGTCCAGGAAGATCCCACATGCCGCAGAGCAACTAAGCCCGTGTGCCACAACTACTGAGCCTGTGCTCTAGAGCCTGTGAGCCACAACTACTGAGCCCATGTGCCACAAGTACTGAAGCCCGTGCGCCTAGAGCCCATGCTGCACAGCAAGAGAAGCCAATGCACTGCAACAAAGAGTAGCCCCCACTCACCGCAACTAGAGAAAGCCCACGTGCAGCAACGAAGACCCAATGCAGCTAAAAATAAACAAACAAATAAATAAATAGATTTATTAAAAAAATTATAAACATAAACCTAAGTCTGAGGGTATAATAAAGATATATACGGGGGCTTCCCTGGTGGCGCAGTGGTTGAGAATCTGCCTGCCAATGCAGGGGACACGGGTTCCAGCCCTGGTCTGGGAAGATCCCACATGCCGCGGAACAGCTGGGCCCGTGAGCCACAATTACTGAGACTGCGCATCTGGAGCCTGTGCTCCGCAACAAGAGAGGCCGCGATAGTGAGAGGCCCGCGCACCGTGATGAAGAGTGGCCCCCGCTTGCCAAAACTAGAGAAAGCCCTTGCACAGAAACGAAGACCCAACACAGCCATAAATAAATAAATAAATAAATTAATTAATTAATTAATTAAAAACAAACAAACTAGCTGTTAAAAAAAAAAAAGATATATACAGATGTGACAAGGCTTTCCCTGAATCCTTTGATTAAAAAATGCTAATATATAAGATACTTTAGCAAAATTGAATAAAAGAAAGAGGAAATGAGACATCCAGAAAAATGACCAAACAAAGGAGAATGGCAGAGAAATCTCACCACTAAGAATCATACGGTGGTAGATCTGATGAAGTGTTTAAAGAAAAAAAGGAGAGGCATAGTGGAAACTATTCAAATGAAAAAACAGGGGAATTATTTACTGGGGAAAATGTGATGAGGGTGTAAAAAAGAGGTAACTGTAGTATAATATTTATCTGTATAAAAATCAGTATGTACCATTCACAATAATGTTTTTATTATTTGCTTGTTGCTTTTCAAAAAACTACAGGCGGGTCTGTTGTAAGACAGGTACGTCCCCATTCTGCACAACTGGAAATCAGTGATAATTTTGGAAATGACTACATAAAAATAACAATATATATTTATTATTTAGAAGTATTAAGGTAGAAATATAGAAGAAACTTCCAAAGATTTTAAAGTAATTACTTTGGAAATAGGTAGGACTTGAAGAGGAGATGAGTGTATTTCTCTTCCTATTTAATTTTCTAATTAAATTTCTAATTACTTTGATGCAAAAATAATCAAATGCAAAGATGCATTAAACGCAATATTGGAATGGATGCAAAAGTAAGACTAGGCTATATGTGACAAGAAGTGCCACCTAGATGAAGAAAGGAAAGATTCTGGGTGGTGATGGCCAACAGCTACCCTACGTGATTGTGGTGTCTACACCATCTGACAGCAGCCCTTGTTGGCAGTTGGAGCACATTGAGGATAAAGCATTTGTCAATAAAATTCTGGGTAAATTTATTTCAAACAAGAACATAGGGCTTATGTCTCCTAATACAGAAAGCACGATTTCCATAAGATCGCAGTGCTTCCCTGTATTTTCAATTCTGTTTTTTTATCATGCTACTAAAAATAATAAGCTCCTTATTCAAAATGCATCTATAAAACTTCTCACCACTGACAATGTTTATTAAGACTAAACATCATCACAGTTTACTTTCTCTCTTGCCTAGTACAGAATTACTCTTGGCAAGGACATCAGGCATGCTCTGCATATGTCACAGTGCTTTCTGATGTTTTATGTCTGGGTCTGAGGCCAATCCTGAAACTACAATGTCTGTCACATGCATTAAAGGAAAGTTTACTGGGAGGAGTTCAGATGCCTCATTATTTTACAGCTGTAAAGTGTAAGATTTTTTATGGGCCCATTTTGAAATTATGTTTACCCATTAATAAAAATTACTAGTGATTTTGTAGTTTTCTTCAAATCATAAGGTATAAACCTAGATGTTTCTAATTGTGCTTTAGTATTTCATTAAAAAAAGGGCCCTCAGGTAAGCCTCAGGCAAATAGTAACTGTTGACCATTCCTTTGGGAAAACTTCATTTTATTTTAGTAATATTTTCTTTCTCTTAAATATTCAAATGAAGCACGCTAAGTTTCTAGGACTCATAGAAAACTATCACAGAGAGTTTTTTCTTTTCTTTTCAACACACAGGCTAATAAAAGATTGAGCTTAAAGAATAAAAGGCTACTTTCAGCAAAGCTGTTCGTGTGCTAATCCAAAAGCAGTTGATCTCCCCTTGGAAAGGGTCCTAGAAAACGGAATTAGAGGCAGATTTGTTGGCTGCCATCGCACATAAGTTTCTTCAGGGTAGTGGCAGAAATCAATGGTTTCCTTAAATAAAACACTCTAGAGACAGAGGAAATCAGAGCCTGGCTCAGTTCCTAAAATTTGTGTTTTTCTTGTATGATCCTTCCTTAGCAAGTACTTTCAAAGTCAAATCCTTTTTTCTACATTTATAATCAAAAGGAATAAGTACCTAAACTTGGATAAGAAATTCTGATGCTTAAAGTAATTCCCATCCTGGGCTGATCAAATCTTCATTCTCTGGACTCTGGTCTATGGCAACTGAACTTGTGCTAAATTAACAAGAGCAAGAGTGAACCACGCAACTTCTGAGCTTATTCAAATTATTTCACATTTTAAGAATATGGATGCATTTTTGTGTGAGTACTTTATAAGCTGTAATGCCTTTATTCCCTTATAGTAATTCATTTATTCACTCATCTATCACTTCATTCATTCATCTATTTAGTGACGCTTATACAGTATTTAATTCCATCAATAACTATAGCTAATTGCTTTGAGGTGAGTTCTATTTTATTTCTGTCTCTTTATGTTGAACTTTTTTGAGACACTAATGGTACATCTTAGTAATGTTTTCTAAATCCTACCCAGGTACGTGGTTATGTTTTCCAAACCTTACCCAGCCTAAAGTGGCTGCTACTAAGTAAAAGATAATGGTAAGTAAGAAAAAATATTAATGTTGATGATAACATAATGATAATAGCTAACATTTATTAAGTGATTACTAAATGCTTTTACCTATTTTAGATTTTTAATCTTCAATACACCCAGTAAAAGCTTAGAAGTCATGGGACTTGCTCCAAATTTCATAGCCAGTGATGAAGATTGTAGTAGTCCAACTGGCTGTCCAACTCAAGAACTCAGGCCTTTCCAGACCACGGCTGGGATTAACATATACACACCACTATATATAAAATAAATAACCAACAAGGACCTACTGTGTAGTACAGGAAACTCTGCTCAGTATCTTGTAATTAAGCTATAAGAGAAGAGACTCTGAAGACAAATATATATATATATAATATTCAAATATATATATATATAAAACTGAATCTCTGTGCTGTACACTTGAAACTAACATGATATTGTCAATCAAATATACTTCAGTTAAAAAGAAAGACCACATTGTATATGCCCACAATAATAGTGACACAGTGGTAACTGGACAGTCTTGTTCCTTCGTATTCCTGGACACAGTGGTTAGCACAATTGGAACTTGATCCATTACAATGAAAAGTTGTATGCATGTACTTATAATTCTAAAATGGCCAATAGTGAAAATAATTGCAGTCATTTGCTGAGTACCTTCTGCATGCAAGGCACCTGCAGTACATTTTAGGATACGAACCATGACCCTCTGCTGCAGGTACTATTATTTTTTACATTTGACAAATGAGGGAGGTGAGGTTCTGGGTTCTTCATTAACAAACACAGGGTCTCACCATCAGTGGCAGTGTCAGGATTTGCTTCTAAGTTTTTTGTTTCCAGAAACCTGCTTTAATTGGTATAGCATTATACTTCTTCAATACCAAGAAAAGTAAAACTATCCATGCCTGATAAAAATGGGCTAAGATAATTTTTGTTGTTGTTGAACTAAATTGCATTGACTAATGACAATTTTCACACAATTAAAATACAGTGAAGTTCATTAAAGTTACCTTTTTTAGGATTTGTTTATCCCTTAACTCTTATTTCAGAAAGATGAAAGAAATAATTCTAGTTTTCAACTCAGCCAAAAATACACATTCTTTTTTTTAAATTAATTAATTAATTTATTTATGGCTGTGTTGAGTCTTTGTTTCTGTTCAAGGGCTTTCTCTAGTTGTGGCAAGTGGGGGCCACTCTTCATCACGGTGCGTGGGCCTCTCACTATCGCGGCCTCTCTTGTTGCGGAGCACAGGCCTCAGACGCGCAGGCTCAGTAATTGTGGCTCACGGGCCTACTTGCTCCGCGGCATGTGGGATCTTCCCAGACCAGGGCTCGAACCCGTGTCCCCTGCATTGGCAGGCAGATTCTCAACCACTGCGCCACCAGGGGAGCCCAGAAATACACATTCTTACTTGTAAATATTTTGCTATTGATACCATTCCAAAAAAGCACTTATTACATACAGTGTTGTTAAAAGTATTTTCTGGGGGGTCTGGGCAAGATGGCGGAAGAGTAAGACACGGAGATCACTTTCCTTCCCACAGATACATTAGAAATACATCTACACGTGGAACTGCTCCTACAGAACACCTACTGAACGCTGGCAGAAGACCTCAGACCTCCCAAAAGGCAAGAAACTCCCCACGTACCTGGGTAGAGCAAAAGAAAAAAGAAATAACAGAGACAAAAGAATAGGGACGGGACCTGCACCAGTGGGAGGGAGCTGTGAAGGATGAAAGGTTTCCACACACCAGGAAGCCCCTTCGCAGGCAGAGACTGCGGGTGGCAGAGGGGGTAAGCTTCGGAGCCACAGAGGAGAGCGCAGCCACAGGGGTGCGGAGGGCACAGCGGAGAGATTCCTGCACAGAGGATCGGCGCCGAGCAGCACTCACCAGCCCGAGAGGCTTGTCTGCTCACCCGCCGGGGCAGGCGGGGCTGGGAGCTGAGGCTCGGGCTTCGGTCGGATCGCAGGGAGAGGACTGGGGTTGGCGGCGTGAACACAGCCTGAAGGGGCTAGTGCGCCACAGCTAGCCGGGAGGGAGTCTGGGAAAAAGTCTGCAGCTGCCGAAGGGGCAAGAGACTTTTTCTTGCCTCTTTGTTTCCTGGTGCGTGAGGAGAGGGGATTAAGAGCGCCGCCTAAAGGAGCTCCAGAGATGGGCGTGAGCCGCGGCTATCAGCGCGGACCCCAGAGACGGGCATGAGACGCTAAGGCTGCTGCTGCCACCACCAAGAAGCCTGTGTGCAAGCCCAGGTCACTATCCACACCGCCCCTCCTGGGAGCCTGTGCAGCCCGCCACTGCCAGGGTCCCATGATCCAGGGACAACTTCCCCGGGAGAACGCACGGCGTGCCTCAGGCTGCTGCAACGTCATGCCGGCCTCTGCCGCCGCAGGCTCGCCCTGCATCCGTACCCCTCCCTCCACCGGCCTGAGTGAGCCAGAGCCCCCGAAGCAGCTGCTCCTTTAACCCCGTCCTGTGTGAGCGAAGAACAGACACCCTCAGGCGACATACACGCAGAGGCAGGTCCAAATCCAAAGCTGAACCCCGGGAGCTGTGCGAACAAAGAAGAGAAAGGGAAATCTCTCCCAGCAGCCTCAGAAGCAGCGGATTAAAGCTCCACAAACAACTTGATGTACCTGCATCTGTTGAATACCTGAATAGACAACGAATCATCCCAAATTCAGGAGGTGGACTTTGGGAGCAGGATATATTAATTTTTCCCCTTTCCTTTTTTTGTGAGTGTATATGTGTATGCTTCAGGGTGAGATTTTGTCTGTATAGCTTTGCTTTCACCATTTGTCCTAGGGTTCGGTCTGTCCGTTTATTTGTTTTTTGTTTTTTTTTTCTTATTAAAAATTTTTTTCTTAATAAATGTTTTCTTAATATTTTTTACTTGTTTTCTATTTTTAAAAATTAAAAAAAAATTTTCTTAATAAGTTTTTTCATATTTTTTATGTTAAAAAATTAAAATAAATTTTTTCTTAATAATTTTTTCTTATTTTTTATTATAATAGCTTTATTTTATTTTATTTTATTTTATCCTCTTTCTTTCTTTCTTTCTATTATTCTTCCCTTTTATTCTGAGCCATGTGCATGAAAGGCTCTTGGTGCTCCAGCCAGGCATCAGGGTGGTGCCTCTGAGGTGGGAGAGCCAAATTCAGGACACTGGTCCACAAGAGACCTCCCAGCTCCATGTAATACCAAACGGCAAAAATCCCTCAGAGATCTCCATCTCAGCATCAAGACCCAGCTTCACTCAATGACCAGCAAGCTACAGTGCTGGACACCCTATGCCAAACAACTAGCAAGACAGGAACACAGCCCCATCCATTAGCAGAGAGGCTGCCTAAAATCATAATAAGGCCACAGACACCCCAAAACACACCACCAGACGTGGACGTGCCCACCAGAAAGACAAGATCCAGCCTCATCCACCAGAACACAGGCACTAGTCCCCTACACCAGGAAGCCTACACAACCCACTGAACCAACCTTAGCCACTGGGGACAGATACCAAAAACAACGGGAACTACGAACCTGCAGCCTGTGAAAAGGAGACCCCAAACACAGTAAGATAAGCAAAATGAGAAGACAGAAAAACACACAGCAGATGAAGGAGCAGGGTCAAAACACACCAGACCTAACAAATGAAGAGGAAATAGGCAGTCTACCTGAAAAAGAATTCAGAATAATGATACTAAAGATGATGCAAAATCTTGGAAATAGAATAGACAAAATGCAAGAAACATTTAACAAGGACGTAGAAGAACTAAAGAGGAACAAAGCAACGATGAAAATCACAATAAATGAAATTAAAAATACTCTAGATGGGATCAATAGCAGAATAACTGAGGCAGAAGAACGGATAAGTGACCTGGAAGATAAAATAGTGGAAATAACTACTGCAGAGCAGAATAAAGAAAAAAGAATGAAAAGAACTGAGGACACTCTCAGAGACCTCTGGGACAACATTAAACGCACCAACATTCGAATTATAGGGGTCCCAGAAGAAGAAGAGAAAAAGAAAGGGACTGAGAAAATATTTGAAGAGATTATAGTTGAAAACTTCAATAATATGGGAAAGGAAATAGTTAATCAAGTCCTGGAAGCACAGAGAGTCCCATACAGGATAAATCCAAGGAGAAACACGCCAAGACACATATTAATCAAACTATCAAAAATTAAATATAAAGAAAACATATTAAAGCAGCAAGGGAAAAACAACAAATAACATACAAGGGAATCCCCATAAGGTTAACAGCTGATCTTTCAGCAGAAACTCTGCAAGCCAGAAGGGAGTGGCAGGATATACTTAAAGTGATGAAGGAGAAAAATGTACAAACAAGATTACTCTACCCAGCAAGGATCTCATTCAGATTTGATGGAGAAATTAAAACCTTTACAGACAAGCAAAAGCTGAGAGAGTTCAGCACCACCAAACCAGCTTTACAACAAATGCTAAAGGAACTTCTCTAGGCAAGAAACACAAGAGAAGGAAAACACCTACAATAACAAACCCAAAACATTTAAGAAAATGGGAATAGGAACATTCATATCGATAATTACCTTAAATGTAAATGGATTAAATGCACCCACCAAAAGACACAGACTGGCTGAATGGATACAAAAACAAGACCCATATATATGCTGTCTACAAGAGACCCACTTCAGACCTAGAGACACATACAGACTGAAAGTGAGGGGATGGAAAAAGATATTCCATGCAAATGGAAACCAAAAGAAAGCTGGAGTAGCAATTCTCATATCAGACAAAATAGACTTTAAAATAAAGACTATTACAAGAGACAAAGAAGGACACTATATAATGATCAAGGGATCAATCCAAGAGGAAGGTATAACAATTGTAAATGTTTACGCACCCAACATAGGAGCACCTCAATACATAAGGCAAATACTAAGAGCCATAAAAGGGGAAATTGACAGTAACACAATCTTAGTAGGGGACCATAACACCCCACTTTCACCAATGGACAGATCATCCAAAATGAAGATAAATAAGGAAACACAAGCTTTAAATGATACATTAAACAAGATGGACTTAATTGATATTTATAGGACATTCCACCCAAAAACAACAGAATACACATTTTTCTCAAGTGTTCATGGAACATTCCCCAGGATAGGTCATATCTTGGGTCGCAAATCAAACCTTGGTAAATTTAAGAAAATTGAAATTGTATCAAGTATCTATTCCGACCACAATGCTATGAGACTAGATATCAATTACAGGAAAAGATCTGTAAAAAATACAAACACATGGAGGCTACACAATACACTACTTAATAACGAAGTGATCACTGAAGAAATCAAAGGGGAAATCAAAAAGTACCTAGAAACAAATGACAATGGAGACACGATGACCCAAAACCTATGGGATGCAGGAAAAGCAGTTCTAAGAGAGAAGTTTATAGCAATACAAGCCTACATCAAGAAACAGGAAACATCTCGAATAAACAACCTAACCTTGCACCTAAAGCAATTAGAGAAAGAAGAACAAAAAAACCCCAAAGTTAGCAGAAATCATAAAGATCAGATCAGAAATCAATGAAAAAGAAATGAAGGAAACAATAGCAAAGATCAATAAAACTAAAAGCTGGTTCTTTGAGAAGATAAACAAAATTGATAAACCATTAGCAAGACTCATCAAGAGAAAAAGGGAGAAGACTCAAATCAATAGAATTAGAAATGAAAAAGGAGAAGTAACCACTGACACTGCAGAAATACAAACGATCATGAGAGATTACTACAAGCAACTCTATGCCAATAAAATGGACAACCTGGAAGCAATGGACAGATTCTTAGAAATGCACAACCTGCCGAGACTGAACCAGGAAGAAATAGAAAATATGAACAGACAAATCACAAGCACTGAAATTGAAACTGTGATTAAAAATCTTCCAACACACAAAAGCCCAGGACCAGATGGATTCACAGGCAAATTCTATCAAACATTTAGAGAAGAGCTAACACCTATCCTTCTCAAACTGTTCCAAAATATTGCAGAGGGAGGAACACTCCCCAACTCATTCTATGAGGCCACCATCACCCTGATACCAAAACCAGACAAAGATGTCACAAAAAAGAAAACTACAGGCCAATATCACTGATGAACATAGATGCAAAAATCCTCAACAAAATACTAGCAAACAGAATCAAACAGCACATTAAAAGGATCATACACCATGATCAAGTGGGGTTTATTCCAGGAATGCAAGGATTCTTCAATATACGCAAATCAATCAACGTGATACATCATTTTAAGAAACTGAAGGAGAAAAACCATATGATCATCTCAATAGATGCAGAGAAAGCTTTCGACAAAATTCAACACCCATTTATGATAAAAGCCCTGCAGAAAGTAGGCATAGAGAGAACTTTCCTCAACATAATAAAGGCCATATATGACAAACCCACAACCAACATCATCCTCAATGGTGAAAAAGTGAAACCATTTCCACTAAGATCAGGAACAAGACAAGGTTGCCCACTCTCACCAGTATTATTCAACGTAGTTTTGGAAGTGTTAGCCACAGCAATCAGAGAAGAAAAAGAAATAAAAGGAATCCAAATCGGAAAAGAAGAAGTAAAGCTGTCACTGTTTGCAGATGACATGATACTATACATAGAGAATCCTAAAGATGCTACCAGAAAACTACTAGAGCTAATCAATGAATTTAGTAAAGTAGCAGGATACAAAATTAATGCACAAAAATCTCTTGCATTCCTATACACTAATGATGAATAATCTGAAAGTGAAATTAAGAAAACACTCCCATTTACCATTGCAAAAAAAGAATAAAATATCTAGGAATAAACCTACCTAAGGAGACAAAAGACCTGTATGCAGAAAATTATAAGACACTGATGAAAGAAATTAAAGATGATACAAATAAATGGAGAGATATACCATGTTCTTGGATTGGAAGAATCAACATTGTGAAAATGACTCTACTACCCAAAGCAATCTACAGATTCAATGCAATCCCTATCAAACTACCACTGGCATTTTTCACAGAACTAGAACAAAATATTTCACAATTTGTATGGAAACACAAAAGACCCCGAATAGCCAAAGCAATCTTGAGAATGAAAAATGGAGCTGGAGGAATCAGGCTCCCTGACTTCAGACTACATTACAAAGCTACAGTAATCAAGACAGTTTGGTACTGGCACAAAAACAGAAACATAGATCAATGGAACAGGATAGAAAGCCCAGAGATAAACCCATGCACATATGGTCACCTTATCTTTGATAAAGGAGGCAAGCATATACAATGGAGAAAAGACAGCCTCTTCAATAAGTGGTGCTGGGAAAACTGGACAGGTACATGTAAAAGTATGAAATTAGAACACTCCCTAACACCATACACAAAAATAAACTCAAAATGGATTAAAGACCTAAGTGTAAGACCAGACACTATCAAACTCTTAGAGGAAAACATAGGCAGAACACTCTATGACATAAATCACAGCAAGATCCTTTTTGACCCAGCTCCTAGAGAAATGTAAATAAAAACACAAATAAACAAATGGGACCTAATGAAACTTAAAAGCTTTTGCACAGCAAAGGAAACCATAAACAAGACCAAAAGACAACCCTCAGAATGGGAGAAAATATTTGCAAATGAAGCAACTGACAAAGGGTTAATCTCCAAGATTTACAAGAAGCTCATGCAGCTCAATAACAAAAAAACAAACAACCCAATCCAAAAATGGGCAGAAGACTTAAATAGACATTTCTCCAAAGAAGATATACAGATCGCCAACAGACACATGAAAGAATGCTCAACATCATTAATCTTTAGAGAAATTCCAATCATAACTACAATGTGATATCATCTCACACCAGTCAGAATGGCCATCACCAAAAAATCTAGAAACAATAAATACTGGAGAGAGTGTGGAGAAAAGGGAACACTCTTGCACTGTTGGTGGGAATGTAAATTGATACAACCACTATGGAGAACAGTATGGAGGTTCCTTAAAAAACTAAAAATAGAACTACCATATGACCCAGCAATCCCACTACTGGGCACATACCCTGAGAAAACCATAATTCAAAAAGAGTCATGTACCAAAATGTTCATTGCAGCTCTATTTACAATAGCCAGGACATGGAATCAACCTAAGTGTCCATCATCGTATGAATTGATAAAGAAGATGTGGCACATATATACAATGGAATATTACTCAGCCATAAAAAGAAATGAAATGTAGGTATTTGTAGTGAGGTGGATGGGGTTAGAATTTGTCACACAGAGTGAAGTAAGTCAGAAAGAGAAAAACAAATACAGTATTCTAACACATATATATGGAATCTAAGGAAAAAAAAAAAAAAAAAAAGGTCATGAAGAACCTAGTGGCAAGATGGGAATAAAGACACAGACCAGACCTACTAGAGAATGGACTTGAGGATATGGCGAGGGGGAGGGGTAAGATGTGACAGGGTGAGAGAGTGGCATGGACATATAGACACTACCAAATGTAAAATAGATAGCTAGTGGGAAGCAGCCGCATAGCACAGGGAGATCAGCTCGGTGCTTTGTGACCACCTAGAGGGGTGGGATAGGGAGGTTGGGGGGGAGGGAGATGGGAGAGGGAAGAGATATGGGAACATATGTATATGTATAACTGATTCACTTTGTTATAAAGCAGAAACTAACGCACCATTGTAAAGCAATTATACTCCAATAAAGCTGTTTAAAAAAAAGAAAAGGTATTTTCTAATGATTTTTTTTTTTGGATTCCGGAGTGGTGACTTAGGAGCAGTTCCAGGGGAGACAGGGCAGCCACAGAGAAGGTGTGGTAGCCCTCTGCCCACCCATCCAGTTCCTCCCAATCCAGGTCCAACCAGGGGAGCCCCACCTTTATTTCATACCATAAAATTTCATACCCACATAAAATCCTATTTATAAAAATACCTTTATTGAGTTGCAGAATAGCTTTTCCAGTTATTCATAATTGAGCACACAGTACAATTGAATATATATTAAGGTGTGTGCTTTAAGAAGCTTCAGGGTAATGCTTTGGAAATTGTAACATTTTTATTTTCTTAGCAGCACCCCCCGTGCTATTTCTTTCTTACAGAGAGGAAGGCACTAAGTGAGCTTCTTCTTGTCTTTAAGTCTAAAGAAGTCCTAGATTCTGTCTTCTGTGTGATCTAATGAGCAAAACCAGGTAAAGTCAGAGTATCTGGTATGAGGCCTGTTGACCTAAGGCTATTGGTGCACATGACCACCTCTACCACCTGGGCCTTGGCCCCGTGATGAAAGCACAGGCCGAGGGGACCCTCATTGACTAGAATGAATTTTCTGTTCCTTCATCAGAATGGAGACTAAAAATGGAAAGGAAGTTGTAGAAAATAAAATTGTATGTCTTGCGTATATATTACTGGCTCAGATTTCTATATGCTACATTTGGAAAAGATGCCGGGTTTTGCTGGTGGCAGTGAGTTGGGAGCTGTAATATGGAAAAAGAAGGGAGTTTCACCAAATTCACGTTTTCCATCGTATTCTCCCAAGTTAGACTCATTTGTGGTCTGATGATGCAGCCCCTGAGAGAGACTGGGGCTGAAGTGTTCTTAAGAATGAACCATGGACAGTGGTTCAGCCCCACAGCCAGCAGACTTCATGCTCCAGAAATGGCTGTGTAAATAGTGTGGGAGTCCCAGGGTGTCACCCGAACAGGGAAAATGCGAGATCAGTCACAACAGCCCAGTCTGTGACCACAGCTTGGACCTTTTTTACTGCTCCCATCTCAATTCTTAAAAGTCTTACCCTGGCCGGTTCTTCACAAGTCCTCTCTCTGGGCTATTGTATCACAGGTGCTGTGGTTGAGGAAGGGCAATTGGGAGGTTATTATTTCTCATCAGTTTGTTTTATAGACTCAGGCAGAAATATGTATTATTTTTGCCTTATCTTACCTAGGAAATTTTTTTCAGTTAAGGTCAATCTTCGAGTCAGGTCATGCTGACAAGTAGAAATTTATCTTGCTTCATGAAGCATTTAATGATAGTCCACTTTCTAAATCCTGAACATAATCAATGTGCTATTTACTCTTCAAAAATATTCAAAATAAACAGGCTAACAGTTTGCTTTCTTTCTTTCCCCAAAACTAGTACAAAAAATATTAAAACATTACTCATTCTTTCTAATGATCATTTGGAAATTGCTGATTAGAGTTTTGAAATAGTTCAAGAAGTGTGCGTGTGTGTGCATGTGTCTGCATGTGTGTATGTGTTTGTGGGTTGTGTGTGTGTATACATGTGCATGTGCACGTGTGTACGTGTGTGTGCACGTATGTGTGTGTATGTGGGTGTATGTGCATGTGCACGTGGGTGTATGTGTGTGTGCACGGGTGTACATGTGTGGGTGTATGTGTGTATGCGTGTGTGCACGTGTGTGCGTGCATGGGTGTACCTGTGTGCATCTGTGTACGTGTGTGCATTCGTGTGTGTGTACGTGTCTGTATGTGTGTGTATGTGTCTGTACGTGTGTGTATGTGTGTACGTGTTTGCGCATACATGTGTGTGTGCATGTGTGCACGTGCCCGTGTGTGTGTGTGTTCATGCATGTGTATGCATGTGTGTACGTGTGTGTGTGTGCCTGTGGATAAGTGGCTCCCAATGGAAGGGGGTATGATTTTGTCCTCCCTCCTCCCAGGAACACTTGGCAACGCCTAGAGACGTGTTTGGTCCTCACAACTGAGGGAAGGCATAAACGTCAGGCTGCTGTTAAACAACCTTGTTGTGAGGACAGCATCTCACATCAAAGAATTATCCAGCCCAAAATGTCAGCAGTGCTGAGACTGAGAAATTCAGCTGTAGTTTAGGGACAGACTTTTCCAATAAGGAGGTTAAATTGGATGCCCACTGAATGGAAGACTTCATGTTACCTGAACTCAGCTTCTTTGTTTTGGGAACAGTCACTCAAATAGCTTCCTTCCGTTAGACAAAAATAGCACGGGGCATCTGTGCAGTGCTGACAGAGGCCTGAACAAGTCTATCCCTCTCAGAGCGCGCAGACACCTCTGTTCTCATTTGGTAGCAAGAAATGAGGGCCGAGGTGGAGGGCTCCCACTGTGCCGGAGCAGACTGCTCGTCTGCTTTGTCCCTGTGGCCTCCAGGTACTTGATCAAGGGGAGGGTTGGAGCCTCAGGGAGCAATCGCTGCCCTTGCTGCCATGAACACTCGATTGATTGAGGGCAAAATATTTTCTTAGTGCTGTCTTTGATTCCTTCCTTGCTTTTTTTCCTAAAAAAATGTGTCTCAGGAGCTAATCCTCACATGAAGATTATGATCACACTAGTGCAATGAAACTTATTAATAAATTTGTTCTTAATTGGTCTTACAATGATGGAGCAAGAGGTTAATTATTATGAACATAATATCTACATTCGCCTTGTGTCATTACTTGGTTTAATATTCCCGTCACCTCACAAGTGGATCTGAGAGTACCCATTACTTTCAGTAGTGTAGATTTTTTCCTCCAGCATAACAAGGTGCATAATAAACAGTTCATTTTACATTTGATAGAATAGATAACATTTTATATTTGTCTTCTAAAATATAATGCTTTGCTACTAGAACTATAGGCATATAAAGTGCTTTCTTTTCTTTCATTTTTTGGGGGTAATTTGGTTCTGACAATGTAGAATGTCTATTTTAAAATATTTTATTCATTCATTCACCCAATCAATCATTCAATAAAATTTATTAATTATTCTGCAAAGCAATTGGTTAGATCCTGAGAATATGAAAATTAATAAGCAAAAGTCCCACTCTCCAAGTGCTCAGCTTTTAATTTTAGAATGTTTTCTCCACATGAATTAATCATTATTAATATGAAGTCTGATTGGAAAGGAAGCCAATCCAATTGTATAACTATTGTCATTTCAAGAAGGTTGTCACCTGCTATACATATCAATTTGAAGCCATCAAATCCAGGACATTAAGCAATTTCATTCTCTGGTTGTAAAATCAATGTCCATTCCAAATTCAGACAGCTAACCATTTTAACTGCAAGGTTAGGCATATATCATACAATATTTCTAATTAGTCTTAAGTATTGATGGAAATGTGGGAAGTAAAAATTCCTAACATAAGGGAATTGTCATACCTCTTGGGGTGATATGATAATCCCAGCATAGACACTGGGTGGTTTTAATAAGTCTGCTAAGAAACCAAATTCTCTAGAGCCACCAGCAGGGTCACTAATGACAAGCTTTGTGTAGTTCTGAACAGATTGTGTTAAGTTACTTTCAAATATATTTCACACGAACATAATTACTTTTGATAATTTTAAGTGTAATAACTTTATGGAAGAAAACATTTATTTCAGTTCTTGGCCTTCCACTCTGAATTCCTTTTAAATGCTATCCTAAAATTTTCACCCATTTTAATAAAATTTAGTTTCTATTTTAGTGAGAGTGTTCTTCAATAATTAACACACACATCAACTGCAAAATATTATACGGTAAAGTTCGACTCAGAGTGAAAACAAGTTTATGATTTCATCTCTCTAAAATAACCATAGTAATGATAACTCAGCTAAATCAGCTCTGTTTCCATATTTTTGGCAGTTTACAACCTAAACGCACACAGATACAAACACATCCAGTAAACTGCATAGGCATCTGTTACAAAGTTTAAAAATAGGAAATATTTTAGGATATTTGGAAAAAACAGGACTCTTAAAATATTGATGATATAATTATTGATATTTTATCAATTACTAAATGCCTATAATGTATCAGATTGTCACCCAGATTAATGTAAACAATGTCTTGTAACTCTGGAGAAAAAGTTTGGGAGTGAGTCTAGGTAGTTGGAAAGCCCAGAGACCCTATGTAACTAAGACTTCTGATTCCTATGGCTATTCCAAACTACGTCTGCTTTATTTTACTCTAAACCCTGCTTCTTCTTTAGACAACAGACAAGGCTCACTATGATTTCCTTCCTTCCCTTGGAAATTTTCTCTGCTCTTCAGCCCCTGACCATCTTTGAGATCTGGAATCAAGTTTTATTCCTGCCTCTCATTCATTATTTAATAGTTATTTATTAACGGACTACTCATGTTCCAGTTGCTGTGCTAGGGATACATTCAACAAGGCACAAGACAGACAAGTCCCTGAACCCATGAAACTCACATTCTCTTTAGGAGTAGGGAAAATCAAGGAGTAAAACAAATGACAGACAATAAAAATGGGTGCTATGACAGGCAATACCTGGGTGGAAAGGACAGTTTAGGAGGGTTCACCTAAAGGGGTGACTGAGCAACAAGAGGGAGGACACGTGGAAGGAGCAGCGTGAGGACAGGGAGGAGGAGGAGGAGAGGCCGTAAAGCAGAAAAGCTTCTAGAGTCCACGAGCAACAGGATGTCACAATGCACGGAACACTGGCGGGTGCCCGGTGAGTAGAGGAAGATGGGCAGGAACCCAGCTGTGCAGGCTCTTGGCAGCGCAAAGAGTCTGTATTTCGTTCTCAGCATAAAGGTGAGCCACTGAAGAAACTTCAAACAAAAGCGACTCGATACAGTACAGTATACTGTGAATCACCCTGGCCAAAGCATGATGAATGTTTAGAATCAGGCAATGGAGAACTGTAATAGTACAGGTAAAAAAAAAAAAAAAAAAAGACAGACTTGGGCCAGGGTGTTTTCAGAGAAGAGAGAGAGAATTGGGCAGATGAAAGATGAAATTTTGGAAAGGACTTTCTGGTAGGGCTTGGTGGTAAATAATAAAACGATGGAAGAGGTCAAAGAGGAGTCTCGGTATATAAGAAGAAGGCAGTTATTTGCTGAGATGGGAAAGGCCATGGGCAGACAAGGGTGGGGAGGGGCGTAGAGACTAGAGGTGGGTTGATAGGGGTAGGGCATGAGGAATTTTATTTTAGAAGTGTTAAGTTTAAGATTGAGGTGAGACTTACAAGAGGAGATATTATGTAGGTGTTTGGGTATGTGAGTCTGGAAGTCAGATGAAAAGTCTAAGCTGAAACAGGTATAAGAAGAGAAAGAAAATTGGCCACTGAGATAGGAGGGGTACTACAAGTTTACTCTTTTCAAAACAGAAAGAAAAAATGATTTTGAGAACACAGAGTGTTTTCACTGAAATGCATAGTGCAATGAAGACAGAAAAAGTGTCTACTGGAGTTTTGATCATACAGGGTGATCACTGTCTTGCTTTGCATGAATAGTGCCTGTTTATATGTGTTGTCCTGGGTGATAATTAACAGCAACCTTTTCACTCTAAAGAGACTAACAGTTTGCATGATAAAACTCCCTAGGTACAGGTCATATTAACAAAGCTGTGTCAGCTGTGGGACCATGGAAATCGGATTGGATTGAAGAATAAATAGCAGGTGACAAAACTGAAATCCCAGGTGTAGCAAATTTTTGAGATGTTTGGCTCTGTAGATGAGCAGAATAAAAGAAAAATAGGATCTGCAATGGTGTTGTGTTCCAGTAGGGGTATCCCTAAACCCTGCTTTTATTTTGGGGGGAATGGTCCAGCAGAGAGAGAAAGATGGATAATGCAAGAAGGAAAGTTGATGGAGAGAAGGGTACAAAGGGAGGAGCTGGCCTTGGACAGAAGTGGGTCAAGTCCTCTAAGTAGTAAGAGGGACACACTATTTCTTTCAAGTCCTTTCCTTCTGACTTTGGTGTTCTCTCATAATCTCCCTGCTTCCCCTCTCAGCCACTTACCCTGCCATGGCTTCCAGTGTTAACAACATAACTCTCCAGCTATGCTTCACTCTTCGGGTTTTCTAGGACACACTTATTTTGTTTTTGACAATTAAAGAACTGCTATCCCTAATTTGTTCTAATTTGGTAAATTCTTCAAGAGAAACATTTTATACAATATCCTCACACTGTTCCAAACATCATTTAAAAAAATCTTGCAAAAGTTTAATCTTTTTCTAAAAGAAAACAAAACCTTTTTGAGCACAAATTTGGGCAAATCATTAGCATAGTGTTTCTTCACAGGAGCATGACAATTAGTTATTAATGATTTGTTACCACAGAAATAAACTTGTCAGACAGGATTATCGAGGAATTAACATTTCAATGGTTCCTAGAATTTTTCTGCTACTGAATCTATGGATGCAGCCCTAATATATTCACTCCTAATGGCATGTGGTGATCAATAAGGCTTTAACAATTAAAGCTACCTGCAAGGTCACTTAGAGAGTGAGCCAAAGCAGCAGGTAAATGACAACTTTAAGGAAAGCCAACGTAGGGAGAGATTCATGTGTACAACATAAATGATATACATACCATATCATGCCGTGTGGGCTCTAGGAAATGAACTGTGGAGACCCTTTTGGCTGTGTGCCTCACTGCTGAGTTAGAATACTACTTTTAAACTTAACTTTGCTATTGTTATATTGATTTCACTTGAAGCCTGCTATCTTTAATTTCTTCTGGTTATAAAAAAGACCATACTAGAAAAAGATATTTGATGATCCTTTTCAATAAGGTTTGAAGACAACAGAAAAATTTTACATATTTTAAAACTGATAATACACAACTAAAGAAAGCAAGTACAGTTGTCCCTCAGTGTCCAAAGGGGTTGGTTCCAGGCCCCCACCCCATACCAAAATCCACAGATGCTCAAGTCCCTTACAGTAAATGGCATTGTATAGCCAGCCCTCTGTATCCGCAGGTTTTGCAGCCATGGATTTGGAAGGCTGACTGTAAAGATTTGGTTTTTGATTCTGAATTCATTCCAATGAATATACAATGAGAATTCATATTAAAGCAAAACATTAGTTATGCTTTGGAACTCCTTTCCACAAAATCACTTTCCATTATTAGAAGCAACTTTAGAAATAATATTTAAAGAAATAAATCATTTTCAACTTGTGAAAGGAATCCAAAATATTTGTGAAAGGAGCTGGTTTGTGTCAATTTTCAGAAATAATAATGATGATTATTCTAAATGTTTTTCAGAAGTAACGTCACCTTCCACCACACAAGTGACTCCCAACATTTAACTTTTCTGACATTGATTTGGTAAGTTAATTATACCGTGGTGGTCTACTTAAAAAAAAAAAAAAATCAGAAATGTAAAGATTTAAATTCAGTGTATCATGTATTTAGCATTTCAAAATGCACCAAATTGAATCATAGTTTTTCAGGTTTTTAACGAGAATTAAATTAATCATTCAACAATTGTCTTCAATATTGCAAGTTTCTCTTAATAAGACAACCCTAATCTTTATTTTTACATTTACACTTAAATATTTAACAGGGAGGTTTTGCAGAATCATGACTGGCATAACCTTGTTTTATCTATTTTGGCAAGACCTTTCTTTAGTCTCTGTATTCTTATATGTAATATTAAAGTTATGAACTATCCACTTTCAGTTTGTTTTCAGTTATGTTTATATTAGCACAGGAGACAGAGTTCACTTCTTGGCAAGTTGAGAGGAAAATGAGGCAAGCCAGAAAGACAAGCTGTGAGTCAAGCTGTCTATAAAGCAGCAGGAAAATTCAAGTAGTCAGAATTTTCAACTCTCACTTACATCAGAGTGTCTTTCTTACAGGGGAAAGCACAAATCAGCATCTAAATCAAGGCAGATATCAGGGCAAATTAAAGAACATGGGTAATAAATGGTCACCTGTTAAAATCTGTATTTATGCTTTGCTAGCCTTTGTTTCCATAGATAATTGTGCCTCTAAAGAGCCATGCATTTGGCTGGCTCAGTAGTTGTCACTGAATTGTCAGGATTCATCCATCACTTCTTACCTACTAAGAGCATGCATTTGGATGGAAGAAGCCAACTCTACTTTATGATCTTGTCTATTTCTAGCCTATAATATTATCTTGTTTAAAAAGTTGCTCAAAAATATATTCTGAAATCATTTTTTTCCTGAAAAAGGACTCAGGCTTTTGTCTTTCATGTACTGTGAGTTTTTGTGTCCTGGGTGTGTGGTAAGAATACCTGCACATGATAGCTTCCCCATAAATGCACGTGCACGTAGCTGCCAGATGCTGCTGGCGATAATGTCTGCACTTTCTGTGGATGATCCCACCTAAAGTATTCCCAAACTCGGCTGCATAGTTTCAGCCTTAATTTCCATGGAGTAATGACTAAAGCCTTGTTTAAGGAAAAAACATACCAACAGAAACTCTGATGTTTAATGCATATATTAAGGACAAATGAAACTAGCTCTGGGTTCCTCTGCTTTCACTAAAAATATGAATAATAGTAAGTAACTTTTTCTGAGATAAATTTCAGTAATTTTGTAATAGCCAATATTTTTCAGATATTCAAGTAATATGATAGAAAATGCCCGACTTTTAAATGGTTAATTATTTTAACTTGTGTTTTAAAAGAGTTTCTAAAAGATAACTGAAAATTTATTGGAGTATTTGTATAAGTTGAGTTAAACATTATAACTTTTAAAATGCTTAATTACTAATTGGATTAACTGACCTATGCAGATTACACTTTAAAATTCAGTTTCCAAAATTAAATGACAAAATTTCACTCCTATTCACTATATTTTGTGTTGAATAAATATATGCCATTGGGGAAAAGGAAAGAAAAGTAGGTTTATGTTACAGGGAAGTTTTGCTGGGTCTGTAAATATCGTTTTAGAAGCAGAATCAATCGTTCATTATTTTGTACAAGTTGAAGTAAAATCATTATTCCACTGGCATGTTTTTCTTGACACTACTCACAGTGGTTAATGAAAAGATTAATGAATAATGTGCATATTTCATTAGAGAAAAAAATCTTTATTTATTGGAAAGTGGTTAAATGGCTTATTTCTTTCCTTTTTTTTTAAACATCTTTATTGGAGTACAATTGCTTCACAATGTTGTGTTAGTTTCTGCTGTATAACAAAGTGAATCAGCTATATGTATACATATATCCCCATATCCCCTCCCTCTTGTGTCTCCCTCCCACCCTCCCTATCCCACCCCTCTAGGTGGTCACAAAGCACCAAGCTGATCTCCCTATTCTATGCAGCTGCTTCCCACTAGCTATCTATTTTACATTTAGTAGTGTATATATGTCATTGCTACTCTCTCACTTCGTTCCAGCTTACCCTTCCCCCTCCCCATGTCCTCAAGTCCATTCTCTACGTCTGTGTCTCTATTCCTGTCCTGCCCCTAGTTTCATCAGAACCATTTTTTTTTTTTAAGATTCCATATATATGTGTTAGCATATGGTATTTGTTTTTCTCTTTCTGACTTACTTCACTCTGTATGACAGACTCTAGGTCCATCCACCTCACTACAAATAACTCCATTTCGTTTCTTTTTATGGCTGAGTAATATTCCATTGTATATATGTGCCACATCTTCTTTATCCATTCATCTTTTGATGGACAATTAGGTTGCTTCCATGTCCTGGCTATTGTAAATAGAGCTGCAATGAACATTGGGGTACATGACTCTTTTTGAATTATGGTTTTCTTAGGGTATATGCCCAGTAGTGGGATTGTTGGGTCATATGGTAGTTCTATTTTTAGTTTTTAAGGACCCTCCATACTGTTCTCCATAGTGGCTGTATCAATTTACATTCCTGTCAACAGTGCAAGAGGGTTCCCTCTTCTCCACACCCTCTCTAGCATTTATTAGATTTTTTGATGATGGCCATTCTGACTGGTGCGAGGTGATACCTCATTTTAGTTTGATTTGCATTCCTCTAATGATTAGTGATATTGGGCATACATTCATGAGTTTGTTAGCAATATGTATATCTTCTTTGGAGAAATGTCTGTTTAGGTCTTCTACCCATTTTTGGATTGGGTTGTTTGTTTTTTTGATATTAAGCTGCATGTGCTGCTTGTATATTTTGGAGATTAATCTTTGTCAGTTGTTTCATTTGTAAATATTTTCTCCCATTCTGAGGGTTGTCCTTTCATCTTCTTTATGGTTTCCTTTGCTGTGCAAAAGCTTTTAAGTTTCATTAGGTCCCAGTTGTTTATTTCTGTTTTTACTTCCATTTCTCTAGGGGGTGGGTCAAAAAGGATCTTGCTGTGATTTATGTCATAGAGTGTTCTGCCTATGTTTTCCTCTAAGAGTTTTATAGTGTCTAGCCTTACATTTAGGTTTTTAATCCATTTTGAGTTTATTTTTGTTTATGGTGTTAGGAAGTGTTTTTTCTGATCTGATTTTTATGATTTCTTTCCTTCTGCTAACTTTGGGTTTCTTTTGTTCTTTCTCTAATTGCTTTAGTTGTAAGGTTAGGTTGTTTATTTGAGATTTTTCTTGTTTCTTTAGGTAGGATTGTATTGTTATAAACTTCCTTTTTAGAACTGCTTTTGCTGCACCCCATAGGTTTTGGGCCATCGTGTTTTCATTGTCATTTGTTTCTAGGTATCTTTTCATTTCCTCTTTGATTTCTTCAGTGATCTCTTGGTTATTTAGTAGTGCATTGTTTAGCCTCCATGTGTTTGTATTTTTTAGAGTTTTTTTTTCCCGTAATTGATGTCATCTCATAGCATTGTGGCTGGAAAAGATACTTGACACAATTTCAATTTTCTTAAATTTACCAAAGCTTGATTTGTGACCCAAGATATTATCTATCCTGGAGAATGTTCCATGAGCACTTGAGAAGAAAGTGTATTCTGTTGTTTTTGGATGGAATGTCCTATAAATATCAATTAAGTCCATCTTGTTTAATGTGTCATTGAAAGCTTGTGTTTCCTTATTTATTTTCATTTTGGATGATCTGTCTATTGGTGAAAGTGGGGTGTTAAAGTCCACTACTATGATTGTGTTACTGTCGATTTCCCCTTTTATGGCTGTTAGCACTTGCCTTATGTATTGAGGTGCTCCTATGTTGGGTGCATGAATATTTACAATTGTTATATTCTTCTTGGTTTGATCCATTGATCATTATGTAGTGTCCTTCTTTGTCACTTGTAATAGTCTTTATTTTAAACTCTATTTTGTCTGATATGAGAATTGCTACTCCAGCTTTCTTTTGATTTCAATTTGCATGGAATATCTTTTTGCATCCCCTCACTTTCAATCTGTATGTGTCACTAGGTCTAAAGTGGTTCTCTTGTAGACAGCATATATACGGGTCTTGTTTTTGTATCCATTCAGCCAGTCTATGTCTTTTGGTTGCAGCATTTAATCCATTTATATTTAAGGTAATTATCAATATGTATGTTCCTATTACCATTTTCTTAATTGTTTTAGGTTTGTTATTGTAGGTCTTTTCCTTCTCTTGTGTTTCCTGCCTAGAGAAGTTCCTTTAGCATTTGTTGTAAAGCTGGTTTGGTGGTGTTGAATTCTCTTAGCTTTTGCTTGTCTGTAAAAGTTTTCATTTCTCTGTCGAATCTGAATGAGATCCTTGCTGGTAGAGTAATCTCGGTTGTAGGTTTTTCCCTTTCATCACTTTAAATATGTCTTGCCACTCCCTTCTGCCTTGCAGAGTTTCTGCTGAAAGATCAGCTGTTAACTTTATGGGGATTCCCTCCCTTGTATGTTATTTGTTGCTTTTCCCTTGCTGCTTTTAATATTTTTTCTTTGTATTTAATTTTGATAGTTTGATTAATATGTGTCTTGGCGTGTTTCTCCTTGGATTTTTCCTGTATGGGACTCTGTGCTTCTTGGACTTGATTGTCTATTTCCTTTCCCATGTTAGGGGAGTTTTCAACTATAATCTCTTCAAATATTTTCTCAGACCCTATTTTTTTCTCTTCTTCTTCTGTATCCAATAAAATTTGAATGTTGGTGGCTTTAATGTTGTCCCAGAAGTCTCTGAGACTGTCCTTAATTCTTTTCATTCTTTTTTCTTTATTCTGCTTTGAGGTAGTTATTTCCACTATTTTGTCTTCCAGGTCACTTATCCATTCTTCTGCCTCAGTTTTTCTGTTACTGATTCCTTCTAGAGAATTTTTAATTTCATTTATTGTGTTGTTCATCATTGTTTGTTTGCTCTTTAGTTCTTCTAGGTCCTTGTTAAACGTTTCTTTTATTTTCTCCATTCTATTTCCAAGATTTTCGATCATTACTCTGAATTCTTTTTCAGGTAGACTGCCTATTTCCTCTTCATTTGTTTGGTCTGGTGGGTTTGTACCTTGCTCCTTCATCTGCTGCATATTTCTCTGTCTTCTCATTTTGTTTAACTTACTGTGTTTGGGGTCTCATTTTCTCAGGCTGCAGGTTCATAGTTCCTGTTGTTTTTGATGTCTGCCCCCAGTGGGTGGTTCAGTGTCTTGTGTAGGCTTCCTGGTGGAGGGGAGTGGTGCCTGTGTTCTGGTGGATGAGGCTGGATCTTGTCTTTCTGGTGGGCAGGGTCGTGTCTGGTGGTGTGTTTTGGTGTGTCTGTGAACTTAGTATGATTTTAGGCAACCTCTCTGCTAATGGGTTGGGCTGTTTTCCTGTGTTGCTAGTTTTTGGCATGGGGTGTCCCACACTGGAGCTTGCTGTCTGTTGGGTAGAGCTAGGTCTTAGCGCTGAGACAGAGATCTCTTGGAGAGCTCTTGCCAGTTTATATCACATGGAGTCGGGAGGTCTCTGGTGGTCCAATGTGCTGAACTTGGCTCTCCCAGTTCAGAGGCTCAGGCCTGACACCAGGCTGGAGCACCATGACCCTGTCAGCCACACAGCCAGTTCCTTGGGAATTCTGAGACCTTAATTCAGAACTGCCTTCAACTATGGGGTTTTTGAAGCCAAACTGTCTGAGAGGCCTAGGATCAGCCAGAGGCTGGCATCTCTTTAGATGTGGGAGCCTCTCTCTTTCCTTTTCTATCTCACTGATTTTCCTGCCACCTGAGCCAAAACTCTCCTGCCTTGGTTGACACATGTTTAGTCCTTGTCTTTATTATTAATATCTTCAAAGCACAAAACTTTGATGCTTGCTGTGGTTATAATGGTCCAATTATCTTTATATATGCTATATGTGTATGTATATGTGTATGTGTATATATAAGTGTTTATATATATACACACATTTATATATAAAATAAGTTATTTCTTTCAAACTGCTCTGTGTTTTGAATGCACAGTCTGCTGTATTTTTATGTTATTTTCTAGCACTCTGACAGATAAGAAGTTCAAGGTTTACAGTGTGAAGATGAAATAATTTATCATTCCTAAGCATTGTGTACCCATACTTTAGGCAAGACAGTTATCTGTTGGGATAATTTAAGTCATAGAAAGACAGTGGAATGAAGCAATTGTTTACAACAGGTAATATGATATTGTAGACATTTTTTGAGCTGTTATAATAACTTAATAAGTAAATAGTATATACATTAATTTCTATTTTCTTCATATAAGCAGTCTAGTAGTCCACTCAGAAACAAGATTAAAAGAAATATAAATTCTGTAGTTCAAATTTAACTATTAAGTATTATAAACTTTTTGATTATTTTTTGTCTTTATTGCTAAAGATAGACAGTTATCTTACTTTCCCTTTTAGAAATATTTCTCATCTTGTCTAGTACACATTGTTTTAGCTCATTTCTCTTCTTCCTGGATGCAAAGCTAGAAAAACTTTCCCAGCTCCTTTTGCCATTAGGTGTGTTCACATGACAAAGTTCTAGCCAACAGAATGCCAATGAAAATGAGACATGCCACCTCCAGGCCTGCTTTCCCCCACCAGTAAACCATCTACCCATTCTCTGCCGTGCTGACTGGAGGAGACTCATGTTTTCAGCCAAAAACACATTTGAACTAACATAAATTGAATAAGGTTGAATAAATGAACTCTTTATAAAGATGTGGTTGGGGGTAGAACCACAGGGGATAATATAGTATTCCTGGGCTACAGCATAGCTACTCTGATACCACTTCTGTGTCTAAAGGCCACCAGAAAGAAAGGAGTCATCAGTACTTGGAGGAGAGCCATCTGCCAGGAGCTGAGACCTTCACAGGAGGGACTGAGCCAGCCCCTGGGACACCATACAAAGGTCAAGGGATTATAGATCCTGATTCCACTTGCTTGCCTCTTGAATTTCTTTCCAGTGTTCCCCATTGATGGAACCACATAGGAAACCAGAAGACAAGAAAGCTTGTATTTTTTCGCTAGGGCTGCCTCATCAAAATCTCACAGACTGGATGGCTTAAACAAATGAAATTTATTGTCTCACATTTGTGCAGGCTAGAAGTTCAAGATCAAGGTGTCAGCAGTGTTGGTTCCTTCTGAGGGCTACGAGAGAAAGATGTGTTCCAAGTCCTTCTCCTTGGCTTGTAGATGACCGCCTTCTCCTTCTGTCTTTACACTGTCTTCCCTCTGTGCATGTCTCCCTCTGTGTCCTAATTTCCCTCTTTTATAAAGACACTGGTCATATGGGATTAAGGCTCACCCTAATGACCTCAGATTAACTTGATTACCTCTTTAAAGACACTATCTTCAAATAAGGTCACATTCTGAATTACTGGAGATTAGCACTTCAATGCAAACCTTTGGAGACACAATTGAACCCATGACTGAGCCCATTGATATAATCTACAGAGCACCTCATCCTTAAGCGTACCAAGGTGTTCAAGAGTGGGGTGACAAATGCTTACCTATTTGTGTTTGTTTTTCCTCTTCATGTACTATATGCTGTGGTTTTGCAGCCTAACATCACTGCTTGGTTTCATTTGTGCTTTCCCTTTCGTTAAAAGATGAGCAACAGCTCTAGCTAATATCTCAGTAAAATAGTTTTAGTACATGTGCTTTTAGTACCTTTACTATACCAGTGTGCATTTCACCTGACTTAAGCACTCCATATTTTCCTTCCTGCTTTTATTAGGTTAAACAATTACACGTTTCTTTTTTAAAGCATCGTGCTCCTCTGCAGAAATCCTGTCTTTCCTTGTTCCAAAAATAATGAGCTTTTCAAGTTACTTTTTCACAGAGAGTATTTGTTTCAGTCTTTCTGAGAGAGCCCTTCTTCATAGGCGGTGCACAGCCTTGCTGTTTTTTCCCCCACAATTCCACTAGAGCATGGGAGGAAGGATGCTTCTCCTATATTCATATGCAATGGAACGTCATCATCCAACAGAAACAAGATGAGAGTGTAGAGTTGGGAGTGAAATGTGTGCATACCATTAGCTTTACTTTAAAGAGTATGTTAATGGTCAAAAAATTATGGCCACAGGGACTTCCCTAGTGGTCCAGTGGTTAAGACTCTACACTTCCAATGCAGGGGGCGCAGGTTTGATCTCTGGTCAGGGAACTAAGATCCCACATGTTGCCCGGCACGTCCAGGAAAAAATAAAGAATAACGTGCACACAGAATATAAAATTTTTTTTTTAAATTATGGCCACAGCATTCCTGTATTGATTTAAACTTAAAATTGAAATTTTCTTTTTCCCTTTTACTTCTAACTATGTTTTAAAGGTGTAGAAAACTAAAATTAATGGAGCTCCACTTTTGTTCTTTATAGATGATAAAAATAAGAAAAATGCATGTTTCTATAAATTTTCCATTACTTCAAACAAACCCAGAACCTGTGAAGAAATATTTCTGAATTTAGGTAACTTAGACCAGATATAGACAGGTTGTCAACTACTTTTTCATAAAAATAAAAAGCAATAGTGTGTGTAAATTGCAAAAAACAAAAAATAAATTGTAGTTATATAACTTTAAGGAAAGTGATTTTTTTTCCTGTTAAATATCCTTAAAAGTGACATGTGCTAAGGAAAGAGAAAAAATAGGTACCCCTGAGATGTTGTAATGTTTTTCTTTTAAAAAACACTTTAAAGAGTATATCATCACTTTTAAAACACAGACTGGACATGCTATAGTAGAAAAATTTAAGAGATCTGGGTTCTCATCTTGCCCTCCCACTGACTAGCACCATGTGATCTTGAGAAAGTTGCTTACTTTCTATGATCCTCAGCTTGGAAATGTGCAAAATGAGTGTTATGGACTCATAACACATTCATATGTTGAAGTCCTAACCCTCAGTACTTCAGAATGTGACTGTTTGAAGGTAGGGTTTTTAAAGAGATAAGAAGTTAAAATGAAACAATTAGGTGGGCTCTAATCCCTCATGACTAATGTCTTTATAAGAGGAGGAAATTAGAACACAGACACCTAGAGGATATGGTGCAAAGATACAGGGAGATGACAGTCATATACAAGCCAAGTGAGAGACGTCAGAAGAAACCAACCCTGCCAATATCTTTTTAAAAAAAATTTTATTGATGTATAGTTGATTCACAACGTTGTGTTAATTTCTGCTCTACAGCAAAGTTATACACAAACACACATATATGTATACATATATATACATTCTTTTTTAAAATATTCTTTTTCATTATGGTTTATCACAGGATACTGAATATGGTTCCCTGTGCTATACAGTAGGACCTTGTTGTTTATCCATCCTATATATAATAGTTTGCATCTGCTAATCCCAAACGCCCAATCCATCCCTTCCGCAAACCCTTCCCCCTTGGCGACCACAAGTCTGTTCTCTATGTCTGTGAGTCTGTTTCTGTTTTGTAGATAGGTTCATTTGTGTCATATTTTAGATTCCACATATAAGTGATATCATATAGTATTTGTCTTTCTCTTTCTGATTTACTTCACTTAGTATGATAATCTCTAGTTACAGCCATGTTGCTACAAGTCCTGCCGATATCTTGATCTCAGAATTCCAGCCTCCAGAGCTGTGAGAAAGTAAATTTATGTTATTTAAGTCCCCCAGTCTGTGATGCTTTATTATGGCAGTCCAACGATGCTTAGTTAATTGTGTGTCTTTAAAGCATCAGGCATATGGTGGTTGTTTAATGCTTGCTAATTAATATTGTTCTTGCTGCTTGAAGGCTTTTTTGCAGGGCACATCATTTATAATTCTTATCTTTATCTTATCTTGAACATGCAGCAGTTCTTTCAGGGTAGAAGAAGATAAGAGATCAAATTATACTATGTTTCTACAACGTGGGTCATTGTACCCATGACTTAAAACATATTCAGACGTTTTGGAGTAGCCTTGGAATTGTGTCCTTTTCAAACTCTGTTTTTTTTCTGTATTTAACCTCTATATCTCCTAGTTCTACATCTGGGAAATGATAGTAAAACTATAATAAAATGTTAATTCATAAACAACAAGGTCTTACTGTATAGCACAGGGAACTATATTCAATATCTAATAATAAACTACATAATGGAAAAGAATATGAAAAAGAATATGTATATGTATAAAAGAATCACTGTACTGTATACCTGAAACATTGTAAATCAACTATACTTCAATAAACAATGAAAGAAACTATAATAAAAGTTAATAATTAAATTGTTCTTAGAGATGAATAAATGTGTATATGTGATAGAATTACGACTTGACACATAATTGGTGTTTAATAAACTGTAACTATGATTACTGTGTTCTCAATTTATTTTTTAACTGTTTTTCAACACGCCCCAAGTTAGAACAGCATCTTCTGGTGCACCCTCTGTCTCTCCCACCATTTCTCACCTGTCTTTGTTTCCTTTGAAGGGTCCAAATATGTCTTTTGTGATACAATTCTCACTGCTACCCCAATGTTCATAGACCTGCTTTCCGTCCAGATGATGGTACAGTCTGCCTTGGGAAACTATCACCTTGGCTAGGATGGCATTTTCCAAAGTGCATTGCCCTCAGCATTAGTTATTCAAGAGGTTAAAATGCTGAAGAAAAACATTAAAGGTTCATGTGCCCATGTCTTGAGTTAAGCAAAGAAAGCGACACTTTATTAAATTAGGATCTCAGCAGTCTTAAAATGCAGACGTGCATTTTGAGTGTCAGGGAAGGTATATGTGATGTAGCCTTTCCACAATTTAGTTGATAATAAATTGTTTTTTCATTAATTTTCCCTAAGAGTCTGGATTCTAGACAATAGGATTTGGGTAGTTCTGGCTTAAAGAGGGTAGACTTCCTTAAAACTTCTCCTATTACTTCTTTCCCAGTCTCTGTTTTTTGCCTCTTTGCTTTCTTCTTTTTTTGGCTTTAAACAGTTGATTATTTTTACCAAATAATAACCTATTGCCATAACCAAATAATTTACTTTAGTCTACATACTGGATAAGGATGATGGTGTGTGTTTCAAAATATCTCTTAATTAGAAAAAAAGGTGGAGGGAGGCAAAACACGTAATATATACTATGTATTAAAAATTAGACCTTACTAAAAATCAAAAAAAATGCAAATTAGGGGAAAATGTCAATTTCACTTAACAGATTGGCAAAATTATATCTGATGTTGGTGAGGATTTGGGGGGTAAAGTCAACTTCAAATGCAGCTTTTAGGAATATAATAATATATATTCATTACTCTATATCTATTGTGGTATAATGGATCATTTTACTTTTCTTCTTTATGTTTTTTTGAATGTTCCACATTTTCTACAGTGAATATACTTGACTTTGTTTATCAAAAGAAATACCAGTTTGTTTTTACAACTCCTCTATGTGGAAAACATTGTGAGGCTTTCAAGGCTTCTTTTTGTAAATCTGCTTATATAAATTCCTTGATAATATAATTCCTATAACATTCTTTCCCCAGTACTATTTTAGGACATATAGAAAAGACAGAATGGTTTGATGAACATTAATTTACATACAAGAATATGTGACTATTAATCAGGAGAGCCTCCACTTTAAAATGCAAGAACAATATCCAGAGAAATTGTCTTTGCTGCATATGAGATGAAATGGAAATAAAAAGTGTATCTTACCTGATAAGCAGTGTATACTTTTGTCCATCATCCACTTTAATAGTAGTGTTAATGCTTTTCAATGTTGCTTCACCAGCACAGAAAAAGTGGTACTACGGGGAAAAAATTTTTTTCCTCAAACAGTTTTTCAGTGTGAAATTAACATCTTATTTTTGTATTGAACATACAACTTACCAGTAATATTTGTACTGTGTTGGAGAGATAAGAAGTCTGAAAATTAAAGTGACAGCTCAAGGTGTGCAACTAATAAGTGCTAGAATTAAAACACATAAATGCATACATATTATATACATACACATAAACCATACACATGTACACATACATACACACACACACACACACACACACACACACTTCTGGTTTCTCTTCTTGTATTCTGGGGAGCCTGGTTGAGAAAGGCAGCTTCTTCTGCTAGCTGGGAGTGAGTGCTAATAGGCAATTTTCCTTAGATACTAGCAACTGAGCAATGCAAACACTAGTGTATACCATCTAGACAGTGATGTTAACATCACACAAGGGAAACAAAGATTATGAAAGTTAATCATTCATCCTAAACTTCCAGAGGATTGAAGGGGGTTATGGCCATTTGTGGGATTATTGCTAATTGGACCAACTGAGTTATGGTTTTAAAAGGAGCAAATCATGTCTATAGTAGATATGCTTGGCCAGACACCCCTGGGAATTTCATGAATGGGCTGCAGTGGCCTATTCATCTTCTCAACAGCATGTTCCTGAATGTATATCAGTTATATTGTGGCCATTCTTTCCCAGGAAGGGCCTTTATAGTCTTTAGCATATCTACTAGAAATCTGTAAGCCACATATAAGTTAAAGAAACACAGTTGCATAGTGTTTCATAACTCCTATGCATCCAACTACATTAAATTGATATGTCTATATCTTCCCACATGTAATCCAAAGGTAAACATAATGCTATATATCTTAACTTTTTATGATATTTGGTCATCTCAAAAAGGTTCCTTTCCTTTATAAAATTACCTACTGGGGGTTCACTTTAAGAACTATGTTAAACAGCACTGAGATTTTCAAAAACAAATATATCTACATGTACTTTGCCAGAAAATCAGTTGCATGACCTTTGGCTGTACATTCTTCTCAAGTCATGTGTAACTAAGTAAAGGCCACATTTGTCTATTGCATTTTTATGCTGTGTCTAGTATGCAATCAAGGTGACCAGATTTAATGTTTAATATTTTTGGCAGCATGGATAATAATTTAACTATTTCTTATGTACATCACTAGGAGATCTATGTTGTTAGTTAAAACAGTTATTTAAGTTTAAATGATAATTTACTGGCCAACAATGTGTGTGTAGGGGGGGGTGGTAATCTTGTTTTGTTCAAATATATCAGAAAATTATTTTTCAGGTACAGCTAAGTCTTATTAATTCCTATCTTCAGGGATGTAAAAGTTAAACATTTAAAAATATTTAATGGATGATTTTATTAATTGTATTTGAATTTTTTCTTTTATTATAAATAGTTCCTTTATGATATATATAAAACAATAGCTACTGTGATTGTTACTCTGTACCAGGGATTTTTAAAGTAATTTATAGGTTTCAGCTGATTGCTTCCTTACAAAACAAAAAAACAAGAAAAACAAAAAAAAACAAAAATCTGTGAAGTAGGTACTACCCTTTTATTACCTTCCTTATTCAGAGGTGGAAACTGAGGGGGAGTGATCTGCTCCAGTCAGGGGGGCACAGTGATTCATGAAACAGCTAATAAGTGGAGGGACTGACATTTGAGTCCCAACATGGATGTATCTGCTTACCTCCTTGTTATTAGAAAGAGCCAATGAAATAGTTTTAAAAATTAATTTTGATACACTTATCTTTGAAACTTAAGTTTCCTAAAAAACATTTGACTAACAATTCTGCATTTCTAGAATTTGAATAGGTCTTAAATTATGATCACTAGAAGAGTTCAACCATAATATGTCTTTTGTGAAAATTGTAATGTAAATACATTCCCTATATGATTATACTTTTAAAATGAATGAGGAAATTGGAGCATAGTCTCAAAAAATCATAGCGGAATAGGAAAATCTTAAAATCATAAAGATAGGATAGCACTGAAATTTCCTTTAAATCATTACCATGATGGGTGTGGAAAGAACATGGATTTTGGACTGACACAACGGAGTAACAATTCCTGATCACCATCTTTGAAAGAGTTCAAAGAGCATGTGTAATACCAAACACTCTGAGAACCTCCACTCGCCTGCGAGGTCTTTGTGAGATACAGAGAGAAATACCTACTCCTCATATTGGATTTAATATGTCCCAGGCTTTCTTCTATGAGTTTATACGCCTTTACTTATTCACCCATTGTATTACACTAACTTCACAATATTTATCCACTTACTAATTTAAACCTCACACTTACATTTACTACCCTCCTTCATGAGTGAGTAAACTCCAGCCCAGACAGCTTAAACTTTGCAAGACCTCAAAACCCCTAAATGACCGAGTTGGTGTTCCAACTCTAACATTCTTGCTCTAGAGTCCATGATCTTAATATATTTTCTTAAGTTGGAGCCCAACACGTAATTGCAATCCAATAAATTATAGTAATTATTACAGAGTATCAATATATATAGTTTCTTTGCCATAAAACCTAAAAGAAAGAAATTCTACACCTCTCTTCACCCATTACAGTTTTATAATTCCTAAATGTCTTGGTTCAACTAATTTGAATTTATTTTTATCCATTTGAAAGTGAAAGAAGTCTCTGTTCTCCATTATTTCATACATATTTTCACCTATAATTCTACAAGTCTCTGGTGTGGTTCACCATGTCTCTGGAGACATCCACTGTGGTGAGAGGGGCTGGCTGAGTTGTGAGCTGAGTTAGGAGTAGAAAAATGTGCTGGACGTGACCAAGGCTCAATATTATGTGTGCTTTATAATTCCTTACATTTGGTCTCTTCATGTTTTCTGCTTATTATAAGACTAATGGAAATTTTTGGTCTTAGTCGAGGAAAATGCTGTAGAGCAGGGATCAGCAAACCTTATCTTAAAGGGTCAGACTGACTTTTGATGGCTCATTATAGTATTCTATTCATTACATAATTCTATTTTCTTGTTCCATTTTCACCTGTTATTATTATCTGTAATCAATTTGAAGCAATATGAGAACAAAGTATGTTTTATTTACCATTGAATCCTCACAAACTGGCACTGTCACCGGGGATGGATAAATGTTCAATGAGTGAGTGAAAAAATGGATGAATGAATAAAGATAATGCTACCACTACTAATTTGCTACATCTGGTTGACATTTGTTTATATCAGACATTTTACTAAATTATGTATATGTGTTATATTACTTAAGAAAGATGAGTATTTAAAGAAAATCAAACTTGTACAACTTGGCTTATTTAAATTAGAAGGTGTACCTCACACTTTTATGGAAATTCATATCATATTTAAATAACATCAAAAAAGAAATGATAGGCAAAAATACTGTTGTCATGTTTCATATACTAGACTGTGGTGAGTTAATTATCTTATTGCAGTGATGATTTGATGACTTCCTTAATCTGAGTATTTAGAACAGGAATATGAGGTGATTTGTTAAGGTAGAATGGTCTTGGGAAAAGAGCATGCATTTTCAATTCAAAACTGGCTTCAAAATTTAGCTGTGTAATTTTGGACTTTTAAAGGAAAATTGTTATAAAGACTGGCAAGTTTTAAGTGAGCAGTCTCAAATTTTTGATATCAGAATCTCTTTGCACTCTGAAAAATTATTGAGGGCCCCAAAGAGTTTTTTTATTGGGTTATTGGGTCTATCAATATGTATAATACTAAAATTAAAACAGACTTTTAAAACACAAAAACATATAAGTACACATTACACTAGTGATCAGAGGGATGACATCGCGTCATGAAGCTTCTGGAAAACTCTATGTACACTTATGAAAATGAGTACGAAAAAGGCAAATAACATCTTGGTGTTATTATAAAGAGAGTGTTCCCCTTAAAGATCCTTTGAAAGAAACCTGGGGTTTCCCAGGGGTTCCCAGATCACATCTGCCATTAAAGTTATAAAAAATTGCAGCAATTATCATCATTAAGAAATTGGGAAATATAATTGTGGAAGAAAAGTTGAAAATATAGAGAAAAGAAGAGAATGAAAGCTATTCAAAGCATATACTATTTTGATATATAAATAGTGTACACTGAACGGGAAGAAATTACAAAAAACAGGACACACAGCCTGGTGGTGAGTATAAAAGACATATTTAAGGTTAAATTTTACATTGATAATAACCACTAAAGTGGTGAATCATAACAACTTCCTAAAATTTATGTTAAATAAATTTGACTTACCTTTAAAGTACCGTTTTCAATAAATAATTGAATAAAAAGTCCATCTACTGAATCTAAGTCTTGTTTGATGTAGAGCAGGAGTCCATAGGCGTTGGAGGTCTGAAATTCTAGGGAGATGTTATTTTGTGGATTTAAAAACACATTCCGAAATTCTAGATAGGAATCTCCGTAATAACAAACACAACTGATATCTGTGGAGTCAGAAAGAAAATACAATTTATGTTGGAAGTAAATGTTCAATAGTCGGATATCACATTATAACGTTAGCATAATGTTTTCTGAAATGGCTCTGACCTGATTCTTTTCTGCCTATGACGAGCTTGGGCACCTATTTTCTTTGCCATTGTCACAGTGGTTTGACATAATTTATATGTACTGGGGGCATCATGATCAAATTTCATTGGAAGGTAAGGATGTCTAGCTCTCCAAGTACTCTTACCTAGATTTTATGTTACAGGTCACCAGAAATATGAACACTTTCTAAAGACATCCTTATTCACTGTATATATAAGATGTTGGTACACAATTTTGATTTGTGTCATTGTTAATGTGATTGGTGGTGTTTGAGGGCTGACAAAGAATATTGGGAAATAAAGGAATTGCCACCTTTTTGTAGCAATGCTATATTATCTCAGCGTCTTAAAAAACATCTTTTTCTTTTTCTTTTGCTTTCTGAATGATTATGTTTTAATTAGCCTTAGTCTATCAAGTAAAATACGGAGACATTTTGAGCAAAATACTTTGACAATTTAATTTCTTAAATTTATAAATATATGATTAATGAAACCTAGTTAGCTTATTTCTCTAAGTTAATTATATCATTATTAAAAGTTACTTTTCTTTGATAAATACTTGATTGATCCTTGCTGATTGATGATATTCCTGTAACCATGAATTTGAATCTCTCTCTTTTCTGTCCTCCTTCTGTGACACACATACACATATACAAACTCTCATTTAAAACTTCCAAATTGTTTATTCTTTCACAATTAATATTGATAGAAGAGATTATTCATGAAACAATGTGAGATTTAGTTTACTGCCCATCATAGGATAACACTCTTCATAAAATCTGTATTTTAAAACTTAAACACAGTTTACATTCTATGCAGAGTATTTTTCTTATTTTAAGATTTCAATAAAGCTTTAGAAATACTCATTGTGTAAATTTTCAAACTTGTAAACAGCTCTAAGGAAATAATCAGCTAAACCTCAAAGAAAATATTTCTTTTTAAGTAGAAATAAGAAGGTTCAAAATACTGACAGAAAACATTTGTGCATTGTAGACATAAAAACATATATATATTTTTTTAAATCAAGGAATTCATTAGAAAGTTGCTTAAAGATTGAAAATATTAACAATGCTTTCACTTTTGGCTTTCGAATTGTTTTAGTTGTTATGTTATATAGACAAATATTTTTTCCTTGTAGAATTTTAATGATGATGTTGAAGGCACAACATTAAATAATTTGAAAAGTTTCATCCATTTATTTGAATGAATTGTGAATGGAGACAAATATCTGTTTTATTTAAAGTTCAAAATGTAAAAAAGCATAACACATTTTCAGAAAAAGACTAACATTACAACATGAATGTACTCAACATTGGTGAAATAAAGAAAACACTATATATCTTTAAAATGGTTCAGAAAGAAATATATTTTCCAACAATAGCTAACTCAAAACTTATTTTAATTTCATTATTTTAAGATACGTATTTTTTGGACTAACTTTTTAAAAATTAAGTGGCTTTGCCATCATGTGATTAGCGCTCTATAATAAAAGCCCACACATGCACTCAGTTGTAAGCTACATGAGGTCAAGAGCCATATATGTTTGGTTCAGCATTCTACCCCAAGTGCTTGGTTTTCTTAAACATGTAAAAACACTTACTATCTCTTATGGAAAATATAATTAATTTTGTTTAAATGTGGTTGGAAAATTATATTTTTTTATGTTTGAATTTAAAAAAAAAAATCAGGAAATATTTTGCATAGAGTATTCAACCATATTTGTAGTGTTTCCTATTCAAATGCATGAATACAGATTTTATTTTACATCTCCTTTAGTGAAAATATTAATCTATTAAAAAGAGTGGTGGTGGGAATTACAGAATGGTTTTGTGAAGAAAAGATATGTATAGAGACTATATTAAGTAATGATGGGCTATAATTCATACATTTTTCATTATCTAGAACTAAATTACAAGTTCCTGAATTTTGGTTTTCATTTTTTCAAATAGAAGAATCGTTATCTGAATTGTATGCCCTCATTTTATAATCATACCTCTGAATGAGGTTATATGTTTTTGGTGTAACTAACCAGAAAGCCCAGTTCAGTGTAGCTTCAGCAACAAAGAAATTTAATGGCTTATATAAAAGGAAGTTCAAGGATAGGACAGGCTTCCAGATGGATGCTTATGCATGTAGAGGCTCAGCTGGGTCCTCATAAAAGAGCTGGATTTCTTCTGTCTCTATTCTTCTACTCACATGGCAAGCTTTAATCTAAGGCTTGCTTTTCTCCTGATTCTAATATGGTGGCCAGTGGTAGCTTAAGTGGCATACCTCCTTATTTGTGCCCCCAGTCACTCAGTTTTCAAAAGAGGAAGGAAGAACTTTCCCAAGTGTAGAATGAACCCCTCCTAGCAGTTGACTGGCTAGAACTGGGTCACACATGAAGCCCTCCACTGGAGATGAGGATGGGACCGGTTCCCACTGAGACATCAGGGTAGGGTTCACTGCAGATGAAGTTGGTATCCCAGTACTTCCCAGATTCATACTTTGTTTACTGGTTATTAGCAGATCAAAGACTTGAAGTGCAAATCACACATCCAAGCCAGAGACCTTAACTTTCATCTCTAACTTCCTGCCTCTGCTTCTCCTTCTGAGACATAGTTCTTACCTTCATTTCTAACCGTGCATATTGAGTATTCAAATGAGTCTAGTCACTAAAAAATTTATGTGAAATTTGGTTGCTGCTGGGTGGGCAGTTGAAATTTTTGACACAAAACTATTTGAATTTCCAGTGCATAGTAACCCATAGCCAGCTCCAATGCATGAGGATAAAGAAAACTTCAAAGCTGTTTCAGTGAAAAATCAGAAGTCAGTAACCCTGCCTTCCCCTATAGCACAAAGAAGGGTTTTAAATAGATTAGAAGAATAATAGAATAAATATATTTTAGAAGAAATGGCAAATATAGCTTCTGAGGCATAAATACATATTTAAATTAGAACAAACAAAATAAAACTAATGTGTTAATATTCTTCTTTGATAAATTATGAACAATTACCCCAACAGCACATTTTCCTTTAATAAAATAAATACATAGAAGACGTAAGTAATTCTTAGCTGAGTCTTTTTCTTTTGGTTTTATGGTTTAGCATATCACAAAATACTGAACACATTTCAAAGAATGGAGTCTTTTTTGCGGTTAGTGTACTATATGTAAGATTAAACATGTAAGTTGGAAACTTATGAGAGAATAACTGAATACCAAGCTCTCCTACAATATTAATAGTTTGATAATGACTCTATAAAGCCTGGACACTTTAAAAAGGACATATATTATTTAACCCTATTTCTAGTAGATTATTGTCAACATCAGTGTAATCCATGAATAATCACTCAAAGAAACTCAAAGAAACTCAAAGAAACATTCATAGCAAACTATGTATTTCTCTCTGGAGTATGTATCACTAACTAAATGTTAAGAAATAATTCACAACTGAAAATACAAAATGATTCTTTATTATTTCATGTGCCTTGGAGGTGATATCTAGGAAAAAATAGTGGACATTTGTGATATGTGGGGGTGTGTGTGTGCAAATTTTTCTGTTAAATGAAGTTTCAGTTTGAGAAAAGATTATATGTATCACATAAATATAATTCATATAGGAAGGTGCACTTAGTTTATTAAGAAGCCTGTGTTCAGTCTTGAATCTACCAGTGAGCAGATCACAACCACATATCAGCTGCAGAAATACCATGTGACTTGGTTTTCTTAATTTCCATTTTTTCTAGAAAGAGGAGCTTGGATTTTACCATTACAAAATACTCTCCATGTTTAATACTATATAGTTGCACATTCTCTAAATTGTGTTTAATTCACCTTAAAATCCAAATTTATGTCGTCCATTTAAATTCATCTCAATTAGCTTAATATCTACAAATAAAGCAGGAGAAAGTAAGCAAATTAACCTTCACCCACTGTTTACTATTGTACCAAGTTTGTTAAACACTCTACTCATGTTTTCAAAAATGCTGATTCTTTTCTTGTCAATTTAAAGATTTGTGCCATTTGAAAATGCTTTTGTGGGAAGTAAGCATATTTTAAAATAAATTATGAAATAATTGTTCTTGTCATAGATTTTCACAGATTGATTGGTCTGTTGACTGTGAGTCAATGACATAATTTATAGAGCAAGTATAATCGTATAATGCAAAAAAATAAGTTATCAAAACAAGCACTACTGAAATGCAAAGCCAGAAAGTGCAGCTTAAGATTGGCAGAGACTCCTCCGTGTAGCCAAAGGAAATATATAATAAATAGGAGTTACAGAGGCAGATTTAAGAAATTACGTGATTGCAAGACAAGCTGAGAGACAACTAGTCAAAAAGTTGAATACATTTTTCTCTGAAAGCAATGAGCAGTCATTGTGAAAGGAAGCACAACATCTATGATCACAATATTTTCCTTTCACCGGCAAATGGAAATAGATTATCAGAGAAAATTCCTTTAATAGTCACCCACAGGATAGGAAGTAAAACACAAATCAAATCACATCACTTTCCTGTTTAAAAACATTTCGGCCAGTTGTCTATGGCAGGATTGTTTAGTATTGACTCTGTATAGACTCTTTCCAGCCCTTTCTTTCTCCTTTGTCTTTTAATGTGGAGTGCCAATTATCCTAGGATAACTTACAGAGCAGGCACCCTTCCCAGACTCATCTGAATTCCCAGTTCTGTCATGCATCCCCTTCCTGTATGTAGGTCTATTTACGGGATCATTATCCTATTCCATTGGACAGACTGTAAACCCCAAGCCAATCAAACACTGACTTAATTAGTATAGCTTTGGGATGCGTCTTGATATCGAGTAATGCAATGCTGCATATTCTCCTTCCTTGGGATTGTGTTACTGACTGTTTGTCCTGTGCCTTTTCATACAAATATTGGAATCAGTAACATGTGCAACCATCCTTTTAAATTACATAAACACTTTGAATAGAAACTAATTTGAATCCCATTGATTTTATGGAAAAAATTGTAAGTAATTGATATCTTTGTGACACTTTATCCTCCTACACAATGGACGTATATATGTCTCCATTTTACTAGAGCTTCTAAAACGTTTTTAATACAGTTTTGTAACTTTTCTCTATAAAGGTCATGTGCATATTTTCTTAGGTTAACTTCTAGAAACCTTCTGAATTTGTTGCTATTTTAAATAGTCCTTTGTAATATTACATATTTAACTCATGTTGGCATATTGAAAAGCAATCGACTGTTGTATATGGAGTAACCTGGTTAAGCTCTCCTATTTTTAACAATACTGTATCATCTGTGAGAAGAGAGATCTTTCTTTTGTTTCTAATTCTTAAACTGTCTTATTAGCTTATTACATTGCTTAGGACCATCAGAAGAAACAATGAACTGAAATAATTAAAATGAGATTTGTTTTTTTTGTTTGTTTTGAAGGAAGGCTTTTAAGCTTTCACTTTTGAGTGTAGTGTTTTGCTCTTCTTTTATAAGTGATACCTTCTAACTCATTAAGGAAGCTCAGAGATACAGAGAACAGATTGCTAGTTGCCAGAGGGGATGGGGGTGAGGGTGGGCAAAAATGGGTGAGGGGGTCAGAGAGTAAATCTTAAATGTCCTCATCACAAAAATGAAAAAATTAACTATTTATGAAATAAAATTCAAATTTTAAGGCAAGACAAGAAAAATTTAAACATAAAATTCTTTCTCTGCCCATTTGGGTCTCCTCCCTCCCTTCCGGTGTGCACTGTGCATCTTCATTTTGTGTTAATCAGACCTCCCCAAGGGCAGAAATACCTGCTCAACTATAAAGATCAATTTTCCTTCTTCTGGTACCAGCCAGGTAACTCCTTAGAAGATAACGGTTCTTTCTCAGTCCTGTAAGGGGTCATGATGACCCACCACTTGCCTTGTACGTGCAGACACCTTAGGTGAACTTTAAGTATGATGCCAATATATCATTTTCTTTAAAGATAGTGATTGGTGCAGAACAGACTGGTCAGACAACCTGGGGAGACACTGGGCCACACCTAAGGGAAGTTCTTAACTTAAATACTTATGACCTTATAACATTACTAGCTTTATTACTTGTATTCTGCCTCTTTTACAAGGTTATTGTTTCTTGCATTAACAAATGTGTGACTGAGCCTCTGATAAAATTAATGATGGTTAGGTGACTTGAAACAATTGATCAAATATATAGTCCCATAAGAGCAATGATTGTAGTAGTGTAAATCTAGATATGGGAAGAAGCACCAAGAGGGAACAATTTCCTGGATTGTAACAGACCAGTAAGAGAGGAGGTCGAGAGACTCCTCTTCAGTCACTGTTAACAAGGCCTAGACCAGTAATAGCACGTTGAGTGACCTATCAAGAAATCATCACAGACCTGGGATTGAGCATTCCTAGAACTATGGGGCAAATTAGTCACGAAATGCCTCCTAAACCTTGGTTGAAATTAAGACCAAAAGGGAAGGGATTGTAAGATAAAGAATGTTGCCCACCATCCAGTTCTACAAGAATCAAGTCATTAGCCATTGTAGTCACTGACCTACAGTACATCCTGAAAGGAATTCTGGGTGAAGATCAAGATGAGGCACTTTGTGTTGTGGGAAACCTGGCAGAACTGACCCTAGATAGTTAAATATTTTCACGAGAAAATTTTATGAACTCAGTTTCTTGCCTCTTCCCATACTTAGAAAAGTGCTAAAACCATTAACTAAGATATCTGTTCCTCAGAAGTAGCAGTAGCCTTCTACCAAGATGAGTGCTTGATTGCACATATATACCCCTTTACCAAAGTCACATATATACTAGCCTCCCCCCCTTTACTTTTTCAGAACAGTTCTTAGAGCTCTCTGAGAAGCTGTCACCCAGGTTATAATCTTCAGATTGGCTCAAATAAAATTTTCCATTTCTTCTTACATTGACTACTGATTAATTTTTTTGTTGTTGCCACTAGGTATGGTGATGGATGGTAACTAGATTTGAAAGAGAAGAACAAACCTGACTCCATGTTGGATCTATTCCTTTAGCTCTAAACTTTGTGCTCTGTTGCCTGTGCTTAGTCATGCTGGCTCTGAACCTTTGCAAAGGAATGTTGCCTATAGCATGAAATATACAGGATAGCCCATTCTCAAGGCTCTGACCTTTAAAAATATAACACTTTTCCATTCATACAGAGATAAAAATTACAGAACAAAAAATAACAATTGTCTTGTTGGATGCTTACAGTAACATGGTGACCAGAGCTACATGGACAGCTGCAAGAACAAAGGATTCACATCCTCTCTGGGGTCTGGCCTGCACCAAGAAGTCTGCAACAACCAGCCACATCCCCTCCTGTTTTAGTATAAAAGAAGCCTAAATTCTAACTCAGGTAAGATTGCTCTTTGGGACACTAACCCACAATCCTCTTGGTCTGATGGCTTTCTGAATAAAGTCACTATTTCCTGCCCCAACACCTTGTCTCTGGCTTAATTGTCCCGTTATGTGGTGAGCATAATGAGCTTGGACTCAGTAACATATTTATTTTAGTGATCATCCCACAGTGTATACAAATATTGAATTGTTATGTTTTACACCAAAAACTAATATAATGTTATATGTCAATTATACCTCGATACAGGTCATACCTCAATAGAGTTATAACAACAACAACAAAGAACACAAGGTGGAAGCTGTGAGGGACACAGAAAAAAGATACCTAGTGTTGTAAAAGGGATTTCCCTTCTACTCTGTAGTTCACTGACATTTTTAGCAGACCTTAATATTAAATTTTATCGGTTTTTCACTTATTGATATGATTATACTGTAAATAACTTTGATATTCTAATATTAAACCTTTATTTTATCCCAGAAATAAATCCCATTTGCTTACAATGTATGTACATATATGGATTTCATTTACAAGAATCCATGCTTAGGATACTTGCATCTATTCTGATGATTGAGATTGCCTTTTAATTTTCATTTTTCCTGGCTCTCTTTCTAACTTGCATACTAAAGTTTTATTTAGCTTTATTAAATAAATTGGGCAATGTGAATTTCCATTTCTAATTTCTGGAGATTTTTTTTTTTATTTGCCACCCAAATTCTGTATCAACCTATAAAATTGTGAATTGTACAACATCCTAAAATAACTACAAAAGATTTCATTTAATGTAATGATTACCCATAAAATTAGGGTGGCCCCTATTATGATCTTGTAATTACAACAGATATAATTTTAGTTAGGAACCCTGGGTTTAATTATATACTTTATCATTTAAAATTGTGAGATCTTGGATAAATATTTTAACCTACTTGATCCTCTCAGTTTCTTCATCAATACAATGGCAATAAGAAGGTTGTTCTGTTATAAAATGTGTGGAAGTGCTAGACAAAGAATTTGCTCCAGTCTGTATTTGGGAAAGAAACTTCCTACAATGAAACAAAGATCTTGCAAAATTTATTTTTAAAATAGTTATTACAAGAATATGCTCTACATTTTTCTGAGGCAGATATTTAGGAAGGTCTGAAGCACATGGTGTGGCCACATTCAGTACATCTAGGTAGAACCCAAAGGATTTCAAGGTGGTGTGTGTTGGGGCTGCCGTGAGGTCCAGAAGTGCCCTCTGTTCCCCAGCAGCTCACTTTTTTAACCTGTTTTATTACCTGTTTACAGGAATAAAATATATGGATAAAGCTAACTTTTTAAATAATGATAATTATTTTGTAAATTTTGTTAATAAGGTAATTCATATCCCATTGTCTTTTCCTCTTTACACGCATCATCTAGTTTGAGTCTCACTTCAGTCTGGAAAGTGTGTAAGGACTAGGCTCTTATGAACCCTATGTTTCTGAGAAACTGAGGCTTAGATAGGGTAATTTGATCAAAGTGATAGATCTTAGAAATGGGCTTCTTTTATCAAAGCTCATGTTCTTTAACACCAGTTTTATTTTGTGTGAACAGGCTGCTGATCAATTATTGGAAACATACAGTCTTTGGAATTTTTTAACAAAATACAGTATTCATTTTTAAAAAGGTCCAGTGTGGATCCTCGTATTGAATTCTTACATTCTCTATAATGTACGAGAACATGTAATGATGTGTATCATTGAATGTACAAACTGTACCCCACTTTCCAGTGGGCTCCAAAGTGCTTATAATCTAGTTTTTGAGTATGGTTTTTTAAAAAATTATAAATAATCATTGAGCTCTTAGCTAATTTACATAACTATTTGATTACTAAAAGTACTCTGAAATTAAGCTATAGTTAATCTTTGAGATGATTCGTATAATATCTCCTCCTCCTTCTCCTCCTTCTACTGTGTATTGTTTAAGAAATATTATAGGCTATATAGAGTCTTCCTTGTGGGCTGGAAATTTACCTACCACATAAAACATATGAGGCTTATGAGAAAAACACATTTCCATAGAGAAATTAGTATGTGGCCATGCTGGGGAGACCTTTGTTAGTTTTTTTAACCCTTCATCTCCTTGACCAATGAGTTTACAGGGAAAACAAAATGAGTAACTCAGGGCTCTTCTGTTGTTCCTGGGCTCTGAGAGTTCTGGAAAGATGCTCATGCAAATTTAGGAGGGACTCATTTTTTCATGCTGAGAGGTCTTTGTATTTATTTTTTCTTTTGATTCTGACAACCTAAACTTTCCATTTATAAGATTGATAATGACAAAATGAAAAAATATGTTGAAAGAGTAACTTTATCTGTCAATGTGTATCATGATAATAGATTCTAGGGGACCAATCATGGATAAACTTACATAGGTGTGTCACATTGTGTATTCATCAGAAGCCATAAGATTTGGACTATGATGGTTGGGAATAAAGTAGAAATTTAGCAAGTGCTAAAAACTGATTGCTAATGTGTAATGCTTGTTAATTTCCAGTACAATAAAAATACAAATGCTCCTACAGTACTATCCCCTATGTGATGTAACCAAACACTCTGTCTCAATAATGATGGGGTTGAGGGCAGGCTGCCCCCAAATATACCACTTTGCCATATTGATTATTTTGAATTAAAGGTACTAACAACCTGGGCATGAAGGAAACTCTGACACTCCTTTGTCCTCTGAAAGCAGAATATAATCTCCCATGTGAAGGGTGTCTTCCCTGTACCAGGATGTAAAGAGATGGCTTATCATCAGAGACAAGGAATTCAGGGTAGAGAAGGTTGAAGAAACAAACTTTGTTACTTCTTTAATTTACTACCCCTAGCCTAAACTTCTTTTTTTTTTTTTTTAATCTTCCTATATTTATTGTTTCTTTGTCTAAAAGTTACAAAATCTGCCTACCTTGGTCACTTCTTCAGTCTCATATTTTTATGAGCTTCTGTATATACAAAATCAAATTTGATTTTCTTCTGTTAATCTGTCAATTTAATTATTAGACCAGCCAAAGCACTGAGAATGGAAGATGGGAAAGGTTTTCCTCTCCTATAATAACTTATGTTATAATTAATAAAACTTGAAATACACTTTTCTAATTTTCCAGATATGTTGTTGCTTATTCTGGGCAACATTTCAAAAGTAAAATATTTTCCCTGTGCTGAAAAAAATGAATAGTTAATTCTTTACTCATATGTAATTAAATAGAATCATAAATACTTTATATTTACTCACTTAATATTCTTTTTTCATGTACTTTATTTTACTATCTATCATGTTATTTCAATAATACCTACAGTCTAATTATCCTCCTCAAGCTGTCGTGGCAATTATCAGCTTTAATTCTTTTCAATGCTCAGACGTTACTGATGGACAAGGAAGAAATAGAGGTGTTAATAGTGATTATCCATATCTCGCTTTATTCCTAGCATTCAGTTTGTAATTAAATGTAATTTTCAACTCTTCATCTGCTCTTTCTACATTGTTAGATTTCTGCTATTAACCAGCAGCTGGCCACAGGGAAGAGTACAAAGGAAAAACAGAATCATGTGTCTCAAAATTGTGGGACCCAGAAAATAAGATTAAAGTCAGGCTATGCACATAAAAATGTACAGATAATATGATTTTATACACTCTCACGTATGTGTACACATATGAGTACACACACGCACACAAACACACACGCACACAGGGCAGTCTTTAAGGTGCCCACTGATGGGAGTGGTTCTTGCACGTGGACATTTTCCTGCAGGTGTGACAGGTTAGAGGATTTATTTTGAGAACAGCCACATTTAGGAAACTCTAAGAAGGCCCACTGGCCTTTCATGCACCTTCTACTGATATGAAAATTCCTCATTAATATAAGTCAAGGCACAAACCACATATATTTGGCATGTTTCCTCACTTATTTGTACTATGTGGCATTTTTAAAAGCCACTTCTAATTCTTTTGGAATGAAGTGTGGAGATAAAAAGAAGAAATGATATATTTTTCTTTATGAGAGTCCAAGGAGGAAGGTTTATAAACCAAAAAAGTGGTATTCCCAGCATGGAGGCAGCAGCCAGAGAGTCAGGATTAAGAAAAAAGACCAGTGGGGTACCATGCTGGAGTGTATTGATGGAAAGTTGAGGAACACGCACATGCAATACAGTTTGTTTTCTGTAGTCACATTTTAAAAATACTAAGCTTATTTTCTTTATATTCCAGTGACTGTGGAAGTTCTGGTGGGCTAGCAGAAATGCCTTTATATTACTGAAAAAGGATCTAGTCAAGAACAATAACTTTCATGGTAGAACTATTGGATCTGAATTCAGAAGACTTGAATGGGGATTCATTACTTCATAGTTGTGCAAATTTGGGGCACTATATGACGTCTTTGGAAAGTTTTAGGTTTTCCAGGGCACATATTTTGAGTGTTGACTCTATTTTGATTTCGGAGAAATGATTTGGAACTCATATTAGTAAATAAAAGAGCCAAGTTGTCTTTATTAAGCAAAACAACTGGATTTTCATTCCAGAAAATTACTGATATTTTACACAATTTATCTATACTGCACCTGTAAGTCAAACATTTTTAAAGTAATTACTTTCTTATAATAAGACTTTAAAATGTGTCAACTGTCATACAGAGTGAAGTAAGTCAGAAAGAGAAAAACAAATACAGTATGCTAACACATATTTATGGAATCTAAGGGAGAAAAAAAAAAAAGGTCATGAAGAACCTAGTGGTAAGATGGGAATAAAGACACAGACTTACTAGAGAATGGACTTGAGGATATGGAGAGGGGGAAGGGTAAGCTGTGACAAAGTGAGAGAGTGGCATGGACATATATACACTACCAAACGTAAAATAGATAGCTAGTGGGAAGCAGCCACATAGCACAGGGAGATCAACTCGGTGTTTTGTGATCACCTAGAGGGGTGGGATAGGGAGGGTGGGAGGGAGACACAAGAGGGAAGAGATATGGGAACATATGTGTATGTATAACTGATTCACTTTGTTATAAAGCAGAAACTAACACACCATTGTAAAGCAATTATACTCGAATAAAGATGTTAAAAAAAATGTGTCAACTGTTAGAATGTCTGAAAACTGTAATAATCACTTGATATTTCCATTTTTCTTAGTATTAAAACAACTTCTACTCAACAATTTTATTGAGCATTAGTTTTATACTGTAACTTAAAATGTCTCCTTTTACTTCTGATGTTGTTAAAGATAGAGATGTGTTAATTTAGAGAAAAAATTGCAATAAAAATCGGGAAATAAAAGATATGAATTTCCTTGAGAACATATCTTGTAAAGATTTGAGGCTTCTTGATATCTGGATGTCCTCGTATGTCTCAGTGGGCTCAGTGGGCTGTGCAGGGTAACCTGACATATTAAGGTTAAAAATTAGTCTGATTTAATTCAAGGACTGCTGGATACATCAGAACATAGATGGTTTGGTGAAAAATGTATCGACTCTAAAGCATTTGACTAGTGGGATTTTCACTCCACTCTCACTCACACTTCCAGTTATCTGGTGTGGCTGTTTCCTGAGGCTTCTGAGGATTCTGTGTTATAAATCACCATGCTTCTCTATTTTTCCCACTCCTAATTTTAGTTTCCAAATTCTCAGCTCTGTTTAGTCTGTTTTCAGACAAAACAGCCCTTGTTCATTTGTTTTCCAACTTGCAAATTTTATATCTTTTTTCTCCTCTACATTACCTTTGTCTGAGCAATATCTATATCTATATCTATATCTATATATATCTATATCTATCTATCTCACTATTTGTGGAATATCAGGAGGAAGCACAGGTATTTATGTCATTAACTCATCATACTTAACTGGAATGCTAATTGTTAATCTATATCTTTCAATTAGATTTGAATTCTTCTAATATATGTGTATAATATAATAATAGTCATAAATAAGATGGAGGTAAAATGGAAGATGATGTTAGATAAAGAGGAGCAGAGATGAGGGGCAGTGCTCAACGATCCTTGTGTTTGCTAAGAATATGGAATAAATATTGATAAACTTTATACACTAAGTATGTATGGTAAAATTTTAAAGATCAACATTAAAGGAATAGAAAAAGAGAAAATAACTACAATTTTAGAGGATAAACTCAATAAAAAGCTCCAGCAATCAGAAAGTAGGCAAAGAAGCAAAGATAAAAGGAACAAACCTGAAAATGCAGGACACAAGTAAGATGATGTAGTATTTCTAAATTTACCTGAAATCACAAGTATAAAAGTGCTGCACTGGAAACATCTCTTTGCCATTTACAGTGAACTTCAGCACATGAAAAGGCTGTTTTCCAAACTTCTTAACTTCGTGGCAAGAGTACTTTCTCTATGTTTTAGTAGAGTAGAAGAAATGTTGGGAAGAGAGGTGGGTGTGACTAGAGACCCCTCTCTATGTCTAGGGTATGCTATGGGGAAATACCCTTCAAAACTAAATAGTTGAGGGGTTTTAAGTAGTAGTTCTAAGACATGAGGAAGCTAATGGAAGCACAAAGAATTAAGCATTGTCAAAACTCTCTGAAAAGAAATTAACATGAAGAAGAGGACTTTCCTTAAAGTTATTTAAAAACTGTAGAAATCAAGAACAAGAAAGTATTGACCACTTTTGTCTAAAAAGATTAAGGGGAGCTTTATGAGTAGGAGTTTCTCTCCTTTCTGGAGCAACTATTTAAAATAATATTGAGACAATTTTTCATGCTTATGGACAAAATTGAAATTGTTCATAATTAAAAGTCATATGTAAAGATATCAATTGTATGTGGCCCAAAGAAGTAAATGGGAAAAGCAACTTTTTAGTGCTTTTGACAGAACATATAGCAGAATATTTTTGTGAGTTTGGGAAAAATAAGTATTTATTTTAAAAGCCTCAAAAAAAAGTCTTAAAAAAAAAGAGGGATTTTTTGAAGACATTAAATTAAGAACTTTGTTAATCTGAAAACGCTAAAGAAAATAAAAGACGAACAGTAAGAAGATATTTGCAAAACATAAAACTGACAAGAGGTCAGTATCCAAAGTTAAACACAGACAAACTAAAACTACAATTCAATAAGAAAAAAGCAATTAATACAGTCAAAAAAGGCATAGAAATCTTGGAAAGACTCTTCTCAAAAGAGAAAATATGAACTACCAGTAACACAGGGGAAAATACTAGTCTTTATTAGTATACTAGGATTACAAATTACTCCATTGAGATATTTTTTACAACTACTTGGATGGCAAAAATTATACAGTCTGAAAACACGAGGCGTTCCCAAAGTTATAAAATAACTAGAGCTGTTATAGAATTTGATTGGGATTATAGGCATAGATGAAATCAATTTGGAAAAGTTAAATGTTTTCATCCTGTATGATGCACACGTCCACCTCTATCCTTATGCCGTAAAGAACTATTGCTCATACGTACTAGGAAAAATGCAATATGCATCATCGTGGAGTATTCTAACAAGCAAAATGTTGATCAAAAAGAGTAAGCAGAAAGGAAACATACATTATTTTTAAATTTATATAAATTTCAAAACATCCAATAAAACAATGTGTTGCTTAAGGCTGTTTATACATATTTTATTAATATATTACATATATTGTATTTTTATATTGTTTAGTGGTATATGATTATAAAGAAAAACTAAAGAAAGATAACCAAAAAGAAAACCACAGAATATGCTGATAATGTTCTACACCTTAAGTTGTGTGGATGGCAGGCACAGTTCTCTCTTTTATTTGTTATTGTTTATTTAGGTAAGATGTAAGTTTTTGTTGTATTTATTCACCATGTAATGAAAACAATTTCAAAAGAAAAATAAAATTTAATAATTGGGAATGGGTTGGTGGTTAAACTAGTAGCTTCCAGCTGGTTGTCTGAGTTACTCTGGATTTCTTTATGCAATTTCACCCCAAGAAAATCTGTCTCAACATTGAATTGCACATCTGACTGAGGATTCTGCTGTATCTATGTCAGATATTGCACTTATTTAATTCCTAGATATCTCAGTATCTATTTTGGGAAGCAGAGCTGTGGCCTTGGAATGAACAAGTGCAAATTTGATGCAGATAGAAATATTACCCTAGTTCCTTTGGTCTGTACTGTACTATCCAAGTTTTCATTCATATCTTGGACTTCTTACATTAAATCACTCAGATATTTACTTTTCTTAGTTATTTCTTCACAGCATATTTTTCTGTCCACTCCTCTTCACTGCCATTTTCCTTTCATAACATTTTTGGGGTTTTCCTAAAAATAGGGAACTACTACAAAGAAGTATATATAACAAGATTAACATAACATATATTAAAGTTTGCTTATCAACTCTAAGTATTTTCAATAACTCAATCTCAAAACTCACTAGTCTTAATGCATAATTGATGCATTGCTCCTTTTCTTAAACAGGGATGAAAAGATTCACGTATATTTCATTCCATGTTCATCCTTCTAGCACTTTCTCAAGCTCCTGCAGGGAATCTTGGGAGAGGACATGAAATCCTCTTCAGTTTTGTTGCAGTACAGCTTCCCCAGAGACAAGGGCCCTGCCTCTCTACCTTAATTGAAATAAGATCCCTTTCCTTCCTGCCTTGAGAGATTTACAAACTGGAGACAGCTGTTGCTTCTTTCTTTAGTCTCCCAAAGAAGTAATGTTCAAAAACAGAAGAATTAGAGAATCATTCCCCAGTAGGCTAGAAAAGGAGATTTTTGATTCATTTTTGCCAGAGTAAATGAGATAACTCACTACATTCGTTCTTTCATTCAATTGTTCAGCTGTGATAGATTGAAAGCACACTATGAGTCAAAAATCGATTCAAAACATTTATCTTCTTGATTTTTCTCTTCAGAGACTTATTTTTCTCACTTGGGAAGGAAATTGTTTCTCATCCTTGATGAAATCTCTAATGGTTTCCTTTGTTTTCTCAGACTTCCTGTGCCCTTTAGAGTATGTTCTGTAATTATATCAAAGTAGGATAGTAGAATTCACTAAAGAAGGAAATGGAAGGACTGAATAAACATATGAGTTAGATGCAGCTGCAGACAAGATTCTAGGAGTCCACAAGTCTTCGCTTCTAGTGATCCTGCTAATGGAGGATTAATTAATTAATTCATAATTCTGTTTAAAATAATTTAGGAGCCTACAAGAGTCAGCTCCCCCAGTCATCTGAGACTGGCCTTGACTTGGCCCATTACATATTAACTGGCTTCAGAAGTCAACATGGAAAATGTGTAGTGATGAGAAGGGAAGTCACCAGATAACACAGATTCACATTTGGTTCAATAAATTTGGGATGCTCATAAAACCAACCTCTTCATCTCAACTTGAAAGGAACATGTTTAGCCATTGTCAGAACTCATCAAACTCAGATTTTGTTTATTTCTAGGAATTGCCAAGAATAAATTTAAGTCTTTTTACTGGCCAGTGTATTGGAAAATTTGGTAAACCATGGAGATATCTACAAAAATTAAGAAAATAAGGTGTATTAGCTGAATTAGGAGACATTTACATGATATATAAACATGTCAAAAATAGAGACAAAATACTTCTCAAATACTGATCTACACTCTGACACACTTAAAAAAAAAACAGTATCTTGGTGGGTTTAAATGAGACATAATACAAAGAAGTTAACAGAAAAAGATAGCTAACAATCACTGTAATTTCAGTGCAGCAATTTTGTCATCATTGGTCCAAGCTTAATATGTCATAATGACATCCTGGAATAATCACACACATACTGTCCCTTAGTTGCAAAGCCTGATTTAACAGTCACACTTTTGTGAAGGAATCCAACTAAAAACACTTTGATATCTGATGCAAGATGAAAGAGTATATTTTAATGAATTAATTTGTAATTTTATTTTTAATTTTGGCCCACAATTTTGCCATCAGAAATGATAATTTTGAGGTTTAATTTTTCTTACTATTTATTTTGTTGAAAGAAAATCATGATGGTAGTTATTCTGTAGAATTTATTTTATTAGTTAACATAGTTGTTAGGCAAAAGAAGATATGGAAGAAAATAAAAATTTCTAAAAAGAGAAAGATGCAACTATAATTTAATAAAACTCTAAGTATATTTATCTTGTAACTTTATATAGTTTGGGGGATTAAGGATTGAAATAACATCAAATTTAGTGGCATATTTCTTTTATACTGTATTTGTATGTGAAATATTTACCCAATTTCATGTAACATAAAATACTATTATCAGTAACTATTTTAGTATGAATAAATAGAAATAATAGTAATTGGTATACATAAGTCAGTCTGTTGTCAGTTGGTTTCTCAACTAACAAACACACTTAAGCACTAACAAATAAAAAAAATAGAATTCATGATTACAAAGACAACATAGAATTCCTAAGGTCACTTACAAGTAAATACTGAGAAATCACAAATACTATTATGTAGATTACATTTTAACAAAAATAAACAGTGAATAAAAGACCATGTGCCTATTTTTCATATTAAAAATTATTTAAATTCCTTTTGATAGATGTCAGAATTATAGTAACCTATTAATTATGTAATTAATGCTATAAATAAGCACTAGTAGAATAAAAGAAGCTCTCTGGGGCTCGCCCTTTGAGTCTGGTGGATCACCAGCCAGAATGGGTCCCCCATAAGATGGAGCCACCTTTGTCAACACAATTCAGGGAAGACCATAGCCCACCTTTGGTAACATGACTTAGTTGTTGATATCAGGAAAACTTTGTGCTGGAAAGATAAGACTGTAAACCATTAAATAACTTCACTTTATCCTTCAGGACATTCCTACAGGTCAATTTATCAGGAGCAATTTTCTGCTCATCTGGTCAAAGCAGTTCACTTATCAAGCAATAATTTGCTTATCAGGAGTTGCTTCAAAACCTTAACTTAACTGTGTCCATTAATTCTAAACTATTATATTCCCATTTTTGTCCACTTTCAATTCCCCAACTTGAAAGACCCTCTCCTTCAATCATTTTAGGCTCGCCCCTTCTGCATAGCCCTGTCATTATCCTGCTTCTAACTTCCCTACTGGGATACTGCTAAGATTCTATCAGTGTGGTGCTCTCCCCACTGCAGAGTTATAACGAACTTATTCTTATTTAGTAACATAACTACCTGATAATATTTTGGTGATTTATACATATGAATTCATAATTTGTTTGACAAGGCTTGCATAAATACTAAATACTGTTTCCCTGTTGTTAAAGTATAATGAAAATACAAATATGCAATACCATGGAAGTTTGCTTTTATAGAATAAAAGATAACTAGGAAACAAACCACATTATTTCCTACTTTCAGTCACTCAACCTTCATTTATTTTTCTTTCCTCTGGAAGACTATTGCTTAGAATCATAGAATGAATACAGGAGAAAGCTTTAAAAATGATTCTTAGTCCTATTGGTATTCTAGAAGCTTATCAAATTAATTATAAATTCACATACTCCACAATGAAAGGGACCACAGACCATAACTATTTTCACTTCCTGCTATTAATATTGATGGCCATGGTTAATTACCAATTTCATCAGAATTAATTTGATGTGGTACATTTTCATGTATAGACTGTTTGGAAAACCTGCATTAGAAGCAGAAAGTCTTTGTTAAGCTGTAGCGTGATAAGAGGAGCAATCGAGTATAATGATTAAATAATTTGAGTTTTGTAGTCAGGAAACCTAGGTTCGATTTAATAACTGTGAGACTTTGGGTAATTTACTAAAACTTCAATTTTCCACAGTTACAAAATAACATAGCATTTGTGTTGTTGCAATTGTTATCTCTCCTAACTCTTTTGTGGCCCCCTCTATTTGGTAAAGGCAGGGAAGGCATTCAGGACAATGGAGCCATTCCTTCTGGGGTCTCCTGCCATGAGGCAATGCCCAACTGAAAAATAGTTGAGAAAACATGGATTTATAAATATTTTTCTTTTTTATTCTACTACAATCAAGTCAGTAGTATATGATCGGGTTTGGATTACCGAAGACATCCTTGTGTTCACGAATCCTTACAGTTCTTTCCCAGCATCTCTGTTCAATTTGTCAACTTTTCTCATGCTGTATCTATTATCAAAATCATTTTAACATACTCTTCCAATTTATTGTTTTTCTGTTTCTCAATATACTGCACAAATAGGGTCTACTTAATAGGTTGCTATGAATATTAAATGAAAAAAAAAACCCAAAAAAACAAACAAAAAAAAACACTGAGAACTTAACTCAGACTCTGGCATATAGTAAACACTCAATATCAGGCAACTATTTCCATCGTGATTGGGTCCTAGTCCATGTGCTGCCTCTTACTAGTCCTGTTATATTAAGAAAGTCACTTAAAAATGGAAGCCTTAATAACTCTTCTTTAAAAATGAGAATAATAACAACCCTTACTTAATATGCAAGACTCTTGTATCAAATACACCACTCTTCTGAATTTTTTTAAATGAAATTCACTATATCATTCAGCCCAGGAAGTGTTCAATTAGCTCTCTGGAAGAAATTGTTAATGCCTCCTCATTACCCTCTATGGCTATAGTCCTGCTGTAGTTACCATCTTAACTACCACTAACTAGTTGCATGTCTATCTTTAACACTATATTGCAAGTTACCTTAATGTGTGTCACATTTTTAATCCTCTATGAAGGGCTGCTACATTAATATGTGAATGAATAACAGTAGGAGATGTGATAAGTTAATCTTATTATTTAAAGTAAGATGTTTGTTTCCCTGCTTCTAGATTTGGAGAGCACTTTCAGAGTGATGGATTAGTACAAACCCAGATCTCTGGGTGTATCCAAGGTAACTCACTGGCAGAGAGTGAAAAAGCATAGAAAATGTATTTTTTCTTTACTTTCTATTAATTAAACAAATTTGTTCATTTTGAATTTCTTTGGTTTCCCACTGCTCCTATTATTTCAGAAGAGCCTATTATACCAGTCATTTGTCTATATTCATTATTTTTGCCAAAGAGATGCAAGCCAGTATCAGTTTAAAATAATTTCTTTGCTTCTGAGGTATATAAATGGGTCATAAGGGAACACTTATACACATATTTTCCAACTTTTGTACAGGTTTTTAGATTTGACATTAAAACGCACATTGCATGTTAAAACTTAGTATTTAGCCAAAACATCTTACATAGGACTGAACAATTGAGGCCATTCAATTTGCCTCTGACTTGAAATGGTTTGGGGAAGGTATAGTTCTATGAAATGCATATGTTAAATCTACTAACAATGATTCAGTACTATAAAGGGATAGGAAACCCTCAGTGGAATATAGAAACATGATTCTCCAATATAACAAAAAGAAGACATTCACGCCTGCCCTTTCTTCAAGAGAGTCCCTTATTAACAGCTCACCAAGCCCCTCACACAGGTTCCCACTTGTTTTACAAGGTAATCTGTACTTCCGCCTTCAAGGGCTCTACTTATCACACCTCTTCTGTGGACTTGTTTTTGGTTCTCCAATTAAAAGTGATGCTTTCTTCTCTTCTTGTAACAAGGAAAAACAAATCTGACTCCATATTGGATCTGTTTATTTTATTTTAACCTTTGTATTCTATTGCTTTTGCTACAAGTTAACCACTAAAGTCATGTTGCATATAAGTTGAAAGTATACATAATTGCCCATCTCTAGGAACCCTGCCTCCCAGGCAATGAACATTAAGCTAAAATACCTTTGTTTAGTTCACAGGTAACATCCTGACTGGGCCCACCTGTGAATGGGTACAGGAAGGAAGAATTAACACATCCCCTTGGAGTCTGGCCAGAACCAAGAAATATTTGCAACCACTTATTGCTTTTTTTGCTTTACCTCTTCACCATCCCCCCTTTGTTCTATAAAAGTAACTAGCATCCAAACTTGGGCAAGATGGTTCTTTGGGATATGAGTCCACCATTTTCTCAGTCCACTGGCTTTCCCAATAAAGTCGCTATTCCTTGCCCCAAGAACTCATCTCTTTTTTTTTTCTTTTTTTTTTTTTAAGAGATTGGAGTTTATTTATTTATTTTATTTATTTATTTTTGGCTGTGTTGGGTCTTCGTTTCTGTGCGAGGGCTTTCTCTAGTTGCGGCAAGTGGGGGCCACTCTTCATCGCGGTGCACGGGCATCTCACTATCGCGGTCTCTCTTGTTGTGGAGCACAGGCTCCAGACGCGCAGGCTCAGTAGTTGTGGCTCACGGGCCCAGTTGCTCCGCGGCATGTGGGATCTTCCCAGACCAGGGCTCGAACCCGTGTCCCCTGCATTGGCAGGCAGATTCTCAACCACTGCACCACCAGGGAAGCCCAAGAACTCATCTCTTGATTTATCAGCCTGTTTTGTGGTGAGCAGTATGAGCATGGACTCAGTAACACTCTCACCTCCTAAGTATTTAATGTTGCACTTGCATCCTCATTTTTTAATTCCAGCACATGTGTACTATCTAACCTGCTGGAGAATGAGCTACCTGAGCACAGGGATGCCACTAGTATTTTATTTGAAATCCCCCCGTTACCTCACATTGCCATTTGTGTTTTGGAGTCTTAGCATCATAGAACTTTATAACTGGAAGGAATGTTTGGATATAATCACTTCGAACTCATATTTTGTTCCTGTAGCCTATAAACAATTTGGTCCCTGACTCATGCTGTCTGATGACTTATCTACAAATGTAACTTCCCACAAGCCCACTGCCAGTCCCCATTTCCCCTGTACTCACTGTAGTGTCCAAGGAGATGTACCTCTGAAGCTTCTGCTTACAATTCATAAATGTCTTTCACTAAAAACAATGGTGAATCATGGTATTATTCATAAGTATTTCAGAAACATTACAATAGAGCCAATGGGACGGCTGAGAAACTTACTACTGCACCAAAATATTGCTTCAAAAGGAAACATATGTTCCATGTTTGATAATATGTGGTTTGAAAAAAAAAAATCTTTGAAAGTGGAAGCATTGTAGAATACCAAAAATGTTTCAGGAACTACTTATGTTCAAATCAGTGCTCTTATATTGACTGGATGAATGGGTCATGGTTTTTCAATATCACTTTTCTTGTCTGTAAAATAAACCTCTCATTTCTATCCTTGTTATTACCACTTTTCTCACTTGGACCTCAGCAAAAGCAGACTGTGTAGCTGATATATATTCATGCTCCTGTGTGTACCTGTTTCCATCCTCTCTACTTCTGTAGAATGTTTTCTACTAACTGTATTCTTAGAGAACTGATTTTTTTGTCATCTCAACACAAATGCTGAACTTCTTTATAAAACCCTATCTTGAATTCAAAAGGGCAATTAGGTGGTGTCATTAGCTATATTTTATTATCCTTTGTCTAATATTGGGTTAGCCAAAAAGTGCCTTTGGGTTTTTAGGTAAAAATAGAAGACACATTTTTCATTTGCACCAAGAACTTTATTCAACAACGCATTCACCCTTTTGTTCGACTATCTTCTGCCATTTTCAGGCAACTTCATAATTCCATCTTCCCAAAACTTTTTATCTTTTTGAGAAAAGAACAGTTCCAGGTGCCTTTTACAGTCTTCCAGGGAATTGAAATTTTTTCCATTAAGAGAATTTTGTAAAGACCGAAATAAATGGAAATCTGGAGGTGCAAATATCTGGTGAATAAGGCGGATGAATCAGAACTTCCCAGCCAAGCTGTAACAGTTTTTGCCTGGTCATCAAAGAAACATGTGGTCTTGCGTTATCCTGATGGAAGAGTATGCGTTTTCTGTTGACTAATTCTGGATGGTTTTCGTCAAGTGCTGCTTTCAGTTGGTCTAACTGGGAGCAGTACTTGTTGGAATTAATCGTTTGGTTTTCCGGAAGGAGCTCATAATAGAGGACTCCTTTCCAATCGCACCATATACACAGCATCACCTTCTTTGGATGAAGACCAGCCTTTGGTGTGGTTGGTGGTGGTTCATTTCGCTTGCCCCATTACCTCTTTCATTCCACATTGTTGTAAAATATCCACTTTTCATTGCCCATTACAATTTGTTTTAAAAATGGAACATTTTCATTACGTTTCAGTAGAGAATCACATGTGGAAATATGGTCAAGAAGGGTTTTTTTTCACTTATCTTATGTAGAACCCAAACATCAAAGTTATTCACATAACCAAGCTGGTGCAAAAGATTTTCATCACTTGATTTGGATATTTTGAGTATGTCGGCTATCTCTCGCATGGTATAATGTTGATTGTTCTCAATTATTGTTTCGATTTGATTGCTATCTACTTCAACTGGTCTACCCGACCGTGGAGCAACGTCCAGTGAGAAATCTCCAACACAAAACTTTGCAAACCACTTTTGACACGTTTGATCAGTCACAGCACCTTCTCCATACACTGCACAAATCTTTTTGTGTGTTTCAGTTGCATTTTTACTTTTCTTGAAATAATAAAGCATAATATGTCGAAAATATTGCTTTTTTTCTTCCATCTTCAATATTTAAATGGTTACAGAAAAATTCACCAATTTTGATAAGTTTTATTTTTTAAATGCACGGTGATATGACAGCTGTCACCTACAATCTAACAAAATTGTTTTGAATGAAGTTAAAAACAACTAAGTGCTACTAAAGCCATCTTACGGGAAAAAAAATGAAACTTTTGGCCCACCCAATACTTCCACTGTTATATTATTGTTTGAATATTTACCATTTGGATGTAAAATTTTATGGGCTAGAACTGTTATTTTGTTTCTTTCTAGCTCAGGACCTTGAGCAATGTACATAATAGATGCTTACTAAAATTAGTTGAATGAATGGAAATAAAGTGATTTAAGAAAATTTTAGTTTTTCAATGTTTTAAAATTCTGTTTATACTTAAAAGCTCTGTAAATGGAAATATATTATTACCAGTATGTGTAATAACATTAAATGACCCATTCTTCAGTTCTTTCTATTTAATGACTTGTTGATTAGTTAATAGTATTAATATTACTCATATTTGCATAGTTTACTCTATGTCAGATAATATGTGAAGTGCTTTTCAGGAATTCTTTAATCTCCATAATAATCATATGAAGTAGGCACTGTTGTAATCCCAATTTAAGTTGAGGAAACTAGGGCTTTGAGAGCATATATATGTGTTCTCTAAGTGTAACTCTGTCGTATAGAAAAACCTTCTATACTATAATCACAGTAATTGATTTTTTCTTAATTAAAAAAAAATTCTTCTGAATGTATAAGGACACAAAAGTAATCAAGGTAATTTCATAGAAATATTCTATTTTATTTTTCAGGGTTTTATGACAGTAGAAGAGTATGGAGTTTACTTTTTTATATGTAAACTAATTGAAGGCAGCATTGTTAGAGAGTAATGTAATTGTACTACATAAGGTATTCCCTGAAGTTTATTGTGTCATATATTACTAGCTGAAAGCATACTGTTTAATATTTTTCTTATATTATCAAAATGTAAATCAATACAGTGAACAATTATTCTTTAGGTAATGTGGTATAGTAGAAAGTGCTTTGAATTAATAATTAAGAGATTAGTTCTTTAAATAGTTCTTTAATAAAGATCATAGTACTTTGTCTTCTTCTAATGGTATCGTGGCTCTCATTAGCTCTTGTCTGGACTACTGTGATACCCTCCTCACCTGACCTGATGACCAAGTCTCTTCTAGCATCCTCTCCCTGTTGCAGAATCACTCTTCTGAAACAGTTTTGACCATGTCACTTTCCTACCTCATGATATTGCCTACCCAATAAAATCCAAACAATTTAGTGTGACATTAGACTTTTCAAAGAATACCATTTTAAAAATTTTACCATTTACTTTACATGATTGTCCTTTATCACCAGCTCCTGCCAATTTCTTTCTGTAAATGCCGGCTGCCCTGGGCAATCACTGTCTCATCATACTAGGCAAAGCATCATTCCCTGAGCATGAAAACTCTTGGCTTTCTGTCTTTAAATTCTAGCTTTCTCCAAATTTCAGATTGCTTTCTTTGTTCTTCAGGTTTTACCTTGTTTCAGGCTACAGTACCATCCCACTTTTAGAGAGAAATTAAAGTATTTTAAGCCAGTTAAATTAAACTACTTTCTAAACAGTTTAAACAGTTGTATTGACACTGTTTTATAATAGATACCTAATTCTGCCTTAGATGTTGACTCTCTCAGGATAGGCTAAATTATGCTTCAGTAACAAGCAACCCCCAAATCTCAGTGGTATAATAAAACAAAGGTTTATCTTTTGCATCTTCTTACTTTTCACAAAGGGAATTAATTGACTACTGAGGGCAGTGGAGGCTCATGAAAATATTTTGAGCAATAGTACTTAAAACAGAGCAAGTATATTGCTGCCAAAATGGGAATTTGAAATGCAGCATTTGAAGTGAACTTTCAGATTGGTGTGAAAATCAGTCTCATGACTTGATTGTCATGCCTCACGAATGCACATTGAAGAAATCATGGCCAAGCTTCTCCAAATAAACAGTAATTGTGCTAACTCTAAAAATGCTCTTTCATTCACCCTCTCTGATGTGAATGTAAGTAACACTAGTGACTTGTTTAGTACTCATTCGAGTTTAAAGAAATGTCTGCTATTTCACATATGAAATCTGCAATCTTTATTTCCTATGGATTTTAACCATTCACAACTGTGCTGCCAGGTGCCGTAGTAAATATCAAATCTTCATCTTTAAATATGTCATTAAACAAATCTGTCCTTAAAAGATCCACTGACAAATTTTATTCCAACTTGCAAACAATTTAATCATGGGCTTTCTTGTGGACCTAAAAAAACAAAAAAAAAACTTTCTCCACAGTAATTCTAGTCCTTAAAAATGGGAAGAATGAAGTAAAAGTCAATCTTTATGCAATGTTTTAGTTTAAGACTACATCAAACTAAGTAGTTAAAGGATAACAAAGCATAAAATATATTTCAGAATTTAGCATTGATTAACAAGAAGAAAAGTGAAATATACAGATTAAAATGTCAGATATTGAAGTTCTCTGCTGTTTCATTATTGTTGATAGCAGTAAACATTATAAATCTCAAGTTTACCAGGCAGAATGTCATGCAATTTGTCAAATCCAGTTTAGCTAAAATGAGGTTTGTTGCTTGCACAATCAGCTTGTTAATTTGGTTGGCACTTATTTTACTGCTCTTGCATAAATACTCAACTATAAACTACAATATACATTTCAATTTTCTGGCCAATAGATTAAACAAAAGACATGTATTTACTCGAGTTGCATTGTAGTTACATTGATTATTGCCGTCAGATTTTCCTCAAAACTGTTTTCTCCAAGTTTTGATTCAAATTAAAGTCAGACTCTACCACATTTTCACTAATAATCTTGATGTCTGTTATCATTTAATGTTTACATAATTATAACTCTTTAGAAAGTCCAATATTTCAGGTGAATAATTTTCTTAATATGATTATTTTTGGTTCTGAGTGTATTTAATGGTATGTGTGTTTTTATAATTATAACAAGCCATTGAAAACATATTACAAGTTTCTTTTCAATGAGAATGCAAACAACCAGAAAACTCAAATATCAGTATTAATTTTTCACATTACTTTTATGATAAGTAATATATAATATGTGTGTATTTCTCTCTCTCTCTGTGTGTGTGTGTGTGTGTGTAGGGCTTGACTTGAGATGTAAATAAAAGAAAATCTCTTTAGAGATTTCAGTATGAAATTACTATAAATTCAGCTTAATCTCATATCACAGAATGTTAAGCCTGAAAGAGTATATATTTAAATCACTCATCTTCAAAAGAAGAAACAGGTTGAGAGACCTAAATTAATTTCTTCAAAGAATTTCACAATCTTAGACACAAAGCTAAAGCAAGAACCCTGATCCAGTGTTCATTTCACTATATCTAAGTGCATCAGTCCAGATTTCCAGGCCACTAGGGAACATTTACATTGTGCAAAGTATTAAATATGTTAGTCAAAGAGCTTAATATCTGGTCCCTACATGCAAGAATGTATAGTTTGATTTAATGTTTTATAAGCTAAGACACTTTCAGTAGTAAGTACCCTCCCAAAATCTAACTCAATCTGCATTTTAAAAATAAGTTAGTGCATATGTTCCCATCCAGGAAGGACAGAGGAGGTAGGTAAGCTCAGGATTGGTTGGTTCAGTTCCACTCCCATGTTTTCTGTTTCCATAACACAAGGTTATCCTAGAGTCAGTTTGCTCAGTGGCTTCCAGAAGCAATCAAAGTTGTGTTTTCTAGCTCTTATCCAATTAAACACAGAAAAAACTAGCAAGAGAGGAAATTAGCAAGCCACTTGGCCCTACCTCACTTGTCTAAGGTGACTTAGCTTGCCCACTCCTGAACCAGTCACATACAAGGAAGATGGAGTAAATATTTTGGCTTAGGTAGCCAATAGGACATGGACATTGGGGACTCAAATATCCATTATCAATATATTAGTTTTTTCTCAATTAATTATTATTGGCCACCAAAAATGATTCCCTTCAAAAGTCTTTGCCTACATATGTGTAAGTCAGCCAAGGATGTAATTTTTAAGAGGATAGTTTACCATTTTTTTCAATAATGGCTTTGTCATCTGTATGACTCTGGGCAAAAAACTTCTTTGTACCTCAGTTTACTCATGTGCTTAGTGGAGATAATACTGCTAATCGCATACATTTTAAATTAATTAATATAGTAAAATGCTTATAACTGTGCATGACATATAATAAGTATTTTATCAGTGTTATGTGCAACTATTACTAGGTTTGTTGGTATTGCTATTATTGTCTTATAACTAATAAGACAAAAAAGACCCATATTATATTTAACACAAAGATTAAAGGACAATTCTTTGTGTTTACAAATTGTGTCTAGTGGGAGCTAACATCTGATGGAGAGTGATTTTTACAATTAGAACAACTTTTCTACCTTCAGATTCCTTACTATGTTTTCCTGTCATGTCAACTCTTCAAAGAATTTCTTTCTAATTCTGCAATAAAATACTTCCATATGTTTCAAGCTAAAAATCAGACTTTTAGTGACAGCAACATCAAGCCACCTTCCCCATTAAATGAGTGGGATCACAGAGCTCTGCTGGTTACTTGAAGATGAACAATAGGTATTTCCTATTGTCTAGGACAGTGGTTGGCATACCTTTTCTGTAAAGGGCCATAGAGCAAATATTGTATTTGAGGCTTTGTGGGCCACAGGATCTCTGCTGAAATGATTAAACTGTACTGCTGTAGGATGAAAAGCTGTAGACAACATGTAAAGGACTAGGCATGGCCATATTCCAATAAAGCTAAATAAACCAAAAAGCATGTGTAAAGGTCTACAACAGGATGTTCTCGTCTCAAAAAGTAAAACACTTAGACCCTATGGTTAATCAAGACTGTGGCCAAGAATAAGTAAAGGGTATCAAAAAACTGGGAAAAGTTGGGTTGCTGAAGATTGTTACTTTCTCAACCTTGGTGGTTTCTTGCATGTGGGGGGAGTTTCCTTACATTGAAATTCCTTCCTACCCCCCATATGCCATGGGAGCGTGAGATGATTACCTGTTTTGTGTGCTTAGAATGAGAAACAATCAGGTCCTTCCCTGTCCTCCCTCCTTCTGGTGGCTCCGGGGATAAGCTTCTCCTCTTCTGCTCCATGGTTAGAGGTGCTGGCCTGCTTCTGTGCAGGTCAGCCTCTCCTGGTCCAGTGTGAACAGTAACTGGTGAGCAAGGCTGTTTGAGTCTCTGGCTTGATATTCAGTAACTTCGTTGCTCTCAGATTCAAGGTACATTCTGGAAGTAACTTGATTGGCAATAAAGGTGAAGCTATGATTTTGCACGTACCACTTGTCAATTTCTTATTTTACTTCAGACTCACATGGGGGAGAGTGGTGCTGTTTCCTGAATGTTTTCTCAAACTCTAACATCTGTTGCATTGTTCAAGACACATAGAAAAAGATGACAATTTTGTAGAGGCTTCTGGAGCAACCAATGCCTGTGAGTTTGGTCATTAATTAATTAATTTATTTTTAACGAGTTCAATGTCTCTTTATTCAAGGGGAACAAGCCATGGACTGGGGGAGCCCAGAGCCTCCCAAGCAGGGAGCAGTCTTCCTGAGGGATTTGGGGCAAGAGCCAGTTTTCTAGAGCTTTACAAGCAGCAAGTGGAAACAGGGCATGATTGGCTGGGGTGGTTTATCTGACCTTATTTAGCAAGATCAAGGAACAGGAAATAAGTTTGGGGGGCAGTGTTGACTGGATATACTGCGATTCTGGTCAAGTGGAGCATTTACAGGAACAGAATTCTGGGGAAGAAGCAGCTCCATCTCCAGCCTAGAAATTTATTTCAACACTCCTAACACCTCCTGTTCCCTGGGGGACATAGGATGGACCCCAGGTTCCCGAACTCTCCTGGCTTGTTCTGCCTCCAAGCCTTTACACGGACTGGTCCCTCTGCCTATGATGCGCTCTGTCCATCCCCATCAGACCTCCTGAGAGAAATGAGGACCTGCCCAGAGTCCTGGTCCCCAGGCTCCCACTGCAGGCTGTAGGGCTTGGGTGGGGTCAGTGTCCCCAGCCAGCGCATAACCCTGGCCGCCAGCATCGGACTGTGCGGGAGCAGCAGGAGGGGCGCCTGAGGACTGAACTATCCCCACCTCCAACCCGGCTCCCTGCACCGGGGTCGGCTTTCTCTCCTCTCCTGGCTTGTCTTTTGTCACCTCACACCCCGCGAGCATCCTGGGGCCTCTGGGCATTACATTTTAACATGTGGAAACATTTTTGTCTTGGTGGTTGGTAGAGGCCAATATGAACCATGAGGTGTTTTTAAATTGACGTTTTACTCTTGTGACTTGGGCAGGCGTCTTTAGACCTTGAGTGATGAGCACGTGGGATTTCTAGCATGTTGGTGCTATAGAGGGAATGTTTGTGTCCCCTCAAAGTTCTTGTAGTGAAACCAAATTCAAATGAAACCTAATGGTTAGGTCCTGAGGGTGGGGCCCTCATAATTGAGATTAGTGCCCTTGTAAAAGAGACCCCAGAGAGCTAACTAGTCCCTTCTGACATGTGAGATTACATGGAAAAGACAGCCCCAAAGGAAGTGGGTTCTCACCAGACCCTCAATCGCCACTGCCTTGTTCCTGGTCATCCCAGGCTCCACAACCATGAGAAATAAATGCCAGTCGTTTGTAAGTCACCTGGTACATGGTATTTTGTTATAGCAGCCCCAACGGACTGAGACATAGGATCACATCAGCTTATCATGCCCATGTTCACAGGTGGGCCATCCTCCTGAACTTTAAGGGAATGGCATGAAGACTTTACCTACTTTAAGCAAAAGTGATCTTTGCTAGGTACATGCAGACTATGAATCCCTCTACCGGCTGGGCCTGTGCACAGGCCTAGCAAGCAGACTATGTTGATTCAGCAAAGGCATGGGATTTGGCAAACACTGTACATCAGCAAAGCGTGCAAAGCCAAAATGTGGCCATTGCAGACTTTAAGCAAAATGCTGACCATGAACATCAGGAAGAAAAATCCTGACCTTGTGAGTTTCAGCAAAGGGCTCCTTCCAAAGCTCTAACTGACTAAGCTGGTCTTAGTTGCAGGCTGCTGTGGCTTTACCTTAAACTACTTAGGTTTGCTTTGTACCTTCATGGCTAAAGCCAAGACATGATTATAGAAGAAACAAGGTTTCTACACAGTGTTTAGGAATTGGGGAGCAGCACAGTATTTACTACTTTAAACTATGAGGTGAGTTATTTCTATGAATTCTCCAGTTAGGTTTTATTTTTAAATTGTTAGTATATGGTCCAAGTAAGCAGTGCTGGATCAACTGCCTTAAATTTCACTGTGACTTAGGGCCAAGGAGAATTCATGAAATTTAACTTTATGATTAAGAGCTGTAAAACTTTCAAACTAGTAAGTGAGTTGCGAAGATATTGAAGGTAGGAATGCAGTGTATCTTCAAGGGTATTTATGGAATTAAGATTCTGAAGAAGGAGAAAAGAGCCAGGCAGGACAGGTATATACAGATCAAGGCCAGGGCAGAATTAAATGTTATTTTAATGGGAAAAAAATCACAATATGTTTTCAAGCACATTTTCAAACAAAATTTTGTTTGAACAGTGGATGCTTTTGACAGAGTCTGAACTTACTGGTTTAGGACTATGAAGGAAATATAAATGTTTGGGCCACCAAGAAAGAGGAAATAAAGAGTGAGACCCAGGAGAGGAAATGCTATGTCTACTGTGTGAGATATGGTAAGTGATCAGCTTAAGAAGCAGGTGCAAAGCCAGCCACTCAGCTGAGTGGAGGGGAGGAGAACAGAGGGAAATGGTACAGAGAGAATGTTTTGAGCAGCCTGAGACAGAAAACTTGGTTTTCACTCACCCAGTAGGGGGCACAAGCTTGAGAAAGGACAAGAGCTGCTTTGTTCATGACTATTTTGAGGATAATTCTCCAGCTGAAAGCATCCCACAGCAAGAATCATTAGCATCAGTCACCATGGCATTGGACTGATTATTTATGTATTTATTTTACTTTTGATTCACTAGACAACCAGAAGACATTGCATAGCTGTTCACCAATCCATACTGAGGTGGTGTAAAAAAGCACTCTCTCTTTCCAACCCTAACACCTACTCAATGTCTTGATTGCAAGACTCCAGAAGAAATCCAGAGACTATTTCATAATTTTCTATAATTATTTCACTTAGAAAATCCTCCCATTGATTATTAAATAGCTCTGAGCCCCCAAATTGCTAACCACCAAATGTAGCACATTGTATATTAAATCAAGGAGGCCATTAATAAATTACTCCAATTACTCCAAAATTAAGGACCTCAAGCAGACTGAACTTTCACAGTGAATCCAAAGGCAAATATATATTAATTTATTGGGTCTAAGTGTTACTGGAAAGCAAGCTATTGCCAATGCCTACTATTCTGTAACTCATCAGTCAATACATATTTATATTCATGCATTATAATGATATAAATACTGAGGATTGATATGTGAAGATAATAGCAAACTCAGGGAAAGCTTGAGAGAAAGTAGACAAAAGAAAATTATATTCTGCTTATAAAGAAGTGACAGCTATTTAAAAATTGTTGTCTTTTACAATAACCATTTGTTGTAGTTAAAACATTATTATATTTAGCATAGTTACAAAGGTTCTGGAAATGCTATGATTACAGTATTTTGAATTTTAGAAATAAAAATATTAAGTACTTAATTCCCAATACCTAGACTGCTTTATGATATGGAAAGTTACATTTCAGTTGACTCAAGGTAAAAGAGGAGTGCAGTCATTTCTGTGGCTTTGTGAAAGGCCATATTACAGTTCCATAATATTTTCATTTTGAAAGGTATCCACTATTAGAGGAACAAAATATGTTATACTATCTTGGGTTTTTTCGCAACTTGCTTGACACGATTTGTCAGATAACAGAGGTCAACAGCCATGACATATTCATTTCCAAACATTTTCAAGAGATTTTGAATAAGATGTTGTTTTTAAATAGATAGCGTTTTCTATCTATTTAGTTTAAAAATTATTAATGAAACGTATTTACTGCTAATAAACGGAAGTGTCTGGCACAATTACTACACTTACTAGAGCTGTAGGCACATGGTCTTAATTTAAAAATATGAACTCAAATCAGAAGCTGGCCCTGGATCTGTTTCTAGGAAAAACTATCAGTGTGTTCCCAAATGATCGATTCTGGAATGGACCAGTGGTCAGTTTAGAATAATGCAGAATCGCAGGTCTCCAAGGAACCCTACAGGTCGTCTGATTCAATCCTTGGTCCCCTGCACATAAATCATCCAGGCTTAACAAATGTTGGGAGGCTTGTAAGAGAGTTCTAGGTGAGGAGAGGACCATATTCCCAGGAGGTGGAATTTCTCTCACATCAAACCTTCAACTATTCAGTTTCAGTTTACACTAATTAATCTTTTTTCCAGTTAATATACTAAAAATACAGGTCATTATAACAAATTACATAGCTGGGATAATCATTCTAGTTAGAAAATTCAGAACTTTTGACTCAAGTTTTCTTCCACACCCTCAATCGCACCTCATACTCCACATAGTACAAATAAAAAGTAATGCAAAGATGAGATTTTCTAGACTCTAAACCATTGAAAGAAAAGAATTTGCCACTTGTGTATGAACTGGTCTATAGAGATTCACTAACAATTAATCAAGAGAGGTATAGTTGCAAACCTTTTTTCATGTTAGGCAGACAAAACTTTTGAAGAAAAGTTTGACAGAAGATTCTATTAGAGGTACAACTTTATATAACAGTTTATTATTTCCAGAGTGTGTTACCATAAGCTCCTTATCTTTAACCTGAAATCATATAGAATTAGAGAATTAGAGAAAAAATTCTCAGAAAGATAATAAAAGAAAATCCAATCGTGAAATAGTAAAGGTACCTGAATCTTTGGGAAATGTAATGCCATAAAAAACTATAAACATTTCTAATATAACTGGATGATTTCCTTAGCAACACAGCAGTCAAATCATAATTCTGGAATTAATATCAATTTAAAAATGGATATTAAAATATCACTTATATTTCCTAACATAATTATCAGTGAAGTCCCAATACAAATGTATTAGAACTAAAGGAAGAGAGCACAATGTTAGGAATCCTTATTTTATTCATTTCTTACCTGGAAAAATAAAGATATTTTAAATGTGAACTACTATAAATAGTTTCACAGTTTTATAATTCTTGTTTGCACTTTCCAGAAAATATATGTATATGCATATGTACATTATTTTTAAAAACTATATGCCTCTGTACCAGATTATAAAGTTATAGCTCTATAATAATAGAATTTAATACTTTTGAGTACCTACCAGTTGTAAATGCTAGGAGTCAAAACTAAGAGACACATAAAAGTAATTCTAGGCCTCATAAAATTCAGTCATGCCTCAATTTTCTTAGAATAAACCATTCAGAAGCTAAACTTACTGCACCCAGCTCTCAATTGAGTGAAATACCTCAAATCACCAGATGGATATAAGGGATTTTTAACATTTAACTGCCCACGATATCTGTATGTTCAACCCAATTATTTGTACAAAAAGTAATTGTTTATGATGGTAATGAAAAAATAAAATTAAGTTGGTAATAGTCAATCAGATTGGTTTTAAATACAAAAAACTTTAAAGTTGTTTTGACCTGTTTCTGCAAAAGAAAATATTATAGAATGAGAGGTTTTTAGATAACACAATTTTTTTCAAATAATCTGTTCTGCTAGTTCATAATATTAATATATTCTTCAGAGGAATTTTCAAATACCATGATTTGACAAAGTCTGATTCCAAGGTATGAAGTCAAGAAAATAGCAAGGGTCATCGCTTGGCTTGGCCAAACATGGGCTTCAGAATACAGGCAGATATCAAACACCCCCAGATATCTACAACACCATGCAGACAGGTGGGTTCTGCCCTTCTACCTGAAGAGTGCTCACAAAGCCAAAAAGAGAAGTGAATGTTTACAGGCACAGTTCCATTTTGGTTAGTGCCATGGTACGCCAGCCTACTTTGTTGTAATAAACTATCATTATAATTAAATAAAACAAACATGTATTCACTCCGTATTATTTGTAAGGCACTCTGCCACAGGCAATTGGAATATAATTGACCAAGAAATGATCCCTAAACCAAGTGTGAGAAAACTTCCATATATAAATAATAAGGCAGACTGATAATATTAATCATAAAAGTAAAAGTGCACATGAATTGATTCTAGAAATAACTATATTGCCCTAAGGTGGTACCCTCTTTTTACTATATTTGCATTGGCTATTACTATATTTAGACACAGAATGTTTGTTCTTTAGAACCGAACTGAAATCACTTACCATGTTTACTGTTTCGTTCATTAGGATTGAACTGAAATCACTTACTATGCTTCTTGTTTCATTATGCCACAATAAGATGAGATCCTTTGGTCTCTTTTACTACAATTCTATTTTTAAAAAATCAAAAGTAATCTTTAAAGATAAACCAAACCAACTGCTTAAACATTCTTTTGCAAAATGTAAGCATAGTAGAGGAAACATACAGATAGCATGTGCTCATGAGAAATATGCAGGTTTTGGAATCATGCTTCAGATACTTAATCTGTGCTTCTTTGTAATTGGAGAGTAAACGCCAAAGTGTTGTAAGGAGAAGTAACAAGCTAATGCTGGTAAAATGATTTGCATAGTTTACTATTTGTCCAGCAAATAGTAAACCCTCAGGAATTATTTGCTATTATTATATCTATTTCTATATGATCTAAAGCTTTAATTTATTTTTTAGCTCAGTAGAGTGCATTTTCCATTATGTACTGGCAATTATTTGAATGCTTTAATTGGAAAAGGATGATGATAGAAAAAAATGCTGTTTCATAGAAAAATAATAGAACTTTGAAGAACCTGGGTTTCTATTCTTTAATTTTCAGCACCTACATAAAATGTAAAAATGGAGCTCCCAGAACCATGTCGAAAGCAGAGCCCCTTATCATTTCCTGCATTTTGGTCTGTCTCTGCTATGTGCCAACTATACGGATATATGTGCCTTTCTGCCTCACTTTTCCATTTCTGTCATCGGTGTTACCACCCAGTGCCTCCTCACACCACTGGCAAGCCTCCACTCCAGCTGTCCATCCTTCAAGCAACTCCCTGGGTAGAGTTAAGTGTTCTTCCACCACATTCGGCATCTTTCACATTCTTCCAGGTAACATTTAAGAAATTTAAGAATAATTCCTATCTTTGTCATGATTAAACTCTTGGACCTTTAAGCAGAGTGGTGATAGAGTTTATCACCCCAACCAGGACACCATCATGCAAGACAAATGGTGAACAGAAAGAAACCTAATAAATTTTTTTTTAATTCAAAATTTTCCATTGGTTTTTGTATTCAATTTTTTGATAAAGTTTATGTCCTTTATAAAAATAACTCCACCATGTGTTATGCATAATTAAAACAAAAATGTGTACATTTATGTGTAATAAAAAGTGATTATCTTTTTAAAAATGTTTCATCTATCCAGTGACTTCATTTCTAGTAATACTACACATTTTATTGCACTATGTTGATTAAAATGGCCTGGTTTTAATAGTCCTTGTAATCTTACGACTTGAAGCATTCACATCTTGATTTGAATGCCAGAAAGATACACATACCACACAGCAAGGATTTCTTCCATCTTCAATCACAGAGCAGTTAAAAGCATAAATGTTTGGAGTTACAGGAATTTGCCTTTTATCTATGAGAAAAATTTCTTCCAATGTGTATTGTAAAGTATCGATTTGTGTGGTAAAATTAGGTAGCTAGATATTACCTTCTATTGGTAAAACACCATGACATTTTTCACAGGTATTTAGTCTGAAAAAAGTATTTAATTGGCATGTATTTCACTGGGAGAAAACGTTTGAAAGAGGTGGTATTATGCTTGGCATATAGTACATGCTCAATGTAGATTCACTTTGACTGTTCCTCTTCAGTTTCAGTGTCTCATATTGTCATCTAAGGCATTTGTCCCCTTCTCCATCTCCTCTAGCTCCTCCTCCTCCTTCTCTTTTCCTTTATCCTCTCCTTCTCCTTCTTTATGTAATAAGTAATTACTCAGAAATATGAAAGAGTCAAATACTACTCCTATGCACACTCAATGCCTTACCTGTTTTGCCCCACCCAGCATTTCCAGCAAGTCCACTAAATGAAGGAATGTCTCTAGGCTGCCACCTACCCTCCCAGCATCAAATGTGCTCAAACTCCGTTTCTAATGCCTCATATCTGGATTCTTTTCTTTGTATTGTTCTTTAGCATGTAATGTGTGACTTTTTAAAATTTTTATTGGACTGTAGTTGATTTGTTGTATATGTTGTGTTTATTTCAGGTGTACAGCAAAGTGAATCACTTATATATACACTATTTTGTTTTGAATTTTATTTTTTTATACAGCAGGTTCTTATTAGTTACATATTTTATACATATTAGTGTATATATGTCAATCCCAATCTCCCAATTCATCCACCACCACCATCACCCCACCCCCTTCTTTCCCCCCTTGGTGTCCATACCTCTGTTCTCTACATCTGTGTCTCTATTTTTGCCTTGCAAACTGGTTCATCTGTACCATTTTTCTAGATTCCACATATATGCGTTAACATATGATATTTGTTTTTCTCTTTCTGACTTACTTCACTCTGTATGACAGTCTCTAGGTCCATCCACGTCTCTACAAATGACCCAGTTTCGTTCCTTTTTATGGCTGAGTAATATTCTATTGTATATGTGTACCACATCTTCTTTATCCATTCATCTGTCAGTGGACATTTAGGTTGCTTCCATGACCTGGCAGTTGTAAATAGAGCTGTAATGAACATTGAGGTACATGTGAATTTTTGAATTATGGTTTTCTCTGGGTATATGCCCAGTAGTGGGATTGTTGAGTCATAAGGTAATTCTATTTTTAGTTTTTTAAGGAACCTCCATACTGTTCTCCATAGTGGCTGTATCAATTTACATTCCCACCAACAGTGCAAGAGGGTTCCCTTTTCTCCACACCCTCTCCAGGATTTGTTGTTTGTAGATTTTCTGATGATGCCCATTCTAACCAGTGTGAGATGATACCTTAATGTAGTTTTGATTTGCATTTCTCTAATAATTAGTGATATTGAGCAGCTTTTCATGTGCTTCTTGCCCATCTGTATGTCTTCTTTGGAAAAATGTCTATTTAGGTTTTCTGGTCATTTTCTGATTGGGCTGTTTGTTTTTTGATATTGAGCTGCTTGAGCTGCTTGTATATTTTGGATATTAATCCTGTGTCAGTTACTTCATTTGCAAATATTTTCTCCCATTCTGAGGGTTGTCTTTTCATCTTGTTTATAGTTTCCTTTGCTGTACAAAAGCTTCTAAGTTTCATTAGGGCCTATTTGTTTAATTTGTTTTTATTTCCATTACTCTAGGAGGTGGGTCAAAAAAGATCTTGCTGTGATTTATGTCAAAGAGTGTTCTTCCTATGTTTTCCTCTAAGAATTTTATAGTGTCTGGTCTTACATTTAGGTCTCTAATCCATTTTGAGTTTATTTTTGTGTATGGTGTTAAGGAGTGTTCTAATTTCATTCTTTTACATACAGCTGTCCAGTTTTCCCAGCACCACTTATTGAAGAGGCTGTCTTTTCTCCATTGTATATTCTTGCCTCCTTTGTCATAGATTAGTTGACCATAGGTGCGTGGGTTTATCTCTGGGCTTTCTATCCTGTTCCATTGATCTATATTTCTGTTTTTGTGCCAGTACCATATTGTCTTGATTACTGTAGTATAGTATATATATATTTTGTAGTATAGTCTGAAGTCAGGGAGCCTGATTCCTCCAGCTCCATTTTCTTTCTCAAGCTTTGGATATTTGGGGTCTTTTGTGTTTCCAAACGAATTGTAAAATTTTTTTTCACCTTCTCTATCATTATTCTGAATTCTTTTTCTGGAAGTTTGCCTATCTCCACTTCATTTAATTGTTTTTCTGGGGTTTTATCTTGTTCCTTCTTCTGGTACATAGTCCTCTGCCTTTTCATTTTGTCTGTCTTTCTGTGAATGTGGTTTTTGTTCCACAAGCTGCAGGACTGTAGTTCTTCTTGCTTCTGCTGTCAGCCCTCTGGTGGATGAGGCTATCTAAGAGGCTTGTGCAGGCTTCCTGATGGGAGGGACTGGTGGGCAGAGCTCAGTAAAACTTTAGTCTGCTTGTCTGCTGATGGGTGGGGCTGGGTTCCCTCCCTGTTGGTTGTTTGGCCTGAGGCGACCCAACACTGGAGCCTACCCGGGCTCTTTGGTGGGGCTAATGGCGGACTCTGAGAGGGCTCACACCAAGGAGTACTTCCCAGAACTTCTGCTGCCAGTGTCCTTGCCCCCATGGTGAACCACAGCCATCCCCCGCCTCTGCAGGAGACCCTCCAACACTAGCAGGTAGGTCTGGTTCAGTCTCCTACGGGGTCACTGCTCCTTCCCCTGGGTCCCGATGCGCACACTACTTTGCCCTCCAAGAGTGGAGTCTCTGTTTCCCCCAGTCCTGTCAAAGTTCTGCAATCAACTCCCACTTGCCTTCAAAGTCTGATTCTCTGGGAATTCCTCCTCCTGTTGCCAGACCCCCAGGTTCAGAAGCCTGAAATGGGGTTCAGAACCTTCACTCCAGTGAGTGGACTTCTGTGGTATGTGTTCTCCAGTTTGTGAGTCACCCCCAGTCTTTTTTTTTTTTTTTGATTTTTTTCCCACGTAGGCCATTACAGAGTATTGAGTAGAGTTCCCTGTGCAGGTTCTTATTAGTTACCTATTTTACATATAGTGTGTATATGTATGTATAGTGTATAGTGTGTGTATATGTCAATCTCCCAATTTATCCCTCCCCCCTTATCCCCTGGTAACCATAAGTTTGTGTTCTACATCTGTGACTCTACTTCTGTTTTGTAAATAAGTTCATTTGTACCTTTTTTTTTTTTTTTTTAGATTCCACATATAAGCGACATCACATGATATTTGTCTTTCTGTGTCTGAGTTACTTCACTCAATATGACAATCTCTAGGTCCATCCATGTTGCTGCAAATGGCATTATTTTGTTCTCTTTTTTTTTCCTCCTTTTTTTTTTTTTTTTTTTTTTTTTGCTCCCTTTGTTTCTGCAGCACTGGCTACTCCAGCCCACTTATCTTGGCCAGGCTCCCTAAATTTCAATTTATACAGGACCCCAGATTCCCACTTTGTGGGAAGGAAGTGTCATTATTGTTCACTTCTTAATTTCACCTCATGCTAGAGAGGGACAGAGATATTTTAAATGGATAAACATTATAATAATTAACAAAATTCTCTGAGAACTATATTAGTTCTGACATTAATAGCTTTGCTGGAAGACTGCCTTACCTGACTTGCCAAAGTGTGCTAGTGCCACTGTCATTATGCCATTCATTAGTCAGCCTCCTTTGTGATGCATGTGTACTCCAAAGATTAATCATGAATCCAGAAAGGAAACAACCTTTCTAAGGAGATAACACAATATGCAACTAGTGGTACATAAAAATATAAACATTAGAAGTTAAAGCCTGAAAATTCTAGTAAGGAAATAAATGGTTCGTATTTGCCCTTTTACTTAGTAAATTTTTAGAAGTATCACTGGAATATTAATTAGTCTATTAATCTAAGGTGATAGAAGATACATTGCATTAACAAACAACTAAAATTTAAAAAAAAGAAGCTAGTGGATTTTATATTAGAATTTGTATAGTAGATTTTTATACTTCTAATATGTTGGCAAACATTTTTCTATTTTGGATAAATTATAAATGGATTTATTTACATTTTGGAAATATTATGCACATTTTTGGGTACAGCCAACACACACAGACACACACATACATGCACACACATATGCATATACAGAAAAGCTCAATTTTCTGACCACCAGATACCAGGGTTTCATAAATTTGAATTTAAAAACCCTTAACCAGAGTTGACATCCATTTAACAAAAAGTATTTTAAATTCAGATTTTATATTTCCATGGTCCATTTACAATAATATACTATAAATTTCTGAAGAAAACTGTGAACATATTTGCTTATGTTGCACATTGTCTAATCTCTTTCTAAATAAAATAGAGACAACTTTCTCTCCTGTCTGGTAATGTCAAAGTGCAAGAAAATTAAAGAGGCATTGGAAAGAGACTTGGAAAATATTAGTAGACTAGGATAGAGCACCTAGAGCATTCTGAAGTTGTAATTCCTGTAAAGAAAATATTTTGCCACACTAATTCATCTGTGCTGAGAGGACTACTAAGAGTACTGAAAGACAAAAAGGAAGAGAGGTGTTTCTTTCTTTTTGTTTTAAATTTTTATTTCTAATTCAGAGACTTTATCACTTAAAAATAAACAGCTAATAAAGTACCAAACTACAGCAGGCATGACTCTAAACAAGAAGGAATATAAAAACTAAACAGCAGAGCTGCAAATCAAAATAATTAAATGTAAGAAGTCATCCAGAGGGACTTTCAGAAGCCCATAAAAAGGGAAAATCTGCTCACAACTAGAAAAGGGAGGAAGGGTTATAAATAAGAACAGGCAAAAACCAAACTATTGACTAAATTGCAAGAAAATAAAAACCCAAATTTAAAAAGAAGAGGCCACTTTATGATAGAAATATAGGACATTTGGCTAAAAGAATACTATTCCATTGAAAGAAAATTGTATTAGGTACGGTGTACATACATCAGCGCCTTTGAGAATCTCTCTCCATCCTCTTGCTATCTTTCCAAGGCCACCAGACCCCTGCAGTGACCCCATGTTGTTTATGAGGCCAGGTCTTTCATCCCATCGCCTTCTGTCTTTACCAAAGCGGATCTCAACAATCCAACCAGAGTCAATGTGCCATCAGAGATGACTGGAAGAACTCCTCTTGTCCCTACACTTAACATTCATCCCTCTCCCCAGGAAGCTTTGGAAGAAGAGTTTTTTCCTTCCTTCCAGAGCCCCCTTCTCCACAGCACAAGGGATCTGTGATCAGGGCCAGGATACTGGGAAGCCCACAGTTGCCAGAGGGGTCAGCTTCCACTGAAAGAAGGTACTATTTCAGCTTATTTGTGAGACACATGGCTGAGAGAATCTTCACCAGAATTCAGTGGTGTTGAATCTTTTTCCTGTTCACATAGTGCTGGAAAGACTCACATGTAACAAAGATGATTTCCTGCATTCAATGTACAAAACTTAATTTCTGAATAGAATATATTTCCGTGCATTCTATCCTGGTAGTCTTGTTAGTCACAAAGGAAGGAAATTACCTGTCACTGGTCTCTTGGGACTGAATCACTTGCCTGTCTCTCCTCAGCTCACTGTCCACAGAGCAGCCAAAGTTACCATTTTCTCTCTCTCTTTTTTTTTTTTTTCATGAAATCTGCTTGTGGCACTCAGTTGATTAAAAGCCTCTTGAGTTAGTTCATTATTTTCTATACTATATAGTCCAGGCTTTCACCACCTGGTCTCTTTGAGAGATCTTTCCTGATTTCCCAGGAAAAATGTACTGCTTCCAGGATCGTTGTCTTCTTTCTTATACTGTATACCACGTAGTTGTATAACTTCCTGCTTCCCTATCTGCTCTGTTTCTGCCATTCTACACTGAGTTCCTTTTATTCACTTTTTTTCTCTCATACTCAGCACTTAATGGAAACCAAGTGCTAAGCTATTAGTTGTTATTAGTGGAATGAGTGAATGAGTCAGTGAGTAAAGGGAAAAACCTGTCCCTGACTGGGGCTTGGCTCTGCCTACAGCCTTTAGTTCCTTCCAATCTCTGGTTCCTCCTAGTGTAACTGGATTGGAAAGAGCACCACTCTTAAACTTGGAGTATGTGGCCACAAATGCTAGTTCTATTCTATTTCTTATGAATATTATATTTTTTGTCTTCTCAGGGCATTTTCCAACCTACAATATGAATGGTTTCCTGAGAAAGGACAGCAATGAAGACCTAATGCAGCCAAAAATAAAATAAGGCAATGCTTTGTTCTGTGGCTTTAGCATTTCCTTCTTTACTTTGTAGAACTGTAGGATGACTAATTGTAGGGAAGAGAAACAGTAGAACGGGTCAAGTTGCATGAATTGAAATGAGCAATGTAAACAAGACAAATATAATCATGCATTAAACCTTTTCTTTCCTTGAATACCTATCTGTTGTTTCTTATATTTTTCTTTTTCTTTTGTACACATGTATCATTAATGATTCCCTAGTTTTAATGAGTAAACATTTCTAAATATGTCTGCCATTTCAGTAAATTTAATTAAATTTCTGCTGGAAGATTTAATAATACATTTTCTGAGTCATAGAGGATATCAGATTTTTATGTTTCCTTCAAATACTGCCTTGAAAATATAGCAACATGAAATAGAATGTGGATATTTTACATGGATAAGGAGTTACAAAAAGCATTCCAGGCAAGCAGAAAAATGGGCTCAGAAGCAGTATGGCACAGTGTGATTACAAGGCAACAAAGAACCCACAGGCGAGAGTGGGATGAGCAAAAGAATGGAGGAAGGAAAAATAGAGGGGTGAAGGCATTACAGAAGGAATAGATTACACTGAACAGTTTAGGCAGAGGGGTGACATAGTGAGAGGACCTGTACATTAAGTCTCATAACGGACAAATGTGATAGGTAAGCAAAGTAGCTCAGAACTACGCCATTAACCTGGGCACATCCCGAGGACAACTTGGACTGAGCTATGGAAGTTCCACGTAAAACAGTGACTGATGCGGGTGATTTGTCTGTTTTCAGAAATAAGAAATCTTAGTAACTATTTTAGCAAAGGTAGAAGAGGAGAGATGAATCAAATCAGCTGTAAGTTTTCCAGCCTACTTAAACAAGAGTGGTAATGACATACATACAGACAAAGGCACTGGGTATAAATGGAGGTGCGTCAAATACACACTTTTTAAAAAGATCCTTGCATTCTCCATTTTTATTTGTGGCAGTTTTCGTACCTCTCTATCTTCCACGTAGGACAGCATTTATTATCTTTCATAAAAACAGCTATGCTAACATGTATTAATGTAGTAAGTATTCTAAGTGATTTACATATTTTGATTTGATTTGTCCTTACAATACTCTATAAGATAGTTCTGAAATTATTATTACAAAATTTTACAGATTAGGAAGATGAAGTACAGAGAAAAAACAAGGTCACAAAGCTTATAAGTTCTGAGGACAGTTTTTGAACCCAAGTGGCTTCTGCTCTTCTGCTCTGGTATCTATGGCTTCCTTCCTCCCAAATAGCCAGTTTAGGATAATCAGGTTGCATTTGCTCTACCTTTTTTAACTCTTACATCTTCCTTTTTTCTTAAAATTCAGATCCTCTTCATTTTCTACTCATCCTGTTACAACAGCAGCCTTACAACTGACCTCTTATTATCTACACCCTTCCTAGTTTAATGAGTCTTCTATTTGGGAAAACTAATCATGCTCCACTATCACATTGAAAAACTTTCAGTGGTGGGTGGGGGTGAAGGTGAGATACGTGAAGGGGATTGAGGTACAAACCCCTAGCTGTGGGGTTGCAATATACAGCACAACGAATGTGGTCAATAATGTTGTAATAAGTTTGTATGGGAACAGACGGTTACTAGACTTAACATGACGATCGTTTCATAATGTATGCAAATGTTAATTCACTATGTAGTACACCTGACGCTAACATAATATTGTACATCAACTTTATTTCAATTAAAACAAAACTTTCAATCATATCCAATAACATTTGATATGAAGTCAAAATAAGCATAGAAGGTAAGGCCATTTACAATCTGATGAGTGAATTTATATCTGACTTCATTTCTCCAAACTCCGCTCAACAAATCTGCTCTCCAGAGTCTCACTGATACCCTGAGCTCTGCCTTATGTTTCATGCCTCTTGGCTTTTGCATACACTATTTCAACTGAACAGGAAATTTCCATGGCTAACCAGAAAACCCCTGATCAGCTTTCACACTTGTAGATCATGCTGTGTTTTGGCCAAAAACTGTCTGGGTCTGATTTCATTTTTGTTTTTAACATGCACTTGGGTTCTTGGTTGCCATGCCATGCCTGTATAATTGAATGTACTGCCCCAATTCAGGAGTGAGAGCTTTACACAATTTTAGTGTCCTGTCTTCATGTTTTTGAGTCAAACCAGAATAATCTTCTCACATCCCTGAGCTCTTTGTCATCTTTGTGGTTTCTCTCTTTGTACGTAAATGTATGACCCTTGCATAAACTCCTGAAAATCCCCCTGGCCTCAGAGAGCTTTATAATCCTCTGGTCTCTCATCCCAAATCAAAATGTCCAAGCCTTCAATCTTCAGAGCTTTTTGTTTGCTATGTAACAATAAGTAGTATTTTGCTAATAAGATGAACAAATCACAGCTACTGTGTGTATTAGAAATGTGCTGTTTCCTCCAGTTTGAATATCTGCTTAATTCATCTAAAATGCGGAGCTCTTTGCAAAGGCCTCTGAGGCGGTAGGATGCTCTCAGTCGTTTTGCTCTGTTGCAGCAGAGATGTTGTGCAGGGTAACTTTTGAAATTTTGAAAATTTGTTGATGACAGCAAATCAACAGGTTTTTCATAAAGCAAGCTCAAGAATCAGTGAAAGATTTATTAAAAAAAAAAAAGAATTAGTGAAAGAGAAAGTCCACACTGAATGAAATAATTTATGATAAGAATAAGTTGAATAAAATGATGAATATAAATAAATCTAATTTGTTAGCTAAATTCAACATCATTTTGTCTCTTTTTTTGCCCCAGAACATCCTGTATGAGTTTTCTTAATTTTTGTCTAATTATAAATTAGAACAAATTGACAAAAATTACTACTTTTATTTTTTTTAAATGTTTACAAGAGATGAAGATAAATGTGAAATAGCCACATCCAATAGTTTCCTTTGACATGTGGTATGAGAAGTTACATTAGCCAGAATATAAAACTGCATTCAAAGTTGAATCTCTGGAGGACACAGCTGAGGATGGAGTGTTAAAAGTTATCAAATTCTTTGAAACTACATAATTTACACAATTTGGAACAGCAGGGAATTAAATTGTATATCACCTTAAGATAATAAGTATTATGGCATAATAATCTAAATTATCATACATATTTGGCCTAAGGTCATTATCAGTCAACTTCATTTTGTAATTTACATTTTTCAGCCCATGGTTGGTCACCAAAAAGAGAAACCTACTCCAATTGATTGCAGTAAAAGGGTTTAGTAAAGATAGACCGACACCCTGGAAAAGAGGAGCAGTCAGGCATAAGGTCAGAGGAAGTAAAGATGGCCCAGGGACCTCTGTATCCGCCGAAGAGGACCGTCACCACAGAGCTCACCTACTCACTCAGAATCTCTGCCTGCCAGCGCTGCTGCAGGGTTTCCACAGCCTCCTCTACCAAGATGGTGGTCAACTCTAGTTTCAACCCAGCATGCATTTAGCTCAAGTATCCACCAGCATCTGACTAAACAGACTCTACCTTTCTTAATTCTAGAGGGCCAAGAAAAAGATAATGGCATTGCCGGCTTAGAATTCAGGGTGCAATCGGTTAGTGCAGTGACCCTGAGTCAGAGGAGTTTCCTTAGGAAGAGGGTGGACACTAAAGTATATTAACCTATATGTAAGCCACATAGCTATTGTTATTAAATATTTAATAACAAAATTAATTATAACAAAATTATGTTGTAATTTTGTCTATTGCAATTAATGGATATATGCTATGTACATGTACTTTAGAAATTGATTTGTAAGGTTATGGGCCCATAAGGAGAGTTTTATTTATTTATTTATTTAAACATCTTTATCGGAGTATAATTGCTTTACAATAGTGTGTTAGTTTCTGCTTTATAACAAACTGAATCAGCTATACATATACATATATCCCCATATCTCCTCCCTCTTGAGCCTCCCTTCCACCCTCCCTATCCCACCTCTCTAGGTGGTCACAAAGCACCAAGCTGATCTCCCTGTGCTATGTGGCTGCTTCCCACTAGCTAGCTATTTTACATTTGGTGGTGTATATATGTCCATGCCACTCTCTTTTTGATTTCTTCAGTGATCCCTTGGTTATTAATTACTGTATTGTTTAGCCTCCATGTGTTTGTATTTTTTACAGATTTTTTCCTGTAATTGATATCTAGTCTCATAGCAATGTGGTCAGAAAAGAAACTTGATACGATTTCAATTGTCTTAAATTTATCAAGATTTGATTTGTGACCAAAGACATGATCTATTCTGGACAATGTTTCATGAGCACTTGAGAAGAAAGTGTATTCTGTTGTTTTTGGATGGAATGTCCTATAAATATCAATTAAATCCATCCTGTTTAATGTATCATTTAAAGCTTGTGTTTCCTTATTTATTTTCATTTTAGATGATCTGTCCATTAGTGAAAGTGGGGTGTTAAAGTCCCCTACTATGACTGTGTTACTGTCGATTTCCCCTTTTATGGCTGTTAACATTTGCCTTATGTATTGAGGTTCTCCTATGTTGGGTGCATAAATATTTACAATTGTTATATCTTATTCTTGGATCGATCCCTTGATCATTATGTAGTGTCCTTCTTTGTCTCTTGTAATAGTCTTTATTTTAAAGTCTATTTTGCCTGGTATGAGAATTGTTACTCCAGCTTTCTTTTGATTTCCATTTGCATGGAATATCTTTTTCCATCCCCTCACTTTCAGTCTGTATGTGTCCCTAGGTCTGAAGTGGGTCTCTTGTAGACAGCATATATACGGGTCTTGTTTTTGTATCCATTCAGCCAGTCTATGTCTTTTGGTTGGATCATTTAATCCATTTACATTTAAGGTTGTTATCGATATGTATGTTCTTATTACTATTTTCTTAATTGTTTTGGGTTTGTTATTGTAGCTCTTTTCCTTCTTTTGTGTTTCCTGCCTAGAGAAGTTCCTTTAGCACTTGTTGTAAAGCTGGTTTGTTGGTGTTGAATTCTCTTAGATTTTGCTTGTCTGTAAAGGTTTTAATTTCTCTGTCGAATCTGAACGAGATCCTTGCTAGGTAGAGTAATTTTGGTTGTAGGTTTTTCCGTTTCATCATTTTAAATATGTCCTGCCACTCCCTCCTAGCTTGCAGAGTTTCTGCTGAAAGATCAGCTGTTAACCTTATGGGGATTCCCTTGTATGTTATTTGTTGTTTTCCCTTGCTGCTTTTAATATTTTTTCTTTGTATTTAAATTTTGATAGTTTGATTAATATGTGTCTTGGCATGTTTCTCCTTGGATTTATCCTGTATGGGACTCTCTGTGCTTCCTGGACTTTATTGACTATTTCCTTTCCCATATTAGGGAAGTTTTCAACTATAACCTCTTCAAATGTTTTCTCAGTCCCTTTCTTTTTCTCTTCTTCTTCTGGGACCCCTATAATTCGAATGTTGTTGCATTTAATGTTGTCCCAGAGGTCTCTGAGACTGTCCTCAATTCTTTTCATTCTTTTTTATTTATTCTGCTCTGCTGTAGTTATTTCCACTCTTTTATCTTCCAGGTCACTTATCCGTTCTTCTGCCTCAGTTATTCTGCTATTGATTCCTTCTAGAGAAGTTTTAATTTCATTTATTGGTTGTTCATCATGGTTTGTTTGCTCTTCAGTTCTTCTGGGTCCTTGTTAACATTTCTTGTATTTTCTCCATTCTATTTCCAAGATTTTGGATCATCTTTACTATCATTTCTTTAAATTCTTTTTCAGGTAGACTGCCTATTTCCTCTTCATTTGTTTGGTCTGGTGTGTTTTTACTTTGCTTCTTCACCTGCTTTGCATTTCTGTGTCTTCCCATTTTGCTTAACTTACTGGGTTTGGGGTCTCCTTTTTTCAGGCTGCAGGTTCATAGTTCCTTTTGTTTTTGGTGTCTGCCCCCAGTGGCTAAGGTTGGTTCAGAGGGTTGTGTAGGTTTCCTAGTGGAGGGGACTGGTGCCTATGTTCTGGTGGATGAGGCTGGATCTTGTCTTTCTGGTGGGCAGGACCACGTCTGGTAGTGTGTTTTAGGGTGTCTGTGACCTTATTATGATTTTAGGCAGCCTCTCAGTTAATGGATGAGGTTGTGTTCCTGTCTTGCTAGTTGTTTGGCATAGGGTGTCCAGCACTGTAGCTTGCTGGTCATTGACTGGAGCTGGGTCTTAGCATTGAGATGGAGATCTCTGGGAGAGCTTTCACCATTTGATATTATGTGGAGCTGGGAGGTCTCTGGTGGACCAGTGTCCTGAACTTGGCTCTCCCACCTCAGAGGCACAGGCCTGACACCTGGCCAGAACATAAGACCCTGTCAGCCACACAGCTCAGAAGAAAAGGGAGAAAAAAAGAAAAACTTTTAGGAGGTCTGAGGTCTTCTGCCAGCGTTCAGTAGGTGTTCTGTAGGAGTTGTTCCACATGTAGATGTATTTCTGATGTATTTGTGGGGAGGAAGTTGATCTCCACGTCGTACTCCTCTGCCATCTTGAAGGTGTCTCTCCCTGCTACTGTTGGAGGGTCTCCTGCAGGGGCGGGGGCTGGCTGTGGCTCACCGTGAGGACAAGGACACTGGCAGCAGAAGTTCTCAAGTTTTATTTTTAACATCTGTCAAGAAAATTTATGAATAAGATATAGAACACATACACTACTCATACGCACACCAAAATCAATCCATTTCCTTTAAAGACAATGAGCAGTCAATAGAGGATGGTAGACTGCCTTTCCATTTATGAGTATCAGAATTCTACTGATTGCAGCCAACAGGTGAAAAGTAAACTGACACCTGGGTAGAATTGTAGAGTATAGATAGGTCATGTATCACAGAGACACAGCTTGACCTTGGAAGAAGGGTTGAGATAAGGATGTGGAATAAAAGAAATATTATCTAGTGTTTTTATGATAGTAGTATTCTGAACATGTTAATCTTATTATTTGAACTATTCTTGTGTTACTTTACACATTCTTATAACCAATAATATTAATATTTTAAGCCTAACTCTTCTGTACAGAAATACATTAGGTAGCTACAGAATTGGAAAAGGGCTTTATAATTTTTTCTGGCCTTAATATCTGTGTCTCACAGGTTGGGTTGCCTGGGAAGCAGACTCTATAAGGAGATGGTTCTACAGAAGGTTTATTAGGGGGTGATAGTTCTACCTTCCAAAGGCAAGTAAGACTAAACAAAGGGAAAAAAGTTGAGCCATTATGTGGTCTCAGTGGAAGCCCCTGCCAAAAATATGGGAAATTCTGAAGCTGGAATAACACTTCAGAATCATACCCACTTGGACTAGAGGACTGGGTCAGTCTATCTATGATGACTTTGTACAAACATTAGAAAGGAAGGGGTGTTGACAAATAAAGACTTCAGTGAATGAGTGTTGCCCTGGGACTGAGACCTGACCTTGGCTGACGCAGCTCTGCCATACCTGTGGGAACCTGAGAGCTGAAGCCTTTTTGTAGTAGCACTTGCAGCAGCTGTAGAAGTCTGATTTTTATTCCTGAAGGGGGATCTGGGAAGCACACAATGACCACCATACTAATTCTTCCAAAATTATTAATGACAACTGCTAAGGTCTCAAGTAATAAAAATCAATCCCAAAATTATATATATATTTTAAGGTTCACCTTATTTGTAATTGTCAGTGATATACTTGTTACCCATATTATATAAATCCAGTAGTTCAATAATTTTGAATTTATATCCCAAATGGTTTATATTACATAAATTCATTAAAATAAATGCTCTAGGTCTCTTTTAATAGGACACTTGCAAAATATTATTAATTTTGAGGGACCACAATTTTCCTCCATCGTAGCACTTACCTATTTACTCTTTGATAAATCCCTAGCAACAACAAATTTACATATGCTCCAGGTACAACAAAATCTCCAAGTTATAAATATGAAGCTGCGTTTAAGCTAGCATCCATGCCTTGGTTAATTTTTGCAGCTTTAAAGATAGGCTTAGAATTTGTATTGGAATGATTTTATTTTTCCTTGCTAATCAAATGCCCTGATTTTAAAAGGTTTAATCACACATTCAAACAATGTGCATTTCTCAGAAAAGGAATTGCCTAGACATGGCAAAGTTGAACTTTGTCAACTAAGTACCAATGGTTGTTGAAATATCTTCATCATGTGTATCACGAGTGGACCGTGATGTTGTTTATTATATTGATTAGCCCCAGATTGTTGTTTACAGAAGTGAGTTTCTCCTAGGAGTGAGTTAGTGGAAGATGCATAAATATTTTTAAGTCAAAGGCAGAGTGAGTTGGATTGTTACTGCAAGAGCCTTAAATGGATTATTTTACATTCTCAGAGCATCGACCAGAAAGAAAACTGTTTTGGAAAACCAACGTGATTGTGTCAAGATGATGGGACTGAATTGGCCATGGCAAGGTTTAGTCAGTGTTTTGGCTATTTTCATTATTGATTACATAACAATGATTACATTAACTGTGCAGAGCTTCAATTTGCTTACTAAGGTTGCTAAAATAACAGACTGACATGGGCAGCATTTCTTTTTATGTGGCTTGCTTAAGTAGACCTTATTTCTCATTATTTTAGGACAATGTCAAAAACAAAAGCTAATTTTTTTCCCATCTTAAATTCTAGATTAAATTCTAGATTTTAACTTTTTATTTATTCATTCATTGCTTGGAAATTTAGAAAAACCCAGACACTGATATCTTATGATTGAGTGCATTGTTTTCCAAGAAAATAATGAGTAGCATAGTGGAATGTTTGTTTGTTTGTTTGCTTCTAAACTATACCAAACAGTACCCATATTAACAATTCACTAATTTTCAAAATACCCGTCTTTTATTTATATATCTCTTTTTCTTAAAAGACAGTGCATGTTTAAGTCTTACATTAGGAGTAAATCAACTTCAGGTAAAATGGTCCCTGCTATTGACGGCTTTCTTTCAACCTGTGCAGAATTCCAGCAGGAAAATTGTAACATTAATTGATCCATTAACAGTCTTTGAAACGATGAAAAAAATCCAATTTGGTTAAAACTAAATAAGCTTAAAGTAGATCTGTGATATTTCTGCACCACAGGAATCTTAAATTATTGCAAGAACAAAGGTAGGCAGGACTATTCTTACAGTAGACCAAAGCCTGATTTCTCATGACATAAATCTGAGCTGCAATGTAAGCTCTCAATGGTCTGTTACTGCTTTTAGATGAACTTCACATCCTTCCTCTTGCTACAATAGGTCAGAACATAAATATGTCCTTTGGATTGCTGATATTTTATTATCAGAAACTTAAAAATTCATTTAAGATATTTCATTCTGTCAAAATAAAACATATATGTTCTGTCAAAACTGTTATTTTTCCTTTGTTAGGTATTTTACTTAATTCAATAGCCAATGTGAAATAATTTTACAAAGTGAGCCAATTTCTTCAGGTACTTGTAAAAACATTTTGCAGTTAAATTCTCCTGGCAGGAACACTAAGCACTTCAAAGACAGATAGTCTTTGGGATGTGTTTTCTAAGGCTGAGGAAACTGGCTTGATTTGAAGAAAAAAAAAATCCAGGTCAAATCATCCTTTCAAAGTTTTATGTTATAAAACTCTAGGGGGTCTGAATCAAGGATTACTCATTCTTGTGTGAACCTGATGATGCTTCTTGAGAAAAATCTTGTTTTTAAGCTTTTATAAAACTGTTTCTATGGAATCTAAGTGTTCCAATGACTGTTAATAAGAGTTTCTCAGAAAGAGTTCACTGGGCTTACAGGTAACTCCCCCAGCCAGGTATTTGGGGTCAAGGCCACCAATTTGGCTTTCTAACTCTTGTAATTCATGTCCAACTGTTTGTTTGGCCACCAAACACTTGTCCTGAAACAGAAACATGGGGTACAGAGGACATATAGCCCCTCAAGCTAGAGAATTACCTTGGCTCTGAATCATCACAACCCTAGTCATGGTCCTTAGTATCTATCCCCTCCTCACATATGCCAAGTTGTGTCTTTATATCCAGCTAGGTCTCTGAAAAGCCACATTCTTGAAATTAATTATCTCAGTCTTCAGCATTATTATCATTCTTGATTTTATAGTTATTTTCTCAAGTTTTAGAGGACTTTTATAAAATTAAGATATTTGAAAATTACTCTTACATTTTAGGAAGTTTCATCAATGACAATTATAATGCTGAATGGCTCCAGTGTAGGGAACCAAATAGCAATGTTTTGCTAGAAATTAGCATGAAGAAACAAGATATTTCTTCAAAAATTGCAGTACACTTTTTGTTCATTTATTTATCAAAGAAATATTGACTGACTACTCTGGGGGTCAGAGACTGTGCTGGATGCCAGGTATTCAGTAGTGCTCCCAGAATGCTCACTGTTAGCCAGCAAGACAGACCGAGGCTATGAAGGCCTGTGAGAGCACTGAGGTCTACTTTTTGGGAGACTTGGGAAGAGGTCTCCATAAGAAGAGGTGACATTTGACATGGTGCTCAATCATGAATAAACATTTGTAGGCAGAAGAACAGGAAAAGGTCTTAGGGGCAGAGATAAGATTTGCAAAAGTGCAGACGTGAAAGGTAAGCAGAAAAGACATATGAGGGTAAGAAAGAAATTCGGGAGTTGAGAATGGACAGCTCTCACTGAGTAGGTCATAAGGGACTTGAGATACTGAGCTAAAGAGTATCACTTTCACTCTTGGACCAAGAGGACTTCACAATGTTCTTAAAGCAGGCAAAGGACACTCAGTACTGTTTTGCTGCAACCCATAGATTTTGATATGTTTTATTTTCGTTTTCATTTGTCTTTAGGTATTTTTGATTTCTCCTTTGATTTCTTTGTTGACCCCATAGTTGTTCAGTAGCATGTGGTTTAGTCCTCACATATTTCCAGCTTTCTCCTTGCAGTTGACTTCTACTTCCATACCACTTTGATTTTAAAAGATATTGTAATTTCAAACTTCCTAAATTTCTTGAGACTTGTTTTGTGTCCCAACATATGGTCTATCCTTGAGAATATTCCATGGGCACTTGAGGAGAATGTGTATTCTGTTGCATTTGGATGGAACGTTCTGTACTGATCTATCAAATCCATCCGGTCTAACGTTTCATTTAAGGCCACTGTTGCCTTGTTTGCTTTCTGGATGATCTATCCACGGATGTAAGTGGAGAGATGAATCCCCTACTATTATTGTGTTGTCATTTTCTTCCTTTAGGTCTGTTAATAATTGTTTTAGATATTTTGGTGCTCCTATGTTAGGTGCATATTTATTAATAAATGTTATGTTTTCTTGATAGATTGTCCCTTTTATCATATAATGTCCATCTTTCTCTTGTTACTTCTTTTGACTTGAAGTCTATTTTGTCTGACATGAGTATGGTTCCATGTGTTTTTGTGCAGCTGCCATTTGCTTGGAGTATCATTTCCCATCCCTTCACCTGGAGTCTATGTTTGTCTTTAGGGCTGAGGTGAGTCTCCTGAAGGCAGCATACAGTCAGTCTTGTGTTTTTAATCCATCCAGCCACTCTGTATCTTTTGATTGGTGAATTCACTCCATTTATATTTAGGGTGATTACTGATAGATGAGAACTTAGTACTGGCATTCAATCTTCTGTTTTCTCGTTGCTCTATATCGCCAATGTTTCTTATTCCTTGTGTTTCTGTCTGCCACGTGGGTTGGTGTTTATTATGATGTTTTCTCAGTCGCTTTTTTATGTTTTGCATCTCTACTCTAGATTTATGTTTTGTGGTTACCATGAGGTTTGTATAAAAAAATCACATAGATAAAATCATCCATTTTCTGCTGATAGCATCTTATCTTCATTTGCCTGTATGGGCTGCCTACTTTTCCTCTTCCTTTTTTTATGTTTTTTTTGTCTCAAATTACCTTTTTTTAATGTTGTAAGTTCATTACCAAATTGACGTACCTATAATTAATTTCACTGCTTTTTTCCCCTTCAATCTTTATCCTCCTATAATTAAATGTTTAACAATCTATTCTGATATAGAATTGCAGTTTTCTCATTCTGAATGTCTATTTATCAGCTTACTCAAAGTTTTGTGTATTTTTGCCTTTTCATTTCAGGTAGAAGAGCTCCTTTCAACATTTCCTGTAGAGCAGGTCTAGTGGTAATGCTCTCTCTCAGCTTTTGTTTGTCCTAGAAGGTCTTTATTTTTCATTCATATCTGAAGGGTAACTTTGCTGGAGAGTATTCTTGGCTGATAGTTTTTGTCTTTCAATATTTTGAGAATGTCATTCCATTCTCTCCTGGCCTGTAGGGTTTCTGCTGAGAAGTCTGTTGATTGTCTGATATGGGGGTCCTTTGTAGGTTACTGTCCTTTTTTTCCTGGCTGCTTTTAAAATTCTTTATCATAGCCTTCTGACAGGTTTAATATAGTGTGTCTTGAAAAAGATCTTTTTGCATTGAGGTAATTAGGTGTTCTCTTAGCTTCATGGAGCTAGCTTGTATATCTAGTTCCTTCCTAGGTTTGGGATGTTCTCAGCTATTATTTCTTTAAATAAATCTTTGCTTCCTTCTCCCTCTCTCTTTTCTTCTGGGATACCCATTGCCTTAAGGTTGCCTTTCCTAATAGAGTTGGGTGGTTCTCAAATAATTTTTTTCATTTTAACAAAGAATCTTGGTTCTCTTTCCTCTTCTCCCTGTATCATTTCTAGATTTCTATCTTCAAGCTCATTAATTCTCTCTTCCATATGGTCTGCTCTATTGCCAATGTTTTCTAATGCATTCTTGTCTTGTTTTCTGAATTCTTCAGTTCCAGAATTTCTGTCTGGTTCTTTTTTAGAGTTTCACTCTCTTTGGTAGAGTATTCCTTCTGTTCATTAATTTTATTCCTGAGCTCATTAAACTGTCTTTCTGAGCTTTCTTGTAGCTCACTGAGTTCCTTCATGACAGCTATTTTGAATTATCTATCAGATCACAATCTTCTGTGACTTTAATTTTGGCTCCTGGAGAATTGTCATTCTCTTCTTGTGTTACCATGTTATCATGCTTTTTGTGTGATGCTTATTTAGTTGCTCCTCTTCTTGTACATCTGAAGTAGTGAACACCTTTCTTTTAGGTAATGCTTTTTAAACTTTGATTTAAGCAGTTCAGCAGGTTGGTAATGAGAGGCCTTTCTTTTGTGTATCAGTAGGTGGCACTGTAGCACACGTTTTCAGTTTCTCTTCCCTGCGCTTCCTCTGGTTCTATTTGAGAATCAACACAGTCCACCCTTGGTCACCTCTGCCCGAGGTGTCTCTGGTGCCCTCATCATCACTGCTTGTGCCTCCAGGGTTCCTGGTGTCTTGCTTCTCCTGGTGACACTGCTGTCTCCAGCATCACCCCTGGGTGTGCTGGAATAGCACGGGCCTCCGCTGTGTTCAGGGTCTCCTTCTCCAGCACCACCACTGCAATGGTGGTCCACAGTCACAGGTGCCACCCCGGCGAGAGGGACCAGGGTTGTGGTCCTGCTGCTGCTGCCCAGGTCCCCATGGCCATGGGCACTGGGTCCTGGAGGCCAGAGTCGCATGTGCCTCTTCCCTTCTGATAGCAAGTCTTTGGGGTTTGGGGATCCGGCGCTGCGGCCAGGGGGCCAGGATCGAGGCCCAGCGGGCACCGCCTCTTCTACATTCCAGGCCACTCACCTTCAGATGAACAGATGCGTGGCCTCCTCAGCATCCTGGTGTGTTGCGCAGAGTTGTTTCCATTCTACTGGTTGTAGATGGAAAAGGAGATACGAGGGGACTGTCTTCTGTCACCATGAAGCTAACCTCTATTTTTAAGATGTTTTAAAACAAAGTGGGCAATGTCCTGATTACTTTAATAATTTTATTTCATTACTGAATTGGTCTCGCTTAGGATAACCTAAGTGGGGATTTGCCACTTTTTAAAAATTATTTCTCCTCATTCCCAAAGTATTTATGAGGCTGAAATCTAACAGGGAAGATATGGTTTTGGTGACAGGATCTTGTATATATTTAAAGTCACAGGATCAAACATTGGCTTCCTAAATCCACGTGATTTAGCAATACCGCCCTAAACACACATGACGTCACCTCACAATTGATTTGAACTGGAAAGATTGAGTTTATGGTTTTTAAAATCATATTTCCCTTCCTCTTGTCCTTTCATTATTTAACTCTTATATGAAGAAGTTAGTGTTGTTTTTCCAGATTGGCAATATGGAAGCTCTGAAACGCCAGACCCACAATGACATCTGTGTTTGATGAGCAGTAATTTACTAGAAACCCATTTAATACTGCTCAGACCACACAGGACAGCAAGTATATTGACTGCTTTGTATCAAGTCTCACAATAATTAGGCTTTCTAAAACACAAATGAGTTAACTGAAGAAACCTTAATATCAACTACATATTGGAAAGGAAAATTCCTATTTTCTTTCCTTTAAAGTCAAAATAGACCAAGAATCAATGCACATATAATGCTATTCTATACATCAAAAAGTTCACTAGATATAAATTGGAAATATTAGTTCTATTGTTTATTTTCCTGTTACTCTAGGCAAAGAGAAAACTGTATGCTGTCAGATTTTCAAAACCAAAATAACTTCTGATTATGATATGTTTTAAAATACCATGGACACATTTTACTCTGAACAAATTAGACTTCTATATCACTTAATAGTTATTTAAATTTTAACTGATTTTTAAAATTGGTCTTCTCTCGAATTTGGTTAGATATTAGGGATCCAATCACATATTCCTCTTACCTTCAGTCTTTATTAAACACTAGTGGAATCTCAATAGAAAAAAAGACATCCAAGTATAGGCTCTTTTACAGTGCTAGGTTTCCAGACAAAGCCAGATAACATTACTGGAGATCACAGCCATATCTCTGACCTCCCACCTTTAATTCATGATAACCAGGCTCAATGCATTCTACTTACCTTCAAGTTGAAGGTAGAGAAGCTGTAAAATAGTGTCTCACCCCCAAATTCATCTCATCCCTGCCATGCAGCCTGCCTGGGAGTATAACTTGCCCGGAAAGTCCTCCTGCCTGGAGACTAGGGGCACAAGGGCTGTTGTATGTGAAGATTGTCATGTCCAAGAGAAAAAACAAGGATGGCTGGGTGCATGCATGACATGTGTAAGCATTGACCTGTACCATACAGAATGAAAGCTAATTCATACCAATGAATGCCAGATTCCGATCAATTTTACCTACCCATGTGGAGGAAAAAGCAACAGTATGGACAATGAAGTGAAAGCTGTGGAAAGAGTATTCCTTATGCTGTCCACCAACTTGTAAGGAGAGAAGTATCCTAGGCTACAAGCTGAAACTGGAGTAGGCGATTGAAGCAAGATGGTACCCCTGCCTCACCCCAGTTTGCTTTCTGACTCCATTGGAATAAGCATACTAAAGATACAAAAATATTTGGACGGGCTTCCCTGGTGGCGCAGTGGTTGAGAATCTGCCTGCTAATGCAGGGGACACGGGTTCGAGCCCTGGTCTGGGAAGATCCCACATGCCGCGGAGCAAGTAGGCCCGTGAGCCACAACTACTGAGCCTGCGCGTCTGGAGCCTGTGCTCCGCAACAAGAGAGGCCACGACAGTGAGAGGCCCGCGCACCACGATGAAGAGTGGACCCTGCTTGCCACAACTAGAGAAAGCCCTCGCACAGAAACGAAGACCCAACGCAGCCATAAATAAATAAATAAATAAATAAATTAAAAAAAAATTTGGACACAATGAATAAGAAGCTATTCATTTAATTTCTGCAAATAGAGTTAGGAATATAATACTTAACTTTGTTCATTATTTCACAGATTCTACTATACTTTATAATTTTATTGTTATGTGTTTAAATATCCCCTTTTTTATAAACCTGTGAAACCTGGACATAACATGGAAATTACATTCAGCTTCGATAAAAGCACCTCCTCTATAACGGCGCGCTGCTCCCTGGTGTCCTGCAAGGTCACTTTGTAGAGCGGGAGCTAGTGTGATAAGACACTAGCTCGGGGACGCGCCGTATCCTACTGCCTTGGTATCAACAGCGACGGGGTGTACGCCCCATGAGAAACTGCGGCCGCAGCAGCTGCGAGAGCTGCGAAGGCGACGGCTGAAGGATCAGGAGCTGAGCCGCTGGGTGAACCGGTGCTGCCCCGGCGGAGGGTGTGACCTATGAAGCAATTCTGGAATAAGTTTTTGCAGGACGGGGCCCCCTGGAAGAACGTGATCTATAAGACGTACCCACACAGCATCTTTGCTTTTACTCATGTACTGGCCTCTGTCTGGATTATTCATTATTATCTCAAATACCATGTGAATACAAAACCATATGCCATCGCTGAAAGGAAGCCAAGAATATTTCTAGGTGATACAATTCTGGAAAATGGGGAAGTAATCCCACCAATGAAAGAATTTCCTGATCAACATCATTGAAGATTACTTTTAAAATTTCAAAGGTGTTTGAGCCCAAGTTTGTTGCTACATTACCACACTTACTGAATATATTTTCTGGAAAAGTAACTTTAATAAAGTTTACTCAGATTAAAAAAAAAAAAGCGCCCCCTCTTCTCCTGTGATCCCAACCTCACTTCACATAGAAAGTTCAAGGCTGAATTCATAGCTAGTACATTAGTTGTGAAGGCAATCCCATTAAGACTAGGTTCTTTCTCTTGAACATGAAAGACCTTTAGAATTTTATTAAAGTTCTCTAATTCAAGTAGTATTACAGAAAGTTCAATTAAATTAAACCTTCTTTAAATGATAAACTGGTACTGGTAAACAAAGTGACGACTTATCTTCTTACCAAAAAATATTTGGACGTGAATCTTCCTATACAAGATGTTTTAAATGAGAAACATAATAGAAAATTATGTTATTTAAGGGAAATATTTGAGTAAAAACTGATGAGAGGAGAAACTGAAGTCTTCATAGATCTATCATATACCAGTGAGAAGCAATAGTTTCAACACTTCAAAATAACCTTCATAAAAATTCTGTCTATCTAATTGTTCAAATTTTCCATCCCATAAACACACACACACAACGTAGAAGAGACCGTCTTATCATACAAGGAAGTTTCTGGTGAAGTTGGAGAGGGGAGTGAAGTTTGATTTCCATATGAAGACCATAATAAGAAACTGTCTATATCATAGTTTTTTTGTTTTTGTTTTTTCAAATTGAAAACATCTTGCTTCTTAGAGATGAAAATCAACTGGGTAAGGGTTGGACTAAATGATTCTAAAACGTGGAGACTCAAGTGAGGTCAACAAATACATAGAAACTCAGGGAGGGAAGGGATCCCATTCTTTCCTTTATCTCCAAATTTAGAAAAAAAATTTACTGGTCAATTCTCTACAGAATTTTATTGGGGTCAGGTTTCTATAACAATGAGCTTGCTTTGTTTTGTTTTGCTTTTTTAAAAAAATAATGAAGAGCTGCTACCACAAATAAAGAGACCAGAAGGAAAGGACTCATCTTTACATAAAGTGGTAAAGGAATGTGAAGGGCTTTTCACACTTGAAACCATTCCTGAATAAGATTGGTGTTTTTCTAGCCTTACTGAAGATTAGATTATGGTTAGATTATGCTTACTACTGGTTAGATTATGCTTTCTACTGGTTGGATTATGCTTACTACTACTCTAGTAGTTTCGGTGTCTAACATTCTGAATGTCCATCCATATGTTATAATGTTAGCAGAGGCGTAACTAGTGGCAACTTAATGAAACTGGGTGTATAACAAAAAAAATGTGTTCTATCTTGCTTTTTAAAATATTTTTGTAAATGAAAGAAAGAAGTATATATCTGAGAAAACTGTGAAATGTTACAAAAATAAAGAAAATTCTTGCCTTTAGTCACTCATATTGATTAAAACAATGTAATATTGCCGATTTAAAGCTAAATAAAAAATATACATTTTAAATAAAGCAATGTAGAATAACTGAAAGAGCACTGCTTTAGGGTCAAGAACAATGGGTGCTTTTTCCAATGTAAAATTCTAGGTAGTTGTTCACACCTTAGGTCTCAGTTTCCTCATCCCTAAATGAGTTCTGTATAGACGAATAAGCTCTAATTTTCATTCAAGCCCTAAAATGATGTTACTGGCGTGATGTCTTCTCTCTTTATGCGTTTTCTGTAGGCTTGGGCTCAATTTGTTGCTGTATTTTTAGAAGATTTAATACCACAGACCAGTGGCTTTCAATCCTGTTGATCTCAGAACTTTCTTATGCTGTTAAAAGTTATTGAGGACCCCAAAGGGCTTTTGTTTCTGTGGATTACATTACATCACATTCAGGCTTAGGTGATCAGTGATGTAAAGCGTCTCTGTTCAATTGCTACCCTGGCTCTCCTCCAAGCCTCTCTTCTCATCAGTACTAGAGGGACTCCACTGGGTCTTCAGGGAAAAAGAGTTAATTTCCTTACTAGTATCTTTAGATTAAGCACTGTGACCTCAGCTGCTATTCTCCTGCTTTTTTTCCAGAATTTACAACTTTTTTCTAGGTTATTCTCTAGGCAGGTCTTTGCTACCTTCTCAGAATGGATCAATAAGATATCATTTCTTCTGTCTCTCTTACATAACTCATCTTTACTCCCTCCTGCGGAAAGAGGTTGCAAATTTTTGTTCTGGCACCTTGAAAATAATAAGAATGTTGGTTTTAAATGAGTTTTCTTTTTAAGTTACAGAAATTGTAAATTATAAAAATTACAGTTTCACAATTACAGAGCAGTGGCAAGACCCTAGCCTGATTTTTTTTAAACTGTCACGGTTATTCTATCATCCTCAAATTTTAGATTTAAAAACGTTTTTCAGCCTTGTAGGAAATTTGAACACACTGTGTTTCCTGGAACAGTCAAATTTTATCCTGGAAGTTATTGCTTCTTCATGATTTGTCTGCCTGACAGTGTAGTAAATTATTTAACGTGTAGTCCTTGGTCAAAGATTCATAGACACTTCTTGTTGGCTATTAAATCAGAATCCCCTCGTACCAGAATTCACCTACCCATCCACCCCCCTTTTTGAAATTTCGTCTTCTTTGAAGTGCGGGATATACCTGTACTGTAGTTCTTCCTTTCACTCATGGTTGCTATGGAAACAAACCTCGATTGTATCCAATGGATTTGATGAAATTAGAAAATATAGACTGTCATCATGGCTACATTAAAATAATGATCAATTCCCGTTCTACAGGGTGCACACTAATGAATATAATATGGTGTGAAATAATTTCTCTGTGGTGACAGGGTAGTTTGCAACTATGTATATCAAGGAAGGCTGAGTACTTCTCAGGAGTAACTTTATATCACAAAAAATAATCATGAACAGATGGCTATTGTTCAGCTCTAGAATGGTAACAATTACATACATATGTGATATTTTTACTAATTGCACATAATAAAAAAGAAAAGAAAAACATAGTTGCAAACTTTTTGTTAGTGCTAGTTTTGCAATGATATAGGCAAACTCTAAGTCAATTTATGAAGACTGGTGTGTCTAATTCCCTTCTACCACACAAATTTTGATAAGGGCATTACTGTTTTCAATGAATACTGAGAATCAATTTTTTTCCTCCTTCAAATTATTATTTGGTTATCCTAAACTCTATAATTGATATTCAAATTTACTGGGTAGGAAATTTAGTCTAGCAGTAAATGTTTGCATACTGGTAGTGATAATTTGAAGTCTGCTTGAAATAAACTTGGGAAAGACAAATACATTCAAATTATTTACGTCTACGAAAAGCACAGAGGGGAGAATATCATACAATGATATAAAATCCACATGCAATTTCATGAACAGGATATTTTTCAATGAAAATGTTCATGACTAATTTTCAGGCACTATGTTAGTTTATCAAATATTAATGAAAATTCAGGTTATCATGTATATCATGTACATTGAAGAGATATTCATAACATGAAAGAGTGAAATTCGTAGTGAAAATGTTAATATTACATTTAACAATCTGAATTCTGTTATTTTTGATATGATATATGAAACTCTTAAAATTATAGAACATAATTCATTTATGAATGCTTTTCTTTTCATTTTTTCTTAAGAAGATAAAGATATACCTGTTTGAGTTGTCTGATTTATTTATTTATTTTTTCATATTGAGCTGCATGAGCTGTTTGTATATTTTGGATATTAATCCTTTGTCTGTTGCTTCATTTGCAAATATTTTCTCCCATTCTGAGGGTTGTCTTTTTGTCTTGTTTATAGTTTCCTTTGCTGTGCAAAAGATTTTAAGTTTAATTAGGTCCCATTTGCTTATTTTTGTTTTTATTTTCATTACTCTAGGAGATGGATCACAAAAGATCTTGCTGTCATTTATGTCAAAGAGTGTTTTTCCTATGTTTTCCTCTAAGAGTTTTATAGTGTCTGGTCTTACATTTAGGTCTTTAATCCATTTTGAGACCTAAATAGACATTTTTCCAAAGAAGACATACAGATGGCCAAGAGGCACATGAAAAGCTGCTCAACATTACTTATTATTAGAGAAATGCAAATCAAAACTACAATGAGGTATCACTTCACACGGTCAGAATGGCCATCATCAAAAATTCTACAAACAATAAACGCTGGAGAGGGTGCGGAGAAAAGGGAACCCTCCTGCATTGTTGGTGGGGATGTAGATTGATACAGTCACTGTGAGGAACAGGAATGAGGTTCCTTAAAAAACTAAAAATAGAACTACCATATGACCCAGCAATCCCACTATTGGGTATATACCTTGAGAAAACCATAATTCAAAAAGACACATGCAGCCCGATGTTCATTGAAGCACTATTTACAATAGCCAGGACACAGAAACAAGCTAAATGTCCATCAAGAGACAAATGGATAAAGAAGATGTGGTACATATATATAATGGAATAATACTCAGCCTTAGAAAGAAATGAAATTGGGTTATTTGTAGAGGTGCGGTTGGACCTAGAGTCTGTCATACAGGGTGAAGTAAGTCAGAAAGAGAAAAACAAATACCATATATTAAAGTATATACGTGGAATCTACAAAAGTGGTACAGATGAACCTATTTGCTGGGCAGGAATAGAAATGCAGACGTAGAGAACGGACGTGTGAACATGGGGCAGGGTAAGGGGAGGGTGGGACAGATTGGGAGATTAGGTTTGATATAAATACACTACCATGTATAAAATAGATAGCTAGTGGGAACCTGCTGTATACCACAGGGAGCTCAACTCGGTGTTCTGTGATGACCTGGATGGGTGGGACTGGGGGGGAAGGGAGGTCCAAGAGGGAGGGGATATATGTATACATATAGCTGCTTCACTTCATTGTACAGCAGAGACTAACACAACACTGTAAAGCAATTATACTCCAATAAAAAAGAAAGATATACCTGAAAAGATTATACAATACTGAAAGAGACAGACTTCATTTAAAAAACAACTATTTAATAAAGTCAAAAACACTTCTGTGAAAAATTGGATTACAAAGGTGATTATTAGTGCACTGCACCAAAAGTAAATGTTTTATATTTTATTATGTTATAAAATCAAAATTCATATTGAAATTTTAAGTATTTACTTGCAAAATACCAAAATATAGGTCAAATGCTTGGTTATATCAGGGGGGAAATTCATCTGATCTTCAATTTTGCTTTGGTCTCAATTTGTGAATCTACATCTCTTTCCCATATGGGTCAATGGAAAGAAAGCATTAATGATTAGTTCTAAAATATGCCAGGGTCAGAACCCACTGAGCAAGGGGAACCCATGAACCCCAGGCACCACTTGACTGCCCGCTCAGGGAAGCCTGAGTGTCCAGGACATCCAGACCCCACACTCCTTAGGTGATGCTTCCGCCATATCTGCTCTGTCTTCTTTCTTCTCTCTTGCTAAGCCTTTTTCTAATTACTAGTAGCAATGACAAGGGATATTAATGGTTGATTTTAAAGGTCTGAACTATGTTATATAGTAGGCAAAAAGAATCCTGTACAAATAAAAAATAATCATCTCTGCAAAGCAACATAGTTATTTATATAAAACTGTTTGTTTTGTCCAGTTAAGATCATAATGTCACTGAAACTCAAGATTCCAAGAAACAGAAGAGAAAGTCACTACAACTATATGCACATACATACTTATCAAAAAGCTGAACATCTGATCCGAATGGAGGAGTCCTTATAACAAAAACATTGATTTGTTTACTTCCTTCTTTTTGGTCTGTGAATGTGTCTCACCATCTCAGGATGATTTAGGACAAAGAGTAGTACTCAATTAAAAGGGCTCTGAAGATATATTATTTCTTCATGCTTTAGTTCAATGTATTTAGTGTGATACATAATTGAGTTCCAATATCAGACTATCACTATCGTTTCCTCTTTTTAGGCAAATAGATGGTGTGCCACTGATTAGAGCTGGAAGGATATACAAGACTGGGTTCTGGACGTGCAGGACATAAACACTGCACCAGTCAGCTGCCCTGGCCTCCCTCTCTCTGCCAGCTCCCTCAGAGCCAGGGAGCTTTCTGAGAGGACAAGGAAAGGCACACACAGTGGATATCTGCTGTTTCTGCTTTCCCTGTATTTACTTCTCCTTATTCTCTAATAACATCTGAATTTTGTTTTTGGCACTTAGCACTTATACACTAAATTTTCGGTAGTGTTAAGCTGTATCACCTTTCCTGACCCTATCTATGCAAATCAGATGCTAGCTTCCTAAAGTTTGCATCTTCAGCTAAAAGACATATAAACCAAGGAATATTTGGAACATGCCCATGGAAATGGCAGCACCTTAATACCATCATTAGTTCTGCTACTGTTGACCTTTCTGAAACGTGTCCTTTCTGAAATCTCTTCAATTTTTCCCTCAATATCTTTTTGATAAAAGCCCCTTGGTGTATGTCTATACATATACACATTTATACATACGTACATATATGCACATACATGTGTGCATACATACACATGTGTGTGTGCACATGTAGTATGTGTGTACATGTAGTATGTGTGTACATTTACTAAATTACCCAGCGTTGGGTTCTACTGGTTGTAACCAAGACCTGTATTTATAATGAAATTCTGAAGAGTTAGAATATATTTTATTCTGTCAGAGGGCATTCTATGCAAAACGCCACCAACAAATAATGCTCAGAAAGATAGGAGGGGGATTTAGAAAGGAAAGTAACAGCCAGAGTAGGCAACGCATTTAAGAAACAGGGGAGAAGAAGGGCAGTAAACACTGTAGCGAGATTAAAGGAAATGTGGCTGAGGAAGGTCACTGATTTTGAGAATGAAGACGGTGATGATCTCAGAGAAAGTTGCCTATGCCGATCCTCTCGGGGAGGCTGCCCTGTGTCGAGGTTCAGGGGGGAAAGGGAAGGCCTGGAAAGGAAATGAGAAGATCAGTGGCTTCAGTGAGAGGCAGGCTGAAGACTGGTATGTTAATTGATCTGAGATATTCCAGGTAAATGAGAAGAAAAAAGACAAAGAGAGGTTTTAAAGATATGATAGGTCATAATAGATGGAGCAAATATATAGAAGAGGTTTAAAGAGTGTAAAAAGATTGAAAGAGAAGGCAGCAAGGACAGGCATAGGGATTTGCCCAGGAAAAACAACAAAAATAGAAGGAAGAGTGCAGACACTCTAGACTTACAGGTCAATAAATTTTTAGAATACAAAGGCTTTTCACGTTTAAATCATTCCAAAATGATGTGTGAAATAGCTCTATCAAAAATAATAATAAAACACTCATGATGTACTCTCAATTATTATACTTGTGCATGGTTTTGTTATTTTTGTAATGTTTCTGAAAAACAGAGACACCTTGAAAAAACAAAAGATATATAACTCCTAGTACTGTTACTTTGATTCTACTTAAAGGAAAAAAAGAAATCTGAGTAAGACTGACCCAAATATCCTTACATATTATATTTTTTTCTACTTATACTTTTATAGAAATACTTTGATATAGTTTTACTATAAGATACTAATGAATCTAAAACCCATTAGGGAATTCAATTTAATTTTAAAATAGCCAGGTAGACATTTTTATGATAAGCAATATAAAAATTCATGAAAGAGTACATAATTGAATTAAAAATGTATTAGCTATATGTGAACTGTTCTGTTCTCTACCCAAGAAAATGTACAAATTGGTAAAACTGTCATTAACATACTGTTTTTCTTTTCTTTATCAAAATATTTTGCCATTCTTCATTAAACAACTCACTTTTATATTTTAAACTTATATTCTATGAAAATTGAAATGATAAATTAGTGTCTTACACAGCAAGAAAAGTATTTATTTACTTTTGAATTTTGAAACATAAAATTGTAGCATCTACTCTATGTATGATAAACTGAGCAGAAAATAAGAAGAAAATATTTTCACTGCCCTTATAACAAATGGGTGAGTGCTAAATGGATAATAAATAATGGACAGTTAATGGATCACTAATAGATATCTCTGAAGACAATTCCTCATGTCAAGGCAACCAAGAAAGGCTTTAATTCTTCATGAATATTATAGGATATTTATAAAAACAATTGAGATAACTATATAGTTGGAGGGCACGTTGTGAAGAAAGGTATCAATTCAGTGAATGTTGTGATCCATGTAAATTTTTGGTATGCTTAAAGATGAAGAATTTTGATTAGCAAGAAGTGAAATTGTAATGGTCAGTGAAAGGTAAATCTTGTGGGACTTTCAATCCAATGAGAAAGACTATAATTTTATTCTACAGTGGTAACAGATGAACAATTAAGTTCTTAAAACAGAAAGTAGTGTGATTGCTGTTGTGCTTTAGAAAGAACATTCTTAAGAGAAAGAATTATGATGACTTTCAACATACCTTACACTGAATCCTTCCCCCCACGAATTTGCATAAAACTATTTCCATGAATAGAGTGGTGCTTCTCCCATGAGAGCACAGCCCATGGTAGGAGCTCTCCCACGCTTCTGATCTCTCTCTGGCCTGGACAGTGTTTTCTTCTTGACTCCTCGTCAATATGTAAACTCAGGTGTGAGTGAAGATCAAGATGTCAAAAGAAAAAAAATCATTGGGAAATTTGTTATCTATGTAAGATGATGAATTTCAATGTTAATTAGGAAGTCCAGGGGGAAACAAGTAGAGAGAAAATTAGGAAGCTACGTGGCACCACCTATCTTGAGAGAATGAAGACCTTTCTTTTACCCATCCTAGAGAGCTGGAGTGTGGCCATGTGACCCAAGCATGGCCAACTGAATGCTCCTGAATGATACTTAACATCTTGAGAGAATGTGCCAAAGGCAGAGGGTCTGAGATAGTATCAGACTGACTACATTACACTAGTGTCTAACTGTGGCAGGGCTAGTGATGACATCCCAAGTAAATGTTCTTGTGTCAAGGTTTTGCCTATCTTGTCTTCTCTTGCAAAGAGCTGCTTCTCCAGCAATCCTGCTGGTTCTATGAGTAACTGTTTTCAGAGTCAGGTTCAGTTTAACCCTGACGAGTAAAGCATTTTCACAACACTTATGATAGAATTTGCTGGAGTGGATATGATTGTCAAAGGAAAGGCTATAGAGAGACTCAAACTTAGGATATCAAAGAGGCAGGAGAATGAGAAAAATAGAAAAGGGAACACAGATTAGGTAAGAAAAGCAGAAGTGTGGAAAGTTTTATTCACAAAAATAAGGAGTAGTCACAAATATCTGAGGTTCACAAATTTTGCCTTGCACATTACAAATAAGTGCAAGACAGTTCCACCTTTAAATTATATTTGCACATTTTCTCTACTGTAATAGATTTATTTGTTCCATTTTATTTTCCAAATAAGTCTTCAGAATCTATAGCTCAAGAGATGACTGCTGCTTGATTTCCATTACTTTTAGTTGAATTAGTAATAGCTATGAAAATAATACTTGAAAACAAAATTGAAATGTAAATTAGTACTTAGCATAATGCATTTTGACTGCACATTTTGTTATAACATAAGCATAAAGGCAGTATTTCTTTTTTCAACTTGTACACAGATTTGGATAATTTTCCACTCTTCAGTTGATCAGTAAAATATAGTCTCACTTTCAATATGAATAAGAAAATATCTTGAGTAAGCCTATAGATTCATTTGTAAAAGTAAGTAAATGGGAATGCTTTGTTTAAGTGCATTAATGATTATGTATTTAATTTTAAATGTCTATTTAATTTTATATGAGCTATTTATGTTCAATTCCTCAATTTCTGCTAAAAATTTGTTATTGAATCTTGCTAGTAAATTTCAGCACCCTTAAAACCTTGTGATCTCAATGGCCTCATATGGGTATTTCTTTTCAAATGGATACTAATTTATGTAATTATCAAGTATCAGAGTTGATTTAAATGTTTATATTAACATATTGATCAATTCTTGTGTATATGTTTCATGAGCTACATATATCTGTACATGTGCACATGCGTATATTGCTATATGTGTGTGTGAGATAAAATTTTAGGCAATGCTGATAATGACCATATCTTAATCTCCACTTCACATAATTGTTTTTTAAGAAGCTAGTTAAATACATTTTCAGTGGCACCAGAAAACATAATAAAGATAATCCCATTTTTATTTAAAAAAAAAAAAATTAACTCTAGCAGTAACTATGCTTTATGGCTATGCTTAAATATCTTGACAACAGTAATACTGAAAGTTTTATATGCTAATAAGAATGTAATTTACATTTATAGCCTAAGTTTAAGTAATTCTCATATAATTTTATTGTATATTAACTAGGGTTACCCTTTTATATAAGTGCATTAAATTCCAGCTTTTAAAAGTCAACTAAGATGGAATTAATTTATAATAATTGCATCATACATTCTGAATTTATACTCTCCATGTTGTTAAATAAATCTATAACCATTAAATCAAATATTGAAGATCAAACACATTCAAAACAGTTTAATTACAAATAGCAGAGTTAAATGAGTTACTTCTCCTTACAAACAGAACTGTACAACGGATAAAGAAATCATGGATTATCCTGAAGTTGCATACTTAAACAGGGGTTCAGTCAAATGTAGAATGCCAGATCTACCAACCCTTTCTTCTACACAAATATAATCCTAGGTGTATTCTGTGGAACACAGAGAAATAAAAATATTCACGTTTATACTTGGTTAAAAGGAAAATTATAATGGTTTCATAGATATTTAGTCTAAGCAAATTTATTTATTTTCTACCAAATATTTAACTTTAATAGTTTCACATAGCACTTTGGTATGACATTTAGCTCCAAAATAACATGGAAAAACACGTTTTTAATTTAATTCAATTAGAAAAAATGTAGGGCTAAAAGTAATCAAAAATTACTTGAAAGATGGCAGAGGAGTAAGACATGGAGATCACCTTCGTCCCCACAAATACATCAAAATTACATCTACATGTGGAACAACTCCTACAAAACACCTACTGAATGCTGGCAAAAGACCTCAGACATCCCAAAAGGCAAGAAACTCCCCACGTACCTGGGTAGCGCAAAAGAAAAAAGAAAAAACAGAGACAAAAGAATAGGGACTGGACCTGCACCTCTGGGAGGGAGATGTGAAGGATGAAAAGTTTCCACACACTAGGAAGCCCTTTCACTGGCAGAGATGGGGGGTGGTGGGGAGGAAGCTTTGGAGCCACGGAGGAGAGCACAGCAACAGTGGTGCAGAGGGCAAAGTGGAAAGATTCCCGCACAGAGGATTGGTGCCGACTAGTACTCACCAGCCTGAGAGGCTTGTCTGCTCACCCACTAGGGCGGGTAGGAGCTGGGAGATGAAGCTCCAGCTTCAGAGGTCAGAACCAGGGAGAAAACTGGGGTTGGCTGCATGAAAACAGCCTGAAGGGGGCTAGTGCACCACAGCTAGCCGGGAGGGAGTCCAGGAAAAAGTCTGGAACTGCCTAAGAGGCAAGAGAACATTGTTTCAGGGTGCACAAGGAGAGGGGATTCAGAGCACCACCTAAATGAGCTCCAGAGATAGGCGCGAGCCATGGCTATCAGTGCAGACACCAGAGATGGGCATGAGACACTAAGGCTGCTGCTGCAGCCACCAAGAAGCCTGTGTGCAAGCACAGGTCACTATCCATACCTCCCCTCCCAGGATCCTGTGCAGCCCGCCACTGCCAGGGTCCCGTGATCCAGGGACAACTTTCTCGGGAGAACACACAGTGCGCCTCAGGCCGTTGCAACGTCAGGCCAACCTCTGCCACCACAGGCTCGCCCCACATTCCATACCCCTCCCTCCCCCTGGTCTGAGAGAGCCAGAGCCCTGGAATCAGCAGCTCCTTTAACCCAGTCCTGTCTCAGCAAAGAAGAGATGCCCTCAGGTGACCTACATGCAGAGGCAGGGCCAAATCCAAAGCTGAACCCCAGGAGCTGTGCAAACAAAGAAGAGAAAGAGGAATCTCTCCCAGTAGCCTCAGGGGCAGCAGATTAAATCTCCACAATCAACTTGATGTACCCTGCATCTGTGGAATACCTGAATAGACAACGAATCATCCCAAAATTGAGGTGGTGGAAAGGGAGCAACTGTAGACTTGGGGTTTGCTGTATACAACTGACTAGTTTCTGATTTATATGTTTATCTTAGTTTAGTTTCTTGTGCTTGTTATCACTGGTGGATTTGTTTATTGGTTTGGTTACTCTTGTCTTCTTTTTTATTAATTTTTTATTTAATAATATTTATAAAAATTTTTTATATTTATAACTTTTAAATTAAATTAAATTAAATTTTATTTTATTTATCTCTATTTTTCTCCCTTGTCTTCTGAGTAGTGTGGCTGACAGAGTTTTAGTACTCCAGCTGGGTGTCAGGCCTGAGTCTTGGAGATGGGAGAGCCAACTTCAGGACATTGGACCACCAGAGACCTCCCAGGCCCATGTAATACCAACTGGTGAGAGATCTCCCAGAGATGTCCATCTCAAGACTAAGACACAACTCCAATCAATGACCAGCAAGCTCCAGTGCTGGACACCCCATGCCAAACAACTAGCAAGACAGGAACACAACCTGACCCATTAGCAGAGAGGTTGCCTAAAATCATAATAAGTTCACAGCCACCCGAAAACACACCACTGGATGTGGTCCTGCCCACCAGAAAGACAAGATCCAGCCTCATCCCCCAGAACACAGGCACCAGTCACCTCCACTAGGAAACCTACACAACCCACTGACCAACCTTAGCCACTGGGGGGAGACACCAAAACCAAAGGGAACTATGGACCTGCAGCCCACAAAAAGGAGACCCCAAACACAGTAAGTTAAACAAAATGAGAAGACAGAGAAATATGCAGCAGATGAAAGAGCAAGGTAACAAGCCACCAGACCAAACAAATGAAGAGGAACTAGGCAGTCTACCTGAAAAAGAATTCAGAGTAATAATAGTAAGGATAATCCAAAATCATGGAAATAGAATGGAGAAAATACAAGAAACGTTTAACAAGGATCTAGAAGAACTAAAGAACAAACAAACAATGATGAACAACACAATAAATGAAACTAAAAATTCTCTAGAAGGAATCAATAGCAGAATAACTGAGGCAGAACAGATAAATGATCTGGAAGATAAAAGCATGGAAATAACTACAGCAGAGCAGAATAAGAAAAAAGAATGAAAAGAATTGAGGACAGTCAGAGAGACCTCTGGGAAAACATTAAACACACCAACATTCGAATTATATGGTCCCAGAAGAAGAATAGAAAAACAAAGGGACTGAGAAAATATTTGAAGAGATTATAGATGGAAATTTCCCGAATATGGGAAAGAAAATAGTCAATCAAGTCCAGGAAGTGCAGAGAGTCCCATACAGGATAAATCTAAGGAAAAACATGCCAAGACACATATTAATCAAACTATCAAACTTTAAATACAAAGGAAAAAATATTAAAAGCCGCAAGGGAAAAACAACAAATAACATACAAGGGAATACCCATAATGTTAACAGCTGATTTTTCAGCAGAAGCTCTGTAACTAGAAGGGAGTGGCAAGACATAATTAAGTGATGAAAAGGAAAAACCTACAACCGAGATTATTCTACCAAGCAAGGATCTCATTCAGATTCAACAGAGAAATTAAAAGCTTTACAGACAAACAAAAGCTAAGAGAATTCAGCAACACCAAACCAGCTTTAAAACAAATGCTAAAGGCACTTCTCTAGGCAGGAAACACAAGAGAAGGAAAAGATCTACAATAACAAACCCAAAACAATTAAGAAAATGGTAATAGGAACATACATATTCATAATTATCTTAAATGTAAGTGGATTAAATGCTCCAACCAAAACACATACACTGGCTGAATGGATAGAAAAACAACACCCGTATATATGCTGTCTACAAGATACTCACTTCAGACCTAGGGACACATACAGACTGAAAGTGAGGGGATGCAAAAAGATATTCCATGCAAGTGGAAATCAAAAGAAAGCTGGAGTAGCAATTCTCATATCAGACAAAATAGAATTTAAATTAAAGACTATTACAAGAGACAAAGAAGGACACTACATAATGGTCAAGGGATCAATCCAAGAAGAATATATAACAATTGTAAATATTTATGCACCCAACATAGGAACACCTCAATACATAAGGCAAATGCTAACAGCCATAAAAGGGGAAATTGACAATAACATAATCATAGTAGGGGACTTTAGCACCCCACTTCCACCAATGGACAGACCATCCAAAATGAAAATAAATAAGGAAACACAAGCTTTAAATGATACATTAAACAAGATGGACTTAATTGATATTTAAAGGACACTCCATCCAAAAACAACAGAATACACTTTCTTCTCAAGTGCTCATGGAACATTCTCCAGGATAGATCATATCTTGGGTCACAAATCAAGCCTTGGTAAATTTAAGAAAATTGAAATCGTATCAAGTATCTTTTCCAACCACAATGCTATGAGACTAGATATCAATTACAGGAAAAAAAACTGTAAAAAATACAAACACATGGAAGCTAAACAATATGCTATTAAATAACCAAGAGATCACTGAAGAAATCAAAGAGGAAATCAAAAACTACCAACAAACAAATGACAATGAAAGCATGACGACCCAAAACCTATTGGATACTGCAAAAGCAGTTCTAATAAGGAAGTTTATAGCAATATAATGCTACCTCAAGAAACAAGAAAAATCTCAAATAACCAACCTAACTTTACACCTAAAACAATTAGAGAAAGAAGATCAAAAAACCCCGAACTTAGCAGAAGGAAAGAAGTCATAAAGAACAGATCAGAAATAAATGACAATGGAAGGAAGGAAGCAATAGCAAAGGTCAATAAAACTAAAGGCTGGTTCTTTGAGAAGATAAACAAAATTGATAAACCATTAGCCAGACTCATCAAGAAAAAAAGGGAGAAGACTCAAAGCAACAGAATTAAAAATGAAAAAGGAGAAGTAACAACTGACACTGTAGAAATACAAAGGATCATGAGAGATTACTACAAGCAACTATTGCCAAAAAAATGGACAAGCTGGAAGAAATGGACAAATTCTTAGAAACGCACAACTTGCGAGACTGAACAAGGAAGAAATAGAAAATATGAACAAACCAATCCCAAGCACTGAAATTGAAACTGTGATTAAAAATCATCCAACAAACCAAAGCCAGGATCAGATGGATTCACAGGCAAATTCTATCAAACATTTAGAGAAGAGCTAACACCTATCCTCCTCAAACTCTTCCAAAATATTGCAGAGGGAGGAAAACTCCCAAACTCATTCTATGAGACTACCATCATCCTGATACCAAAGCCAGACAAAGATGTCACAAAAAAAGAAAACTACAGGCCAATATCACTGATGAATATGGATGCAAAAATCCTCAACAAAATACTAGAAAACAGAATCCAGCAGCACATTAAAAGGATCATATACCATGATCAAGTGGGGGTTATCCCAGGAATGAAAGGATTCTTCAATATATGCAAATCAATCAATGTGATACACCATATTAAGTAACTGAAGGATAAAAACCTTATGATAATCTGAATAGATGTAGAAAAAGCTTTCGACAAAATTCAACACCCATTTATGATAGAAAGTAAGCAAAGAGGGAACTTGCCTCAACAGAATAAAGGCCATATATGACAAACCCACAGCCAACATCATTGTCAATGGTGAAAACCTGAAACCATTTCCACTAAGATCAAGAACAAAACAATGTTGCCCACTCTCACCATTATTATTCAACATAGTTTGGGAAGTTTTAGCCATAGCGATCAGAGAAAAAAAAAAGAAATAAAAGGAATCCAAACCGGAAAAGAAGAAGTAAAACTGTCACTGTTTGCAGATGTCATGATACTATAAATAGAGAATCCTCAAGATGCTAACAGAAAACTATTAGAGCTAATCAATGAATTTGGTAAAGTAGCAAGATGCAAAATCAATGCACAGAAATCTCTTGCATTCCTATACACTAATGATGAAAAATCTGAAATGGAAATTAAGGAAACACTCCCATTTACCCTTGCAACAAAAAGAATAAAATACCTAGGAATAAACCTACTTAAGGAGACCTAAGACCTGTATGCAGAAAACTATAAGACACTGATGAAAGAAATTAAAGATGATACAAACAGATGGAGAGATATACCATGTTCTTAGATTGGAAGAATCAGCACTTTGAAAATGACTATACTACCCAAAGCAATCTACAGATTCAATGCAATCCGTATCAAACTACCGCTGGCATTTTTCACAGAACTAGAACAAAATGTTTCACAATTTGTATGGAAACACAAAAGGTTCTGAATAGCCAAAGCAATCTTGAGAAAGAAAAACGGACCTGGAGGAATCATGCTCCGTGACTTCAGACTATACTACAAAGCTACAGTAATCAAGACAGTATGGTACCGGCACAAAAACAGAAATATAGATCAATGGAACAAGACAGAAAGCCCAGAGATAAACCCAGGCACATATGGTCACCTTCTTTTTGATAATGGAGGCAAGAATATACAGTAGAGAAAAGATAGCCTCTTCAATAAGTGGTGCTGGGAAAATTGGACAGCTACATGTAAAAGAATGATATTCGAACACTCCCTAACACCATACACAAAAATAAACTCAAAATGCATTAAAGACCTAAATGTAAGGCCAGGCATATAAAACTCTTAGAGGAAACATAGGCAGAACACTCTATGACAAATCACAGCAAGATCCTTTTTGACCCAGCTCCTAGAGAAATGGAAATAAAAACAAAAATAAACAAATGGGACTTAATGAAACTTAAAATCTTTTGCACAACAAAGGAAACCATAAACAAGATGAAAAGACAACCCTCAGAATGGGAGAAAATATTTGCCAACAAAGCAACTGATAAAGGATTAATCTCCAAAACTTACAAGCAGCTCATGCAGCTCAATATTAAAAAAACAAAAAACCCAATCCAAAAATGGGATGAAGACCTAAATAGACATTTCTCCAAAGAAGATATACAGATTGCCAACAAACACATGAAAGAATGCTCAACATCATTAATCATTAGAGAAATGCAAATCAAAACTACAATGAGGTATCATCTCACACCAGTCACAATGGCCATCATCAAAAAAGTCTACAAACAGTAAGTGCTGGAGAGGGTGTGGAGAAAAGGTAACTCTCTTGCCCTGTTAGTGAGAACGTAAATTGATACAGCCACTATGGAGAACAGTATGGAGGTTCCTTAAAAAACTAAAAATAGAACTAGCAATCCCACTACTGGGCATATACTGTGAGAAAACCATAATTCAAAAAGAGTCATGTACCACAGTGTTCATTGCAGCACTATTTACAATAGCCAGCACATGGAAGCAACCTAAGTGTCCATCGACAGATGAATGGATAAAGAAGATGTGGCACATATATACAATGGAATATTGCTCAGCCATTAAAAGAAATGAAATTGAGTTTTTTGTAGTGAAGTAGATGAACTTAGAGTCTGTCCTACAGAGTGAAGTAAGTCAGAAAGAGAAAAACAAATTCTGTATGCTAACACATATTTATGGAATATAATAAAAAAAAATGGTTCTGAAGAACCTAGGGGCAGGACAGGAATAAAGACACAGACATAGAGAATAGACCTGAGGACATGGGGAGGGAGAAGGGGAAGCTGGGATGAAGTGAGAGAGCATCATGGACATATATACACTACCAAATGTAAAATAGATAGCTAATGGGAAGCAGACACATAGCACAAGGAGATCACCTTGGTGCTTTGTGACCACATAGAGGGGTGGGATATGCAGGGTGAGAGGGAGACACAAGAGTGAGGAGATATGGAGATATATGTATACGTATAGCTGATTCACTTTGTTATACAGCAGAAACTAACACAACTTTTAAAGCAATTATACTCCAATAAAGATGTTAAAATAATTATTTGAACTTTTATGCAAAGGTACATTCTATAAGTACTTGTGATTTCAAACATCAATTTAATAGTAAAGTCATCCTTTCATAAAAGTATATCTTCATAGTAGCATAGTGTAGATATCAACATGGAAAAATCAGTTACAAGTTTCTTGGAGAAAGCTAATACAATAGTCTTCATGTCTTCATTTATAAGTTTATATTCCATCACCTTTTGAAAGCCATAAACTTGGACTTAACCTTGTCTTTCTCACTAGTGTCATACAGCATGATTGTTTCTGAGTTCAGTAGTGGGGAGATAAGGCTGAGAAGCTATGCATGGAACCTCACATATCAGAAAGACACACAAAGGCAAATGGCCACATTCCAGTGAGATCCAAGAATCAGGACTTATGCCTAGAAGACAGTGTCAGATGCTGGGGGACTTCTAACTGTGTGCTCAGGTAAAAAGATAGGACAGCAGTTCTTTCTGAGAAGGTTTTAGTGAGCAGGCAGAAGGGAGTAGGTAGGAAAGCCATAACTTGGAGAACTAGAACTTAAGGCAATAACTGAGTGGGGTAAAAATTGAGAAGAGTTTGGCAGGGATCAAAACTTCAAGAATAGACATGTAAGGGACAACACGATTCCCCAGTTACAGGAAAAGATGCAAAACATGAAGAGTTGATGGTGAACGAAGAGGTAGGATCCTAGGTGGTGAAACAGGTGAGAGTGGAGATCTCTCTGCTGGAAATGGTTTTCACATTTCTCTTGCAAACAGAAGGGGTCTAGATGCTGGGTGGGCCACATGATCTCTCTGTCTAATTAATTCTTCTTTTGAATCTTAGACCTGGTTCTCAGAGTAGAAAATCAAGAAAGTGATTATTTTCACTAGAGTATTCTAGCAGATGTGTTCTTCCAATTACAGAAATGCACATATTCTTGGAGAACCTCAACCCTTTCCCAGAAAAGTACATATAAACCAATTTGTATCATGAAATAAATTTTCATTTCCTCTTTATGCTGTAAACATGGAAAGAACTTACTTGGCATTTAGCCCTTTGCTATTTTCCAAACTAAGTCGCCCATGTTTACTTCATGTGCCCTCAATACCATACATTCCTTTACAATCCAGCCATTTCATTAACAAAGGTAAAAGTGTCCAACAAAGCTTGCCTCGTTTCAAATTTCACATGTTATTAACAATCATCTCATCTATGCTGGGAAGCTGATACCTGACAACCTAAAAAAAAATCATTCAAATTTCTGATGCTGTCAGTTAAAGCAACACATTCCTAAAAGAATTATCAAACCTTCTTTTCTTTTCCTAAATATTTCTAAGAAATAAAGCCAACTGACTTTGTCTGTAAAAACAAGTATGTTTTCCTAGTAATAAAATTATCGCCTAGTGCAGACCCAGTTCCACCTCTGTGCTGTGGCTGGTCTTTGTCATGTCATCCAGCCCTGGGTGGATCTCTCTGGATTCTACTCATGGCGTTTCCTGCTTTTGCATACATACTCTGTGATCTCTGCCCAGGCTTCATTTCATTCTGTGGATTGAAATGTATGATCCACATATAGACTTCTGAAAAACTGTCTTTCAAGTTAAGTTTTCCTCCTTTATGATGGGATTATAAATATATATTTTCTTTTTAAAAGTAGCCTTTGGTTGAAAATCACATTTAAATGTAAGCTAACATCTTGCTTTACCATAAAGAGCTAGGGAAATATTTTGGCAGGGAGGTGGTCCAATCAGGAGCTGCTGGAGAGCTGAAGCCCCTGCAGCTTGTGTAGCGAGTAGTGAATACAGAGCCTCCAGGGAGTGTGCACTTGTAAGAGCTGAATGCTGTGCTTCTGGGCAGCGGGACAGGGCTCAGGGGGGACTGCTCACCCTCCAGCAGCTGAGGGAGCGCTGGCCAGCTCCCAGAGGACCAGGAGGACCAGCTGGGCAGCACTGAGCATGGCTGTGAGTGGCAAGGATCCCTCCAGGGAAGGCTCGACGTGAGTGGTTCTGGGAGTTTCTTGAGAAAAAAAAAATGTGACAGCAGACTCCAGATTTTTCTGTAAGTCTGATATGGAGATTTGTCTGCTCCTAATTTGAAGCTTACACAAATTATTCAGAAGCATAAATGCTAAGTGAAAAGGAGAACACATTCTCCTTGATAAAGATCAAAGCAATCTTAGTGGCCTTTTAAATGTCTCTATATGTGACTTGATGTTAAACTGTGGCTTTACTTTTAGCAGAGATTACTGGAAAATAATTGTTAATTACCCTTACAAACCAGAGGAAGGCATTTGCTCACATTTGTTGGCTTTGTAACAGAGTTAGCTACGAACAAGTTCCGCGCCCCTTTGTCTCCTCACCCATCTGAAGATGTGAAGGGGTTAAAATCAAAGAAGTCATAGGAGCTGAAAGTCGGAGGATGTCTTTGGAGCATGTTGTCTGTGCACTGTGAGTCCTTCACACCGCGAGGGAGGGATGGCGCTCCATCACCACCTCAGATCAAATGGGGGAGGACAGGGGTCAAAGGAACCACTCACAGCATTTTATATGTGTCTTTTGGAATTTTTATAAAAGGATGGGTGGGTGTCTAACTTACACCCAGAAATCTAAAGGGTAAGAGACAGTGGCTGAAACTACCACCACACAGCAAAATGAAAAGAATTGAGCTTAGATAGAAGCTGTACTTCCACCCATGAATGGTTCAATTGTGTATATTTCCTCTGGACCCAGTATGGACCTTGATAAAAGGAGAGAAAGGATGAGAAACAACTTTGGACTGTGGTAGATCCTGGGCAAGAGGTACACGGGGCACGTTGGGGGGACCCTGACAGAGAGAGAGGCCAGCCTCTCTGTGGAGGTCACCAGCTGCCCAGGGAGCTCTCAACCTATTTTGAGAACTGCAGGTGAGAGACCCAGCCATGGAGGGGAGGATATGCCTGAAGAAATCACGAAAATGCCTGAACGAGTCAGCTTTGACCAGTCACACTCAGGAAACACATCCCAGATGTGATCTTAAGGAAGATTTTTTTTCCTGTCACATTGTTCTTCCATCTCTTCTAAATCTAGAATGGTCAGAGATCAGCTAACACCAGTTAAATAATAACAAAAGAAGCCAGTCAAGCACCTCTCTCCCACCCACAGTAGACTTCTTCCCTGTGGGGGCCTGAGCTGTAGGAGAGATGAACTTGATTTTGAATGGAGTTTGAATTTTTATTATAATATGGAGTAGGATATAAATATTAATGAATTAAGACATTATGGGGAATAAACTTCCTGCAGGATATTTTTATTATTTGGGAGTGACAAGGAAGGTCTATTTCACCCAAGTGGGTGGGTGGTGGGGGAATGGATGCAGGGCAGCCTGGAGAGAGAAATTACCGTTACACTGAAAAACTCTCCCTGAGATTTCTGTTTGTTCGACAGGCCTATTAACTTTGCTCCAGGCACTCTGACCTTCTTCATAGTACATATAAAATTAATTAGTTTGATATCATCTTTTGCTTTGTAATTTAAAACTCTCATTTTCTAGAAGACTGATAGATCAGTCAGAATTTGGCCAAGAAGCAGAAGCCACTCTCTGTGTTCAGATGTGGAAGGTTTCAGTTGAGGGGCTTGAGGCTTCCGCCACCACAGCAGTGATGGAGGAGTGAAGGTCAGGGTCTCAGCTGGGTCAGATGGGCTCTAGGAGCCCCTAGAAGCCTCTGTGACTCCCAGGACCCATGGAGTGCTGCCACATGTGATTTTGGGCTGTGGCACCAACAAAAGTAATTCTAAGAAGCACCATCCTGCGATTTCAGCTTCGTATAACCCTGAAGGGAATCATTCCAGGATCTTGCACCCACCTCTGCCTGAGGCTGCAAGAATCATGCCTGCTCCTTCCATTCTGCCTTCCAGACCATGCACAGTGCCTCTCATTGACAGATGAACACAGGACCCATAAGGGCAGAAAAATCTAAGGGATGCAGGTCTTGAAAAGGGTGGCCATGGTCCCAAGTTGCCAACAGCCAATGCAGCACAACTAATTTGGCACTTAATTATTCATGACTTTCTCCTTGTGACCTTTTTTATAGTGAGACATTTTACTATTTTACTCCTGTTAACCTTTTATTTTACCTTTGTAAGTGTGTTGTCCGGGAAGGCAGTCAATGGTCACGTGTTCATTCAGCAGATCGTGGGCACTTGGCCCCTTGAGTCTCTGTTTGGCTCTCAGCACACGGGATCCGAAGATACAGCTTCTCCCTAGAATGGTTTTCTTATGCTCCACATTTACATGCACATAAAAAACACTCAAGACTTAAAGAGTGAGTCCATGAGTGAATAAATACATAAAAATGCATAAACGTGCACTTTCACATGTGGACAGAAAACAATTATTTGTCTTTGGGCCAGCAGAGTGTGGTAGGTAAAGGATGAGTCCAGGAAGATGCTGGGTGAGGTGGACATCGGAGTGCAGCATCCACAAGCTGAAACATCGGGAACATAAATTCACACAGGGAGTGCTTCTTCCTGGGGCTCATGAAAACAGTGTCCGCTTTCAATCAATGATTGAGTTTAAGAAAAATAATCCCTTCCTTCCTGTCTGTGTGTAGGGAAGATACCACTGTATATCACATGTGTAAGCATATATGAATTGTACTTATCCCTGAGTGTTAGAGCAGGCAGGTATGAGCGGAGAAAGGGGGGCAGGGGCCAGGTGGCAGGAAATCAGGCAACTTGTGAACCGTGGGCATCCATGGGCAAAGAAAAGCAGGAACCTCCAGACTGACAGGAAACCACACATTTTGGGTGATAAGTGTCTTGGAGGCAGACAAAGAAAAGTGGGGAAAGGTGGGAAACTCCTGACTGTGAATGTAACCTGTTGCTCGTTATGCTCTCATTATAATAATTAGCCTTGCAGATAAGTACCCATCATGCACCGACCCCATGACACGTCTGATCTAAGCTAAATAAGGACAAAAATCCCTCCTCCCCTCGGGAAGATGGAGCTGGGATGAAAATCAGGGAACATGACCCCCAAACTCCTCTTTCTCCAGTGAATATCCCACCCTTTCATTTGTATGCCCCTCACAACTGGCTTGCAGAAGAAACCCAGGGCAGCATCTCCTCACCTGTCTACTCGCTGCCCCTCTGAGTATTTTCTTGCTTAAATAAATGCTCACTTTACTTTCTTGACCTCCCTGTCTTATCTCCAAATTCCTTCCTCGGCAAGGCAAGAACCTCAAATTCACGGGGAACAAGAGGACACTATAAATGGGATAAGCCAGACTATGCTCTGACCCACCCCTTCAAGCTATCATGGGCATGTTAAAAACCAGAAACTCAGACTCGAAGGGGCAAATGGGGTGGGAAGAAATCTCCAAACTCCAACAGGCAGACTGGGCAAGAAAATGTGCTGAAAGTGGTATTTAAAGACCAACTGGATGTATCTGTATGGTCTTTTTTGAAGCAAGCTTGAGAGGCAATTTCCCAGTACAGTAGCTGCAAGGGATCCTTAAATTCTCAGCTGGGTAAGTGTGGGGAGAGTGGAGACTCAGGGCTGGGAGGCTAAGCAGGCGTGTCTGGCCCATTTCACAGCTCTCGTCCACAATGTGCTCCAGTTGAACCTGACCTGAATTACTCTTTTCTTCACATATTCAAGTCTTTACATTTTCAAATATACTTGATCTCTGAAGGTTAAAAATATAAAGCACAATTTATAAATAAAACAAATGTCAAAGGAAAGCACACAATATCATTAAGTGTATCTGAATGCTAAGTTCTCCAGGGGACAGTGATGTGAAGTGCACATTTAAAGATTTAAAGAAAATAGCTCAGTTATTTGGGTGATCAAAAGAATATCTGGATGATCAATTACGTATTTAAAACCAGCAGACATTTCTTTTGCAATGCCTTTTCAAAGGAACAAAATGTCAGGGCATGACATGTAATTTTATTTAAGGTTTATACGCTTTCTTTCCCCCTATAGGTGAAATGGTTAACAGTTTTAGCATTTAAACAAGGCTATTTGAGCTTACAACTAAATCCTCTTGACATGAAGGAAGTTCTCATTTCACTAGTGATGGTTTTGGTCTGTCTAGAAACTGATTAATTAAAACAGATAAGTTCAGAGAATTCAAAATAAGAAAGCATACCAGTAAGAGTTTCTAACTTTTGGCAATGTAGGTTATGTCAGCCAGTTTGCCCTTTTCTGCCCCTCCTACTCAACACTTTTTACCTAAGTCGTATTTTCACTTTGTGTATTTTTTAAATCAGATTACTTTCTGAAATGCATATTTAGATTCATATAAATACCTCCAAAGCTGTGTGATTGTAAGGGTTTCATTCATTCATTACTACTCTTCCTCACAACTATTAGCAAACTAGGAAATTTTTGCATTTTCCTTAGGTGAGATACAGTGAATGTAGAATATTTCCTTAATAAATACTTGGGATGGAAGGCATGATCCCAAAGTTGTGTTTTCTGGTTCCAAGGCTTTTTAGTAAGGAGGACAAAAGATAGTCTGTGTAAGATGAGAAGACTTATTTCTGTGCTTCTTCAGAAAGGAGGGGTATAAAGAGGGGAAGGACCCAGGACAATGTGTGGGACACTTCCCAAATGATGAGTATCCAAAATTCAGGTTAAAGTGGTGGTAAGATTTTTCTATTTGATATTTGTGACAGTTCAATGAAAGCCTTCCTTTCTTTCTGAAATTTTTAGAAAACCATCCATTTAAAGACCTGAACCTGAATATTGAAATTAAATTTCTATCTAGTTAAAAAAAAAGAGATTCCCATGATTGGATAGTGTTTTTGCTTATGTCCTCTTCTAATCTTTATTTCTTTTTTTTTTTCTAATCTATGTTATTGAATTTTGCATTTTTATATCTTTCCTTATCTTCCAGGAATTGTGGTGAGAGAGATATAGAGCTAAAGACCACACTTACATAATCTGAGATGGAACTATAACAAAGGCTAAGAAAATAACTTCTTCTAATTTACACATAGGAAATACATGCTCTTATCCAAAAATATATGTATGTTCCCTGATAAATATTTTTGCCAAGGTGCCTTAATTTTTAAAGAGTATAAAAATCTTTATAAAATGATTCCATATATTTGCATTCAACTATGACATCTTTAAAATTCATTTAAAGTTAAAAACACTAAGGTGAAAATTAAATAAATCTTATTTATTTATTAAAAAATATTTTCCAGACACTTAAGTTTAGATGATGACCAAATTACATATTGACAACTTTACGTAGGCTGCACTATATCTAATATATTATTTTGTATATACACAATACGTGTAAGATCCTACATTTTTACAAAGTTAAAAATTTTGTTTTTCATAATATCATCACATCTGAAATTATATTTTACCCCCAGATCATATTTGTGCGGAAGGACTTAAAGGAAAGAAAACCTGGGAAATAAAAAGTGAAAGCATGTATAGTTATTCCTATTCTTCAGTTTGTATATCTAAATAAATTGAAGGAATTAAATGACTCAAAGCCAAGTTTCCCAACATCCAGACTTCTGTCCCACTATTTGTTAGTAAGGATCCTTCTTGAAGCAAGACCAATACTGAACTACATTATCCTATTGACTTCTTCCCTCTTAAACTCTAAGTGGTCAAACATTATATTTTTAGGTCACCCTCTATTAACAAGATTTCAAGAAAGCAGATTGCATGCTGGGGATCATATTTGGAGGGTACTTGATTATCCTTTGTGTAAAGCCAAAAAAAAGTTTTTTTGAAATTTCTCTCTGATAATTTTTGAATGCTTTTGCTAGAGATAAGTGGAAATGCATAGATTAGAAGGAAATAACTGCAAACAAGCCCAGAAACTACATAAAATATAGAGATTTACTGAATGTTTCAACAGTCAACAAATGATCTTACATATGAAGCAGAAACATATTTAGGTGAGAGCTCCTGGGTTCAACATATGGCAGGGTTCTGTTGCCTGTTTTAAATAACAGCCAAAAGGGGAATGGAAAATGGAAATGAGTAAGAAAAAATGAAGTCGATATGCCAGGCCCAGGGGCCTAATTCTGTTCCTTTTTTATGCAATGATTTTAATAAAATAAGATGATGCCTGCAAGCCAATTTCTGCAAATAAAAAATTCAGTCAAATTTTAGAAACATTTTTACTTCCTTGACTGTATATATTTGAAACACTTTATTGTTTACATAACTATTCTTGATATCTTGATGCCTTAAGATGACAAGCTTTTTAATTTTTTTTGAACTATGGTAAAATTCAATGAAATGTGACTATGAAACAAATATTTAAGGTAAATTAAAGAGGAAATTTATGTTGATTATTCTAATATTTCCTATACACAAAAATAGCATTAAGTAAGCACATCGTATTTTATATATGATGTTTAATGAGAGACCAAGAATAAAAAATAACAATTTAAAAGAATACCAAAGTATATGTTTTTGTTGTGCAACATTTTACCTATATCTCCACTAGAAGAGATACAGATTTTTGAAATTTTAAGTGTAAATACAGGGGAAAAAAGAGAAAGATCACATGGAAAGTACCAAGTTACTGAAAAGCAATCATTTAGAATAAAACATTGTTTGCCTAAGAATTGAGAATTCTTTCATTTAAGGCATTTTGTTCTTGTTTTTGTTTTTTAAGCAAGTCAGAGTTCTACATATATCTCAGTGCATGTGGATAGTTATTCTAAGAAAGAGTTCTGTCATCAGATATATATGGAGATTTCTGTACTAAACAACAATGAATAATTTTCCATACTGCAGTGCTTCTAAGAACTTTTAAAACACTTATATGCTGCCTTCCCAAATGTAAGATATAGTACAGACAGTTTCTTAAAATTATTTGATCCTAAAAGGCTTTCTGGTTTTGTTGAAATTTATTTGTTGTTCCATGTAACACCACACAAAACCAGTGTTCCCTAGGATACATTCTGGAAACATTAGGTCATGATTAAATTTGAACTTCTGTGTATGCATAAAAAGAGGCCAACAAAGTAATTTCTGCCCACCTTTTTTTACTCTGTTTATATATTTCACACTCGGGTCTGGCTACACCAAACTTTGTAGTTGTCCAAGCATGTCACACCTCTCTTTATCATTTGTTTGAAATTCTCCTAGTAGTCTACTGCATGCCAACATGTTATTAATTTCTGATTCATACATAATCTCTTGATCATATCCTGATGAATCTGCCCTCTCCAGGGGAAAAAAAAAAAAAAGGTCATTATCCTGTGTGTCTCATTCTCCTCGATTTGTGGAATTAAGAGCTGGATTAAGAGCTGGATTAGTCATTTTGTAATCCACACAATCTAATGGAGTTCCAAGAACATTGACATAAATAAATGTGTATCATTAGGCAAACAATTGAAGTCAAATTCCACATTTAATGGAAATTTCTTATGTGCCAGGTACTAGAAGGATTAAAAGATGGATGATACTTCTATTATGGGGATAATTATAGTATCTAATAAGATTGTTATGGTGATTAAATGAGTGAACGCAAAGCATTTAGAACACTGCTTAGCATATTATTCGTGCAATATTAGTTTTTGTTAAAGTAAAATAGATGAGTACTAGGACTCCTCTGTCAAGGCTTACAAACCTAAAGCAGGAAATCAGTTTGCAGAGCCCTTTATTGTGTTGGGCAGAATGTGTTGTGCTCAGTGAAAAGTTTTGAAGTGAAATATAGAAGATGGAGAAATAAATTGCAGCAGAAAGAATTGAGATGGAATCTTAGAATTTAAAGCCAGAAGAAGAAATACAAAAGAAAAGAAAAGAAAACAAAAGAAAAGAAAACAAAAGAAAAAGAAAGGAAGGGAAAAGAAGGGGAAGGAAAGAAAAGAAAAAATTATTCTGTGAATGGAAAGCCAGCTTGATAGTGGTTGGTCACTTGAAATTTGTGCATGGATATATTTACTCTTGAGGAAGAGAAGCAAAAGTGTTCAATCCTGACATCACATGAAAAATATCTATTCATTTTCATATGTAGTCCATGTTTCAAGCTTCGGCAATGTTCTAGTCTATATTTCCATTAAGTCAGTACTCATTGAAACAGTGCTTAGTAGAGTGACTGCTTCAGTGTAAAGAGCTGACACTGAAATTAAAACAAGTAAATTATTAATTAAAAAATATTAGACCAAGTTCATCAATTGTTCCTTAAATAATAAGCATAATCAAGAAGTACTAAAAAAACTGAGATTTTCATTAAGTAATGAACATAAGATTTGGGAAGGCCTTGATCCCAGGGAACAAAGGTAAATGTGCTTGTACAACTTAAATCTAAGAAAATGTCTTTATTCTTCTATTACTCTTTTTAGAGTGATACTCCTATATGATTATATCTGCAGGATCATTTTCTCTTAGATATAAAATGTGTATTGATTTTTTGGTAATACATCTTTTTCGGGAGAAATAATCAAAGAAAATGGAAAATTTATGCAATATTTTTTACATCTCTTACAACTATAACATTGATTTAATAACTTGGAGATTTATAAAATGATTTTATTATAATCAAAAAATTTTATTTTCTTAAGTTAAAAAGCATCATTTGGTATAAAATACTAACTAATGACCTTAGTTTTTTGTGTTTTTTTTTTTCTTCTTCTTCATTTTTACTCTTTTAGTTGAAAGCTATAAGGGATATTACATCTCTTAAACTTCTAATAATCTTGAGAAACTACATATGGGTGGGAAGAAAAGAGTCTACAAACACCTCCCTAAAGTAATATCATAATTTGGTTTCCTGCTTTTGTCATTTTTGTCAAAGTCAAGCAGAATCACAACACACTGAGACTCTGAAAACCAAAAGTGAGTGTGTCCTCTCCAAAGCTAATTAATCCACAATTTGTCTCAGGAAACTTCCATTCATATTCACTTTCTGAACCATCTCTGCCACTTTCTGTTTCTTCTGACATTTTACATTTAATATTTGATATACTTGTGAAATTGAAGAGATGTTCAAACTCTTTTGTGATTAAGGGCAGTTTTAAAACTAAACTGACTTATTCATCATCCTATAGAAGATGAAGCTATGTAGAATAGGTAAGAAGAAAGAGGAATTAGAAGCTATTTTTTAATGGGATCCACGCTTGTATTTTGTAATGTACCACTATATTAGAAGTCAAATAAAAAAGAAAGACTTAGATTCTTGTTAGCATACAGGGTCCAAAGATATCATTACTTTCATCCTAAGAATAAGAACAAGCTAGAAAATATGCCATCTCAAAGAAGTAATTGAAATAATGATTGCTTTCATCCCTGGCAGAAAGCAGGAGGAGGAAGAATTTCTAATAGAATTGGGTAAGGACAAACCAACTGAACTTTTAACAAATATGTAATCTCCATGCAGGGACTGTGGTAGGTTACAAAGCTGAGGCACCCCTGCCATGAAGTGAGTCTACCCCATTCACAAGGTTTTCCCACGGGTCTGAGAGTGTGAGAAGGCTGGAATTGCAACAGAGAATTGAGAAAAATTCTGTCCAGGCACTCTGGGTCTTAATGGAGTCCATTGCTACAGTCTTAAAAAGCAGGGGATTAGGCAGGGGAGCTAAGGTAATTTCTACCAGGAAGCCTGGTCTTTCATAAGGTTCACTGCAGCAGCCTTCCAAATGCTGGCAGAAAGCCAGTGGGACAGTGAGTGATCTCCTGGGGTGCAGAAGGCCTGGCAGGACTGGAAAGCAACAAGAACTCTCCAGTAATCCAAGAAATCATCAGACAGGCTGCAGAGCAAAGAGAGGTGTCCTAGAGTTTGGAAAGCTGGTAGCTATCTGTAAAACTCAAGACGTCTTGGGAAGTTTCCCCTTGCTCAGAACCCAAGCCCTGCTAAAAAAAAAATCTTGATCTCATCCTCAAAATATTTGAAGACTGTGTTGAAATGAATTTAAATTGCAACAAAGCTCAGACCTAGCATGCTTATAGATTAGACTGACTCAACTCTCCTCCACCTCACCAAACTAGAAATCTGACAGAAAACACATGAAATTTTATGAGGGAAAATTTATTGCCACAATATTTGTATTCTTTCACACACAATGTCCAACATACAATAAAAAAATTATGACTCATGTGCAGATGCAATGAAATGAAACATGACCCATGGTTAATAGAGGAAATTTTCAGTTGAAGCAACCCTATTTTGGGCTTAGTTACTAAAAGTATCAGATAGGGACTTTTAAATAATTATGAATAATATACGAAACATTCTAAAAAAGTGGACAACATGTGTGAATGGGAAAAGAATGTCAACAGAAGTTGAAACTATAAAATAAATTCTGATAGATATGCTAGAAATAAAATGATATAATTGAAGTGAAGAATGTATTTGAAGGGCTTAAAAGGTTAATAATAGTGAAAGAATCAGTGAATTTGAAGACATTCAATAGAAATTTTCCAAATAGTCACAAAGAAAAAATAAAGAAAATAAAAGATCATAACAAATGATATCTGTGGAATAACAACATATGTCTTACATATAATTACAACCAGAGAAGGAGAAGAAAGAGTGGAGCAAAGCAAGTATTTGAGGAGGTATGGAATAATAATTTTCTAACATTGATGAAAGGCATAAAGCCACAGATCCAAGAAAGTCAACAAACTACAGGTGCAATAAATTCATAGACTAAATATGATAGGTACCTTATAATCAAACTGCTTAGAACCAGAGAAAAAGAGAGCATTTTAAAAACAGTAAGGGAACTTCCTTGGTGGTCCAGTGGATAAGACTCTGAGCTCCCAAAGTAAGGGGCCCGGGTTCTATCCCTGGTCGGGAAACTAGATCCCGCATGCTACAACTAAGAGTCCGCATGCCACAGTGAAGATCCCGCATGCTGCAACTAAGACCTGGTGCAGCCTAAATAAATAAATAAATAAATAAATAAATAAATGCGGTAGGGTGAGAACACAGTACATTAAGGAGGTCGATGATAAGAATGATGATTTACTTCACATTAAAAATGTGACTAGAAAACACTGAAACAAAATCTTCAAAATCGTGGAGAAAACTGTTGGGTAAGAATTCTATATCTATATCTTTCAAAAAGAAAGAAGAAAACACATTTTCTTGGTAGAAAAAACGAGCTGAGATTATTTGACTCCACCACACTTGCTGTAGAAGAATTACTAAAAGAAGTTCTTCAGGTTGAGGGAAACACAGAACTTAAGAAAAAAATTAAGAGCCCCAAAAGGTAAATATGTAGATAAACATAAAAGACATTACCATCACACACATACAGACACACAAACATACACAAATATTAAGATTTATTTAAAAGATGGTTAATTGGTTAGAGCAAACTTGGCAATGTATTGTAGGGTTTATATCATATGTAAAAGTAAAATATATGGTAACAATACAACTAAGAGAAGTAAAAGTAATCTGTAGTATTAGAAATCAGAAAGTTATTTGGGCAGAAATTAGATAAATTAGAAAAGTGGACAAGGGAATTTTCTGCTGTGATGGAAATATTTTCTATCTGTTTTTGTGTGTTATGTGGAAATATGCAAATGTCAAAATTCATGAATTTAAAACCCTTAGTCTTACAGTTTATTTTACATAAATTATAAAGAGAATAAAAAATATATATTGGATTCATCCAAGTTTAGTATGGTCATCATATTTATTTCCTTATTTCTACCTTGGTTTCAAAAATTTAAATTAGTTACTGATTTAAAAAAAATGCTTTCCTTGATTTTCTCTCCCAAATTTTCTAAAATCAGTCTACATCATCAGAGAATAGAAATATGTGCCATTCAAAACAAATATAAGAATAAAATAATAGCACTAACTTAGTAAAAAGGAAGATTATTTCCTAATAAAATCTTTCAGTTTACATTCATTATTCAGTAATTATAAGCTAAAAATCTCAGATTACAATTTTTTCTCTGTTTTCTTTTTTCCCTTTTACTTCTACCTTGCTTTTCTTATGATTACATATTTCCTCATACTTTTTCTTCTTTTCCTTTCTTTCTTTTAGTTTGATTTCCAATCTTTGGGCTGCAGATATTTTATTTACCTGACTGTTACCTTCAACCAATACTGAATTTTGGCTTTTTAAACTAATCTGTTTGCTCCTTTGTTAGTCGTAATTCTCATATATCAAAATTTTCACCCAACACCTTATTTCAACATGTTTTGAAGAAAGTGACACTATTTTTTAAACAATGGATCATGACCAGGTAACTAGCCACTAATGATACAGGCAGGCTGGCACACCAGGCCTCCCAGACATCTGCTTTGCACAGGTACACAGACACACACAAAAGCAAACCATTCCTCCACATAAGTTTTAAAAATAAGTACAGCTCTTTAGCTAAGCAGATTGCATGATTTTTAATCTAACACCTTATTAAGTGGCCTGATGTGACAGTTGTATACCGCATTGCAATGAGCTCTGCCTATAATAGTCTGTGACTTGGGGAATGTGAATATGATACAAAGAGAATTAAAAGGGAAGCAGAGAATCAAGAGATGTGTGCTGCTAAGAAAATGGTTCCCAGAGCTGCACTAACCCTGAAACTGGTTGTTGAGTTTCTTATTTTTCTTTACTTTCCTGAAGTCTTTCCAATATCTCTCCATTAACTAGAATAGGCCTGAGTTAATCTTGATTTCTTGTAACTAACAAGAAATGTCGAACACTCAACTATTCATGCCTGTAGATCAAGACTTGATACGTTTGCCAGATTCTGGTCCTACTAAGGCTATGTGGTCTACTCCATTGATGACTGGCCTGGCCATAGTAGGTCAGGACAGGCCCCTTATTAAGTCACCTTCATAGTGTTCATGGCATCTGTACTAAGGGCAACTCTATTTTGTATTTGGAAATAATTCCTTCTCCAGAAGAATATCAAATACTTATTTTCATTATTCTTATCATAGCCCAGCAGCTTTTAAAAAATGTATACTTAGCCAATCAAAAATAATTCTTGAGACTTTCTAAACTTACCTTTGTCTCCCTGCTTATTTGCTTAGAAGAGAGAGTGGTCATCCACCTCTCCAAACCATATCCCCACCAGTCACTATGCCCTTAACCCATATGTGTGCTTTGTCTGTTAGGGATTTCTCCCTCTTTACTGCATCCTTTCAGAAACCTCAAAAATACTGCATTTTCTGGGCTTCACCAGTGGCACAGTGGTTGAGAATCTGCCTGCCAATGCAGGGGACACGGGTTTGAGCCCTGGTCTGGGAAGATTCCACATGCCGCGGAGCAACTAGGCCCGTGAGCCACAACTACTGAGCCTGCGCGTCTGGAGCCTGTGCTCCGCAACAAGAGAGGCCGCGATAGTGAGAGGCCCGCGCATCGCGATGAAGAGTGGCCCCCGCTTGCCGCAACTAGAGAAAGCCCTCGCACAGAAACGAAGACCCAACACAGCCAAAAATAAATAAATAAATAAATAAATACTGCATTTTCTATCCTTTTTTTCATATTATTACCTTATCCTTTTCTCTCCCTTTTATGTTTGTTTTCTATACTTTCAACTCTGTCATTCATCTCTCACCCCATTGACATTTCAGAAGTATCAGGTTTTTTTTCCTTTTTCCACTATTTACCTCCATGTGGTGTACTCCATCCTACTAAGTCATAATTCCTACATTGGTAAAGGGGATTAAGAATGCCTGTGTTTTCTACTTCATGTGGATTGGTGAGAATGGAAGATGCTATTGCACATGGAGTTGTTTTGTAGTTGTAAAGCTTTATGTGAGTTTTATATATTACCTAGAGAACTATCTTACTTTCATTTTACAAAGTAAGAAACAAATTACTGAGTGGTGAACTTCTCTCAGACAGAAAGGTCATTGCATTTAAAAATGTGGTCCTTCATTTATATTTACTCAGTCAACACCATTTTAAAGAGTGTCATCACTTTTTTACCTGTATAAAATATATTCTTTTTGAACCTGTACTCATAGTTTGTTAAAATACAAAGATAAATAGAAAACAGAAAGCTTTGAATATTAGTTGTTAGAAATAATGAAATAGTCCACCTGTGAATTTTGATAAGCAAACCATGTTCAGTTTTCCATGGAGAAAGAAAAAATAGCTGTCTCACTCAAATATTTTTTATTTATATGATCAAATTAATATTGCTGTCACAATGACCTTTACAACTTACACTTAAAGTCATCTATGTAAACATCATCTACCAAAATGTCATCATCTACCAAAATGTATCCCAGAACTGTGTTCTGTGCTTAACAATTGACTTTTCTGCCCATTTAGAAGTTCTAGTATTACCAAAGTTTATCTGATACTTCTTCCCTTAGGGAGGGAAAACCTCTCAATCTTTTTGTATTATTAGCTAAGACATAAACTCTAGCATTTACCTGAATATAAAGCATTTGGATAGAGAAGACATATACTTTAATGGGGTATTGGACACTGAAGATTGACTGCTGAATGCTCCTGTTGATTTGATTTGGGATACAAGTATTGTCAGTAGCTTTCTGGACCTTATTCCCTTTGCCATTCCAAAACTGAGATTAAAGCAGTGCCCAATTTCACATTTAAGATGAATAAAAGATGTACAATTATAAATATATATATATAAGGACAGACAAACAATTGAGCACGTTTCAAGAACTTCAGATATTCAGTGAATGGGATGGAAGAATATCCTTCATGAAAGGAGAGAGAGTCATAGTTATATTTCTAAAGAGATAAGGTTAATAATGGCCACAAAGCAATTTCCTTAAGAGAGAATTTACCTTCATATTATAGAAAAGGTTTCAAAGCACGATTTCTGCTTCACTCCTTACTTTCATCTTCTTACCAACAATCTGTGTGTTTATAACTATACCACAGCAAATATCTGCTTTAGGGATAAGTGCGTTTCTGTCTTAAGAAATTGAAGTCTTAGTTCAAAAGGGCTATCCCTTTAATTGATAGCCCTTTAATTGCCATATAATTTCCATAGTTGAGTAGAATCAGGCTCACCAGTCCTTGTCCTTTAAAGTCCACCGCCTGACACATCACCAAAAAGAATAGGTAATAAATTGTTTTTTTTTTAAATTGCCATTAATTTATAGCTTTGTTTCACAGGAGAATTATAAGTTACTACAATATCCAGGGCCTTTTGAGTTTCAGCTTCTCCTTTGAATGCTCAGCTTTATCTAAATCTTGACAAGTATTCAGATGAGAAAAGAATCAGGAAAATAATTCCTCTAATTAATTTTAGGGAAAAGGGGAGGGGGAGGGATAAATTAGTAGATTTGGATTAACATATACAGACTACTATATATAAAATGGATAAGTAATAAGGACCTACTATATAGCACAGGGAACTATACTCAGTATTTGTAATAATCTATAAGGGAAAAGAATCTGAAAAAATACATATGTATGTGTAAAAAAATTAGGGAAAAAAGGTTAACAACTCACTATTAAAATATAGGCTAATCATCTCATTACTTATTTCTTTCAGAAAGATTAGCCAAAATTATAGTCATTTGAAGAAACTGGCTATTTTTTAGATTGATGATGTTTTCACTTTACAGAAAAAAAAAAATCCCATTGACTCAATTTATTTGGATCTGCAATTTTTTTCAAAATTTAAGATTCAAATGACATTTGGGACATCATAAATTTGGACTTTATTTATTTGAAATTTTGTACCTCTGAAAATGGTTTGAAGGACCCAGGAGAGGTGTTTGCTACTAAAATTAGTAGTGTTAATAAAATCTAGCTAACAGAACACAGTTTAAATAACTTTACAAAGCACTATTTGCAAATAAATATTTATAAATTCAAAGACTTTGGAGATTTAAAATTCAGCCCCCTATGTACTAGTTATCGGACTTTGAGTTTCAGAGAATAAAATAATTTATGTTTCATATTCTGTAAAATGAGAATAACAACAGTCATGGCAGGATGTTGTGAGGATTATCCCTCTCATATTCATACAAAAACCAAAGTCTAAGTGAGCCAAATAATCACAAAGAAAAAATTGCAGGTGTAGGACTCAAACTTCATCCTCCATTCTCTTAAACACTATAATACTTTCCTCAATAAATAGGTAGCTGCTTAAAGAGATTCAGATTTTTAAATCTTATTCATGACTAGGATATGTTACTTGTACAAGGCATATCTCCTAGGAATTATCTCTAAAACTATGTTTGAAATACCGGTAAATCTTATCAGGTAATATGTTGAATTGTTTTGGATCTTTCACCTCTTAATGTAACACTTACAGGGTATGACCATTTGAGACTCGGAGACAAAACTAGTTTTCCCTCAGTTTGAGAGTTTTTCTTTTTAGTCAGTGCACTAACTGAGAGAATATGCAAGTTGGAAGAAGTTAATAGAAACAGGTCTAATAAGATAGCTCTCTGAATTTTCACTCTTTTACTCATGGCACAATCGGGAAAGAAAGAGTTGCAACAAAGGGAATTCAGTTCAAAGATTTGGTTAAGAAGGTAAAGAGGAAGCTGAAGATGAACCGGAAGAGGGTAGGGAGTTGAGAGATTAGTAATTGCAGGGAAGCACCCACAGCTCCCAGGCTGGAGAGGGAAAGGGAAACAACGGTATCAACTGTAGCAGCCCCAGTGCCTGGATGGAAGGAGGGGCCTGTCCTGTGGGAAGGAGAGCCACTCGCAGAAGAGCTGCTAAGTGGCAGAGTGAGGGGAGGACCATCTGAGCTGCTTCCTGCCCCGCGGGCTCCACGCGGCATCTCTCACGGGCTGACCTCAGCTGGGGGTCAGGAAATGTGGCACGTGGGACACACAGCACACAGAGGTCACCTTCTTAGGTTACGATCATTACTCCACAAGCTGTTACACATTTAATTTCTGAAGCTTCAGATCAATTTACCGACTCACACAATCAAAATAAAGCTTTATGTCTTCTGACAAAGTAGAGAGAGTTCCTAAGCTACTACCCTTCTACTACTAGCCGCTTACTTTTATTTACCGGGGATGCACATGATACTGCTCTCCCAATACAGACCCACACAACATTCATGCAGTCAACCAGAAAGGCTGACCTCCCCTCCGTCCCCGCCTATCACAAGCTGTTAAGTGTCACATGGCCAAGGAAACACGATGCAAACGCAGGATGCACGTGGGACCGAGTCCCTCCACAGTTACACGTGCTGTGCATTCCTAAACAGACTTCTGACCACTGACACATTTGTGTGACCTTCTACTCTGGTTTCATGGTTAAAGTCATGGAAAGTGAAACTTCTCAAAATGCAGCTGACTCTTTTATGGTATTTCTCATTTCCAAACACCAATATAGGCACTCTAAATTCCTCATGCCTTCCTACCACATGCTGAAGCTTCACTTTAATTCTGCCCTTATTCCTATTAATAATTGCCAATAATGGCCAGGCCAGAAACTGCTAAATTATTCAAGGGCTTAGTAGAAAAACCCTTCCACAGTAGTCACCTTTTTTTTTGTTTTGTTTTTCCTATTTGTAGGCAATTTAAAACATGATTTGAATGTGGAACAATAGCATATAATTTTAAAATATATATATGCAGTAGCTACTTCATAAGTCTATTAGACTTTATCTGATTTTATTTCAAAATAAAAAATTGGATAGTATTTTTTTGAAATGTTAGAGGAATACCCAAATATTGATTGCAGATGTGAGGGGCTGGTGACTCTGCTGAGGGTTTAAAAGCTGTTGCTTCCCATCGGATTACTTTGTTTATTCTTCTGACTACATGGGTATGAAATGAATCCAATAATAATCTGGAAACTTAAAGCATTAACAAGAATTTGCCCACATACATATTTATTATTAACAAAATAGGTGATTTCAGTTTTCATTTCATCAATTGCTCACTGACACTGAGGCAGGAGGTAGATGGAACCCAGGCTGAGTAGCTGGAATCTGCCCCCTGTGGATGGACAATTCAAGATAAAGATAATGACAGGGCCAGGGAGGAGCTGAGTCCTGCTTGGATAAGAGATAAGGAGACCACGTATTTCTCATTCTTGAGGTAAAGGAGACCTCCCAAACTACACATGCTCAGAAAGGTTCCTCAGGGGTCAGAGAAGGGAGGGGGCGCCAGACCATATATGTTCAGTCAACTTCCCAGAAACCCTCAGACTGCAATCCATCTTGGCTAAAAGATGTGCGCATACACAGGAGAGGGCCCTGAGTCAGACCAAATATGGACTCAGAACCAGAAAAAGCAAGATGAAACCGGAAAGAACTTTCTCATGTAAGAGACTTAAACTACCCCAAGGGCACTACTCTTTCTCTGAGCCCGCCTGTGTTTGTCTATCCACATGTATTCTTTCCTCCTAATAAACACTTTGTCACTACTTTCCATCTCTGTTGAAATTTCTTTCTCCAAAGCAGACAAGACAGGGCCTTGCAACTAGCTACTGGCCCTTGAGGTCTAGTGGCTAAGATTCAATGCTCTCACTGCCATAGCCTGGCTTCAGTCTCTGGTCAGGGGAACTGATATTCTGCTTCAAGCTGCTTAAGGCTGAGGCCACCCGAGATCAATGCCTTAAATACACTGCCGGTATTGCATCCCTCATTTAAATTCTCTACTCAAAGCATGAAATATAATACAGTGATGACTACCCACTTTACACATAGAGGATAATCTCTAACACTTACATGCTTATAGCACATTGTTTATATCTGAGCCTTAGTGAAAAGGTTGCTTTAACAACTTTAGAACTAAAAAATCAAGAACATTTGTGACGTTGATTTGACCCATAGGCAATTACAGGGCAGATGCGCATACTCTCCCATCAATCACCATAGCAACAACCAAGTAATTGCTTTTAAATAGCAAAAAGTACCTTTGTGGAAATCATTTCAAGTATCCACAGTTAACTCTATGTCAACAATACATTGACGGGTCTTTGGTTCTTTAACAGGAGGTTCTTTTAATAAAAGAATGTCACCTTTGCAATTATTCATTCAAAGTTTCAGAAAAATAAAACATACCACAGAAAATGTATTCTCCACTTCCAAGGAATGACTGGCAAACCAGAATCTCATTTCTCTATTCCTAATACTTTTTTCTATGCATATGATGTCTGTAGAGATAAGACATTAAGGCAATGCTCGTGTCACTTGTTTTCTTTGCTTTCTTATGATTATTTTATACAGATTTATTATGAAAATAAATTCACATTTTTAGTATATTTTCTGTGAAAAGTTTGTGAAATGGCATCTAAAGGAAATTATATGCTGCATTTTTTTATTCCTGAAACATTTTGTAGGTTCAAGTCAATTAGCATATTTTGAAAGGTGCTTAGTGTTTTTATGCATCAGGCCCCTTGAAAAATTCAACTTTGCAATAGCTATATTCCCTGGACGCTCCTTATTTTCATCTTAGCCAAATAAAACAACCTACTTATGAATTTAAATCATAATGCTATTTGCATTTTTTGCTATACCTTAGAAATAGCTCTAGATACTAAAATATAGAGGAAAATGCTCATAGTGTATATATTTGTTTCTTTTTCAATTTAAAAAAGGGTGTGTTTTCTCCTAAGATGGAGAAATGAGACAGTAAAGTCTAGAAGAACAGGCATCATTATACCTAGCTTCTTCTAAAACAGTTGAATGACAACAAATTAACCCATTTTTAGATGATATTAAAGCATTGTTTTTTTGGAAAACATCAGAATAATTACACAAATTTTGTATTTAACAACTAGATATTTGTCAATTTTTAGCTGGAAAACCAGAAGAGATTAAACCCTATCCAGTAGGCCCCCTCCTGTCAATGTGCAGTGCTTGGCATCATGGGGGCTCCATAGAAGTGTAGACGGTCATGGCTCACCTAACACCTGGGTCAGAACCTGTGTTCTTACAAGAGCCCAGTGGTTTGTATTCACTTTAAAGATTGAGAAACTCTGGGCTAGACCTAAATAATTTTATGCAATTTTCACCTGCTATTGATTAACTTCAGTATAACCAGCAAATTATTTTGACAAACTAATTCACCAGCTTGGTGTATAATTAATTATACATGCAATTTTTCCCACTCTGAAAAGGTCTGGTGGTGAATTTTTGAAAATTTCTTACTAAATATGGTGACATCATATTTAAATTACATTTTATGTAGGTAGTTAATAATTAGGTAATTCCAAACATGAACACCAAAGACCTTGGATAGTTAACATGAAGGAATTCAAAGACATTCAAACTCCTGCAGGATATGTTCTTAAAAATCCATTAGAATAATTCACAAGAGTTTTAAAAATTCAAGGTGAATGATGCATTTTGAAAAACTGAAGTAGCCATTTTAAGCTACATAGAGGCACCATTAAAATAAATGTGATTAAACCATTTTATTTGCTTAGCTGCTTTGTGAGTACGTATATTCTGGAGCCAAGGAAGAGCATAAAAATCACTTAAGGGTATAAATTCCAGACAACTTTTTACAATACAATTTGCATCTTGGCTAGAATGCTGAGCATTTGTGAGTTTTATTCTATGAAGAACTAGCTAACCAAATTATTCCAGACTATCTGACTTCCCCAAATCGGGCTTAAGAGGCTTGTTGACTCTCTTTAAATAAATTCCTGCTTCTGTTCCTCCTGGAGCATGTTACATAAAAATGACCATGATGTAGCCCAGACAAAATAAGGCTGTCAGTTCAGCGTGCCTGCCCTTATGACTCTTAATTTTATCCTCTTATTTGAAACCCATTGTATCTTTTCTGTCTACATCACCTGCTTGTGGACGTCATCTTACATAACCTCCTTGTATCTCATTGTGAGCTGCTAACAGGATGACCCTTTCTATGCAATCAATACATCACATAGTCGGTATTTTAAATTAGTGTATATTCAATATGCCCTGAAAATTGCTGAAACTCCATTCACAGTTTTGGCGATTCATTTACGGATCAACAGACAAGGAGGAAATAAGTTTAATTTTATTTATGTAAGGAAGATGTCTACCTTTCATCAATAACGACATTCCTCTAAAAGAATGGATTGCTTATAGAGTATATATAAAAACACAAAATAAATATTGAACTACAAAAACATGTTATAATACATAAAGCCAGTAGAGTTTATTGCTGGGGAACTTAATATAAATTTGTAATACAAAATGGTTCAAGGATTCTATATACAATTCCCTTTCCTTTTCTCTTTCTTCCCTTCTTTCTTTTTCTTTATTTCAATTACATAGATATTTAATTGGGCACTTGTTGTGATCCGGGCTTTTTCCTTATTGCTGAGTATGTGTCAGTCATCAAAAAGTCCCTGGTCACATGCCATTTGCCTTCCAGGAAATCAAACAAAAATTATGTATAGATATGAGTATAGATTATATATATATATATATATATATATATATATATATATATATATATATATATATATATTCATATATATGTATTTGTGTAAGAATGTGGGTATAATTAGTTGCATATAAGAACTATATATCATATATATGTATGTATTTGTGTGTGAATTTATGTGTAGTCACTTGCATACAAGTACTTTAAAAAAAATTTAATCAGGATGCTGATGGAGAGTGTTATTTTAAATTGAGATTGAGTGGTTAGGAAAAGCTACCCTGAGATTGAAATTAGAATAGAAATGAATGTAGTCAAGGAATGAACCCTATAGTTATCTGGGTGAAGTGCTCATAGACACAAGAGTGAACAAGTGCAAAGTTCCTGAGATGAAGAGGCCGACATTTAAAGGAACATCTAGTTGACCACTGTGGCTGGAGATGGTGGGAAGAGATGTGGACAATAGGAGCAGTGAAGGAGATGGGAATAAGTCTTGTAAGTTAGGCCATAGTGAACATTTTGGATTTCATTCTGAATGCAATGTTTTAAAAAATGATAATTCTGACTGCTAGGAGGGATGCAGATGTCAGGAAATAACAGCTGGGGCAGAGTGACTAGCTAAGTGGTCATTGCAGTAGTTGAGCCACAAATCATACACGAGAGTGGATCAGTGGAGGTGGTGGAATGTGTACAGATTGGGATATATTTAGAAGGTAAAGCCACTAGAATTACCTAATAGGTAGATGTGAGTATGAGAAAAATAAAGCAGTCAAGAACAACTTTTGTCATTAGCAACTGGATGAATACATTTGCTACTTACTGAAATAAGAAAGTCTTGGCAAGAAATAGGTTCCAGGGGAGAATCAATGGTACTTCCAAGCAGAAATGAGTAGGGATATAGCTATCTGAATATGAAGTTCATGGAAAAAATAAGAGCTTCACAAGCAAATTGGAAAGCTATCAATACATAAATGCTATTTTAAATCCACAAATCTTGTTGAAATACCTAGGGGATATATGAAACTGTAGAAAGGGAGAGGTCCAAGATTATAAATACACAGGGAGTCAAATCATGGATTTAGTAACCATATAAGCGAAATGTTGTTTGCATATAAAATGAAAACATGTTATTGAATGCACTTTAAAATTATTTTTTATAAATTTTCTAGAAATTATACTGTCAGGCTTAGGTGAAACTGGTGAATAGATTACATAGTAAAATCTACATCTGCTGTTCCAGAAACAGGAATATTTGATAAATATATCAAATCTACATATATATATATGTATGTACACATATACATATATATATCCACACACAGATAGATATAGATATAGACACTAAAAACTACACATATGTAAAGTGATTTTACATGTATATGCATATATAATCATTTTGGTAAAAAAGAAAAACATTCTAATGATTTGACATAATCTCATCAAGTTAAAATTGACAAATTTGTTGCAAAATTTATATGGAAAAGCAAAGGGCCTAGAATAGTCCAAACAATTTTGAAAAAGAACCAAGTTGGAAGATTCATATTATCTGATTTTAGGATTTTCTCGAAAGATATAGTTAATCAAAATAATGTGGTATTGGCCTAAGGAGAAACATAGATAAGTGGAACAGAATAGAGTGTTTAAATTGGTTTTCAACAAATGATCTAAGGTAAGTCAATGGAGAAAGGATTCTATCTACGTCACTAAGTGGTGAAGTACTGGACATTCTTGTACAAATAAATCATCATCCATTGCATTACATACAAAAATAAAGTTGAAACATAAAAGTGTAAAACCAAAATTATAAAATTTCTAATAGAACACATGGGAGAAAATTTTTGTTTCTTTATGGTTCACAAATATTTATATGTAGGATACAAAAGCATGAACCATGAGAGAAAAAAATAAATTAGTCATCATCAATAAACATAAAACTTCCTGCTCCTCAAAAGACATTGTTAAAAAAATAAAAGCACAAGCCACAGTTTTGGAGAAAATATTTGCAAAACATGCGTTGGATAAAGATTTTAATTCTATAATATATAAAGAAGTTTGACAAACAAAAATATAAACATGCAAAAGAGATATAGATAGCAAATAAATATATGGCAAAGATGCTCAAGGTCATTAGTCATTGGAAAAATGAAAATCAAAATCCCATTGAGATACTACCACACACTACTAGAATAGCAAAAATTAAAGACTAGAACAAAAACACACCACAGAAAGTGCTGGCAAGGATGGGAAGAAGTTGGAGTTCTCACATAATGCTGATGGCCATGCAATGCTGCTTTCACACTGCAATGGCAGAGCTGAGTAGTTGTGAGAGAGACCTGCAAGGCCTAAAACAGTTACTCTCTGGCCCTTTACAGAACAGTCAGTTTCTGCACTGCTCCCATAGTCACCATGAGAATACTTATGACACTAGAGTATGTTCACTTTCAACTAAGAGGAGGAACAAGAATTTTTTTTCCAGAAATGTACTACTATTATATTTTCTGTTCATTAGATAAATTAAATTAATTAAAAAAAGAAAACATTTTAAATTAATATCTTCCTGTATAGTGTACTGCTGATTTTTTTGTTTCATTTAAGCTATTTCATTCACTTTATCTCTAATAGTACTTGACTAAGGTAAAGAGTTTTCTTCAACTTCTGGATTGAAAGATTTGGAGGGTGGCAATAATGTGCTTTCATAGAAACAACCCCCAAAACTAAAATTGTGCATTGGTTGAGAAAAATATTTAGTTTCTGAATATTTTGTACTTCAATTTAAGATTGTTGCTTGGACTAAAATTTTTTCTAATGTTTTAAACATGAACTTTTGCTTCCCCAAATTATTTTTTTAAACGTCCTTATACCTTTGCTCTAGGGTAGCTCTCAGCTGAGGGTGATTTTACCCCTCCAGGGGAAATACGGCAATGTCTGTAGACACTTCTGCTAGGTGCATTTCTGGTGGGGGAAGGGGTACACACTACTGGAATAGGGGCCAGGGATGCTGCTAAACATGTTACAGTTGCATTGGACATTCCCCACAACAAAGAATCATTCCACCCAAAATGTCAGCCATGGTAAGGTGGAGAAACCCTCCTGTAGGAATATGGCAACAAACAAAGTAATTAGCTTTCAAGGCAACAAAATTACCCTGGAATTACTATCTCCATTTCAGCTTTCATTACATCTATGCCAATCTCAGCATCTTCCCTGAAGTAAAATGGTAGGAGGAATTTTACAGCAGATTTCCTGTAATAAGCAATGTGCAATCACAAAGAACATAAACTTAGGAATATTTTAGCAAGTTCCAGGAAATAAAATAATTTCCCTGCTAACAAAATGTGTTGCTAGGATGTTGCTATTGTCATGTGTAGCAAACAATGTCAAGTTCCCTTCTGAACGTGGCCTTGTTGTTTTTACATCTTATTTGAAACCCCTGTATGAACACATGACAAAGCAGTTTCAAAGGCACTTGTATGTCATGCAGTGTGTCTTTGGCTAAAGAAAACATATACAAGAGTGTCTCACAATCTGCCTTCATAACTAACAATTACATGCAGTTTTTAAAGGTTCTTTTTTTCTTGATGTTGTAATTACCAGAACCAAAAAAATTTACAAATATTAGAATTATGACATAGTCTAATGTCCACAATTTTGTTTGTATTATTCTTTAACTTTTACAAACTTTTGTTGAATGTAATGATTTTACTTTCTTCAGTCATCTATTAGTTATCTGTCTTAATATTTGTACTGTCAATCTATTTTCCTACTGACTTAATTATATAATAGTTCTTAATTATCATTAATTATTGCAATATTTTCTTGTTGTAATATTCATTATTCATTTTTACAACAACTGGCTGATAAAAATTTAACATAAAAGAGATTTCACTCCAACTTATATTGTTTCTATGATGATTGTAGAGGTGTACCTATCAATATACCTATCAAATAGACAAATATATATTTATCTTTTATGTTTTCCTATAAGGTGTCATCTTTGAACAAATTTCTAATTTTTAATATTTTCTGAGTATTAAGCCATATTTTAATGGTATTTATAGATTTCTAAATTAATGATTTTATAACTATTATTAAAAAGAGTACAATGTTGCAAAAGCAATATTGAGTATTAAAAATTTAGGAAATGTAGATAAGAACAATTTAGATAATCCTATTTACTTAGAAAAACAAATAGTTTAAAATTTACATTCATTGTGTAAAAAAGAATTTCAGCATAAGGAATGTCTGAGAAAACTGCCTATTAAAAATACTTTAAAAAGACTCCAAATTTTATCTGAAAAAGAGATATGAGAATAATTTTACTAATGAAATACTGCAAACTATAACTACAATAGAATAGTCAAAGAACTATAAAGAATCTTGAAGTAAAAAATATAATTGCTGAAATAATAAATCATTGGTGTAAAACAATAGAGCATGGGTCTCAAGAAAGTAATCTCTTTTATTTGTTTGTTTTTCAAAATGTTTCCATGGTGCCATGGCTTAACTTGTTTTGACCTTTCCTGACTATTCCATAGATTGTTTTACAATTGTATCTACAAGACTGAATATCTTTAAAACCAAGTCCCTTAAACCACAAGCGTTCTTAAAACACATCTTATCATCTTTACTTCTGTTCTGTTAATTTTAAACTTAAAATTTCTAAATCTAAAGCACTGACCCAGAAAATTGAAATTACTCTGAATATTTTTTTCTGACCCCTATAATTGTGCCTCTTTTGGCTCTTACTTAATATTCCTAAGAAACAACCATTACTCTTCTCCTAGATCTTAAGTGCCAAGTGCCCCACAGCTGACTAAGTTTTATGAAATGATGGAGAGAAGCCCCTCATTTGGTATTTATTTATTGGTATTATAACCCTAGAGAACTAGTGCTGTATTTTTGTAACTTGCAACAAAAATGTTAAGGTTATGCCAATATTCAATATATATATAAAATTTTTACTTGTTCTTTTATCCAAAGCAGTATCAGTTAAATTGTTCCAAAGTTCCAGGCTGTTAGAATCTACATTTATTAGCAGAATTCAACTCAACATGTAAGATTATGGATTCATTAGTTTAGGATTAAGCTTCCTTTTACTTTTTTGACATTCATCATTTATCTCTCATTACATTCCTTAATATTCATGAAATTCTGAAAACCCATTATGAACCACATTTGAGTTTTTGCTAAAGAATTTCAAAAATATTTTTAATGGTTAATATTTTGTTCAATCCTTTTTTTTTTTTTTTAGTAAAAAGGCAGCTTATACGTTTTCAGTGGTCATATCTCTAATCTTCAGTAAAAAGTAAGATTTTAAACAGAAATTTAGAGAAATATAATAGAGTAAGTTTATATTATAGAACCTTACCTTTAAAGGTATGTAAGAATAAGAAAACACCCCAAATTTTTAAAATTATCAATAATAATGATTTAATTAAAATCCAAACAACTGGATATTTCCATTTAATGAGTTTGAGTGGAACTATCCTGTATTGGGTTTAGAGTGAAGAAATCAAGACCTAATTTTTCTCTCTGCTTTTAATATATTGGAGGGAGATTTAATAAATTATTAAACTAGGAGGATGTAGCTTTTTAATGTGAAAAATGAGGAGGTTGTCCTAGATTGTCTCTAAACTTACTTATATCTTTTGTATTTGATGACTTTGTTTATGCCCTTAGTTTTAAAATTAATAACTTGCATGATTTACAGTATATAATACACATTCTTTCATTTAAAACAACATTTACAATGTCTTTGCTACTGCCAGATAATTTTCTAAGTAACCATCAATTTAATTTTTACACTAGTTTTACAAATAAATAGTGATTGTCCATAAATTGCACAACTGTCCCGGGTAAAACCCATATTCTGACTACAGATCTATGCAATATGTAAGTCAATTACAGATACTTCACGATTTAAAGGTTGTGCATTATGCAAACATTTTAACTTTAAGTATATTCATTAATGGTAAAAACATTATAAAATTAGATTTAGATATTAAAGTAGATGACTTGAGTTTCACATATAGAATTGATACTTATATTATCAAAATGCTTAATTTGGTTGACTAGCAAAAGTCAATGACCATCTAAGTTTTCACATTTTCTGGGTTATTACGGGAACATATTTCCTCTGGACTTAGAGTTTATTAGAGATACATAGTCTGAAGTTGTGGCATTCAATATTTATTCTCTGATCTAGAGAACTAGTTTATAGCATTTTTTTTACTTTTTCTTTTTTGAAGCAGATGAAAAAGGATTCTTGGTCTTTAAAGAATATCAGAGAGCCTTTTCAAATAAACACTAATATAATTATCAATAATTAAACTGTATAGAGAAATCTCATGCATTTAAAATTGTGAGACCAAATTTGACTTGAGAATTAAAAGAGACACTCACTGTCCTCTAATTATAATTAGTGCAGGGAGTATACTCATTATGTCCACTAAATCTGAACCAGATACTTATGTTTAAGAAAACCTGTCAATTTCTTCTGCAAATCATCATTGTAATTAAGTCATTTATTGAATCAGTTTTATCAGTATTTACTATGTACTACACACTTTTGCAGAGTACCAAGGCTACCATGTTTAGGAGTAAAAATGACATAGTCCATTTTCTCAAGGAGCTAATAGTTTAGTGAAGGACTCATAAGACTAATCAAATAATCAGGAGCAAAGTAAGAAATCAACGGAGGTAGGTTATGAGTTGAAAGTACATGGCATTATATCAGAACAAAAATTTAAAAGAAATAAAAGTCTTTCAGACTTTTGATTTATGTTTTCTTAGAAAACCAAAAATATCTACAAGGTTTTGTTTTTAAAATTTATAATTTTCTGTTATTTCATATAAAAATTGTCACAAAAATATTATTATATTTATTATCTCAATAAGATTCAACATTTAACTTTTCCTGCTTTCAAAAAAGTAAATGTCATACGTGTCTGAAATTTCAAATTTTGGTTTTCAAAATATTTCAAAAATTTAATCTCTTTCATCTCAATAAACTGTAGTTTGCTCTTGAGTGTAGTATTCTGCATAAGGAGGAGTAGGACTTATGCACGGTTAATCTGTGATGAGCTAGTGCTTTGGTCTACCTTATCTCACTGCTGACATGTCAACGGTACAAACTATATTATCTCTGTTTTGAAAGAAAATATTTTCTTCTGTTTACAAGGGAGAGAAATGGACTCTAGGGAAGCAGACCAAGGTTCAAACCCTGCCTCTGACAGTGATTATAAGAAATGTTTGCTTCCCTAATGCCTGTATTAAAATCAGAGTTGATAAAAATGGGCTCTTACATCTTTTCTACAGCAGTACAGGTGGGTGTATCTTAGTACACATTTTAGCGAATATTTAACAACTGAATCTATTATTGAAATTATATTTTTAAGTATCATTTATGTTCTACATCTGTCCACTCTTGGCTTGAAGAAAATGGAAGTTAAACACATGTATAAGAAGAGGAAACATGTAAGAAAGTTACATACCAACCATTGGACCTGGGCTCCCTAGAGGAGCACACCTGTTTCACTCTAATCCTTCAGTTACAAAAGGAAAAATGGTTTATTTCAATAGACCCCTTATTCCTGGAGATTTTACCCACAAAAAATCCCTACCATAAATCCTACAACAAATCTAGAAAACTATTTTTCTCAGCATCCTTCAATACAGAGTTAGGGTTGCCTCAGAGCTAAATTGGTAAAATGAATTTTATAAAGAGCATATTACAATTCAATAATAAACATCTCTCTGTTAATTTGACTTTCTCTAAGAATAAATTTAATTCTATCTATTGAGGAGAATGGGTGGCTTGCCATCAAATTATCAATGTAATCATTTAGATGTATTAAACCAATAGTAGTTGAGGACCTTCCAGGATTCAATTCTTGTGCTCTGTCCTTCACACCCAAATAAATGTAAGAATTGGCACCCCTTTCCAAGGAGATTCAAATTAGAGAATAAATATCATGCAATATAGAGACTGCAAAATTGCAGAGAATGAGACAATATCTTGGTAGCGTAATTTGAGGACTCAGGATAAATGGGAGGTCTGAGGGATGAAAGGTGAAATAAATCTCAGGTGATTTTTTCAATAAATTATTTCTAAAAATAGAATTTTGTTATGGATTTCATAGGAAAATGAACTATATGGTAAGAAGTTTGCATGAAAATAAAAATGTAATTTGCACAAAAGATATCCTAAATAGCAATAAAAAATAAAAGACTAATCTCCCCTTCCAACTATGAAGGAGTAACAGAGATGATATGTGTCTGTTCTAAACAGCAAGAAACTGGACAGTGTATAAAAAACAAGGGTCTTCAGACATTGGACAACAAGCTTCCCATGACTGTCATCCCTTTGATTATCCCCTCATATGACCTGAAGGTGTCTGGTCTCTAGCACGGGCTGGGGGAACACACACTGACCACAGCATTCTCCATGAGTTGAGGAGACAGAGTTAAAATTCAGGGAGGCCAAGAAGGCCAGAATTAGCTGGTCACAGTGCCAGAGAGAAGAAAGTCGTCAGAGAGCCCGAGTCCTGTAGAGGGTTGTCAACCAGTCTCCAAGTGAGAATTAATCATCACAGTTCTGTGAGGCAAGTATGAGGCTGGGAAAGAGCTTCTAGAATACAGCAGTACCGACAAAGATCTGAGAGAATGGAAAAGTCATTGCTCAAAAAATATGTGCAAACACCATGATCAAGTGGGGTTTATCCCCGGAATGCAAGGATTCTTCAATATATGCAAATCAATCAATGTGATACACCATATTAACAAATTGAAGACTAAAAATCATATGATCATCTCAATAGATGCAGAAAAAGGTTTTGACAAAATTCAACACCGATTTATGATAAAAACCTTCCAGAAAGTAGGCATAGAGGGAACTTACCTCAACATAATAAAGGCCATATATGACAAGCCCACAGCCAACATCATCCTGAATGGTGAACAGCTGAAACCATTTCCACTAAGATCAGGAACAAGACAAGGTTGCCCACTCTCACCACTATTATTCAACATTGTTTTGGAAGCTTTAGCCACAGCAATCAGAGAAGAAAAAGAAATAAAAGGAATCCAAATTGGAAAAGAAGTAAAGCTGTCACTGTTTGCAGATAACATGATAATATACATAGAGAATCCTAAATATGCTACAAGAAAACTACCAGAGCTAATCAATGAATTTGGTAAAGTAGCAGGATACAAAATTAATGCACAGAAATCTCTTGCATTCCTATACACTAATGATGAAAAATCTGAAAGAGAAATTGAGGAAACAATTCCATTTACCATTGCAACAAAAAGAATAAAATACCTAGGAATAAACCTACCTAAGGAGACAAAACATCTGTATGCAGAAAACTATAAGACACTGATGAAATAAATTAAAGATGATGCAAACAGATGGAGAGATATACCATGTTCTTGGATTGGAAGAATCAATATTGTGAAAATGACTATACTACCCAAAGCAATCTACAGATTCAATGCAATCCCTGTCAAACTACCACTGGCATTTTTCACAGAACTAGAGCAAAAAATTTCACAATTTGTATGGAAACACAAAAGACCCTGAATAGTCAAAGCAATCTTGAGAAAGAAAAACGGAGCTGGAGGAATCAGGCTCCCTGACTTCAGACTATACTACAAAGCTACAGTAATCAAGACAGTATGGTACTGGCACAAAAACAGAAATATAGATCAATGGAACAGGATAGAAAGCCCAGAGATAAACCCAGGCACATATGGTCACCTTATTTTTGATAACGGAGGCAAGAGTATACAGTGGAGGAAAGATAGCCTCTTCAATAAGTGGTGCTTGGAAAACTGGACAGCTACATGTAAAAGAATGAAATTCGAACACTCTCTAACACCATACACAAAAATAAGCTCAAAATGGATTAAAGACCTAAATGTAAGGCCAGACACTATCAAACTCTTAGAGGAAAACATAGGCAGAACACTCTATGACATAAATCACAGCAAGATCCTTTTTGACCCACCTCCTAGAGAAATGGAAATTAAAACAAAAATAAACAAATGCGACCTAATGAAACTTAAAAGTTTTTGCACAGGTAAGGAAAGCATAAACAAGATGAAAAGACAGCCCTCAGAATGGAGAAAATATTTGCAAATGAAGCAACTGACAAAGGATTAATCTCCAAAATATACAAGCAGCTCATGCAGCTCAATATCACAAAAAACAAACAACCCAATCCAAAAATGGGCAGAAGGCCTAAATAGACATTTCTCTGAAGAACATATACAGATTGCCAACAAACACATGAAAGGATGCTCAACATCACTAATCATTAGAGAAATGCAAATCAAAACTAAAATGAGGTATCACCTCACACCAATCAGAATGGCCATCATCAAAAAATCCACAAACAATAAATACTGGAGAGGGTGTGGAGGAACGGGAACCCTCTTGCACTGTTGGTGGGAATGTAAATTGATACAGCCACTATGGAGAACAGTATGGAGGTTCCTTAAAAAAACTAAAAATAGAACTACCATATGACCCAGCAATCCCACTACTGGGCATATACCCTGAGAAAACCATAATTCAAAAAGAGTCATGTACCACAATGTTCATTGCAGCTCTATTTACAATAGCCAGAACATGGAAGCAACCTAAGTGTCCATTGACAGATGAATGGATAAAGAAGATGTGGCACATATATATACAATGGAATATTACTAAGCCATAAAAAGAAATGAAATTGAGTTATTTGTAGTGAGGTGGATGGACCTAGAGTCTGTCATACAGAGTGAAGTAAGTCAGAAAGAGAAAAAGAAATACCGTATGCTAACACATATATATGGAATCTAAAAAAAAAAGAAAAATGGTCATGAAGAACCTAGGGGCAAGACACAAATAAAGATGCAGACCTACTAGAGAATGGACTTGAGGACATGGGGAGGGGGACGTGTAAGCTGGGACAAAGTGAGTGAGAGAGTGGCATGGACATATATACATATATACACTACCAAATATAAAACCGATAGCTAGTGGGAAGTAGCCGCATAGCCCAGGGAGATTAGCTCGGTGCTTTGTGACCACCTAGAGGGGTGGGATAGGGAGGGTGGGAGGGAGGGAGACGCAAAGATATGGGGATATATGTATATGTATATGTATAGCTATTCAGATTGTTATAAAGCAGAAAGTAACACACCATTTTAAAGCAATTATACTCCAATAAAGATGTTAATATATATATATATATGTATATATATATATATATATGTATATATATATATATATATATACATATATATATATATATGCAAGACCTGAGTTCTCCCGTGACTGAGAAGGACTAGCAAAGATAGAGCGAGCAAAGGAGGATGAGCCAGCAAAACAGATCAAGAAGTAGCCTCCAAGAGAGAGGAGCACCTGTGAGCGCAGTGCCGAGACCTTCCCCTGGTCAAATCCAATTGTTTAAAACATCTTCTAATGCTTTTTCAAGTTTCTACAACATTTGGGCACAATATCAATAACCAGTAAGAAACTCTCCCTACATCAGCACAGTGATCCACTGACATAGGAACAGCAAAAGTATTTAGTCAGGAGAGTCAATTCAATTCAGAAATCCTTGTGTGACACCGATTTCAATGCACTCTGTGGGGGTAATGTGGAGGGGGATAAAAGCATAAGAAAGACTGCAGAAGAATAAATCCCATGGGAAAACGAGTATTATAGAAGACTATACAGAGACATAGATCCTTCTAAATAATATGACGATTAATTCCCCTGGGGGTCAGAAGGTAAGGGGCGCTAAGGATGACTCCTTGGAGAGATGAAGTTTTGACAGAAGCCTTGAAACAAATATAAGACTTCAGCAGGTTTTGAGGATGAAAGACATTTTAAATTTAGAAACTAGCTTGTGTAAGACCTAAAGTATAATGTTAAGGAAAATAATTCTGGCATGAGAGGAAAAGCCTTTCTTCTGGGCATCTTCAGACAGCTATTACTTGATATTCTTTCAGAGAAAGTGAACATCTTGGGGGAATGTACAGGACAATCGCAAAGTAGGTGAATCCAGAATAGGAATGGATGAAAATAATCAATGTTGAACGATGACTAAAACAAAAGAAACAACACAAACTACAAATAGATACTAGATCATATATAAAATGAAGTCCTTTTTTATATTACAAGTTAAATTACTCATTTATTGTTTTAAATTACATTCCATTTCTGTAAAAACTCAGTTGTGCATATTTATTATAGGAAAAAATGATTTCAAAGGGCCGTGCATCATAATAGCTCCAGAGAGATCATTTAAATACTCACATAATGTTTATTAATTTACATCACGAGTATTTCTAATTATTCAGAACAGTATTTGTCTAAAATGCATTATGCACATGAATAAGATAGACTTTATATTTGGACCTTTATTTTTAACCACAATGAGTGTTTGTAGTGAGAGTAATAACTTTTAGGAGATAATTTCACACTATTCTTGAAACTGATATCAAAGACATAAAGTGTGGGAACATTTTTGTGACTAGCTTTGAGTTATTTACTTAATTGAGATTAAAGAAATAAATCAAAATTGTGCTCCATTGTTCATTGAAATATTTTATGCTCTACTTGTTACAAGAGTTCCAACTGACTTGATAGCAATTATTTTTAAGCTGAAAAATAAAAGATCATGTGAAGACTGTTTCTCATTATGAACGCATACACTCATGTGTAGTCTTTGGGTCTCCAGCACAATATACTCAGTTACTATAGAAACCATTTCTAGGGCAACAGGAGAAAGAAGTATGGGTGTTTCTGCTGCCAGCTGCGTGCCTTAAAGAAATGAATAGTAAACAAATAGTAGCTATTTGTATAAATAAATCAAGTTATTTTGTAATGTCATGTCTTATCTAATTAAAAGTACCAAGAATGAATAACTGACCATACAAGCAGATATATTGGAAAAATGACCATTTGATTTTCATTTGTCATATCTCCAAAATCTGAATACATTTGAAAACTTCTATTAGAAACAGGTTAAATATAACTATTGTACATCATAAGAAAGAGCTCATACCTGTTTCTAATCAGAGAAAATCTTTCTTGGTTCTTTATTTTGTCACATGAAGAAGCTGAGGGTAGTGATCTGCACATAATCTTAGAGTAACTTAAGGGGCACTGAGTTTAAATTCAGGTTCCCAAACCCAAATCCAATCTCCTCCACCACTAAGTTTACCTCCAAAATATGTTTTTAGGAACAATAAAATACATCAAATTTATGCTGAATACCTACCTCTGTGCTCAATACTCAGGGCACAAAAAAAGTGAGGCTTTTAAACAATGTATTTTCTAGTGTGTGCCGATGGCAAATGGACAACTATACACTTAATTACCATCAAACAATTGTCATAGAAGAGGGGTCATCATAGTGACATCGTACCAAGGCTCTCACCATCGCAAAGCTTGTCCCAGGTCCCCACAGAACCTTGAGGGACTGCTGTGAGGACAAAGTGAGAAGTTAAATGCATCGTGTTTAGCTCACTCCTACCACATAGGAAATCCTTAATATATTTAGCTATTAGTTTTGCAAGAAAGTGGTTAAAAGTGATATAAAGAACATGTAACCACCACCATCTAATCACAGGTACAATTTGACCTATTCTGGGAACTGCTACCCTGAGTTAGAGTCACAAACACTACTTGGTCTCTCTCACTCCTTTTTTTTTTTTTTTTTTCATTTCTAATCCTTTGTTCATTCATAAATTTTTGTGTCCTGATCTCAGTCTGAACACTGAGAACCCACATCTGTTTGTATTCATTCACCCAGACCAGATCCAGCAAAGAGGTCTCCTAACCACGGTTCACCAGCTGGGGGTCTACTTGTTATGGGGTCTTGTAGTTTCCATTTACCCCCTCGCCCCACCATATCACAGTTTTCTGGATTCTCCTGTGTTGTCAGCAGAATACTAAGATGACCCTTTCCATGACCCTCATCCTTGATCAATGTCCCTTTGAATGTGGGTGGATCTTGTGAGTATGGGAAGCTATCACTCTGGTGATTATGTTCTGCTATAAGCAAAGGAAGATTACACAGTGGGCCTAATCTAATCACAGGAGCCCCTTAAGCAAACCATTTTCTCCCACAAGTTGCAGAAGAGGAAGTCAAGGAATTCAAGGGGTGAGAGAGGTTAGACACCAGGAATGCTCTCTGTTACTGAGACAGAGGGAGTTGGGGGCACAGCCTCGAGAATGGCTTCTGGGAACTGAGAGCTGTACCCAGCTGATGGCCAGTGAGAAAAAGGCACCTCCGTCCTACAACAGCAAGGAAAATAATTCCTTCTATAAGTAGTGAGTTGGAGGAGGACCCTAAGCCCAGATGGGACAATAGCCAGAGTAGAGATTCCATTGGCACATTCCTGGACTTCTGACCTATAGTAGCTGTAAAATAATACGTAGCATTAAGATTGTGGTGATTTGTTACCCAGCAATAAAAAAAAAGACATGATGTTTTCTGCATAAGCCCTTTGTTCTAGCATCTGTATCTGCCGACTCTGAACCCAGTCTCCCAGCTGAGATCTCTTTCATCTACACCAATCTCCCCTGGCCCGTTGTGCTTCAGCCAGCCACCTAAGCAGGCTTTAGAATTTGATGTTGACATGTAGCAGGGTTGATTTTTTTTTTTTTTAAATGAATAAAATTACAAAAAATGGAATTCTCTATTCATGAAAAAAGAATAAGATAAAATAAGATAAAAAAGATGAGAAGTGATATTTCCAGCATTTTTACAGGCAGTTACATTATCTGGTCCTGGTCCTAACTTGGTCTCCAAATCACACTGTCAGGATCAATAAAGTTAATGGTAATGTATTTTTTAAAATTCTAAAATTTGAACTGAATTTGCCGATTTCCATGTAGTAGCCTCAAATTAACCATGACCAGGTCTAAAGAAGGTACAATACTTGTGAAATTAGTAAGACCTGAGTATAATTCTTTCAAATGTTTTCTAGTTTTCCCATATTTTTAGAATTAGATTTTTATTTTTCCAGAACAAATATATGTGGAGTAACAATATTTGAAACACATAAAAATTATCTTTAAAAGTATAACAATATTTGAATAGTTAGCAAATATAGTAGTTGGCAGAAGTACTAAAAATTTGGTGTAACCTGACATTTCTGAAGATAGAGTGGGTAGACCAGGATACTTATCTCTTTTACAAGAACCTATTTTTTTTCTTCAATTTCCTTACTTAAATTTGTTTCATATTAAGGGAAGCAGATAAAAATGCTAAGGCACTTAAATCAATTTCAAATGCAAAATTTAAAAAAAAATCAACATCAAAATGTCTTTGAGGGGCTTCCCTGGTGGCACAGTGGTTGAGAGTTTGCCTGCCAATGCAGGGGACACGGGTTCGAGCCCTGGTCTGGGAAGATCCCACGTGCCGCAGAGCAACTAGGCCCGTGAGCCAAAACTACTGAGCCTGCGCGTCTGGAGCCTGTGCTCCGCAACAAGAGAGGCCGTGACAGCGAGAGACCCGTGCACCGCGATGATGAGTGGCCCCCGCTCGCTGCAACTAGAGAAAGCCCTCGCACAAAAACGAAGACCCAACACAGCCAAAAGTAAATAAATACATAAATTTCAAATGAGACCTGCCAGTCTAGGACATCTGTAAGTGCTAAGCTATACATTCCAAGAAATAGCTGAAAGTTAGCTTTGAAAGGTAATAGATCATTTCTTGCAAACAAAATATTTTGAAACATCATTAAGTCATGGATATTATCTTGGTTATGTGCTATTAGCAGTTAAGTAATTTTCTGAAAAAAATTGATAGCACAAAGTGGAAAGCTTCAAATAGAAATTAAATATATAAAGGGATAAAGGATAAAGAATTCCAATGATCCTTCATGAGAAAAATTCAGATAAAAGAGATTATTCTTTCAAATAAAAGAATAATCTTCCAACACAATTTTAAGAAGCAATAAATGTGTTTTTGTTAACAAATTTATTAAAAGCAAATTATTTTTATTGGATGTATATAACACATTGAGTTGTTTACTCTCACCCATGTCTCTTGTCATGTATAACATGAAAAAAACAAACAAAACAAAACAAACCCTATTCCTAAAAAACTTGTCCTATGTTTGGAAATTAGCTCTGTCCCAGAGATTTTACATTTATTAAAGTGGAATCTTACATATTTTATCTTTAATATTAGTGGTTCTGTTCAAAATTTGGGCACACAAATATTTATAGTTTACAAGCTGGAGTCCTTATATGGCCTATATGATAAAATTAAACTAATATGAGTTTAATTTCTTGCTTGTGATTCAATCAATTAGTACTACATCTCTCAATAAAATTTCTTTTTGAAATGAGCTAAACAGAAAAAAAATGGGTGGACACTGATTTCTATCACCAGGAAATAAAGACAATTAGTGCCAAATCAATAAAATACCAAAAAAGTATTTACATTTTTTATAGAGATTATAATTTCAAGCAAAATCCATATCTTTTATAATACTTAATTTATATATGTTTACAAATCTGTAACAAGTATTTTGGTGATGAATAGGACATGGAGATGATTTAGAAACAAATTGTCCTCTTGCTTCTGTTTTCTTGTAAAGTGAAGGGGTGAAACTAGCTGATTAATTGTCACTCCAAATGTGGTAATTGCTTCTTCATCTACTGGCTGGTACTTCTAATCATGCCTTTTCTAGTTTATGCTAGAAAATTATTTTTCCTAGACCCTTTACATTTGAAAAGTACTTTCGGATGTTTATAAAATGTATTATTTTTGTGAGGATTTTATCTTTGAGCCAGAACCTTCCTATTATTTACTTAACCATTTGTAATGTCTACCACTGTCTCTGTCTTGAAATACAGTTGACTCAGAAAGAAACATTCCAATGTCCATATAGATGGGTTCAGTTTGTCCACTTGTCCACTGTGTGGATGGATGCCGAGCCCCCTTGCTATGACCACATCACTGTAGCGGGGTCAAGAGCATAGTAACCTCAGGAAGCAGCATACTACCTTTACCACGCCAACTGTGGACAGGTTTTCTTCACCATGTATGTTTTTCTCCTAATTTAAAAAATGTTTTAATGGAGGATTTGTTTTGCACTTTTTTGATTTTATGTTAAGAGCAATGATAGATGCAATGTATATAGACTGACTACCTCTAAAAACTGAGTTAAGCACAGCACATGCCTTGTCTAGTTTAATCCTCACAAGAGCTGTTTGCAGTGGCCATGGTTATTATTCCCATTTTAAAGAGAGAAAGGCTAAGTATTCCCAAGATCACACCATTACTAAGTAGATTTGGAACTATATAGCTTGGTTCTAGAGCCCCAATTCTAAACCCCCGTGCTGTGGTAAGGACACTTTAGAAAAATATGCTAATTTTTATGGGGTATCAATAAAAAAAGTATAAGTCCTTTACACGCATGTTTCGGTTTCCACCTATGTCTGTGGAATTCAACTGATATTATTTATCTCTTGTGCTTTTAAAAATTAAATAAATATAAAATAGGGGGCAATTCCTGTGGGGTTAATAAAAATAAATACACTTTTTCCAGCTAGTTTGTGAAAAATGTTACTTTAATTACAGGCCCTATTTGGTTTTGAAAAAAAAAAAGACGACTTTTTTCAAGTAGAAACAGTGATACTTACCTACCTTCAGGTACAAATATTAAATGGTCTAAAAGTACAAAATTGCACTGTTTATTAATTTCCACTATCAAAATGATAAAACACAACTTTAATTTATTTCCTTCCATTATAGAGAGCCCATCAGATGCTGTAAAGAGTGACAGAGGCAATGGTATCATAGGAAGAGACAGAAAAAACACTAGAGGAAATAAAAATTATCCAAAATCTAAGCAAAATGGTAAGTTACTTAGAGAAGCTTCACCCAAAATAAGAGCATTTATGAAAATCAAATAGAAAAATACAGTTCATGGTTATAATCTTAGATCAAAAGAGTTGTGCTTATCATCTGAATTTTCCAAATTCTATCCAGAATTTTTTTCAATTTTCAAATATGGATGGAATATTCATGTCTTTTTTCTTAAGCATTAAAAATCACTGTTTAGAAAGTAAAATAGGGAAGTTTTGGAAGAAAGGGAAAGAAAATATGTTAGGAATATAGGAATTAATGTTATTTCTACACTTGGAGGATCCTGTAATTCAAAGCTGAGAGTAGGGGTTAGACATTGGCTGTCATCAGGGTGTGAAGGCAGGATGAGGAGTCAAGGTCTCAGGAAGGAGAGGACAGCCTCACACCGGATCTAGGGAGCCTCACTACTGACTCTTCTGGAACTGATGATACATGCTTCAAAGCATTAATAGGAACTAAAGAGACCTAGGGAAGGGTTAGAAATTCCTGGCTAAAGTATAACCAGGGGTTTACAACTACAAGAGTTGCAAGAGTGTGTCTCTGTCTAGAAATAAAATGTCAAAATAGAGTAAATTAGTCAACAGTAAGTGAGCAAATCAAAATAGAGTATATATCAATAAAATTCAGGGCAAACATCAAGCTTAGATTTCAAGTACTCAGAGCTTAAGGACCAGACAGGTATTAACTGTGTCTGGGGCAGTAGTCTAGAAACTAAAAGAGCATATAGAGTTGAATTACAAAAACAGAAGCTTAGGGAGAGGCTAGCATTCAGGTGGCACTGTGACAGCAGTTTACATATATTTACTCATATAATCCTAAAAACTAACTCCACAAAATTAGTGGTAGCCCCATTTAATAACAGAGACTAATCAGATAACTTTTCTAAAGTCAAAGAGTTAGAAAGTCAGAGAATGGGAATTTTAGGATTTGTCCATCCTCCAAGCTTCTGCCAGATTACCAGGCAATGAAATTATATAACTCAAGGTTTTTAAAAATCTTTTTGCTTTTAGCGTGTCCTTGTAGGAAGATGGTGAAACACACAGGGGAACACCACATGATGAGAGAAGACAGAAATTAGTGATGCAGCTGCAAGCCAAGGAACACCGAGGGCTGACAGCCCCACCAGAAGCTGGCGAGCAAGGAAGGACTCACCTCTGTAGGTTTCAGAGGGAGAGCCTGGCCCTACCAACACCTTGTTTTCAGACCTCTGGGGTCCAGGACTGTGAGACAACAAATTTCTGTTGTTTTAAGTCATCCAGTTTGTGTTCCTTTGTAGTGGCAGCCCTAGGAAAGTAATACCTTGTTCATCAAAATATATTTATAATTCTAGCATCAGTGTCACATTTACAAAATTTCAAAGTCAATATTATCAGATCTCGGTGTCTCAGGATCTGTCTTCTTCTCTTCCCATATTTTCGAATTCTGGCATGTGTTCTCTCAATAGTTTATACTACATCCTTGGGTCTGTCTACTCCATATGGACTTCTTGTTATATACAAACACACAGGCACACACCCAAGTCTATACACATACATACACATACACACATGATATATGTACTATTCTAGTTATATTACCACGTAGGGCACAGATAGCTTGGATTATTAAATATTGTTATTAGTAGAGAGTTCCTCCAGTCAACACAAAGTCACAAATAAATTTCCAAAATAAGCATAAATACAGAACACCAAACACATATTTCATGAAGAACATGACTTGGTAATTCATGACAGATGCAGGAGTGAGAGTCTTTCTGTGCCTCAGGGCCATGATCAGTAATGTCATTATAAACTTATCAGACTTTTGCATTGTAATAGAGCTATTGTAAGACACCATTTACAGCTGATAAAATGTCAGATAATCCTATTTGCAGCATGTCTGGAAAAATTGGTTTGCCTAGTTTTCCTTATTTGTCTTCAGAGGGTGGTTTAAGACACTCCTCTCTGCTTAAAAAACTGATTACCAAAATAAATAAAAATAATCCAATGTATCAGCAAATCCTATTGGCTTAATCTTCAAAATAGATCCAGAATCTGAGCATTTCTCAGACCTTCACTGCCGCCACCTGGACAGAGCCAAGGTCATTGCTCACCTGGACGAGGGCATCGGCTTCCTAACTGGTCCCCTGCCTTTGTCAGCCCCACTCCCACCCACTAATCAATACTCAGCAATACAGCCAGAGTGATCACTCAGAGCCTGTCACTGTCCTGCCCAAACCTCTGGTATAATTTTCTGTTTCACTCAGAGTACAAGACAAGCCCTTGTAATGACCTAAAGTTCCTGGAATCTGATTTTGTTTCCTCTCCCCTATTATATACCTGACTTCACCCTCTACAAGTCTTCCTCTTGCTTACTTGTTCCACCACATGGAGTTTCCCTTATGTTCGTAGACAATGTCAAGCAAACGGCATTGGCTACTTGCTCTTGGTGACATGTTTTTCTTCCCTGCCTCTACACAGTCCTTATCTCCTTCAAGTTGCTTCCTCAGCGAGATCAAACCTGACCATTGTCTCTCACCCATCAGTGCAGAATCTGTGACAGCCCCTACCAGTCTGTCCTGCTTTTTTTATCCATGCAGATTATCACATAATATATATATATATATACACATAATATGTATATTATGTGTATATACACATAATATGTATATTATGTGTATATACACATAATATGTATATTAGAACTGCACTATGTACACTTTATTATATATAACATGTTACAGAGAAATACAGCTTTGTTATACTCAGTGTTTACTATCTGTCTCTCCCCACTGGAACTTAAGCTCCAGGAGGGCAGGAGACATGTGTTCTGTTTAGCACTGTATCACTCACACCACAAACAGAGACCAGGACATCTTGCTAAGATGTGTGGTAAGTGAAACACGGTTATTCAGGAAGAACATCAGTTACGCTAATCTCTGTTACACTTAGATGAAAACACTGTCTAGGGATTTAAATAATGTCTTAATTACTGACATTAAATAGCATCTCAAAATACTGCTGATTGATGTTCATAAAAGTGACAGCTTGTCATACTGCACCACATGCTTCAAGTATAAATAGATTTGGGAGGCAACAGAAATATATTTTTTATTAATTTCCTATGTACAAGTGACTGACAGTAGTACATAGAATTGAGAAAAACTACGTCTGTGGAGAGGTAAGTAATTAGGTACGCTGTCAAAGGTGCTCTACACCAGGGGGTCCAGAAACCATCACCACATAAAGCCTACTGGCTGCATTATTTTTTTTTTTTTCTTTTGGGAAAGGTTTTGACAAAAGAACTAGGTACGCTGGCCCTACCCATGGGCAAAAGCCCATGAGCTGCAGGTCCTTATCCCAGTTTTGAACCTTGTTCCCCTGCTTCCTGGACTCCCCAGAGAAGGGATGCTATTCCCCAGGGGGCCCCGCTGAGATCTACCCAAGAATGGGAGCCAACGAAGACATGAAGAATAAGAAGAGCCACATTCCCTTCATTGAATGATATCTTATCCTTACAATTCATCATATCTGGGTCTCGCCAACTCCAATTCCAATGCCCATGAGATACTTACTAGCTCAGGGACCTGAGCCAGGACAGTCTCCACCTGGTTCTCATCTGTAAAGTTGGGAGGGGACAGGTCACTGTCAGTTACTAAACAGGGATTGAATAAATGGCAGCTACTATTATTAAAATTATCCTTGAAACCAGGAGTTTTATCTTCATCCCCATAATATCCAGAGATGTCCACGAGGATCTGTGCTGTTTCTTGGCCAAAGCACTTCCTCCCTGTGACAGGGTTCTGCAAGGCTTATCGTAACACTGGCCCAGATCACAGGACTGGATTATTTAGGTCCTCTGCTGGGAACATCAAGTGCCCATCCTCGCTCGTACTCTCACTGTAGAGCTGACATTCTGCCTCACACTCCCGCTGTGCTGAATCCTTGCCCAAGAGCAGGTAGCTGTTCCCTAAATGAATAGCACCTCCTGAACAGCTGGGATCACGCTCAGAAATAAACATGACCTCCCCATCTTTACCTGTCTCACCAGCTGCCTAAGGTCTCCTGGTGTCAAGTCGCTTGATAACCAAAGGCATCCTGACCTGATAAGTTCATAATTCCTTGAGATTACTGTATATGGAGCTATCCAGCTTCTTCCTTAGGGGACCAGACACTTCAGCCATGCTTAGGGTATTTTAGGGTATTTTTCCCAACCTCCAGCTTCTGCACATCCACAGCTTATATTGCTCTAGTCATAGTAGCCTTCACAGCTAAACCTCCCTTTTACTAAGTTGATGACAATCTTTGTGACCAGCTTTAAGATAGGTGTTTTACCAGAAACAGACTCACAGACATAGTGAACAGACTTGTAGGTGCCAAGAGGGGAGGGACAATAAAGGGGGGAAAAATAAAGGGAAAACATAAATTGTAAGTGTTTTTACAATCGTCTTCCGATAGGAAGAGATGTTTGCATCGACCCTGAGGATAGGTATTCTCACAAACTGGGCAATAGAGGGCACCCATGAGGAGGGACTATGGACCCTAAAGAGAAGAGCTGTGAAACTGTATGATGGGATTGAGGGGTTTTTTTCAAAAATAGGGTGGAGATGGGTGGTAGAGAAGTAGCTGTAATGCTTCAGATTTAAACCTTTTCTGATAGGAAATGAAGACTCACTGTCTTCAGAGGAATTTAAAAAATCACATAAGAAGAACAACTCTGAAAGTAATGTGGAAGAGAGACTGGGAGAGTGGAGACTAGAAATAAGCAGCCAATTTTAGAGAGAACTGCGGTAGCCCAAAAAAGATGATAACAGTTTAAACTGGAGTGATAGTAGTGAGCTGAGCTGAGAAGCTGCTGGAGAGAACTTTATAGATAGAATCCATAGTGTTTTTGATGAACTTAAGTTTACCCTGAAGTTTAGAAAAATAGATGGATATAAATTTCATGTCTGAGGTATGAATCAGGGGAGAAAAAGTATGGGTAGGGAGAGAGATGGAGGTTGCAGTTGGGGAGATAAAGATTTTATCTTAGGTTTCTGAGGCACTGACTGGTTAAAAATGTGATTCTGAAAGTGGGAGAGAGTTTATACCTCTGCATGTATTTGAAGCCATGAATGTATGTGTTTCACCTCCAAAGACAAATTTCGAATAAAAGAATGAGAATTGCGAGAAGAAGCGTGAAGAGTGTGTGAAAGGAAGGAGATGAGAGAGGGGAAACATTTAAGAACACACCCTGGAGGATTTGAACTGCAAAACTACATGAAACAGGCCTGGAGGAGGAGGGAAGAGAATTCCAGAACCGCAGCAGCACAGGCAGGGCCGGATACACCACTCAGGGAACCAAATGCAAGATGAAAATGTGGGGTCATTTGTTTAAAAAAAGCAGAAGGGGCTTCCCTGGTGGCGCAGTGGCAGAGAATCTGCCTGCTAATGCAGGGGACACGGGTTCGAGCCCTGGTCTGGGAAGATCCCACATGCCGCAGAGCAACTAGGCCCATGAGCCACAACTACTGAGCCTGCGCATCTGGAGCCTGTGCTCCGCAACAAGAGAGGCCACGATAGTGAGAGGCCTGCGCACTGCTATGAAGAGTGGCCCCCGCTTGCCGCAACTAGAGAAAGCCCTAGCACAGAAACGAAGACCCAACAGAGCAATCAATCAATCAATCAATAAATCTTTAAAATAAATAAATAAATAAATAAATAAATAAATAAATAAATAAAGCAGAAAAAAATGTTCCATTAAAGTTACTAAAATATAAAGCTTTTCCCTTTTTACCTGTAGTTTCTTTCCCATCTTTTCATAGTATTTTTTTACTTGCTGTTTAAGGTCATTCCAAGCAAATTTTAAATTTTCAATTATTAGCAAAACTTTCATCTTTATATTGTGCAATGCCAGTTTTAAATGCAAACATAAGAGAATTTAGTCCTTTCGTCACATGATCAAAATTACACACTTCATATTTCAGAGCTAGTATGTGCATTTTGTTCTTAGTAAGAGTTAACTCTGAACACTGAAACAAACTATCTCAACTGCTTTTATTACATGTCTTGGAAGATGCATATTCTAACACCACTTTGGAAGCTGACAGCTGTCATAGTACAATATTAGCCATGGAAAATACGTAAACAAATGAGTAAAGCTATATTCCAGCAAAACTCATTACAAAGACAGGTAGTAGGCCTGGCCAGGTTTGACCTGCAGGCCATACTTTGCTAATCCCTGGTCTATGCGATTAATTTTCCCAAGGTCACATGTTGCTGAGATGGATATTCAACAATAAAGATGAAAGCATTTTGAAACCAAAGAACGGTAACATGCATGAAAAAAAATTGTATTATTAAATTATTATATTCACTCTACTATATTTTGTATATGGTGTCAATAATACAATTCATTTTAGTGACCAGTGGGAATAAAATGCAAATAATGAATGCTTTTGAATACTGCAAACTAACACAACACAAAAAGCACAGGGTATTCATTTGTGGAAGATGCTGGAAGATGCACCGGAGAGAAAATGTCAGAATGTTACTTCTGAATTTATTACTGCCGTGTGCTGGGTTTCAGCAGATATAGTTTGATCTGCAGGAAAACCGTGGTGTTCATTACAGGGTCAGTTCTATATGGGATTTGTTTTATAAATTGCAAGTAAATTAGAACAAAAGTGACTATTCGATATTGCAACAAAAGCTTCTATCGCTTTGCAAGTGCTTCCTTGCCCACAGGGCTAAGGGGAGGTGAAGTACGATGTGTCACGTGTCAGCGTAACGTGTCTGTGTCCTCTGACACTTAGTAGTTTTCACCAAAGGAAAGCTCCTTCATCCAAATTTGCTGGCTTATGAAATGTAAACATAATAATGAGTCATTTGAAAACCCTAGGATAAAAACATGATTCAAAATTTGCCAAGAGATAGAAATGAGAAACAGGTATGATTGTTTTAAAAAGGGGTAATTCGTATCTGAGCAATTCTGGGCCAAACAGACAAACAAACCAAAAATTACAGCAGTGTCTGGTGCCTGTCACAAAGTAGTCAGTCAGTTAACATCTGAATATTGGATAAAATGATGTGCTTAATGCCATTCCATTTTTTTCCAATTTCATTAAAATGTAAAAATGCTGCAGACACGTTACTAATGATTTCAACATATATAGTAATTTAGTTTTTAAAAAGTGCATGGCATGTTTGAATATAAAGATGTATCCCCACGTTATTTCAGAGAAATATATTACAACTTTTTCAGTTGACTCTCTTGTCACTATAATAAGGTTAATTAGCAATGACTTTCTTTATTTTTTCTACATGAATATTTTCCTCAAGATTCTTGTAAAATTGATCATTTTGATCTAATATGAATAAAGTGATTAAATATACTTTCTGAAATTTTTTTCTCACTATATACAAATATTTGCAAAAACATATTTTACTATGAGTATAAAATATATAATCAGTGTAAAACTTTCAGAAAATAAAAACAATATTAAAAGCAACATTAATGTTTTGAAAGAATCCTATGTATGCATATGTGTGGTGTGCTTGCACTACACGTCTTAGCAAATATGTGGTTTTATCAGTTCCACTTAATAGTATGAGAGAAGCAGCTTTTCATGTCAGCATTTATTTAGTACAACCACCACTTTTGAACACAGTTGTTTCCAAATATTTATTATTTTAATAACATAATTTGGGTATATCAGTAATAATAATTTCCTAAAACAGAAATTGATATGTTAAAACTTAAAACATTTCTGATGGCAAGCAATCCTCTGAAAAGATGGTGCCCATTTACTTTCCCCCCAAACAGTAGAGAATCTTCACCAATTCAGAGTATTACAATTAAAAAACAAAAAACTGGCAAACAGATAAAATTTGTCTCATTTTAAATTTGCTATCTTCAATTGATTCTGATGATTTTGAAATATATTTTTATTGTCTGTTTATAGCAAACTGTTTTACTCTTCCAGTGGTCAGCTGTTTCACTTTGATTTGACAGAGTATTTTATAGCCATATGTCTATCTTATGAGGTAATATATTTTTGCATGTATCTGCATTATGTTTATGATCATTTTTGGCTTAAAAAAGTATTAATTTTAGTTATTCTACTATAAATATACTCACTATCAACATTTTACTTATAATTTTCTATTTTTGCTTTGAGATTAAAAATTTCCAGTTAGAGATCAAATAAATATTAACTTATATTTTATTTAGATTATTTAATGTTTTATTTTGTAATTTTATCTAGTTAGTACTCATAGGATTTAGTTTGGTATAAGATATAGGGGAAGAGTTTTCAAAATAACAGAATGCATCAACATAATTTAGTAAGTATTAAAATCTTTATCAATTAAAATCCCTCCTTTTTATGTAATTTTATATCTAATGTGTATATATATATCTGGACTTTCTGTTCTATTTTTTTATCTGCATCCCTGTGATAACATCATAATCATTTATTAAAGTTTATTTTAATACATTACAAACAAGTTCTCTTATTGCCATTCCTTTTCAACATTTCTCTTCCTACTCTCTTTCACTTTAAAATGACTTGATCAGGGTTTAACAATTATCCCATTTGAACTTGTTTGAAATTGCTGTATACTTTTCAAATGCAGTGTCTATGTAGTGTTAAGGGATCACACTTCTGAGCTCTCAAATAAAGATATGTCTCCATTTATCTACTTTTAAGGTATTCAACAAATTTCACAGCAGCAGTAGTTTGTGTTTTTGGTTAAATAATGCATTTTTCCATTAGGTTTTCTAAATACTATAAGAAGAAATATGTACATATAAGGCATTTTGACTAGTTTATGAATTTAATGGAACTACCTCTTCTGTTTCAACTTTAAGAATGGGATTAAGTATTGTTGTGAGCTATTTATATTGTTATGTTTGTTAATAATAACAGATATCTAAAAGATTTGGAGATAATGTAAATCCCTTAGAATAGAAAGAAGAAAAGAGAAAAAATAAAGACTCTCAGTAAACTATAAATTGAATGTCAATGTCTTTATATCTAATGATGTGGTAAATTGTATTATTAAATATCTTACTTTGACTCATTCTTTTATTCCTGGAGAAAATAACATTTGCCATTTTCTAGAATTTTACTAATATAGTACTGGATTTTTTTTTTTAACTTGAAACGTTACAACTATGAATGGAATAAATGGAACTCATGCAAACTTTTCTTTCTGTGCTATTTTTGTTACCCACTGCTACTAGAGAATATTTGGGTCAGGAAGTTCTGGTTGCTCTCTCTTACACTCTTCCCAAACAACTGGTAGAAAAGAAAATAAACATATTACTACAGAAAAATAATATGAACTGCTAAAAAATGTTCCTTTTTCTCTCTTAAATTTCATTTTCTTCATGAGTTAGACCAAACCACAAAGACTGGATTGTTTAGAGGATGGCGTACCACAACACCTACCATTCAGCTTAATAGAGCTGTGGCTGGACTGCAAAACAGCAATCATATGCGCCAAAAGTCCCACCAAACTCTAGGAGACACACTGGTAGAGGGTGTGCCATGACGCTCACTTTGCTGATCACAAGAGGGTGCTTGAGGTATCTTTTTTTTTTTTTTTTTCTCAGCAACCCAATGCAAGGTGAGGAATCCACCAGAGCAAGGGAGCACAGAATTACAGGCTCTCCACCTTTTATACTTCCTAGTATGGAAGCAGCATGAAGGGAGGAAATAGTAGTGCCCAATGGTTCACTTTAGAAACATACAAGGAAATTCTCCCTGCATCAGAGACACACTCCTTCCATACTTTGGTAGTGTATTAGAACGTACTGAAGATTTTAGCACTGCAGGCCATTCTACTATGGCCTACCCCACCTTTTCTTTACATGAAAATATTAGACCAGATGTGGTTTTAAAGATCTTTTCCAGATCCTGAATGGGTTTGACCAACAGGGACAGGAGACGGTGAGGTTGTGTGTACATCTCCTGGGCTTCTCCAGCTTGGATTGCCTTGGACTGCTGTGTCCTCCCCTACAGAGGAGCCACAGCTTCTGTAAACTGGCAGCTTTCCTCCATAGTTTCTGGGTCCTGGTAACTGTCCTTTCCTTTGCCCATTCAGGCCTAGGGGCAGTAATGACATTCTGCTGGCACTAGTCCCAGCAAACCATACTACGCCTCATTGTTTCCTTATACTCTACCCATATATTTGTAAATGGTCTTTTTATTAAACTCTCCCCAAGTACCCAGTTGGAGTTTGCTATCTTTTCCCTGATTTGACCCTGACCAATACAGTGGATGAAGATATTGGAAAAATGCCAGCATGTCTTGGAAATGATTGATTACTTTGTCTAAAAGGATTAGGGAGGCAAGAGAAACTAGAAGGAGGCTAAGAGAATTGGAGGAGGTCAAAACTATCAGAGAATGTTTGCAGTTGGAGTGAGGGATGAGCAAAATGCAATGTGACAAGATTTTGCTCATAAAGGGCAAAACTAGGATTCAATTTCCTAGAAATGGGGAATTTGTGTCCTGATTGTCTGGACAGTCAGGGGTGGCTGTGGGGTTACTGTAGGAGAGGAGGTGTAACTCAGCTACATTTACTAAGAACCTTCTCTGTGAGCAGCGATGTGTTAGGCATTGTCGATAAGTCATAAGTTAGACAACCAGCTATCATCTTGTAAAAGTACAAGGAGGATTCTACTTTTAAATTCGTCATTAAACTTACTATGTTATTTTTAGAAACTTTGTAAAGAAAATCATATCATATTGGACACACCAAATATAATGATTTGGTCTTTCATATTACTGAGTTGCCAGCCATAAGTCACACACCTAAAAACTTTAAAATATTGATATAATGTGCATTTCTTCTGAAGCACACACGTACACACATACACACACAAAACTAATAAATTCCTCACTGAAGAAAAATTAACTTCACTGTCACAATTACACTTGAAATGCCACAAGACAGAATTCTTTTAAAAATGAAAAAAATCCTCTTTCTGTTAAATACAATTTCTTAAACTTTTTTTTGCACGTTTCCTAACTTGATAGTAATTTACAAGGGTAAAAGAGATTAGTAATTTCTAAAATGCTTTAAGCTAAGAGCAGTTATCTAAGAAAAGTGGCCTTTCATTAATTATTTCAAGACTCTGAATTCAAATTCATATACAGGATATTATTTTCTGTCAGTTGCTATATGGTGTTTTTGTTAAATAAAAGATATTAATTTATGTTCTGTATTATGTATACAGTGAAAGCATCATGGCTTTGCATGAAAAAATGATAAACCACACCATGTAGGATGGGAAAATCCAATAGAGTTCCCTTGAGTTTTTTCATCTTTTCAGTTTAAAAAGTACCAGCTCTGAAGAAAATGTTAGAAAGTATATGTTATATTGTGTTCAATCTGACAAAGAAGCTATTTCAAGAAATGAGAATAATAAGAGTTATTCCAAAACTTTGAAAGATCCATTGTAACGACTTGAACTAGTGGTTTCTGACTGATTGCCTGTGGTATAGCCATCTCCAACATACTCCTGCATTGATCTGGGAGCCTTTGTGGCAGTGTGTAAAGAATAACCACTTGTGACAGGTACAACAGCAGGGGCATCTCCATTGAACTGGCTGCTGCCCTGATTACAAAGAGGCTGTTTAGAGCACCTGGTGACCACGACAGGCTCTTTCTTCTCTGTAGAAAAGAAACTCATTTCTAAAAGTTTACAGAACTAAAACTGAGAAACTCACCAGAAATCATCAGCTGAGGAGGTGCTGGAATGGGCTCCAGGGAAGACCAGATAAGAGACCTAGTGATGGAAAGCCTTTGACTTGCTTCAGGAGATTCCTGACCACGCCCACGAGGCTGCAGCTCCCATCTGGACCATTCTGAAGAAGTTCTGACCTCTTCTTTTAAATCAGGTGCTAAGGTCAGATAATCTGTATAATATGTCCAATCTGGAATAACTACAGACATGGGGACAGAGGTCTGTATTGGAAGTGATTGAGTTGCTGAAACTATAGAAAATGCTACAGGAGAGGTTACTTCTGAAAAATCAGATGTGGAGTCTACATGTGGTGGCAGGTTGTTTTTGAGGTCACTTGAATGTATAGTTTCTGGATGACTTTGAAAGTTTAATTCAAAATCTAGAGACCCATCCCTTGTATGAGGTTTGAACTGGGTATAAGACCCTTCATGCTCTCGCATGCCCAGTAACTTGTCTTCATTCAGCATCTCAGTGGGACCCAAAGTTATACCATAGAGTCCTATTTTCAATAGTTTAAAAATGTTTTCTGATACTGAAGGATCATCAGTAGTCAGTTTTGAAGTCAAATCCGAATTCATCAGGTCTGAAGGGACAGTTTGTGAAGGGATAATGGATGAACACATCTTATCCAAACATAAATTAACATCCAAATTACTTGATAGGGTAACATATTCTTCTATGGATGAGACTAAAATTCTTCTTTTTGTACTCTTTGTAGAAGGAAATAAAGATGACAGTTCTGTGATTGCCCCTGATGGCGTGATTTCAGCAGCCGAAGGAAGTGAATGTCCAGAAGTGATAGTTTGAGTTCCCATTCGTGCAAACCAGCTGGCTAATACTGCTGAATTCATCCAGAATGTCTCGTAAAAGTGGGACTGTTTGCTATGCAAAACTTGATCTGAAAATTCATGAAAGGATTTTATTTCAGTCATAGAACACGTTGCACATGTTTGGCTTAATTCACTTAAAGAATCAGCAGCCTGTGGTTTGATATTTGTGAGTCTCTGGTTGCTGGATGCTTCGGTAATAACCTGATCTTCACTGGGAATGGAAGCTTGTGTGGTGAATCGGTGCAGAGTTGATGAGTTTAAGACGGCTACTTGTTTGGATATGATTATCTTAGCAGGAGAAATGGGAGACATCGAGGAGCTCAGCAGTCTCCAGGACTCCCTTCTTGAAATTAACGAAAGAGCTGAATTTTCTTCAATATCCTCTTGAGAGACGACTGGAGGTGCACTCATGGAAGCAGTTGTGGGCGGGAATCCACGGGAGAGTAATGAGTGTCTGTTTAACTCAACATCAGTCTCTGGAACGCCACTAATTACTGAACTCATTGTGGTAGCAGACAAGACAACAGTCTGGAAGCTCTCAGATAATAAAGATTGTGTAGGAAAAATAAAATCTGTCATTAAGGAAGAGATGATAAACAGGGTGCTCTCTCCCCTATCAGGGAAAAAGAGTCCTGGTGCACCCGCTGGAGTTTGGATGGGCATACGTGATACAGATGTTTTGCCCCCGACGATTTGTGCTGGGTCATGAACACCAAAATTCAGAAACTGAGAAGAGGAAACATCTGCTGAAGAAGGAAGACTGTGTTTTGCTGAAATCTCTTTAGTGGAAATCAGTTCTTCGAGTAAATAGCTTTCAGAGGACGTGCCAATATTTAATGCTGCCAAACCAGTGGTTGGGAGAACGTCGTGCTGGAAAATGTCTGTCTGTTTTGGACCTTCAGAGAGGAAAAAGGGAAGAAAGAAAGAAAGAAAGAACGAGAGAGAGAGCGAGAAAGAAAAGGAAGAAGAAAAATGGATTAAGCCCTGGGCTGAATCTTCTGCAAATTACACTGCACCGTATACCCATTATATATATGCAGACAAATATGGCTCTGTAAATCATATTTCTAATAAAAGTGTATGAGAAAGTTTAGTGACTTCACAAGCTGCATAAATGCAGAGTTCTATTATTCATACTCCCTGGGGTGGCCAAATTCAGAATAAATGGTCTTCTTTAGAATAACCTTCATTCCAAATTAATGATGCCTTTGAAGTATGAAACATGAAAATTTACAATTCTTTGTCATTGAAAAATATAAAAGAATATTTGACCTAATGAGTTAGAAATATTAGAAATTTCATTTTACTTTCTGAATAGGCAATTTTTTTTCTATTAGATACCATTATATTTCAAATTAACTCCTTAAAAGAACAGAAATTATACAGAAAATATATAGAGCAGTATACTTTTATGCTTATAATATCCATTAGGCTTTAAAAATATTTTTTAACAAGGAATACCTTGTGAAAGGCTATAATTCTCATTCTAATTATCCAGAGTGACAAGAAAGAATTTGGAATTTAACATACAATATACTATTTACAATATGGCACTATTTGATTTAGTAAGTTAAATAAGATGTGTCAAAACATACTCAACCTGTCAAAATATTTCCCAATAGGAAAAAACAGATTTTTAAAAATCTGAGTGTTTTTCCAATAAATTGATAGGAATATAAGTTTACATATAATGATTCAGAGGATGTTAAATAAAGACATAATGAGGTAAGTAGTACAGGCCTTTTAAATACGTTTTATTGATAGTTGAAACAAAATGAGGTAGAATTGGAGTTCAGTTATGTACCAAAATTTACATATCAGAATAAAGACTATTAATGAACATTTTTGCACTGTTTCAGAAAGAGTATTTATTCACAAAGGACACCAACATTTTTAAAACTTAAAACACAACACATAACCAACAAGAATTCTAAGCCAATTTTATAGCCCTGAAAAATCAAGTGTCTTAGAAAAATAAATATTGAAATAAGTCAGAAAATATGTTTTAAAACATAACTTTTTCAAATTCAAACTTATCCACATCATACTCTCATCTACTTACCTTGACTAACTGGAGAAGTGTTCACTATGGCCCACAGTTGCGTAACCCTGGCAGGTGAGATGCTACTGACCGAAGTCCCCGAGGTGGGCACTGTGTATGTTTGTGTGGAAATGTCCTCTTTTCCTTGAGAGCTGGGAGGTAAACAGGTGGTTCTTCTTATTTCATTACCACAGAGAAGCCCAATGGAGCAGGTCTGCAAATGACAATCGCCATAGTTAAGCTCATAGTTTCTTTGCCCCTGAGAAGTTTTAAGTTAGTTTTGAGGTCCAATTGCATTTTCATAGTTATATTAGTTAGCTCACCACCTTATTGTGTAGAAAATGGAATCTCTACAGTAAATTTACCTACATTTCAAAATTAATTAAATTCTTCAAATTTTAGATATGCTCAACTGAATGCCTAAATTTATTCTTGATTCCTTGAAGTCAAAATACTACTTTCCATTTGTTTTGAGGATATTTTTTTCCAATGAAGAATCTGTACTGTATGGTAGAAAATATGAATATAAAAACTCTTACAAATTTTGAACTTTTCTTTTCTAAATGTCATATTTAGTTGGAAACTAAAATAAAACAGACTATCTACAACAGATAATTTGAAGACATTATCTTGTGATTTTCTGAATCATTTTAATCCACATTGGTTTAAAAAGCAAGGTTCCTTTTCTGTTTTAGCTTGACCTGAATGGCCTACTTCTGCCATATACTTATAAAATAATTTCCACATAAAGAAATTAATTTTTAATTCATAGGAAAGAAAGTTGTGAGGCATGTATAAATAAGTGCAAATGGATCAGGGATTCTCCTTTAAATGTAGAGCTAAACATTAGTTATACTATTTGAAACATTTTGAATTTTAAGGAAATACCACATACCTATTTTCTAACACTAAAGACATTCATAGGTAGCTCTGCTTCACTGTTACAGTATTTGTCCAAGATTGTATCTAATTTGTACAAAATGTAAATTTTGCTTTAGTTATCCTTTTTTTGTTTGTTTCACAGCTATATATTCTGTATGCACTTTCAACTCACACATTAAAGTATTTAAAGGTCAAAGGTCAGTGTTATATAACTACCTTAAAAATCTAACATGTCGAGAACAGTAAAAAGTGAAGCTAGAAGTAATAGAAGAAACAGCAAGAAAAACATATCTATTATCATTCCACACATTCAAGACCAAGAGATTGTCCTTTTCTCCACTCAAGGGTAAACAGCAAGCCCTAGAAGGACTTCAGAGATTAATGACAATGCACAGGAAACTAGGATAAAAACCAGAATGCCAATATGCTAGCTTACAGTGAAAAACTAGCTGTTACACAGCTCATAAATATTTGCGCGGTCATGGTCAGCTTTCCCCTCCAGAATCACAATCAGAAGCCATAATTAACTACCTTGAGAAATCATCACTGCAGGATTAAGGATCCTCAAAGTCCCCGTGATCAACAAGTTCTCTCCATGTCAGCAGAGCTACCCAAGAATCACAGGTTTCCCTGATGTGCATTAGATCAGAACATGTAAAACTACTTCTTGAATGCTTAACAACATCAGACTAAGGTACTGCCAGAAGAATGATCTTGAATACTTGATGTTAACTGATGTATCACTGATTAAAGTTATCTACCTATTAGACAACTTGACACTGGCACTGCCGACATTTGTCTCTATGATTCTCATATGTTCTCTAATAGTGTTGACTGTTATATTATTGATGTGTTAATACATTCATCTTCCAGGTGACACTTAGGTCCAGCAGCCAGGAAGCCATACTCCCTCTTTCCTATGTTGCATGCCTAGGCTCACATACATCCTGTGCTGTTTTTAGCCTTTAACTCTCAAAGCTGAATTTACTTTCCCAATTTTGAGCTTGATAGGAAACATCTTGTTATATTCCCAAGTACTAGCAACTTTTAAATCATATTTTTTAATGTTTTTCCAAATAGATTTTAATTGTTTGAACTTCCTCTGTCTATACACACAGACACATACACATACACATATGCCAATACAATTTGTCTTAGAGAGACTTCCATAATTTCCTTAGTTAAATCCCAAACTTCATAGGAAAGCTCACTACATGTTCACTAAACCTATTGCATCTTCCTCTTGGATTACATGTCTCAGTCACTCTTGTGTCTCTGTGTGATCATGTGACTTACTTCTAACCAAGGAAGGGTGAATGTACCATGTGTGATCTTCCAGCCTCTCCCCCTGTGTGCTGACCTTTGAAAACACATATTAAAGATGGGTAGCCACAGAAAGGAAGTAGCCTAAGTTCCTAAAAGTCTATTTGAAGGAGAATATCTGAAATCCGAAATATTCACTTAGACTTCATGTGAATGGAAAATAAATTTATATTATATCAGGCTAGCAAAATTTTGGAGGTTATTGTTATAGCAGCTAGCATTTTCCTTACTAATACATCAATCTTTGCCTCACCTGGTCTTTCTGATAATATTCTTTGTTAGCTATGAGAAAATTAAATTTAAAAAGCACCTCATAAATGACTGAACATTTCTTTTTCTATATCTGTCTGATTACATTGAAAGATATAGCATTTCAAATATTTAGCTTTGCTTTAATTCAGTCAGCCTTTAATTCTGTATATTTCTTTCTTAACTTGGTGGTTACCATAGTAACTTATTTGGCCAATACATCCTCATTCACTCATTCATTCATCCATCAAATATGTATTGAGTGCCTGCCATTATATGTTTTATTCACTGATATTTATTGAAACTGAATATGTGCCAAGATGATGATCAACAAGATTTCATGACTTTAAAATATGTATTTTTATTTCTGAATCTATGTTTAAGGAATACATTGCAAATAGGACTTTTTGAGTCAAAGCTTTATGAGAATATGGTCATCCACTTTTTAAAAATTTTATTTTATTTTATTTATTTTTGGCTGCATTGGGTCTTCGTTGCTGAGTGCGGGCTTTCTCTAAGTCGCGACTAGTGGGGGCTACTCTTCACTGCGGTGTGTGGGCTTCTCATTGCTGGGGCTTCTCTTGTTGCAGAGCATAGGCTCTAGGCGCACAGGCTTCAGTAGCTGTGGCACATGGGCTCAGTAGTTGTGGCTCGCAGTCTGTAGAGCGCAGGCTCAGTAGTTGTGGCACACAGGCTTAGTTACTCTGCAGCATGTGGGATCTTCCCAGATCGGGGCTTGAACCCGTGTCCCCTGCATTGGTAAGCAGATTCTTAACCACTGTGCCACCAGGGAAGTCCCGGTCATCCACTTTTTAATGGACATTGTGTAGCTCTCTTGTCTTTGCTCAACAAATATTTGTTGGTCAATTTCTAAGTGTCAGTGACTGCTGTAAAGGCTGGGAATGAACTAGTCAACAAGATTAGCAAAGTTTCTCCCATCATATAGCTTGTATTTTAGTAAAGGAATTAGAATTAATTAATACTAATTAGCAATAATTTGCTTAAAGACAAAATTTTGCTAGATAAATAATAAGGAAAAGCAAGGAGGGCTGTTTTGGATGAGTGGTTAGGGAAGTCTTCTTTGACCAGGGATCTGAATTAAGTAAATATCTGAGGAAAGAGTATTCAAGGCAGAAAGAATGGTAGTACAAAGGCCTCAAGGCAGAAACACGCTTGTGTATTTGAGCAACATCAAGATGGGCAGTGTAGATAAAGAGAATGAGGGAAGGCCATTGGTAGATGGAAGTGAGGTCATTGACATGGCCAGGAGAGATATCGTGCCGCATGATTTGTTTGTTTATTTGTTTGTTCTTGAATTTGGAATTAATTCTGAGTGTGATGGACACCTATTGGAATATTTAATATTTAGAGTAGAAAAATGATATGGTTTGACTTATATTATGAAAAGATTATGTTAATGCTACATAGATAATAGACTCTTAAGGGAGTCTGAAGAGGGGTCAGAATGGAAGCTGGGGCATCAGTTGGAAGCTGGCAGTAGCCTTGGTGAGAGACAGAAATAGATTAGCCTGGAGTGAAAGTAGTGGTAGACAGAGTAAGGGTACTTTCAGGAGATACTTGGGAGACAGAGCCTATGAGATATGTTGGTAGATTGATGTCTGGAGTGAGAAGAGAAGGTTAATAAATGATTCCTAGGTTTTTGTTCCTGTTAATGGATGAGTAGAGGTGCCACTTACTAATTTGAAGAACACTGGTGGAGACCAGTTAGGGGATGGGGGTGGATCCAGATTTCTATTTAAATACTTTAAATATGAGAAGTTTATTAGCTATCCAAATATGGAGATAGAGTAGTAAACTGGAAATATGAGTCTTTCTTGAGGGAGAATTACCCTTAAATCATTTCTGTTAATTAAGAAAGTATGATTTAAAAGATACCATAGCCCTTCTCCCTAACTCTCTAGTCATAAAGCTAGAGAATGGCAGAGCTGGGATTCATATGTAGGAAATGAGGAGCTTGAACCCACACTCACAATCATAATTTTGCCTCTTGTTACAACTTCAACATTTGTTATGAACAGTTCTACCCTATAGCTGATTATTTTAGATAAAAAATTAAAAAGTTCGTCTACTCAGCCTGTTTAACAAACGCCACTATCAATTAAATTTAATGATCACCAACAATGTTTTAAGATCTGGGCAAAACAGTGTCTCTCACTGAAATGAGTTTACAACCCAGCAGATCATTTTTCATTCTACAGATGGTCACATTTGACAAGGTAATATTGTACTTCGTCCTCATTTTCTACTTGAAATGATGAGTATGTAATACAGCAAACAACAACAAGGATCCCAGTGGTCTCAATCAGTTTTGTATCAATTTAATTCTGTGGACTAATCTACTTTCATCAGAAACGGTGGGCCAAATTTACTCTTTAAAATTTACTAAAATAATTGAAAGCTTGAATTTGTCCAACCCCATTGAAATATACATTATTAATATGTCATTGTTTATATAGCAAACTGTGTACATAATTTGTGGAGGCCAGTGCAAATAAAAACATAAAACCCCTTGTTGAGAAATGATTAAATATTCAAGTCAACAACAGCAGAACATTGGACTGTGTGTGTGTGTGTGTGTGTGTGTGTGTGTGTGTGACGGAGGCAGGGTCTTCTAATGGCAGGGTCTCTCCAACTCACAGGTCACAAAGCCATGATGGCAGCCTGCTTATATATACTAATTTTCCCAGACTAGAACATTGGATCTACCCACTTGTAGCTTGGTGCTCTTTGAAAATTTTCTCTGGGTAATATTTGCCTTTTTAAAATGAAATATCTTTTAGATAATTAGAAGAAACAATTCAGATCATTGGTGTGCCAAATTCATGGTATGGTTGTTCCTTGTAGAATTATAAAGAAAACATCAAGCAGAGGAACCAAGATAAAGTAACCAAGCAAATCAGTCTCAAAGTATAGGTTTAGTTGCCCCATGGATTACAGTTCTGAGAAACAATAAGCTTTTCCTAGGTTTGTTTACAGTGAAACTTTCAATTTATGCTAATTGCAACTGTCCTGTTGCATTAGCAAAGATTCTCTAAACTTGGGTCTCTTTAAACAATCTCCGCTTTTTGGCAAACTTTTGCACCGTTTACGTCATTTCCAATTCTATAAAAATTTCACTGCATCAATTTACTACTTAAAATTCTCAGGTCACAAGTTACAAACCATGGTCCAGTCACAAGACCAGTAACCAATAGTTCACATCTAGATAGTATACTTTTCCCATAACGTTAGTTAGATAAGGGGAGAGGGGATTACAAACTGAAACTTTTTACTATCCTGTCTATGGTAGGCAGAATGCTATGTTCTAAGATGGCCCTCAAGCTTTCCTGCCCACCCAACCCTCCCACCCACCAGTGTATAGACCCTGCATAATACATGATGGGTTTCACCACATGATCAGCCTAGGTGACTTACATGGTACAGTTGACCTTAAGAAAGGGAGATTACATAAGCCTTTTAAAAGCAGAGTTTTCTCTGGCTGGTCACAGAGGAGGAAGCCAGGGATTTGAAGTATAACAAGGATTTGAGCCTTGTTGCTGGTTTAAAGACAGAGGGAGCCACATGGCAAGAAATTCAAGTGGCCTCTAGGAGTTGAGAGCAGCCTCCAGCTGCAGCCAGCCTGGCCACGGAACTGAATGCTGCCATTGGCAGAAATGAGCCTGGAAGTAGATTTTCACACAATCTTCAGAGGAGAATATTGCCCAGCTGACACACTGATCTCAGGCTGACTCCTGACCTACAGAACTACAGCTGATAAATGGGGGTTGTCTTAAGCTGCTGAATTTGTAGTAATTTGTTCTGCAACAATGGAAAACTAATGCATTGTCCCATCAACCTCAACACAGTAAACACCAAGACGTTGGGTCCTCTCCAGTCTTGGAGACCAGGCAATCGGCATGTTAGGGATGTTGGCACCACAAGCTGGCAGGGTTTGTAATTTTTGTTTGAGTCAGTCCTGGACCTTTGTGCCCTCAGATCCCCTCCTCCCCACTCCGCTCTCAGGCTTTGCTAGGAATCCTGCCCGCTGCAGGCTGCACTTCCTGGGTTCCTCATTAGCTGGCTTCCACCAGTGGGAGGCAGTAGGGTCTCGGGAGAGGGTGAGGGGGGAGCAAAACGTAGACATCTCCGCCCCCTCCCCCCACGCCCAACGTATGCACGCGGTGTCCCAGACTGCATCCTTGCTCCTCGGCTCGCATGCCTGCATCCTCCAGATGCCCTGTGCGGTGAACGCTTCCCCCTTCCAGCCTGCCTGCAGTGGTTTCGTGCCGTGGCTAATCTCCACTTGCCTCACTAACTTTTGGTTGGATCCCAGCTCTTCCCTCACCTCTGTAACCATTTCCTTCTATTATAAATGCTAGAGGTGGTTTCTGTTTTTTTCTGGTTAAGACACTAATTGATTCAGTGTTGCTGTCCTATAGAGGATACAGGCAGCTTTCTGTAGGCAGTTATCTAACTTGATGGGGAGGTGAAAGGTAATGTGGACGTCAACCTGAAAGCAGGAATGATATTCTGAAGATTGATATAATTCACCCATAGTAATAAATATATATATATATATATATACTAATGATCAGAGATCAAACGTTAAGAATACTTTGGTGTAAAATATGTAATATTGACATAATTTTGTGTTTATACAATTGGGATAAGTATTTTTATTTGTAGCTTTTCTAGAATTTCCTACATAAAGTCAATATGTAGGGTCCATGCCAATAATCAGAACTGTTAATTATATGACTGTTTGTGTGCCAACTTGACTTATATGTCTTTATCAGTAAACTAAATGTACCTCTAGGCAGCTGGCTATGTTTGTTCCACTTTCCCCTGAAAGGCCAGGGCTAGCACATAGTTACATATTTGGGAGTTAGTAAACATTTGTGGGAAAAAACTAAAAGATAAGATTTTTTGAAGAGACATTTTTATCTAGCTACTTCCCCGTTTCTTTTTCCCCTTTCTAGATGCACATTTTGAGAGATGTATTGGCCAGATCTCTCACACATTCCATTCTTTCTTCCAGCCATTCTAATCCAGCTGTCATGTCATCATGTCACTAAAAATATTCATGTAAATTTCCAGAAATACAACCATGCTGTTCAATTCAAAGCACGGTTTGGGGTATTCATTTTATTCAAATCCTCAACAATATTTAACAGAATCAACCACTATCTTCTGAAACGGTTGGTTTCTCCCATGCTTCCTACCTCTCTCCCTACTCCTGTCTCCTCCCTTGGCTTCTTCTCTTCATTATGGTCTTTGATTTGGAATTCCTTCGAGCTTTATCTTCAATCTTTTATCCATTTTTTTCTACATTTTTCCCAGAAGCATTCTCATCTATTCAAAAAACCATAAAGATATCTGTATATTCATGAGTCCCCAAACTATATCTCCACCTCACACCTCTTGCAGTATATTCTTTTATAACCAATGACTTATTTAGCATCACTAGTTAAATACCTCATGGGGACCTAATATTTAACACATACAGTATTACAGTGATGAACTGCTTGTTCTAACACATTCCTATAACGATCCTCTCCACTCGATTGCTCAAGCTATCTCTGGTTTCTATCTAACACGTCTACTTAATGCCATGTCTTGCTAATTCTTCTATAGTATATTTAAATATAGTTTTTTCTCTCAATTTGCTTTGCAACATCCATAGGTCAAGCCTATGGAATAATTCATGCAATAATTGCAATGGCCTAGCTTCACTCATACTTCTAACCTCCTTCCAGACCCTTCTTCACAGAATAGGAAGGATATTTTAAACATCTGAATAAGATCACATCACTCCCCTATTAAAAAATTTTAAATATATTTCCACTATATATTTGAAGAAAATCCAAATAATTTGCCATTCTTTTTGACTCACTATGTAATCTGTCTCTGCCTGTTTCTGCAGACCTATCTTCTCCCTTGTTCCCACCGGACCTACTGTGCTCAACTCACAGCATCTGTTTTCACCACCGCATGTGGGGCAAAGCCTTTTCCTCCTTATGACCCGTGCATGTGTCCATACCCCTGACAGCACGTCCAACTCTCACTCTTCCCTTGGATGATTTCTTCTCATCCTCAGGTCTTAATTTAAGTGCCCCCCCTTAGAGAGATCTTCTCTATCACCTGCATTATTTTTCTCTCACTGCAAAGTTTTCTTTTCTTCCAGAACACTAAGTACAGTTTGAATTTTATTTTCATTTGTCTATTACCTTGATTGCTGTGTCTTGTCTGGTATGGTACAAGCACCACTAGGTAGACGCCTATGTATGTTCCATTCTGAGCTCTACTCAGCACACTGTTGGTTGGCCGCTAGCCAATGAGTGTTCGTTGAATGAATATATAAACAATACTTACAAAATTGTCTCTGTACATTAAATGGTTGACTTTGCAAAATATCAGTATATTTCTACCCGCACCTTGTGTAATTGATGTTTGAAACACAAATGACCCTTCACATGCCATATGTGACAATAAATGCAAGCCATCAAATATGAGAGTCCAATAGATGCCAGTCTTGACTTACAAGGGGGGTTAAGTTTCCTCTGAGAAATAAGGACCCAGATCATGTGAATAGTCTGTCTTGAGACCAGAGGCGACAGGTGAAAAAGTACAGCTGGTACTATTCCACTTTCCCTTTGTGTCTTCAACACTTGAGAAAAACAATTTCTCCCTTTTCCAGCATCTCTTGTTAAGGAATACTCAATGCTACTAAACAAAGATGTGCTAGGAAGAATGGATAAATTCTTTGATTTTAAGAACTGGGAAGTTAAATAAGATCAAAGTCACTTAGCAACATCCCCTACACCACACTTAAGTTGTATGAGGTAACTCCTGGGCTTTGGGTACTGATAAAAATAGAGCCCTGAGTGAGTTTTATGGGTGCTTAGTGAGTCCTAGATGGGGATACAGCTGATGGAAAGACAGTCCCATTGTCTCTTGTGCTGGTGGAATGTGTGCCAGGGTTATCTTTTAAAATAAAATCTGACCAGGTCATTCCTCAGCATAGAAAATCATCAGTGGTTTACCACTCTTCCTAGGAAAAAACAAAAATGATTTAGCATAGCACACAAAGCCACTGGCCATTTCTCAAAACTTATTATCATTTCTTACTACTTTTTCACATATGCTAGGCTAATTCCTATTTCACATATGTTGTTTTCCTTCCTGAATCCCACTTCTGCCACATATTCCCACCTTGAACCCAGGTAATCTAGGTACCCAACTTTTTTGGTTCAGTTCAGTATAAGTATTCTCTCAGTATTCTCTTCTGTGTTCCTCCATTTTTAAAAAATACAGTTCACCCTTGAACAACATGGGGGTTAGAGGTACTGATCCTCCACACAGCCAAAAATCTGCCTATAACTTATTGGTTTCTCTGTATCAGGGTTTCTGCATCCTCTGATCCAACCAACTGCAGAGAATGTAGTGCTGTAGAATTTACTATTGAAAAATAAAAAAAAAACCTCCCTGTGTAAATGGATCCATGCGTGTAGTTTAAACACATGTTGTTCAAGAGTCCACTGTACATCACTACTGTGCTTTTATGAAATATTGTGCAGACCTTAACTGTGTCTATTACCCATCATATTGTGATTATCGTTTGACATATTTTGAACTCCCAATAGTATATAGCTTTTTAAGAACCAAAATAGTCCTTAAGTGTCTGGCTCTGTGTGTGAGATATAGGTTAGTAAAGGGTGCTCTTGGGGAGACTGTGGTCTCGGGCTAAGTGAGGCTGCTTCACATTGGGTTGAAAGAAGAGAGTAATGTTTCTAATGAGTTGGAGACCAAGAGCCTTTGATCTAGTCAACTCAAATTGATTAGAAATGCTGAACTGGAGTCTTAGGAAAAGATCTTCATATTACTTGTTTTCATTGAAATTCACAGGTGACAAAAAAGCCTGTGGAGTACAATGGGTCTATAATTTGAGAACCACATTTTAATTAATGAAAGAACAATTTGAGAAATAAGATGCACATTTGAAAGTTAATTATACGTACAAATTACTCAGAGCAAGTACATAAATAATATATTTCTAATACATTTATAATGAAGATATTTAAACATTATCCCCCTTTTTCTGTACTGGTAAATACACCTGTAAATAAAAAACATATTTTAAAAAAAATTTGGAGTTATAGAAAGATTGGATTAAAACTACCTTTGTAATAAATTTGCTCTGAATACTTTTTTACTGTTTTCACATAAAAAAACCCTAAAAGTCCAGATCAATTTTTAGAAATAAAACAATCCATACAACAATTATCATATTATATTTTGATAGAAGATGCACATAAATGGGGTACCTTCAAATTTTAAGCGAATGGTATTTTATCAACTTTCCACAATGGATGAATTCAGTTATATGCAATTATTTTTCATCTCTGTGATCCTAATCAAAGAGGTGCTAGTTAACTATACTTATTGGGCTTAGAAAGCTGAAGTAGTTTGAATTTTAAAGTTATAGGCTTGTTTGTGGCAGAGCTCATGTTGGAAATACCATTGTATTTAATTTAAATTTAAATAATTTGTACTTGATTTGATATAATTCAACACAGCAATATTGAGAATCTACTCTGTCAGCCATCATATCAGAATCATTTAATAATCATCATAATTATTACAGGTGCAAATTATCAGTGTGATTGATACAATGAAATCTCTGAGTTCCTAATGCCAGTAGCCTCCTCTAAATTGTGGCTTCCAAATCCCCCCTCCCCACATTGAAATCAAGCATGTTAAAGATTTCTCTGAGGTCACTGTCTATGAATCACCAATCCTAGGATCTGATATCTGACTCAGAGCCCTGAGTATGTACAAGAAAGAGCCACTAAAATATCTCAGAAGTCAAACGCCCTGGACTAGCCTACTGTTTCAGGAAGAATAGATGAAACTAGCAGACACTTTAGATTCACCAGTGTAAACAACCAGGATTCTCCAATGGTCATTTGAGAGCTGTCAAGTAGAAAGTTTTCGTACCACCATATGCCTATGCAATTTAGGGTATCTTTCCTCAGTTACAGAGTGTTCAATTATTGTCCATGAGGAAAGACACTCATTTCATGATTCATTTACTAATTCCTGCAATAGAAATAATGTCTTCATTATCTGATCCCTACAATCCTTTAATTGTTTACACCTTAGGCCACTCATCTCTTTCTAATCTATGTTATACTTATTTCTATTCATGTTTTATCTCTTCTTTACTTGTTTGAACTCCTTAAATCACATCTCAAGTAATTCTGTAAATCAAGTCTTAAAGAAGTACTAAAATATGTGTAATAACTTTTGTTTTAAAAGAATACACCCTTCCATGTACATTGCTTGTAAATAACTTGCAACCTTCCTTACCTGTTCTCTGTGGGACAGCTTCCACATATCCCAGTCATATCTTTATTCTGACATCTATAGCATCATATATATGTAACTCTATCAAAACATGTTAGCTGATAAATATCATTTATTTATTTTTTTCTTTCATTGGGATGCTCTTCTACACCAACCAAAACAGCCACAGTTGTGTGCATGACACACATCAACGATTTAACAAAACACTGATAATTTTACCCTTTTCTTTACCTTTAGAACATAAAGGTGAATTCTTCATTTTAAAACATTAAACAGGATGCCTTCTTAACACTACCAAACCTATTTTCTATATCATACTTTGGCAAGACAAGTTATCTTTCTCTCTTCAATGAGTTAGGCTTACAGTTAGAATGTTTTGAAGCTGATCTTCAAGTTCTGAGCCTATGTATACAATCCTCCCTTTACTTAGGAAATGCAAGTGCTAATGACATGGAAACAGTTACACAAGGTAAGACAAAACAAATCAAGCACTATGTTACAAGGATAGCATCTAACACCTAAAATAAATCAAATGTTACAAAAAAAATATGATGAGCTGAACCCCTGTGCCACAGGGAGAAGGAGGAGCAACAGGTCTTATTCTTCCCTGTAGAGCCACTTTTTTCTTAGTTTCATTTATTTTTAATTAAGGGGAAAATGCTAAACCAGATGCATTGAGTATGAATAAAAAAAGACTCCCAGACCACAAGGGAAGCACTAAAATCCTGCTGTTTCTCAGTGGCAATGCCAGAAAGAGCAGGGAAACAGAGAGCTTGGTTTTTACCATCAAAGAAATGCAGTAGATGTGGGTTATCATATTTCCTCCTGCTGCCTAGCCTGCATTTAATTACTTATAGAATCAACTGGCAGATGTAAAATGCACAGTTCTATTTGTTAGAACATAAGAACCACGTGAAATAAGAAATTTTGGTGCAAGAACATAAGAAAATTTTTGTAGGAATGATATGAGTTAAGTCCTTTTTAGTGTAGACTGTATTTGACAAGAGAAATTTGAGCATAGCTCAGAGTGAAAAGATCCAGAACTCGAGTTGAATGCAGAATAAAATCTTTCTGACCTAGTGTTTATGAGTATTAACATTTGGATTTAATGGAAAAATGAAATTCTAACATTTTCCAGCTCTGGATAAGTGTTTCAAACTCTGAATCTGTTTCCTCATCTGCACAATAAGGAGAATAATGATTCTTATGTCACGAGTTTGTTTTAAACATTAAATGAGGTATGCATCTAAAACATTTAGCCTGCCAAATAGTTAATGCTTCACAAATAATAACTACTTCTCATAGTAGCTTATGGTTCAAGTGATACTTTAAATCACTTAACCATTATGGCAGAAAGGAATTCGTGATATATTTAATTGTGTATGGAATTGCACCCAATAGCCTCTGGATTGCAAATTTATAGTATGATTAATTAAACCCAAAACATTTATAGTCTCATCCATATTATTGTTCATTTGATAAACAAAGACTTATTCAGAATCTATTATGTGGCATCAGCTTGGAGAATAGAAGAAAACTAGATGCACATATTTCTTGTTCGCATGGAGCTTATTGGAAGGGAGAGAAACAGAGTAGAGTGAAGAAGAGAAGAGGGGAGAGGAGGGTAAGGGGGAGAGTGTGATCACACATTAAACATATAGCCACACAAATGATGGATCTGATGGATTACAGTCTGGCAATTGATATGAAAACAAATTATAAAATGCTACCTAATTGCTTATGAAATTCAAAATGGTACTGCACTTTGAAATTCAGTTTGGCAGTTTCTTAGGTAACTTAATAAATTTTACCGTAAGATCCTGCAATTGCCCATTCCCTGGTGTTTATACAAATTAACTGAAAATTTATAAATGCAATAAAACCTGCATACAGATGTTTGTAACAGGTTCATTCATAATTGCTAAAACTTGCAAGAAACCAAGATGTCCTTCAGCAGGTGAATGGATAAAGTGCGGTACATCCAGGCTATGGAATATTCAGAATATTTTATTTCTAAAAAGAAATAAGCTATCAAGCCATAAAAAGACATGGAATAAACTTAAATGCATATTGTTAAGTGAAAGAAGCCAGTCTGAAAAGACTTAGCATGATTCCAACTGTATGACATTCTGGAAAAAGCAAAACTAAAGAGACAGTAAAAAGATCAGTGATTGCCAGGAGTTAGAGGGGAGGGAAGGATAAATAGGAGGATCACGGAGGATTTTTAGGGCAGTGAAAATACTCTGTATGATACTATAATGGTAGATACTTGTCATTATTTATTTGTCATAACCCATAGAATGCAAACACCGAGAGTGAACCCTAATGTAAACTATGGACCTTGGGTGATAATGTTGTTCATCATTTGTAGGAAATGTACCCCTTTAGTGGGGGATGTCAATGGTAGGGGAGGCTATGGAATGGGTTTTGGAATCCAGCCTATGCTATTATTTTGGAAAGTGATTCAATAATATCTTCTGCCCCTACCCTTACCAATATGACATAGAGATATTTATCTTAATAATAAATGAATAAAAGGTAAGTCGTAGAGGAAAAATCACCAGCCTATAAGTGTGAGCATTTAACATTCTGTTCCCAACTTTCCAATGTACTAACAATGTTATCTCAGGTATGATTCAGCAGTCAACTCATCATCTATACCTTCATGCTATAGATTTGGAAACTGAGGATCACAGAACTTTCTATCTAACTGAGGTCTAAAATGTTAAGCCCATTCTCCTTTGAGGTAATATATAACACCAAGAATATTCTAAGTTTCTATCAAATATGAACATTAATCCACTAGCCCTGTTTATACAAGAAATAGATGCATAAAGATGAGAGGAGAGTAACTATTACCCATGATATCTAAATAGCTCTAGGGGGTAGTCACAGTTTTACTACACTTCATTTACCAATAAAAACCACTGTTCTAAGACATTTGGGTTGTACATCATAACTGTGCCATAGATCTGTTATATAAAATGTGAGAAACATTCTTATTTTCAATAGTGTACTTATGAAAATATTAAACTATATTTGCCCATTATAAACTATATTTACATTATACAGAGGACTTCCTCTTTGGTTGTTAAGTTTCATTTAAATTTGTACCTTTCTTCCTTCTCCAATATCATCACAACCCTTGGATTACAAAAGACTGTTACTGTGTTGGTTAAAATGCTTAGAATACATTCAAACAGGGATGAGATGTTTGTGGTGAAACTGGTCCTAAGAAGCAGATAAGCCTTTGTTCTAACTACTGCACACAGCGTTTTCATTAGCAGTACTGAGCAATCCCTCTGGGTGGGCTTCCAACCTAGGTAAGCAGAGGAAGTCTTGGCACTTTTAGAGATTCCTTTCTAACCCTTGCAGGGAAACCTTAATCTTCGTCCCTTGAGAAAGCTCTTCTAATGAGTACTTTACTCAGATTTGACAATTGCCTTATTCCTTTTAATATTAGAACCACAAACAGTACCCTCAATAATGTTTTCATTTCCCTTGGCAAACAGTTTCCTGCATAAACCCATTGCTGTCTTTCTTATTATCCCATATGCACCTGTCTACTCCACTCAGCTGAAAGCTCTCTTTGGTGAGAAATTGAAACTAATGAAGTTTTACATTATTTTGAGGGTCTAGCACAGTGCTCTGCACACAAAATATGCTCAAAATATCTTAAAGCAAAGCATCAAATTTTGCCTTAAAGGGAGCTTTGTTGCTGTTTTTCTGTGCATTCGTTTGCTTATGGACCTGCCCCCTTTTCCTTAATTTGAATGTAAGAACTGTACGTGTTCATGTTTTTCTTCATATGATTTACAAGTACTTTGCTATGGTGAGTGTCCAAGGGATGTGTTTGATCTAAAATATTAATAACCTGATCTCAAATATGGATAAATGTCAAAAGCAATGAAACATCCTTCTTTAAAAAAGGAATTATTGAGTTTATCTAAGAATTATGCCTTTGCTTATGTACTTTCTATATAGAGACAATAAACTTTAATTATTTAATAGGATGAGTCACGGCATCTTGAACACAGCAATTACTTGTAAATATTTATTAACAACATTGATCACTTTATATCATGATAAAATAAACACCAGAACCATAAACAAACATAAAACCCAATAGTCTGTCTTGCTATCCTGTGCCTTGTTCTTAGGTCTGTTTTGAAGGTGACATTTAAAAACCAGGTATTGCAAATAGACTGTATTGCTGTAGAATTCAGAGCATATTTTCTCATTCAGAAAGTGGTTTTCCTTTTTTTCCATTTTTAATAGAATCCAGCTTCTACACTACATAAAGATCTGTGTTTTAATTTAAAGAATGAAATTAACACTTTTATTGACTGCTATCATTCTGTAAAATACAATAAGCATGACCCAATGACAGTCACCAGTTAATGTATGGATCTATCTTGTTTGGTAGAAATTAATTTACTGAGGAAGAAAAGAGCAGTGCTGATCAAACTAAAAAGAAGGAGATCATTTGTCTTGAATTTTTTAGCAAGCAAGTCTAGGACACTCAATAAATTGTGTCTGTCACTTAAATTCTTTTACAGAGCATTTGAATTTCAGAATAATGTAAGTACTTTAGTGCTTTGATTCACTTTCACAATCAGATCTGCTAAAAAGAATACTCCGCAAAAATTATCAGATTGTCAGAGATTGTCACAGCTCAAAACATTAAGAAAATCTGAGAGTTTAGGTCTTTAATATTATGCACCAAATATTAATTCTCAGAAATAAAGAAAAAATAGCAGATGATGTTCACTCCTTAAGTTACTCTTCATTATCAAAGAATCATTGTAGGAATATTAATATTAAATGTAGCGATATTAATTTTCTCTAATCTCATAAACGTGCAGCTGAGTTAACATTTTTATATGACAATGTAATTAGCGAGAGCTTTAAAAATAGCTTAAATAGGGCTTCCCTGGTGGAGCAGTGGTTGAGAATCTGCCTGCCAATGCAGGGGGACACGGGTTCGAGCCCTGGTCTGGGAGAATCCCACATGCCGCGGAGCAACTAGGCCCGTGAGCCACAACTACTGAGCTTGCGCGTCTGGAGCCTGTGCTCCGCAACAAGAGAGGCCGCGATAGTGAGAGGCCCGCGCACCGCGATGAAGAGTGGCCCCCACTTGCCGCAACTGGAGAAAGCCCTAGCACAGAAACGAAGACCCAGTACAGCCATAAATTAATAAATAAATAAACCCAAAGTTTAAAAAAAGAAAAAAGAAAAGAAACAGGTCTCATCACCATTATCACCATTAAAAAAAAATAGCTTAAATAGAAGAAATATAGAAAAAATGTAGCATTTTTCCAAAGATCTGCTTGAAGAATGATGATTTTGGAGGGAAGTTGAAGCTAACATAAATAGACTTAATGTGAAGAGAATTGCTACAAGTTATTTCAGTAAGAGGCTTGATGATTTGTATTGAGTTTTGCTGTTTCAAGTTATAATCAGAAATTCAATGCTTGCATATTCCCAATAATTTGATATATTTTAACAGATTACATATGTTATTATACCAGCTGTTATACTTCTGTGTACAAGATAATTTATAATTTTTTTTTTTAATTTTCTACATGTTAGTGGAGAATCTGATTGCCAGCTAATTTGGTATCTTTTAAGCAATTCCATGAAGACCTCAGGCAACTCTGGGAAGTAGAATAATCATTCAAGGTGAGATACCTGAGAAGCCTAATTAGAATAAGGAAATCAGTTTTTTAAGAGACACATTGAATTTCATGAATGAAGGAAAATTCATCTATTTCCTTATTAAATATACTCATAGGTTTTTTAATTCTTAAAACAATCACAAGACTTCTGGTTTCTGGTCCAGTGTATAAGAAGCTTAGAAGTCATCACTCCCTTCTTCATAAAATAAAAAGCTGGATAAAACAAAAACAACAACTTTTCTTCGATTTGTGATACAACTGAGGTCACAGGGCAAACTCCTCCCCCCAGAACTGGACAGACAGTAAGGCAGAAACAGAGAATCATAGCAGAGCAGAAACCATTGTTGGAGCCAGTGCCACAGTAGGAAAACAAACTGTAGTTGACAAAGTGCTGGAGGCCTACTGTGTACAAGCTTGAGAGTTAAACACTCCGGGGCAGTGGGGGAGATCTTAGGGAATCCCCTGTACTTTCATTAAATTTTATCTCCAGGAATTCCACCAGGTTCTCACGGTAAATATATGAGAAAAATCCCTTTGTGCTTCCAACAGCAGGGGAAGAATAGCTGTTCCGAAGTACTTCCAGCGCATTCTGTTCTCCTTAACAAGGCCTGACCCCAAAGGAAACTTTTGCCAGAGTGATTAATCAATATTCTCAACTCCAGCCTCCTGAAGCTTTCTTGTCACACCTAAGAGAGGGGGAGGTTGAGAAGCACATGTGAAGCTCACAGCCCAGAGGTGAGGCACAGGCTCCCTAAGGGACTGAGACCCTCCTCTCCCACTTCACCCACATCAATAGGGCTCCCTTACAGTAACAGGGACTACAATGGAAAGAACTGCACAGCTCAGATTGATTTAAGAAGAAGTCTCCAAGGAAACCCAATGATTACAGAGGAGACAAAACAAGGAAATCAGCAGACATTTTAGCCTCTGGCACCCATAGCCAGAGCAAACAGTAAACATCGCCTGACTCCTAGTTAGACAAAAATAAAGTCTCATACTAAACACCTGTTTATCTCAGTTATTTTTATCCAGCACTCTATGTGTGGTTATAACTATAAAACTACAAGGCATGTTAAAAGACAACACAGTTTGAAGAGACAAAGAAAGTACCAAAATCAGACTCAGATATGGCAGAAACTTTGCAATGTTCAGACTAGGACCTTAACACTACTATAATTAATATGATAAGAATTCAAAAAAAAAAAAAAAAAAACCAACAATGATAACCAAATTCAAAACATATGTATTATATTTTGTGCTCTTAAAGATACTACCATTATCCCTGCTCTTCAAGAGCTTGAAATCTATCAGGGTGGACAGATAAATAAGGAAACAAGCAAATATTATACTAGAATGTGATAACTGATGCAAGATGTAGTCTATTCCCATCTATTCTGACTTACCCTTTCTGTGAGTTGTCAATTCTTCCCTATGCCCACTGCTTTCATGTTCACCTAAGCTCTATATGAGCACTTAATCCTTACTCCTAATGTGATTCAATTTACCTATCCTCCAATCCTACTAACTACGTTGTTACTTAAGCCTCTCTGAAATTCTATATTATTCTGTGAATGACATTCTTTAAGGTACCAATGAAGTTTGACTTTTTGCCATGATTATGAGTCTTATTTCTTTATATCCCATTTACTCTCAGGATTAGTTGGAGAAGGAAGGAAAACATCTAAAAAGCAGTTGTTCAATAGTCTTATGCATTTGCCATAACTGTTTCTAAAATAGTTTTGTCAAAGGTGTGGCCAAAATGGCAGAGAAGGAAGAACTTGAACTCCTCCCACAGACACCTCAAAATTACAAATACAGAGAAACTAACCATGGAAACTATCTGAAGACTAGCAGAAAAGGTTTTCCACACTTAAAAACATAAAGAAGGAACCAAAAGGAGAAAGGTAGGAGGGGTGGAGATGCAGTATGGTCAAGACCCAGACCCACCTTGTCAGTGACCCACACACAGGAGGAGTATCACAACTGCAGAGGTTCTCCCCAAAGAGCAAGAGGTAAAACCACATATTGAGTTCCCCCGCCCAGACATCCTGCACTTGGCGTATGAGCCCCTAGAGAGTCTGACTTTGAAAACCAGCAGGGATTGCAAATGGGAGACCCAGAGGGCTGTGGGAACAGAGATTTTGCTCTTCAAGAGTATGCACAAAATCTCACACACTCTGAGTCTCAGCATAGAGACTATAGTTTGAGAAACCTGAGTCAGACCCACTTGCCGATCTTGCAGAGTCTCCCAGAGAGGCAGGAAGCAAACTGGGACACCCACAGGAGATGGAGATGCTGTTAGCAGCCATTTTTGAGAGTCATTCTATCATGTGAACACAAGCTCTAGCAGGCAACATTTTGGAATCCTCCCACTACACTGTCAGTGTCAAGGGTTTACCTCCCCACCAGTGGACCAGCACCAGCCCTGTGTCCATCTGACCTTTTGTTCCACAGAGCCAGCCATGCAGGGGCACGGCCCCACCAACGAGTGACCAGCACCAGCCACGTGCCAACCCCCCATCCCCAGTTCGTATAGCCAGCTGGATGAGGGCACAGCCCTGCCCAACAAAGGGCTAGTACCAGACCTGCAGCCCTGGATCCACACAGCCAGCTGTGTAGGGACCTGGCCCTGTCCTCCAGTGGCCCTGCAAACATGAAATGAGGCAGAGCCTCATAGCCAAATGGGCTGGAATCTAGCCCCATCTATCAACAAGCCCCAAGTTCTTGGCCCACCACAACATAAGGGGATACACAGCCCACATAGGGGGCAGCCTTAGAGCATATGACTCTAGCAACCAGAGGGAAGCATGCTGCTGGGCCTCATAGGATGACTCCTACATAAGATCATTTCTCCAAGATTGGTAAACATAACCAAAATACCTAATACATGGAAATAAACACAAAGAATTAGGTAAAATAAGGAGAGAGAGAAATATGTTCCAAACAAATAAATAACACAAAACCTCATAAAAAGAACTAAATGAAGTAGAATAAACAATCTGCCCAGTAAAGGGTTCAAGGTTATGATAATCAAGATGCCCAATGAACTTGGGAGAAGAAAGGATGAACACAGTGAGAAGTTCAACAAAGAGTAGAAAATATAAAGAAGAACCAAACACAGCTGTAAAATAAAATAAAACCTACACTAGAAGGAATCAACAGTAGATAAGAAAAACAGATCAGTCATTGAAAGACAGAGTAGTGAAAATCACCCAAACTGAACAGAAAAAAAGAAAAAAATAATTAAAAGAAATGAGGATAGTTTAAGAGACCTATAGGACACCACCAGGCATACTAACAATTACATTATAGAAGTCCCAGAAAAAAAAAATAGAGAGAGAAATAGGGGCAGAGAACTTATTTGAACAAATAATAGCTGAAAAATTTCCTCACCTGGGAATAGAAGCAAACATTCAGGTCCAAGAAGCACAGAGAGTCCCAAACAAGATAACTCCAAAGAGGTTCATACCAAGATATGTTCTAACTGAAATGGCAAAAATGAAAGATAATGAAAGAATCTTAAAAGTAGTAAGAGAAAGGCAACTAGTTTCATACAAACAAACTCCCGTGAGGCTGTAAATTGATTTCTCAACAGAAACTTTGTAGGCCATAAGGAAGAGAAATTATATCATTAAAGTGATTAAAGGCTACAACTTCCAACCAACTCTACCCATCAAGGATATCATTCAGATTTGAAGGAAAGATAAAGAGTTTTACAGACAAGCAAAACCTAAGAGTTGAGCACCACTAAACTGGCTCTACAAGAAATGTGAAACGGACTTCTCTAAGTGAAAAAGAAAAGGCAATGACTGTAAATATGAAAATTACAAAATGAAAAATCTCAATGCAAATGCAAATATACAATGACAATAGTAGAGCAACACTTATAAAGCTACTAGGAAGGTTAAAAGACAAAAGAAGTAAAACAATCTATATCCTCAATAAGTAGTTAAGAAATACACAAAACAAGAAGGATGTAAAATATGATATTAAAAACATTAAATGTGGGAGGAGGGAATAAAGATGCAGGGTGTTAAAACGTGTTGGAAAATAAGAGGCCATCAACTAAAAATTATTATTTAGGTTGTTATATATAAAAAGCATGGTAACCACAATCCAAATCTATAATAGATATACACGTAAAGAAGAGAAAGGTACCCAAACATGACACTAAAGATAGTCATCAAATCATAAGGGAAGAGAGCAAAGGAAGAAGGGAAAAAAAAGAAAAAGAACAAAATGGCAATAAGTACATACTTTTTAATAATTATTTTAAATATAAATGAATTAAATGATCCAATCAAATACAGAGTGGCTGATTGGATACAATACCAAGACCCATATATATGCTGCCTGCAAGAGACTCACTTCTGATCTAAAGACACACACAGACTGAAAGTGAGGGGATGGGAAAAGGTATTCCCCATAAATGGAAATCAAAAGAAAATTGGGGTAACAACATTTATATCAGACAAAATAGACTTTAAAACAAAGACTGTAAGATGAGACAAAGAATGACATTACATAATAATAAAATAGAAGATATAACAATTGTAAATCTATGTGCACTCAAAACAGGAGCATCTAAATACATAAAGCAAATATTAATAAATATAAAGAAATAAATTAACAGTTACACAATAATAATAGGGGACTTTAACACCCCATTTACATAAATTGACATATCATCCAGCCAGAAAATCAGTAGGAAAACATTGGTCTCAAATGATACATCAGATCAACTAGACTTAATAGCTATCTATAGAATAGTTCATCCAAAAGCAGCAGAATATACATATTCAAGTGCACATGGGATATTTTCTAGGATAGATCACATGCTAAACCACAAAACAAGTCTCAGAAAACTTAAAAAGATTAAAATCATACCAAGCATCTTTTCTGAACACAATACCATGAGACTAGAATTACCTATAAGAAAAAAAAAAAAAAAAAACTGCACAAAACACAAACACATGGAGTCTAAACAACATGCTACTAAACAACCAATGGATTACTGAAGAGATCAAAGAGGAAATAAAAAAAAAATACCTGTAGACAAATGAAAACAAAAACACAGGATCCAAAATCTATGGGACAGAGCAAAAGCATTTCTAAGAGGGGAGTTCATAGCAACACAAGCCTACATCAGGAAAGAAGAAAAATCAAGAAAACAACATAATCTTACACCTAAAGGGACTAAAAAAAGAAAAACAAAGAAACCCAAAGTTAGTAGAAGGAAAGAAATGATTAAGATCAGAGCAGAAATAAATGAGTCTAAAAAAAGAGCAGAAAAGATCATTGAAACTAAGAGCTGCTTCTTTGAAAAAATAAATGAAATTGATAACCTTTTAGCCAGGCTTATCAATAAAAATAGAGAGAGGGCTTAAATAAGTGAATTTAGAGAGGAGAAGTTACAACCAACACCACATGAGACGTTGTTACAAACAATTATATGCCTATAGAATGGACAACCCTGAAGAAAAAGGCAAACGCCTAAAAGAGTATAATCCCCCAAGACTGAATTAGGAAGAAATAGAAAGTACAAACAGACTGATTCCTAGTAATGAAATTGAGTCAGTAATTTAAACAAAACAGAACAAAAAACTCCCAACAAACAAGTCTACCAAACATTGAGAAGAGTTAATGCCTATCTTTCTCAAACTATGCAAACAAACTGAAGAGGAAAGAACTCTTCCAAACTCATTCTGTGAAGTCAGCATCACCCTGATACCAAAACCAGACAAAGAAAAAAAGAAAGAAAGAAAGAAAATTATAGGCCAATATCACTAAAGAATACAGATGCAAAAGTCTTCAACAAAATATTAGCAAAATGAATTTAGCAATACATTAAAATGATCCTATGCTACAATCAAGTGGATTTATCCCAGGGATGCAAGAATGGTTTAATATCCACAAATCAATCAATGTGATATATCACATTAACTAACTGAAGAATGAAAATTATACAATCATCAGAATAGATACTGAAAAATATTTCAATGAAATTCAACATCCATTTATGACAAAAATCCTCAACAAACTGTGTATAGAGAGAACAATCCTCAACATAATAAAGCCCACATATAAGAAATACCCAGCCAACATCATACTTAACTTTGAAAAGCTGAAAGCATTGCCTCTAAGATCAGGAACACAACAAGGATGCCCACTCTCACCATTTTTTTTCAACAGTGTTGGAAACCCTAGGTACAGCAATCAGACAAGAAAAGGAAATAAGTGTAGATTGGAGAGGAAGAAGTAAAATTGTCACTGTTTGCAGATGACATGATACATATATAGCAAATCCTAAAGACACGATCAAAAGACTATTAGAACTAGTAAATAAATTCAGCAAATTGCAGGATACAAAATTTATATACAGAAATCTCTTTTACTTCTATACACTGATAACAAACTATCAGAAAGAGAAATGATGAAAACAATCCCATTAAAATTGAATAAAAAAGAATAAGTTACCTCTGTATAAATCTAACCAACAAGGTAAAAGTCTTGTACTCCAATAACTATGACACTGATGAAAGAAACTGAAGAAGGCACAAATACACATAAAGTTTAACAATGTTCATGGACTGGAAGAATTAATGTTGCTAAAATGTTCATACTACCCAAGGCAATCTAAAGATTCAATGCAATCCCTATCAAAATACCAATGGCATTTTTCACAGAACTAGAACAAATAATTCTAAAAATTTGTGTGGAAACACAAAAGACCCCAAATAGCTAAAGCAATGTTGAGAAAGAAGAATGAAGCTGGAAGTATCAAGCTCTGTGATTTTAAACTATACAACAAAGCTACAGTAATCAAAACAGCATGGCACTGGCACAGAAACAGACACATAGCTCAATGGAACAAAAGAGAGAGCCCAGAAATAAACCCACACACTCATGGTTAATTAATCTATGACAAGGGAGGCAAGAATATACAATGGAGAAAAAACAACCTCTTCAATAAATGGTGGTGGGAAAACTGGACAGCTACACAAAAAGATCAAACTGGACCACTTTCTCACACCATATACAAAAATAAACTCAAAATAGATTTAAGACTTAAGCATAAAATCTGAAACTACAAAACTCTTAGTTAGAAAACATAGGCAGTACACTCTTTGACATAGGTCTTAGTAATAATTTTTTGGATTTGTCTTCTCAAGCCAGGAAAACAAAAGCAAAAATAAACAAATGAGACTACATCAAACTAAAAAGCTCTTGCACAGTGGAGGAAACTACCAATGTAAAAAAGGCAGCCTACTAAATGAGAGACAATATTTGCAAATCATATATCTGATTTTCTTATATTTGAGCAAAACATTTTTCTTTTTAAATTCCAACTAATAATTTACATCCTATTTTCAAGGGTGTATCTTTAAGTCATATTTAATTTAAAATGTCTATACACTGCTATAACATTGATAGGTACAACATTTAAATGTAAATTCTTTTTCACTAAATTGTTTCCTCTGTCTTTATCTGGTCATTTTAGAACATATCAAATGCATTAACAAAAGTAGAATCTCCCTTATATCTTTATAGGTTTTACCCACACAGTATATCTTATGATTTTAAGTTTTTAAGTTTTATTTTAGCTTTCAATACTTGAGACAGTGGCTATAAGAATATCCATTTCAAATTTATTTGTTAAATGCCATAGTAAAATATAAGTTTATTATATCTGTAACAGTTCCCTCCAATTAGTAGACTTCTGGTTTTATAAAACTATATGTTTTTCAGGATTTTTTTTACATTGTCAACATATACCTCAAAGGAATTTTAAAGATATTTGCTAGTAAATTCTTCTTGTTTAACAAAAGAAATCTATAAAATGATCATTTCTTTTCTAATTATTTAGATTTCTATATACCAGCTGCATTAGCAGAATAATTTACTTAAATAAAGGATATAGTTCAGTCTTCTTCTCTTTCTACTGACTCCTTGAGAAAGCTATTATTGATGTAATCTGAGGTGATATGAAAATAATTTCTTGGCACCAAATACCTCCCACACTCAGTTGTCAGAGTGCCTGAAATTCTTCCTCAAAGATCATACTCCTGCGATCACTAAGGGAAAATCCTTTCCCCAGGGCAAAACCTGGATTGGAGGATTTTCAGAGAAAGGAAAACAATGGTTCTGTTTTAGTTTACCCATGTCCCTCTCAGACAGATTGGACTTATACTCAGGCTTTCTCAAATTCTTGTGTTCGGATGATAGGTATCGACCATTTTTCTGTTCAATTCCTTAACCACTTCCAGACCCTCCTGCTTCTGATCCTCCAGCTCTGAGGAGTCCTCTGCCCCATTCATACCTGGGCATCCTTCTTCAGAACTGGCCAGGCCTCGCATTTCCTTGAAGTCTGATTCCTTAATACTGCACCTGACTGGATACCCTCTCTAATTATTTAGCCTTAATCTTGGTTAAGACTGGTCCATCTATTAATCAAATTTATAAATATATATTTTTTATTTTAAAATTTCATTTTATTTTACTTTTTATCTTTTGGCTGTGGTGGGTCTTTGTTGCTGCGTGTGGGTTTTCTCTAGTTGCGGCTAGCGAGGGCTACTCTTTGTTGCAGTGCGCGGGCTACTCATTGTGGTGGCTTCTCTTGTTGCAGAGCATGGGCTCTAGGCACGGGGGCTTCAGTAGTTGTGGCACACGGGCGCAGTAGTTATGGCTTGCGGGCTCTAGAGCTCAAGCTCAGTAGTTGTGGCGCATGGGCTTAGTTGGTCTGCGGCATGTGGGATCTTCCCGGACCAGGGCTCGAACCTTTGTCTCCTGCCTTGGTAGGCAGATTCTTAACCACTGCGCCATTAGGGAAGCCCTATTTTTAAATTTTATATTGGAGTATAGTTGATTTACTATGTTGTGGTAGTTTCAGGTGTATGGCAAAGTGATTTAGTTATACATATACATATATATATATATATATTTTATAAATATACATTTAGAATTCCTGCAACACAGTCTTGCCAATTGCTGTTCCCGTACTATCGATATATTCATATGCTATGGACAGCTTTAATATAGTATTGTGGTCAAAAGCTGTCTTTTAATAGAGATATTTCTACCAGGTAAGTCTATTCTAGTGCTAATGGAGTCACCTGTTCAAATTTGCCAAAGAAGGAGATTCATCCTCCCCAGACACACAATACTCTGAGCTCAGCCCTGGAAGCACTGTTATGTCCTTGAGGAAAATGGAGGTTCTGCCAATACACTGATGGTATTAAGTAATTCCTCTCTGGCATTAAACAGAAAAATGTTTTGCTCAAATATAAGAATTCCTTGCCCTTTAATGTTTTAATGCATTCGGTCACTTGCACCTTCGTGTAGATCAGTTTCTCAGAACGCTTTTCTCCTGAGAGGAAGGGCTGAGGGTGCATGCGATGGATGGAAGAAGGGAAGGGGAATGGTGAGAACAGCACAGTAAGTGCAGACAGAGAAGGAGCGAGGTACTGAGAGGAACGTCTCCAACCTCCATTTGTCCCCATGCAACGTTCCAGTATTTCCTCTCTTTCAAAGACGATGAAAAAAAGTATCACAACAAAACCCATCAGTAAGTTTTACCACAAGTCCAGGTGTGCATAAACATGGCGAGCCATCGCCGGGTTCATTTCCTCTGCACATTCCATGAACATGTAAGTTGGAAAGGCACTCATAAAGTTCTTTCTCACAGGGACGTCCTGATCTTCCTGTTAAACACAATAACAGAGCAGAGATTCAACTGTTAATAATAATAATAGTAGTAAGGAGAATAGCTTATATATACACACACATATATATAGTTTCAATTAAATTCTTAATAATAATAATAGTAAGGAGAATAGCTTAATAATAATTCAATTCTTAATAATAATAGTAAGGAGACTAGCATATATACATGTATATAGTTTATATACACTCTTACTCTATGTTATAATTGTGCTAGGTATTTAATATAAATTGTTTCAATTATCTTTATAATCATTCTATCAAGTAGCTATTATTATTATCTCTATTTACTAGCTGGAAAAATTAAATTAAGAGAAGACAAATAATTTGCCCTAAAATCATACAGTGTGTAGAATGGAAGCAAGTATATGTAAAATAAAGTTTCAGATTGTACCTTTGGTGCCATTCTACATTCCACATCTAAATTTCTTTACCTATTTACTTTGGAATAGATACGTAGAAGACAATGGAATAAACACACCCCATAATTCCATTTAAAATGAATTTTAAATTAAAAGGAAAGCAATTACTACAGATTTCTCAATATGAAATGTTTTCTTGTAATCCTCATAGTGTTTTACAGTTAGTATTTCTTAAGTTGTAGTTCTAAAGAATACAAATATTATGTCTTTGCTCAGTTGACTATTGGTTGTAAGAATTCTCCTTAAACATGAGATTTAATTTTCCACACTAAAACACTGCGTGTTTGTCTTCTGTTTGACATTTTCCAGAATTTTAACATTAAACTAGCACCAACATTGCTAAGCTACACACACAATATCTGAGCTGTGGTTTACTAGGTGCATATTAGAAGCAGTGTGAAACCATTGATTCTTTCCTATGGGGCAACTGTTTATAATAAATCAGTATGTTTAAGTACATGTTAACCTGAATATACTATTCCACATAGGGATGAAAGGTCTACAGAAGCAGCTGTCACTACTCCTTGATGACCTATGTGAACTTTAATGCAACTTTTTAAACTTTATTTGTCTATGTATTATCCCACAGCATTTAATCTGAACTCTGGCTAGTGGGAAATTCAGTCTTATTCTTGTTCCTACTTAGCAACATATTCTCACCATTCTCCCTGATAAATTGTATGAGAACAATTAAATAAGTATTCTGGGGTGTTTAGAAATGATTTCTGTGCAATACCACATTATAAGAAGAAAAATAACAATGCAAGTTTAAGAGATTTGGGGGATCCAGATCAAAGTTAGAAGTAGCTGCCAAAAGACCAGTCCATGACTCTCAACTTTGTAATGTTCTGTCATGCAGTGAACAGATCCTGTGGGCATCTCTGTTCATCAGGCTATAAGAGGTGATTCAGGAAAAGTATTTTTGGAGGGCTTATAAAAAGCCACCACAACCAGTCATTCAAATGGTTGAATCTCACAAACATACTGTTTTGCATAACAGCAAATTCTGTAAAAACACTTACATTCTGATAACTGTCCCTATAAAAGTCAAATACACACAAACTTAATAATATCACTTAGAAACACCTACACATAAAACAAAATGTTAAGGAACACTAAAGGGATGTTGAATATAAAATTCAGAATTGTTTCTGCAGGGTGGGAGATACTAATGTGCTCA